>NW_024429194.1:52979764-53579764 GCF_017639785.1 Mesocricetus auratus | reverse complement strand
AAATGTGCTTATATTTTAGGTATACAGCCAATAAAATTTAAAGACATGTATACCCCACAATCATTACCCAGATTAAGAAATAAGATATTTTGAGCCTTCTTCTCTTGAAGCTTCCCTGTGTTCTTTCCCCAGTCATTATCCTCAAGGCAGCCACTATTTTGAGTTCTGTCATCACAGGCTCCTGTTTTAGACTTTGCATCAGTAGAGTTGGACTGTATGTCCTGCTTTTGATGTAAACTTTATGAAATTCACCCATACTGTTATGGCAACTGATTCTTTTTCATCTCTGTGTTACAGTTCCATTAAATCATCAAATCATGTTCAATTTATTCTACTGTGGGTGGATATTTCATTATTTCTAGTTTTATTAATAGTGTTATAGGTATTCCTCAGCATTTATTTCGGTGACAGCAGGTACAAAGCGCCCATTTCTGCTGTATATAGTGAGATTGCTGGTCAGAGCTCTGCATTGTCTGGATGTAGACCCTACTGCTAGTTTTATAAAGTGGTTACATGAGTTTACACTTTTCTCCGAAGTGCAGGGAATGCTCAGTATTCCACCTCCTTCCAACTGTGGTCTCATTACTCCTCACTGTAGTCACTCTTATGGATATAGGCCCTAGTTTTATAGACTTATACTTTGGTGTTTTCACAGGTATCATGAGTCCTCAAAAGAGAAAAAAGCAAGAGTTCATTTCTGGTTTCTGGATAAAGTTGTCACAATCCCACCCCTTGGCTTCTGGTTCAAGAAACTGAGGTTCTCATATCTAGCCATATTTTAAGTTGAAGCATTAGAACCTCCACCAAAGGGTAAAACAAAATGGACTCACATGTGTCACCAGGCCAATGGTCCATTCAGAGATGAACAGACCAGAATGGTCTTCCACCAAAGGGTAGAACAAATTGTTGATAAACTCACATGTATTGCCAAGGCCAATGGTTAATTCAGAGATGAACAGACCAGAATGGTGAGGAAGGATTTGTCCTTCTGGTAGAGACACCAAAACCTCCAGGACAGAGATTTCCTTGTCAACAGAAGAGGTCAGGTGAGGCAGTGGCTGCCTCACGTAGGAGGTGAACTATTAGACCATAGCTACTCAGGTCCACTTTTGAGCAATTACTCCATGCTAGCTGGACAGGCTGAGTCATGCTTTATAGAATGCAGATGTTAGGACAAGTGTGTTGCAAATAACAGAATCTAAAAACACCGTCACTAAGCTAATTAACTAGGATTCATTCACTTGAAGAATAACTATTACTTTGTAGATTTTCCTTTTCTTCATGTGTTTGCTAAAATGTTGACCTATAAGGTAAATACAATCTGTGGACATGGTGGGTTTGATCCATCCAATAGATCAAACAATTTGGAACTATCATACCAACATTTGAATTTCTGAGTTTCTCTTTACAAATCAACGGATTTTCAATGCTAGACCAGAATTACACATGGCTAGGATCTGCTGGAACCAGATATTTGGAAGTCCCATTGGTGTGTTACCCACGCTGAGCCAATTTTCCTACCTGACTTTTACAGACATGAATACATGATCCTCAGATGAAACTGATGTGGCCGATAGTAGTGGAGATGGTGTACATATGATCATGAACTAACGATTCAACATGACCTAACAAATAGACTCAACTTGAGTGAAAAAGCCTATGGTTTATATTAATTAATTCATTTCTGTAACATCCATTGATGCACCACTAAGAATAAAATATTCTTGTAAAGATAACAAAATAGATTCCTAATTATAAATACAATGAAAGGAGAATTTAACATATCTGCAGGATTGTATATGAATCCCAAGTACTTTATTCCTATTTTTGTTCTCCTGAGTTTGTTCTTCCCCCAAACTATGACAGAACAGTCATAATTCATTTTTTAAAAGAAGATTTATTTTTGATTAAGTGATTTCATGATGTAACATGGTCTTAAACAAAAATAGAGATCAGTATGAAAATAAAACAAATTGTACACATTAAAATATCTTTCCGTCAAAGCATTTCATAATCATAAAAAATATAACACAAGAGTCAGGGGCTCAGTTGAGGATAAGAATACAGACTTCCCAGAAAATGAACAACTGATTCACAATTCAGTCCTAAGCTTTGTGTAATAGCACTCACGAAGCCTTTCTAGGATGGCTACCAACACCTATATTATGTGCCTTAAAAAAATGTAAATATAAGGTAAGACGAGGGCTATATAATCTTAATTATCATATCAAATACATCCCATTATTATTCTCTATTAAAAATTACACTGAATAAATACAAAGCTTAACTCAACTCAACAAAACCAGATGTGTAACTATTAACTGCTACCTATGACATAGTAGATGTGATGAGTAGGATTGGTGAAGACAAGTGGAAAGGCTTAAAAAAATACACCACCTGTGCTCTACTGAAATCTTAGAAATAAAATGTTTTTACAGAGCCTTAATATTAAAAAGGAAGATTATTATAAAATTAGATTAATACTTTCAGTAAGAGGCAAGAGAGATGCGTGCATTTTTATTCATTTGTTTTGGAACGCCTGCATCCCTACTATAAAAACATGTACTCCTATGCACTTTCCAGTGTGCTAACAGCCCCCATATTTCACTTGTGATATTGCATAAAGAAAAAATAAGCTGTAATTATATCTTTTAGGGCATTAAAGTCCTAAGAGAACATTCTGTCTTGTGTGTTTCCTGGTTCACCCTCCAAAGGTGTTTCTTGAACATTACCCATTCCTTTTACAGAAGGTGATAATTACCAAAATTTACTGATGATTTCTAACCTACACCAGTAATAGCGGATTCAGTTTGAATCATACAGAATACCTATAACACTCCTCGGGTTGTAGTATCTTACAGGGAAATTGGGTTTGAAGATATCACCTGCCCAAGGCCACCAGACATAAAAACCATATGCAGCTAGAGCCATCCTGTTCTGCTGAGCTATTCAATCACGAAATCAGAATAAAGTGCCTTGGACATCAAAATCAAAAGCAAATGTCCCTGCTGTCTTGATTTAACTTCTCCAGTAGGAAGCACTCATTAGGTCTCCTTTTGCAATTCAGTAACCTCACACTTAGGAGTTTGCTTTCTAGATTAATAGGGAATGTTTAAATCAACAATAGGTAGCTGATTTGAGAATGAGAATGTCTCAAAAGTTATGCTAATGTCAGCTGTAAAAACAAATTAAGCCCGGGAGGTGGTGGCACACACTTTTAATCCCATTACTTGGGAGGCAGAGGCAGGCAGATCTCTGTGAGTTGGAGACCAGCCTGGTCTACAAGAGCTATTTCCAGGACAGGCTCCAAAGCTGTACAGAGAAACCTTGTCTCAAAAAAAAATTAAGCATAATGAAATAAAAGCACTTTTTATTTCAGACAATGTCTGATAGTGGCAACAACAGTTTTCAAGTTAAAAAAATGTAATAATTTAATGCAAACTGTTGAACTTCCTGACCAAGCAATGGTTAGCCTTAACACTGTGGGACTAAGTGACATTTTGCAATACAGAAAACACTAGCCTACTGAAATCATACAAAAGGGTATTTCCCACCAAGTAGATGGCCAATCAGTGCCTTCACTAAACATGAAGGCATTGTTCTCAAAATTCAGAAACCAAAATGGACCGTGTTCCTACCCCCTAACCCCTCAGCGTGCTCGGAGTCTTGTTTCATTGTTCCCTTGGCTATGCTGTGATCTTAAATGTGCCTTCACTCCTAACCCTGATTGTTCTGATAGAGCCAAACACATTCATTATATCCATAATGCCAGTTCCTTGGAATGTACTTGCTATTCTTGAATCTTGAAAGCAGTTAGCAGTAGATTACCAGGCTGCACAACTGCCAGGCGTCTCTTTTCTGCCTTTTGTTTTTAATCACCCTTTTAATGGTAGTGGTTGGCCTTGAGTGACAGCTCAGAAACCTTGAATGTCTCTGTCATTCCTTTGTTTCTATGCTAGACAAAATATCTGGAAATGCAACAGAACTAACTACAAAAGCATATAAATTCCTCCGCCTATAATCTGCTGGCAAGGGACATTCCCGTTAATTTAAAGTCAAGTCACATGGAAGTAGGATGGCTGACTGAGGATGCCACTCACCATAGCTGACCTGAGTCTCAACTGTAGGTGGGGGCTTAGGTTGTATTCTTCAACTGCATGCTGCTTCTTATGTGGGGTTAGTGCCGGTTAATGATAGTGCAGACGCATTTCCTGCCCCTGGAATTTCCTGAATGAAGTTAAGTTGAATGAAACTCTAGACTCTTCATTATAAGTTATGTTCCTTGTTAGAAGTAGCCTTATGCAAAATGCAGAAAAAGCCATTTGAATGAGTATAAGGAAGACAGGAAGGAAAACAGAAGCTGCGGCTGGTCCCTTTCCTCCATGTCTCTGGGATTCAGCTGCCTGGCCTCTGAAGACTCAGGTTAATCAAAAATTAATGATGGGAGCCAGGGCTCTGGTTATTGCCTTTTCCATACTCATGCTTTTACATAATCCCCAAGAAGGCCAAACTCTCAGGTCGTGCAAAGCCACCAAACACCATCTGATTCATCTTCAGCTCCCCCCACGGGCAGTGAATGTGAACACAGCATGCGTGAAGAGCCTTTTCCGTGGACATACACCGCATGCGTGAAGACCGTTTTCCATGGACATACTCCTTTCTCCATGGCCTTTGCAGGAGTGTTACGTTTTAAGTGTGCAAGGGAAAGTGACAGGGGAAGTAAAGCATCTGAAAGTAGAGTATATCAGTACAAACGTTAACCTTCATATTTCTGGAGATAGAACAGGATTGTGACAACAAAGTAGAAAGATTCATCTCACCAGTTCTCATGAAATCAGCCTGATCCCAAGGCAAGCTTGACTCTTCTCCTGGACCAAGCACTGAGGACGGCAAGCAAATGCACTTGAAAGCACTGTGCAAACACCCATGCACTGTGCAAACATACCCTACAGTCACCACCTTCATGGCATTTTCATCATGATGGCAGTGAAGGGGCCTCAGTTCCCTTTCTTCAGTAAGACTAAAATTTAATTTAATGAGAATGTCTGGAGGAGCTACACTTTGATTTTGCAAAATGCATTTCCTTTCTAGTTCAATTGTGTCTTTTATATTTATTTATTACAGAGTGACCATTAAAGTATAAATACAACATATACTAGAAAAATGTGACTTCCATTCATAAGAAAAATGTGATTCCCACATGTATTTTGGGCTCAGGAACTGTGATATTTTACACTGAAGATGGAATGTATGTGTAGTGCAGGGACTGTAGGAAATCTTTGATAATTTGAAAACCTTTGACTTACTCTCTCACAGCTTAGTCCCTACCTACAGGCTTTAAACCTTCATTGTATGAGTGCATTTTGGGTCTCAAGACTTACCAGCAATGATATTCTATGACACCTTGTTGTTACCAAGAGAAATAGTACTTGTATGATGACATTTTTTAGTTACATAGTTTCACATACATGAAGCTGTAACCAAGCTTCTGAGGTGAACAGGCTATTTTCTATTCATTCATGAGATGTCTTGGATTTAAATGCCCCCTCTAGTAGTCTATGAGCATCTTTCTGAAGGCCAGATTTAGAATCTTGTAGCTCCATCAGCAAATAGAGTGACTAGCATGGAGGGAATGCCAATAGTGTGCCTGTGCTCTGAAAGACACATGGGGTATCAAATTGTCTTTTATATCATTAGTAGCATCATTTATAAATCTCTTAAAACAAAAGCAAAGAGCCAAGTTATCGGGGTTCACAGTCCAGAAGAACATCTTTATGAATATTTCTAGTTGTGGAGTACAGTAACATCCAATTTATTCTGTGGATGTGTTGTTTAACTTTTATAGAGCTATTATTTTCTGCCTCTTGTTGTACCCATAAAGAATAACAGATAGGTTATTATGATTTTCTGATATGCTAGCTACAATTTTGATAATTCCCAATTCTCAGAACAGTGTTAACTAGACTAAATCCTCTACTTTAAGAATATCCGGATATGTTTAAAACAAAGAATGTCTAGATACATTTAAAACAGTTATTTGAGAAGAAGTCAGTTGCCTTATCATCAACAAAAAATAGCATTAATTAGAAATAAAGGGGTACATTTTATTTCAAATATCTTCTGCTAGCAATATGGCATGTGGTGGAAGGCAAAGTGTCTCAAACCAAATGAACACTAATGTGGTCTATAAACGTATTTCTGAAAGAAAGGCAGCTTTCTCTTAACAAGCTCCTATGACAGCTGTTAGGGGATGCTCTGATGCATCCAGGGGTGACTCTTTTCTCTTTTGGTTTTTCGAGGCAGGGTTTCTCTGTGGCTTTGGAGCCTGTCCTGGAACTTGCTCTGTAGACGAGGCTGGCCTCAAACTCACAGAGATTCACCTGCCTCTGCCTTCCGAGTGATTTTAAAAGTGTGTTAATGTGCTCTGTTTTCCTCAGGATGAAAAAACACAAACAAGTAAAAGAAGTTTGCAAAAATTAAATATATACTTGTATTCATGACAAATAAGTACAAACTAATAATTCCAGTCAAAAAGTTGTAGTCGTTCTTTTTTTTCTGGCCCAATTATGGTATACAAATAAATGTTCTGTCTTATCTTTTCTAGGTTTCTATAGTATTTTTCTCCTGGAACATTTTCCCACATCCAGTACTTTAACACAATAACACAACATGAGTGTCATTCCTCTTGAGGGTCCCAACAGTAAACACAGCTTAACTAGCAGGAGAGTAACTGTTCTTACAAAACATCTAAAAGAACTGTGCCCCATGAAATGTAAAGTCACCCACATCCCACAACAGGAAGTCCATGATACTCATAAACAAGATTCTCAAAGCAATATGCAGATAATGCCTAGAACCCCCCCCAGACTGGCAAGCTAAATGTTAATCCAATGGTTGTCCCACCCTCAATTCCAAGTCTCTGTATCGTGTGTCTGGTTAGTGATAACATAAATCGAGGAACAAACAACGGCATGGGACAGTCCCCAAAGCAATTAAAATGAAGGATATCCTCTCATCAAATTAGGAAGTCTTGTCAGTGATGTCATGCAGTTTCTGAGAGACCATAGAAAATATTTTCTTGATATTAATAAGAAAATTATGCATCAGTGAAAATGCAGGCTTAGAAATATAGTACTGAGAGTTTCAATTCATGGTATCTTCACTGATGAGGGAAAGTGGAATTCTTACTACTAAGAGAGATGATCTCTCCAGCACTGTTGATGGCTCCCTAACCAAGCTTTGTGTTTGATGGTGCTGTACAAATAAAAAGCAGTGGGGGAATACGAAATATCTGTAATAAATGCCATCCGGTAAAGTATTTGATGGATGGAAGAGAATCTAATGCATTTTAAATAAATGCATATCATACTATCACATATTGTGAATCTTAAAAAATTATTACTTAGATGCACAGTCCTTGCAGTGGTTGACATGGCACTGTGAAGGGAGTTTGATTTAGAAGCTACTTCTATTGTTCTGGTCAAGTGATGGAGCTGCTGTTAGCCATATTATAATGTCCCTTCGACTTTGGTACGTTCAGTGCAAAATATTTGGGGGAATTTTTTTAACCTTTATAAAAATAAAAGGCCCTTTAGTTCCCTTGAGCATGTTTAAAAGGATACATAGCAAAATGCCCGAGTAAGCATGGAACATGAAAATGGAGAGGTGGTACATACAATATGGTATGTAGGTCCTTATATACATTTTAAAGAACAGAAATACAATGAACCTATAAAAATAAACAGAACTCACTGTGTACATTTTCCTGATATGCTGTGATTAATTGCTAGTTATTTTAAAATTGTTTTCATGCATTGTAAAGCATAAAATCTGTCATTAGTAATTCATTGAATAACAGTTTGTCTTCAGCCATAATTACACACATACCACTTGCATATACATTGTTACAGACCACCTTCTTGCAAATCTTTAAAGTTACTTCATACTGACTTGGTTTCATTTTCACTCTTGTCCTGTGAATGTTGAAACCTATAGTGCACACCATGCAGGCACTGGTAAGCAAGAAATGAATATTCTGTTATAACTTAGGGCTTAAACAAATGTACTTCCGGGAAATATATATTTTTATGATACTCTTTCACTTGCGCTAATTTAGAGATTGGGTCAAGTGCTGCCAGTTTGGCTTGAACTATATTTATGGGAGAGTTTCAAGATTCTCTCAAGTCCCTAAAGGTCACCATGGAGTTGATCATGTGCAGGGTCACCTTCATCTTGAAACATAACATTTGGAAAAGGTTTGGCAGTCAAGAACTGTTGATTGAAAGACTGTTGGGTTGTTCCACGGGCACCGAGCTCACCCCAATCCTTCCAAGAGGACACGCAGCCAGTCCCCAAACACACGAGCGCTGAGGAGCAGCACTCAGTTTGTTCTACTGGAACCCTGGGCTTCAGACTACCAGAGCTCTGTCACTCTTCAGAGGCCGGCTTCTGAAACTGCCTGTCCACGAAGAGTTGAGCAGCCTCCTCCCGGGTCACTCAAGTCCAAACGTACTGGTCTCTTCAACTGCTGTCAAGAGTTTCTCATAAAGCATAGAAAAGGAAGGGTATGGAGGAAGATCCAGGCGGTTAAAGCAAGTATGGGCTCTGCAAACAGAAGAAGCATATAGTTTAGCAGGGGGTTGCAAAAATGAAACAGCATTCATGTGATCATGTGTGCACACGTGGGTGACTGTGAGTGTGCTTGTGTGTGTGTACCCACAAGAGTGTGTTTCTCTTTCATATTCAGACTTCTTTGCTACCATTTTCACAGCGATTTCTGGAAAAGTGAGGATAGTTCAACTTTAAAATTCAGAGTTACATTTTTCTTAGGACACATACAAATTTTCTTTACATGTCACCCTTTAGAAGGCCTATTCCATGCCTCGTATTACTTGCTGAGATGTATGAGAATGCAAAAGCCAAGTTTAGTCTTTTTTTTTCTTCCTCTCTGTTCAAAGACCAGAATAAAGGCTTTTGCAAAGTGATTCACTTTGATTCACTTCCAGCACTGCCAGTTGCCTGGATGCCCCTTGGATAGTCTGTGGCTTGGCAGTTTTTCATTTTGTTGGGCAGGAAAGAGCAGCAACTGTTTCTAAAAGCCCAGACTGTGGTTCAGGGTTTGGGGAAAGTCCCTGGCTAGACTTGTCTATGGAAGTCAGTAGACATTGTGAGTGCTTTGAATTCCATGCTATAACCTGCCTTCTCCCTGTTCACAACACAGAAAAAAAATGCCCATTAAATCACAGTTCTGTGCAGCATTCTTTTTAGAAATACCCGCTCTTTTGCCAAGATCGGGGGCGGGGGTAGGGGGAGTTCCTGTTATTTGCACCTGACTCACAATAGAAAAAAAATTAGTCTCCAAATAGTACATCTTATCAGGGAGCAGATCTGCACTTTTGACACGGGATAGGAAGTGCCCTGTCCTGAATGTACAACAGTTTGTTTGTGGGGGTTCAGTAGTTTAGACTTAAGAAGGAAAACACAAAAAGACCCTGAAGTAACATGAAACTTGAGGAGCTGTGATTATTAGTCAGATATTTGTATTAAAGCAATGTGCAAATCTTATCGTTAAAGAGTCATTTTTGACTTGTGAGATAAATATAACTGCTGTTCCGATAGGCAATACAAAATGGGGGTAAGATTAAAACCTTGGAGCTGGGAAATTGTGTTTGAGTCCAACTTCCACCACCCACAACAACTGTGTGATTTGGAGTGTCATATTAAAATTGTCTTATTAGAATTCTGAGACTCAAACTTATTACCGGTTAAGGGGGGGTAATGTAATAAGACAGTTTATCTCAGAAGGGTGTGGGGATTCCCCGAAATAACAACACGATTCAGAGAATGGCTGGCACACAGTGTGTGACTACACAATAGTAGCTGCATTGTTAAATATGTTTCCTTGTCACCAAGAGGACGTTACCCTAATTGCCTTCAATAAATTGCCCAAAGATAACAATGACCCACAGAAAATATGGCATAGTAAAGAGAAAATAAAGCAGGTGTGTGTGAACATGACTTATAGAAACAGGGTTCTGAGGGCTCTGTTAAAATAACAGTGAAATATTAAGGCTCAGGTTTCCCACTCCTGATACCTCAAACTCTTAGGCACATTGGTGGAAATCACCTCATCAATCTTTACAGGCAAACTCAAAGACAAACAAAATAAACAAACCACCAAACATCCTAGAATTGTATTTGTCATAATTCTTCTGCTATCTCCTTATGATGGAGCCCAGACCTAGACCCCAAGGCAAAGATTTTACTTAGTGTGCCAAAACAGAGTCCTGTAGATAGCTTAAAATCTATCTGGTGTGAAACTCTGAAATAAGAAATATAGCTGGGCTGGGTGGTGGTGGCACAAACATTTAATCCCAGCACCTGGGAGGCAGAGGCAGGTGGATCTTTGTAAGTTTGAAGCCAACCTGGTCTTCAGAGCGAGCTCCAGGACATCCAGGGCTGTTACATAGGGAAACTCTGTCCCCCCCAAAAAAAACAATAAGAAAATAATAATAATAAAAGCATATGGTTTCGGTTTTTTCCAGAGATGGTGAGGGATAAATATAGAAGTGAAATATGTTTTACACAGAGTAACATGTCAGGCTTTGTGTGACAACCAGGGAATATTTATTACCCCATTTGATTGACATTTGTAGACACTTCACTGTTTCCTTTCATTCTTGATTTAGCAAGTGTACTTAGTCTTAGCATTCACTGTTTTGTGATCTTCACCTTTTCCTTTGCCTATCTTTCCTTTTTAATGCTTTTATTGCGGTAAAATTTACCATTGTAGCTGTTTTTAATTGTTTCGTGGTATTAAGTGCATTTACATGGTATGATGGTTACCACTGACTGTCAACCAGGAAGGATGGAGAATTACCTAGGAGACTTGGGTGTCTGCAGAGATTATCAAGGTCAGATCAGCCTCTGGGCCTGTCTACGAGGGATTATCTGGATTGGATTAGTTGAGAAGGAAGTCCCGCCCTCACCGGGGAGGCACCAAACCAACGTCCCAAGTCTTGGACTGAGTAAAAGGAAGAAGAGCTGAGCACTAGGAATCCTTGTTCTGCTCCCTGGCTGTGGATGCAGTATTATCAGCCACCTCAAGCTCCTGCCACCAGGGCAGATGTGTCCCTTGACCTGTGAGCTAAGACCCCCTCCCTTACATGCTTTTGCCAGGGCTTTGTAGAGCAGCAGCAGGAACGGGAGCTAAAACTCAGCGATCAGCAACCGGCACCACCTGCCAGCTCCACAACACTGAGAACAACCGAAACCGAGTCCATCAAGCAGTAAATAGATCCTGCTTGTCCTCCCCCTGGAACGCTCTGTTCTGCTTTCTGTCTATGAGTTTTACTATTCTGTGTACTTTAAGTAGAGTCTTGCTTATTTCAATTTGCATAATGTTTTTAACACTCATGTTGTAACCACCATGGCACAAAATTCCCTTCATTCTTAATGCTGAACAATAACTCCACTGTGCATATATATACCATGATTTGTTGGCCTATTCATCCATTGATGGACACAAGCTTGTTTCTCACCTCTGGCTATTATAAATGCTGTTGCGATGAACCTATGAACACATACACACACACACACACACACCTGTTTAAATCTCTCAGGGAGAGATCTAGACATACAATTATGGGACATGATGTATTTAGTATTTTAAGAAACCACCAGTGTTCCATAATGGTCTCATATTTTCCATTCACACCAGCAGTACACAGGAGTTCTAATCACTTGATATTTTCGCTAACATTAATTTTCCACATCTTATTTACTGTATCAGTTGGGGTTTCTATTGCTAAACTGAAACAGCATGACCAAAGCAAATAGGAGAGGAAAATATTTATTTAGCTTATACTTCCATATCACTGTTCATTGGTGGAAGCCAGGACAGGATAACTCAAACAGGATGGGAACCTGGAGGCAGAAGCTGATACAAAGGCCATAGGGGGGTACTGCTTACTGTCTTACTCAGCCTGCTTTCTTAAAGAACCCAGGACCACCAGGCCAGGGATGGCACCACCTAAAATGGCCTCCCCCATCAATCACTAATTAAGAGAATGCCCCACAGGCTTGTCAGCAGCTCATCTTATAGAGGCATTTTCTTAATTGAGACTCAGATGACTTTAGCTTTATGTCAAGTGAACAGCAAACTATCCAGCAATTTACATTTCTTAATCTTTAGACTAGCCACCTTAATGGGTATGACATCATTCATTTTCTGAAGTGTTCATATTGATTAGTCTAAATGTTACATAATAAAAATGGATTCTCTTGCTGGATTTGAGGAAGCAAGCTGCCATGATGCCCAGAACCTAAAGGGATGAATGTCACAATAACTTAAAGGAGCTTGGAAGCACACCCCTCCCTGGCTGAGTCTTCAGATGAGAAAGAACCCTAGCAGGTACCTGATTCCAGTCTTGTGAAGCTGAGAAGATTTCACTAAGCCATGCCTGACCCCTTGCACATTTTAAACCACTAGGTTTGCATGATTTTTAAGTGACCAGAAACTAGTAATAAGTGTCAAGGTCATCAAACATTCAAGCAAAGGTATAGAATGTGATGATGACAATATGATGTGATCATGCATCAAGGGCCAAGGCTGAAGCAAGGCAGACCAGTAATTGTGCATGTCTCTTTCAGTTTCTGTAGTATCTTCACTATTGTAGCTTATCCAGGAGTTTCCACAAGCCAAGGGGTTATTTTCAATTCTCAACACAAAGGGAAGGACTGAATAATTGTGTGTGTGTGTGTGTGTGTGTGTGTGTGAGAGAGAGAGAGAGAGAGAGAGAGAGAGAGAGAGACAGAGACAGAGACAGAGAGATAGAGACAGAGACAGAGAGACAGAGAGAGACTGTTGCATAGGGTAGATTGGAACATATAATGTAGTTCAGGCTGGTCCTGTACTCAAGGCAAACAAACCTCTTATCCTTCCAAGTAAGCTACCATTTCATCTTGAAATAATATTTTTTTGCTTCTTCTTGGTCATGAGACATAATCACCATTACTGCTCCATAATCTAATGTCATCATTGCTTCTCAAGTTACATCTGGTTGCATAACATATAGTTATCATAACCTAACTTTCCTTCTGAGTAAACACAGCCTCTAGAGAAGGTCTCATGAGTCTAGAGACAGACAGTATTCTGGAGGGAGAAGTTATATGGAAAGATTAAATGGTTTTCCGAAGGTCAAAGCTAAGCAAGTGGTCCAACAAAAAAATAGTACCTCAACCTCTTTGGTCTCCTCAAGGAAGACCAACATCCAAATGAAAACAGGGAGACCTTACTGTTCACTGGCTGAATTCTTTGGTTCTGTTAGTACCATGCAACCCTTGACTGTGGGCTGTGAGTTCCCAGCACTCCCCAAGAATGTTGCACTATAGTCACAATCATCCCTGAAAAAGGATTAGAGAAAAAAAAAGCTTTAGGGGATTTTTAAGGAGCTAGTCAGTGACAGTATACAGCCTCTCTGGTAACAATGGTCAAGTTTTGGTCAATCCAGAAGATCCTGGGAGATACCAGGGGATTTTTCAGTGACCAAGCTAGCAAGCTGAATCTCAGACTTATCAGAGAACAGAGGTACTCCATGGGGCATTTTGGAGTGCTTCAGAATCACCCAAGGAGTTATTTACAACAGAGAGTTCAGGTTTTGTCCCTTGAGGCTCTCATTCGGACAGTTTGGGGGGGTCCTGATGATCTGCATTTTAAGGTTCACTCCAATTGAGTCTGATGTAGGTGATCTCCACCACTGGAGAGGCATCAAGCCAATCAGTAATACAGTATCTAAACTGGATCTCCACACTGACATTCTGTGTGCTTGCAAATATTTCAAAACTTCAGACAAACAAGTAAACGTTGCTAATAAGGAAATTGAGGAATAGTGCGGCTAAATAAATTTCCCAATGTTTACCATCAGCTTGTTGTATGAGCCAAGTACAAGAAACAAAGGGGGAAAAAGGCAAACAACAACAAAAACTCCTCTGAGGCTTTTCCCACTCCACCCCACCCCTCCTCAGCTCATTCCATGGCCTAAAAAAGCTAGCACAAAATACCAGGAGGGCCTCTGGGCTGTGTTGATCTTGGCAGCAAGAGTGCACCCAGATTCTCAGTCTCCATAAGAGAATGTTTTCTCAAATCTCCCAAAGCCAGCCACCCTGAAGCCATAATGAGTTTACCTCACTCCAATCTAGGCAGCCAGAACACTCAAAGAAAGCAAGTACCCCCACCCCCTGCCCCATCTATGGTCTGACTTAATGGCTGTCTTGGTGCTTCCTAGATTTTTCTGATATTAAACACAGGGTCCGGGATTGTTCTTGTTTGTGCTTCCTATGGTTAGTTACTTAGACCTAGTGGGCATCACAAGCCACTTAGCCGATGAGTGCATCTCTCCGTCTGGGTTGACTATACTCACGCATTCACTTATTCTGTACCCAAATGTAATTTTTTTCCTCAAGCACCCCAAAATACTAGACAATGTAGAAATTAAAATCAAGATTTTAAAATAAGCGGGGGAGAGGGAGGAAGGGAGGGAGACAATCGCAAAGTAACAGGTGCTATACAAACATAAAATGTGTTGCCATCAAATAAATCCTTCTGTATGCTTTGAAAGCTAGAACGTGTCAACACTCTCATCTTCAACTTGCAGTGATGCCTCACCCTTCACATTTCAGTTTTCTTACTCTTGCATCATGAAATTCACCAGTCCGAATCAAATACTTAAAAACACCCCCAGAGAGTTCCTCAAGGCTCTTGAGAGGCATCGTTTTCCAATGTCAAAATTTCTTTGGCCATGAGTATGGTCTCATACTGATTTTTCTTTGGCCATGTTTATGATCTCAAACTGATTTAGCAGTTCCCAATTTTACCTGCTTGCAAGTGTGTTGCAGGCAACCCTCCAAGAGAAGTGGATGTGCTCCCAGTTGTATCAGCTGTTGTGGCTGGAGGAGATAATTCTGGGCTTCTTTGGGGTATCTCGGGGTTCTGGTATTGCCTCTTACATCTCCACCCTGGTTCTGGCTTTTCAAGTTTCCAATTCAGGGACCATTGGGTGTTCAGGAAGAATCTAACCCTTTCACTGATAGAAAAATACCCATATTGTTTCCCTCGTGAAGGTCCCATATTATGAAAGCTTGTCATGTGCATGCAAAGTGCCTTTGATGATCAAAACTTCAATCTTAAACTCGTATGACACTTTCCTTACTCCTTCACTTGCCGAGTCAATGTTCACTGAGTAGACGCTGCAGGTCAAGCACTGAGCTGTTCGGGTAGATGAGGAAGAAAGGTCTGGTCTCTGTCCTGAAAGAATTCACATGCTAAGGGAATGGAAGCCTAAGGGTTAAGCAGCTTGTGCTCCACATTGGGGAAATCTGCCTGGAGCAAGTGACTCTGAGATCCAGCATACCTTGGTTCTGATGGATAAACCATTAACCCCAGATCTGGGCTGCAGTTTTGGAAAACTAAGACACCTTTGTCTAAATAATCCAAAAGATGCCTGTGGGTTATTCGTGGTTCAGCGTACAGTGGTATACAATGACTTATAAGTCTGTCCAGCAAAGTTGGGGGAGGTTTTGTAGAGGATACTGTCTATGCCAAGGCTAGGAGGACTTGTAGGTGTGCAGGGCTTTTCTGGATCAACAAGAAGGGTGTTTCCCAACAGATGGGCTGGAAGCCTGGAAGAGAAAGCATTGTGTCACCAGGAAACCAGAGAAATTCAAGTGACCAGGGCCAAGGCTGGACAAGGTCAGAAAGGGTGGATGGGCCAGAGGGATGTTGGTGTGCTCATGCGAAGCCTTTTCCGTTTATGTCATGGATGAAAGGGAGCGAGCTTTGGGTGTACAGGGAGATGGCAGAGGTGCTGTGAAACAAGGAAGAGAATATAGGATCTAGATAAGACAAGGTGAACCATGATTATAATCAGCATGAGAAATCCAAAAGTACCAATTACCCAGTGACAGAATTCAGTAAAGTTTTCTTAGCCTGAGTAGCATTATTAGCACAAATAAAGGTATAACGTACCATAACTTAATATTTCTAATTCTCTAAAAAACGTTAATAATTTTTCTAGTATCCTTATTAATATCTTCTTGGGCCAGGAAGTTTAGAATAGAAACTCTTGGTGACACTAAGTCATAAATATCTATTTAACCTATTGAACACCTGACCAGGTGCTTAATAAAGGCAAACTAATGGGGAGGAGATCTACAGTATTTATTACTCCAACAACCTGCTTTTCATATTATTTGGTAGACAAAATGCTAACTATTCATTCATATAGGAAGACCACCACTTATTCTGTTTGAGGACATGTGGACAGAGATCAATTTATATGTCACATAAGTACTTGCTGAAAGCTAGTAGTAGGGAATTAGATCTGTTACTTAAGTCTCATTCCAGTGTCTCATGAGGTCACCTTAGTAAAGATGCCTGATCGATGAGCACAGTGTAAAATATGACTGCAGCTGGAGCCTCTGTCCTGCAGACAACTAGCAGAAGTGCCTCAAGCCATGCATTCCAAGCAAGTTCCTTCTTCACCCCCACTGCTGCTGTGTTAGCCTTCACTGTGCATGTAGAACCTCATTTAGTCCTCAACACTTCACAAAGTGAGCACGAGTAGCAGCCCCTGGCTTTTCAGATGAGCAGAGAGAGTCAAGCTGAAAAACATTCCACAAACAACATGCCGTGGGTGTCAGTTGCTCAGCTCACTGCCAAGATCAAAGCCATGTTCAATTCAAACAAGGTCCTTGTCCTCACAGGGTTATAATCTGGAGAGGGGAAAGGTAATAAGTTTGCTACCAACTGAACTTGGTAAGTGGATTAGGGTGGGTCCTCTGACAGAAATAAGTTTTGCCAGAGTGAGTGACAGGAACTGAGGCAAACGTCAGATGGGATCTTTCTGATGGGGTCTCATGGCAGCCGAAGGCTCAGGGATATGAGAAAGAGCCAGCAGAAAGGCGAGCCGGGCAGCAGGTCCCACAGTCTTGAACTAGAACTGGATCATTATGTTTGAAGAGCAGCCGAGAGGCCAGCAGCTGAGGCACGTATGGGCTGAGGTTGGAGCTGGGGGTGGGCTAGCCGGGTCTCCCCCCCTTGGGAAGGTGTATGAGTTTTACTTAGGCAACTGAAGGATTTAAGTAGGGGAGAGAGATGGCCTTGAGAAGTGGGATGAATACTTGTCAGGGTGGACGGAACGGGAGCATCTGGCTGGCTGGCTGTGGCAGTGATCCAGGTGAGAGGTGAGTGTGTCATGGAGTAGGCTGGCGATAAGAGATGAACCGAGTTTGTGCTCTTGGAGCCAAAGGAAAGGAATGACTATTCTTTAACAGTTGTGTTGTCTGCTGCCCACCAATATACTTAAGGAAATGAGTTATGAAACAGCCCTCAAGGCTTGCTTGTTAGTTTATCTTGGATCACGTCATCTTCTACTGCAGGTAACAAGAGAACTCTCATTAAAAATATGCAGTTCTTTTGGCGTTTTACTTTTTACCCTGGTCCATTTTTAGATGCCCCATTTTAAGATGGGGACTTTGAAAGTGGCTTTGAACATTAGACAATTTGGGCTGTGTTTTCTGGAATTGCAGGTAGGCACCACCAGCCTGGTTTCACAGTCTACCTCCCAAAGACCAATCCAAAAGATTTACCACATTTACACGTGTTACATGTCAATAAGTGGATTAAATGGCAGAATATGGTACAGTCGTTGAATATTGCTGGTCCACAGAACCGAGTGTGAGGGCAGTGGGGACAGGTGTTGAAGAAGGTCACTGTATTAGAGATTCCACTCTGAGAACCCATCACAAGTCTCTCTCACCTTCGCAGTCACCCCAGACACCAGCAGCTGGACACCTCAAGATAGATACACAGAGGAAGTGTAACCAAAGGGTGTTTCTAGGCCTCATCCTTGTTTGATTAGTTTTTTTTTAATTGAGCAAAGTGGCATTTTTATTTCAGCACTCCTCTGCTGTTTACCTATTTACTAGCTGCAAGTTCACCTTGACAGTAGACAATGCTCTTTTGCTGGAGGAGGAAAAACTGCATTATTGATGATACTGAAGAGCAATGTTTAAAGTCATGGAAAGAGGTTCATAATTAATGGTGTCATACACCAAAAGCAGCTTGCAAACAGGTTATGCAGTGCAACTAATGTGCATGTGGGCACTCATATGTGCATCTGAAGGATGAGAAGAAGCAGATTCGTCAAACTGTGAACAGAACTGACCTTACTGTTGGACTATAGACTGATTTTATGTGCACACTTATACACACATAATGTATTTTAAAATCTAAATATTTTCCTTGGCAAAGAGTTTCTTTTTATAACAAGAATAAAGAGTAGAACTTTACAGTGAGAAAAAGGTTCTCATTAAGAGAAAGTAAAGAGAGAAAGAGAGAGAGAGAGAGAGAGAGAGAGAGAGAGAGAGAGAGAGAGAGAGAGAGAGAGAGAGAGAGAGAGAGAGAGAGAGAGAGAGAGAGAGAGAGAGAGAGAGAGAGAGAGAGAGAGAGAGAGAGAGAAGCCATTGTATTTTTCTGGGTCTGTTCCATTGAGTGTGGCAGTGTGTGCTTCTGATGCCAGCACTTCTGAGAGAGGCTAAGGCAGGAGGTCATAAACTCAAGGTCAACCTGAGCTCAAAGATCACAAAATAACAATCCTATTCTATTGTGTAAAATTGTTTCCTTGAGACACCTATTTTGTAGTGAGCTCTTACACTTAATTTCCTAACTTTTGGGTTGACATTTTGTTTTTAATGGTCTCCTGAAACAACTAATTTCCCAAATTAACATTGTCTCCTCTGTCAAATCCCACCCTTCAACAGAGACTGTAGCTTCTAACTCTTCTCCAACTCCATTGGCAAAAGCCTCAGATGAACTTGGGAGCTCTGTGTCCAGATAGGAGAGAGGACTGCCCTGTACTCTGCAGGCTGGCATGGGAACAATCCAATTTTTTTGGACTGTGAAGAGGAAATGCCATAAAATGAGTTTACTCTTTACTCATAAAATCCATCAGGGCTCTGGGGGGTCAGGAAGTTTTCCACAGAGATGCAAATGCAGAGCTAGCCCAACCACCAACCACAAAACAGAGGAAGTGCAGTAATACGTTCAGGCTGCTGGTCTCCATGGAGACACCACTGAGTAAATCTCAAGTCTCTATCCTTATTTATCAACTAAATCACTGGTTACTTTATTACTAGAGAAGAGGAGGCGGAGTCATGGATACAACTTGTTCTGGCTTCAGAGGCTACCATATATACTTTAGTACATTTCTTGGGGGCACATCGTGATCAGGGCTACCTACCCAGGGTTACCGCAAAATGAGAGTAGGTAAGCAAACAGCAAGAGTCACACTTGCTTTGAAGGTTGAAAGACCAAATTGTCTGTCTGAAAAGACCAAGAGGCTCTCTGTCATCACTCTGGCTTGCAATGACAGCTTGCTGTCACCCTTCACAAACTTCCAATTCTGCAGGTTATAGACACTCTCATGAGAAGATGATGCCAAACTTGTTCCAGGTGACTTAAAACAATACATTTACTTTTAGTAAGGAGGACCTCCATCTGTTCTATCTAGTATGTAGGCACACCATCACATCTTAAACATTAGACACAGAATCACTAACAGGGGAAAGAATACATTGAAGCTGACCAGCTGGAGACAGACTGGCTCCAGCTCTGTGACTCACATGTACTGGGAAACAGCAGGAAAATGGATTGAATACATGTATTTGGGTCTTAGCAATACTAGACTCAGTAATAAAAAATATAATATCTTTAGGTTGGAATGAACTTGACAAATCTTTTTACATTCCAATGGTATTTTAAAGCTCATAAAAGACAATGTCCAGGTTGTCAGTGAAAACATTACTTCTGGCAAAACTATATTATCATGAAGTGAAGTTGTTTGTCTTCCGTTTTTTGTCTAAGCTCAGTGTGTGTGTGTGTGTGTGTGTGTGTGTGAGGGAGGGAGGAGAGAGAGAGGGAGGGAGAGAGAGACTTTCTTCTGAGTAGTTCAGTAGTTACAGAGGTTAAGGATTAGAGGCTTGAGAAGAAACAAGAAAGCATACACTTCCTAAGGACTTTCCAATACATTATCTCACTCAAGCCTTAGAAATAATCTCTGAGGCAGGCATTGTTCTTTCTACTCTATGGAGATGGATAACAACACCTTTATTTGTGCTACTTTATAATCATGGTAGAACCAGGTGCTGCACAGGAAGAGAGTACAAATGACAACAGCAGTTACCCAACTGTGCCTTTGCAATGATTCTGAGGAACATCTCCGTCGACAGTGAGTCAGCATGAGAACTTTCTGGAACTACCAGGGGGAAGTTGATATGCCAGTGCAGACAACCCCCAAGAATCTAGAGCAACTTTTGGTGTACCCAATCAACACAGCATCCCCTCTAGATGTCTACAGATAACCCATCTGAACCCTGAAACTCAGAGAGCAGTGGTCCTGAAGATCCCAGACTTTGATAGTGACAAAGTAGAACTGGTCCCAGAATCTCTAACTTCCAGCCTTTTCAATGTCACTGCCTAATTTGTTGTGGTGGTGGCAGATATTGCAGCAACGACCACAGCAAATTCAGGGCCGATGAGAAGAGTGTTTTAGGCAAATGACTTCAGTGAGTCCTCAGTATGAGGTGGAGGAGAAACCAACTATCTCTCTCTGCTCAACAAGTTTCAGGAAAATTACAGTGGTTAAGCGTGAACAGCACCTATACCTATCATTATTGCAGCCAATTCCATAAACTTCAGTGGTTTCATGGAAATAGATTCAGTAGAAATGCAGCACACAGTTAATCTGAATTTTCCTGCTTCTCCTATGCTAATTGTTACATTTCTCAGAATAGTGAAAAATCTTATTAAGATAGGATAAATCTATTTTTAAGATACAAATACGTGCTAAAGGGAGGGGGGAAATACCTCACTACCCATACACAAGTAAAATATAGTAAAACAAGCTAGTTCTTTAAGTAATAAAAATCACAGTCATCTAATTTAGTGTGTCAAATATACAAGATGCTAATTAAGTCTGTGCTGCAGAATTACAATACCTGGTTTGTGGTATGCACAGGTAGGCGAGGCACTTAGGCAAGCCCCTGAGTTGCCTCCATGTAACCTCATACATGCCTTTCTTCACAAGCCCTACCTGCCAGCCTTGTATATTTATTTCTAGCAGCAATAAAGCAATGCTTTTCCACCCCAATAAGATGTATGACAGTGTTGAGAGTCAGCTGCAGAGTATTCAAATGGAATGACATATAGACAGTATGTGCTAGAGAGGTAGACTATATTCACTATACTGAGTCCTCTTCCCTAACAGCAGTGTTTCTAGTGAAGTCATTCTCAACAGTTATTAACATATCTTTAACACATGGGAGCATTGTGCTGGTTAATTATATCAACTTGACACAAGCTAGAGCCATTTTAGAAGTCAGTTGAGGAAATGCCCCGACCACACTGCCTTTGGGCAAGACTATGGTACATTTTTTAAAACTGATGATTGATGTTTCAGGGCCCAGCTCACTGTGGGTGGTACCATCTCTGGGCTGTGGTCCTGGGAGTTATAAGAAAGCAGGCTGAGCAAGTCATGGGAAGCAAGTCTCTAAGCAGCATTCCTCCATGGCCTCTGCATCAGTTCCTGCCTTGAGTTCCTACCCTGGATTTCCTTGGGATATGGACTGTAAGTTGTAAGATGAAATATATCCTTTCCTTCCCAACTTGCTTTTGGTCATGATGATTTTGTTGTTTGTTTATTCATTTTTAAATATTTTTTGAGATCATAATATAGTCACATCATGTCCTTCTTCCTCCAAACCCTCCTTCACTTGCTCGCTTTCAAATTTATGGCATCTTTACTTTTAAGTGTGTGTGTGTGTGTGTGTGTATTCCTAGAAACATGAATACAATTTGCTCAGTCTATATAATGTTACTTGTATGCATGTTTTCATGGCTGACCATTTGGTACTGTATAACCAATTGTGAACTCGTCCTCAGGGAAGACAATTTCTTTCACGCTCAGAATTCCTTGGCTGCCTATAGTTCTTTGTCTAGGGTTGTGGCCTCCTGAACTTTCCTCCATCCATGACAGCATGTCTGTTGGTTTTATTAGTGGAGATTTTGAAAGCCAGAAGCACTGTATTCCAAGTCCTAAAAGACCATGATGACCAACTAAAATTAATATACTTAGCAAAACAGTCTTACATAGTTGAAGGAGAAAGACTTTCCATGATAAAAAAAAAGCCTAAAAAATTACATATCCAGCAAACCAAACTTAAGGAAAATATAGCTAGTGGTCATGGTGTTTCATCACAGCAACAGAACCCTAAGACAAGCTTCTGTTGCCTTCCAGAGTCAAGCCACAAGTGTGACGGCAGATGTTGCTTTACTAAAGTTAATCTTCCACCTTTGTTGTGTTTTGAACTTTGACACACAGATGCATGTTGTTTACACATGACCAAACAGGGCATCTTGTCTCTCCCCACTTTATTAAAGAAGATAATCAGAGAGAATTTCATCTTTCAAATTTTTCAGTCTTCATATAAAACAGTGATTGCTCCATATACACATATATTCATCCATACACATAAGACTACTAGAAAAATATAAATTAAGCTGAGGCTTCCTCGCTTTGTGTTGAGAGTAAAAAAATGTTACTTTCTATCTTACCTGGGAAGAGCGGTGATTTTCCCCCATTTCTCCACACAGAACCTTCTTGGGCCATTACTCCCTCGGAGAGAAGCAAATCCTTCATAGGGAATGCTAGATGTGCCTGTAACAAACTATCAGGCACAGAAACAGAAGGGAAAGGTGAAGCCAGAAACCTCATCTGGGACAGGAACTTCCTAATAGTTGTGTAGCACTCCCGAGAAGGAGGCATAAATAGGGAATTTCAGAAGCCAAAGTTTCACCAACATGAACAACTAAAACAGATGTGACAATCACTCTGCCACACAGAGAAAGAGAAGCGAATTAAACAGAGAAATGGGGTGTAAAGTATTTATGGAAAATAAAGCATTGTCTGCATTTGACCTGCTCGGGTGTTTAAAGCAGGCATATTTCCCAAAACAGATGAACAACATGGGTCTATTAATTGGCCTAAACACACTTAGCATCAGCCTGTCATCAATTCACCATGAGTTTTAGGAATTTTGTGGCCTGCAAATCTGAGTTCCAGATCCTTACTTAATCCAAAGGTACTAAGTCTGAGCCCTGTCTTAATGTCCAAGAGGCTTTCTTGTGTCTAATACTTTAGTGGCACCTTACCAGCAAGCTCCAGATGGAGAACTTTTATAAATGTCACAAAACACAGTGACTTCTCTAAAATTCCCTTGTTCTATAAACTATGGAAAGTCAAATAAGAAAAAGACTATGTCAACAAATGGGGTCCTTTCTTATAGTACTAAACATCTCTTTTTCTGATAAAGATGCTGACTGCATGGTGCCACTGGCTGTCACCACAAGGACCCAACTGTCCTGAGGGCACATGTCAGTCCTGGGTTTCTCAGACTAGCATTGGCACTTCCCCACAGCCCTCAAGAAGTTCTTTGGCTGGTGAGGCAGTACATGGACATGCAGTCAAAAGGGTATGGAAATGTCATAGCCAGATAAACAAGGTTTATATTTATGAAGAATATTTAACAGTTACTAAAAATATGCGTACTTTCCACAATATATTATTGTATTAAAAACTGATGAACTAATGGCATCTTACCTGTAACAACCTTAGTCGTTGTTCATTGTTGAATCGTTCTACTGCAGCCCAGAACCACCGGATTACGATGTGATTGTCATGATACCCTATAAACCACCATGAAAGCTCATATCACTTAAACTACCAAGAAATATAACAAAAGACCACCATGCTACACACAAATTAACACCTTTAAATGTTGTTTGTAATTTAAGATTAAGGAACAACACTGCAAATATGATCATACGGGTATCAAAAGGTAGACAACACAGCACAAATGAAACCGACGGGTCTCTGTTTTCATTTAGCAGAGGGAGGAACAACAAATGAGTTCCTTCAGCTCCACCACTTCTGAAAACTACGATTGCTAGGATGAGAAATGCTTAACTCCTTCGGTTATTTCTATAAGAAACGATTTCCAAATACCATTGCACCAAGCACTATACTAAGCTTGGGGGTTTAATGACAAAGAAAACAGACCCTTGCAGGACTTCCTGGTGAAAGCGAGACACATTAGTCACACAATTTATACCAGGAAAGAAGAATGGAAATTTTTCTGAAGCTGTCTATTTCAATCCCAGTGCTTCCCCAAAAGCTATGTATACTATTCATAATTCATAATAAAACCAAATTATTGAGAAGGAAGATGTAGCTCAATGGCAAAGCACTTTGGGTTCAGCTCCCCAGTAACACAAAAAGAATTAAAATAGAAATAAGACCAAATTATTTTCACACTATTTATTAATAAATAGGGAAGAAACATTTAATTTCTTCAACAAATTACCACAGTTTTACTTTTATTCCATACTTAGAATTTAGTGAAATTTCAAAATTATCTCACATTTTTATAAGATAAATGTCAATATTATCTCACATAAAATGCCAATATTATCTCACAGATCTGGGTAAGCAGTGGTTATGTGTTTTCTAACTTCTCAGTGAAAGATAATTAAGGTTAGAGAGAAGGGCTGACAGGAATTCACGAGCAATTAAGGACTTACATCAACTGATAGTCGTGTTTTATGAAAATTACTTTATTTAATTCTGTGCTATACTCCCAAAACGAAGGTGAGTAGAAGTTATCTTTAATCTGAATGTATCCTCACGGCACCATAGTTACAAAATTTACCAGGAAATCTCATTTTATTGCTTGCTGTTCTCTCAAGGGTACTGATCACCCTTGAAGAAGAAAGTCTTGAGTGAAGAGTAAATAGCACCAGATCAGGCATGGCAGCCGAGTCCAGTCTCTGTAAAGACTTTGTTAGTGAGCAAAAGATCAGTGCATTGGCTGTGTGAGGCTTCCTGGCCTCCCTAGCTAGCCCTTTCTGCTTTGCCTTCACTGTTTGTGCTAAGCCTATTTTGAAAGAAGAGTGATGTCCCATCATATCGTCCACAAACAGCTGCTGTGTGAACAGATGGTAAGTGACAGCACAACTTCCGTTTTATGGGGTGCCAACTCGCTGTGCTGGGCAAACATGGCAGCCAAGTATCGTCCTCTCTCCAGTCTCTTCTAAGGTCTCATTTGGGAACATCTACCACTAAAATAGATCCTTGATTTACTCATATGTAATGAATAAAAATCTTAGACTGTGGAAATATAAAAATGGCTAATTTGATTACTGTATTGCTATTAGAATCTCCTGTGATAATGGAACAAGGAAATAATATTTACCACAACATTTAAGTTAAGTGGGACATCAAAGAAAATACATTTTCATTCGTGATAATTAAAATAATTCAGCTGGTGAAGTTATCTAAAATAACTAATATCATATATGGATGCTACATAGGCCCAGTCAGAGAAAATTTATTACAGCTTGACTTCAGAAACAGCAATTGTGGAAACCTCAATTTAACACCTCAACACATTCCAGAAAATACATACTTCCGTTGCTTGAAATTATTCAATAAAACTCTGGGCTAGGTTTCAGCCTCTTAATAAGGAACCAACCCAATTACATTGGTCCAAATGACTAAGTAAAACTCTGTGCTGATCCACAGAGAGCCACTTCAAAACAGTCCCACTCAAAATGATTTTACAACAGTTTCCTTTTCAGTCAAACTCAATGCTCCAGGGCCTTGCAGATGGACACACTGAATTTTGAGAAGCCTATCTTGTTCCTGTTTGTGTTTTAACTGTGAGGCATACCTGACAGAGAGTTCAAGGAACTGTAGCAAACCCGTGCAGGTTAAGAAGCTCAAAGGGTGTGGCATCTGGAGGTTTAGAATGTAGATCAGTTAGGTGGGGCTTGACCAGCTGGGTATAAGGTCCCCATGCCTCACCAACAACGTCATCCAATAATTAATTGGTGTTCTTAGGATCACATTTCTTCACCAGCAATTAGGAGTTATGACATCCTCAGATGGGGTGTAAACAGTCCTTCCCCTTTTTGACTAATGAAGTAAGTCACTCATACAGAAGGGACTGACCTTGCCCAATGTCTCCAGGAAAACAGCAGCAGACCAGTGATTAAGGCAAGTGACTTTGTCTGCTCTGTGCTCAGACCTGTGTTTGAACTAGGCGCCCCCGTAACGTAAATCTAGACATTTCTAAATCAAACCTCACCGCCTCTGTATTCAGTGTTGTTTCTCCAGTCACTGAGGTCTATTTCAGCGGTGCCAGCGATGACCAGCTCCAGTTCTCGGGCATCGAAGACAGAAACTAGCCTGGCATCTACCACCTGTGGAGTAGAAATGGCACAGACACAGCTTAGGAGCCTGGAGAAATGTCAGCCATGAGGAAGTCTCATCAGAGATGCAGCACAAAGGAATTTCAAGAGGACTATGGCTGTACTCAGTGATAGCACGAAACTTGCCGTACAACTTTCAACTAGAAGCCTGTCGTACAGACGGAAGGCGGGCGTCTAGCTGAAAGTTGGTAAGATTAGCGTCTAGGATGTTTGTGTTGGTCGGTCACCATATCCCACAGAATATTCTAAGTTGTCTCTGGTCTCAGAAGCTAAGCAAGGCAGGGTCTGGTGAGTACGAGAAGAGGAGGGTTTTGTTGTACAACTCACCATTGATCAAGCTAGTTGTTTGCTATTTGTTTTGAAAAAGATCCAGTGACCATGGAATACATGTGACAAATTCTGGCCTGTACATGTAATCATTGCACATAACAAGTATAGGATTTGATTATGCATACCTAAGCATGAGTAAGAATCATAACTTCCATGCTATCAATAGTGATTAAATCATTAAAATGGAAGACCTAAACTCAGTGTAGTATTCATTTCAGTGATCTCTTATGACATGTACAGTAAACTTTCACATGTGTACTTTGGAGACATATCAGAAAATATTTGAATTTTTCAAATAAAAGAACAAGAGTAAACACAATAAGAGAGAAGAGAAAAACTATTCTATACGTGAAGCCTGGTAAAATGGACAGGCAGCCCAGTTGTGGGACTGCAGACATCAGCCACTGCTGCCTTACCTCATAGAAACCTCGAACTAAGCTCTCAGTCTGCTGCACCACACCCCTCTCGATCCTCCACTTGACCATCCTCTCAATGTACTCCTTCTTGTTCTTCTCTGTGACCGGGATATTGGCTCCCCCTGGTTTTAACTCTCTTTCAGTAATCTGTCATTAAAAAGCAAAAGAACTGATCAGAAAACAATACACTTGATGCTAACTGCTACCAATGAGGTGAAGTTAGGCATCCAGCCCTTCTCTGCCCCTGGTGGATCCCACAGGTAGGGAGAAGTATCTCAACCTTCCGAATGCCTACAACCCTGTAATACATTTCTTCATGATATGGTGACCCCCAACCATAAAATGTTTTTTGTTGATACTTCATAATTGTTATTTTGCTACTGTTATGAGGTATAATATAAATATCTGAAATGCAAATCGTTTTAGGCAACCACTGTGAAAGGAGGAGCATTCAACCCCCAAGAGGTCACAACCCACAGGTTGAAAAGGGCTAATCTAAGGTTTAGAATCAACTACACCTACTGAGCCAGTAGAAAAGATGTGCTGAAGGAAAACAGAAACATTTTCAAAACACATAGAGTACAAGATACCCAGGTGAATCCCAATGCCTGGTGAGAACTAATACGGAGCTCGTGACAGAAACCTTTGAGTCTTTCCTTCCATCAAATTTAAAATAGAACCAGTATGTTCTCTGCTTTGAAGCACTCTCCAAAATATTCTCTCTGTTTCAAAGTAAATAGCACAGTTTTTAAATCCAAATGGATCTGAATTTTATATTAAAATTAAATAATTTAATATTCAACTCAGGGATAGCAGAGACTATTCAAATGTATTCTGTATAAGATACATTCTCAAATCTCCAGGTATCTCTGGATATTCCCATAACTCATATCCACTTGAGGTGGAAATAAAAAGATTATTTATAATATATAAATGGTTCCCATAACCTATAAATGAGAACATCTTAAACTGTTGTTGGCAGTTGCATAATCTCTGTACCCAAGCTTACTACAAGTTAGTAGTCTTGGACTAAATCACCCAGTGAGCCACAAATAGACTAGCATTTAATCTTAATCATATAATTCACTTTTCAGCAGCCAAAAGCCTTCAGTTAGCATGTAACAGACCTGTCCAAAGACTTCTTCGTTCACAGTGAACGTGAGGTCTAGGATGTCATGGATGTCATTGTCTTTCATCCACTGCAGGCTTTGGTGGAACTCCTCATCAAGGTATTCCAGATCACTCAGATCACACAGACTAGGATGACAAACAGAAGCAAATACATGGGCCTTGTTATCATGAGGAAGGAAACTGAGGATAGTGACAACAAGACCCACTCAATAGGCTGTGACACTTGAAATATTCCTGAAAAAGTTCGTCAATCACACTACTGAAATAAGACAGAATCATGGCATAAATTTTTAAATCTTAGCTATATACATGTCACAGGAACCACTTACCTGTCTTTTCTCTCAAAAACAGAACCAGGAGGCACAAAGAATGGCTGTCATATACATGGTCATCCACAACCAGTGCCAGATCTGGAACTGCAACAGGCTGACAACTTACACTTCAATTCTCTTTTGCTATGTTATCCTATCAAACCTTACTGTTCTACCAGTGTAAATTTTTTTATTGAATTCCCTACTGTCCTTTAGCTTTGTTTTTCACTTGTATTTTTTAAAAAGACTAGATATTGTAACTGACGTCTATACATTTCCATTTTTCTCATGGTTCTTATTCTACCACTATAAAAATAGTAAGCCAAAGAATTCTTCTATGACTACAAAAGTTTCCTATACTTCATGCCACTGATGTGTTTTTTCTCTTTGCAGAGACAAGAGCTACTTGAGCTAGCTAGAGTTACTATTATATGCCCTGGTGTAAGGTGGAAGTAATTAATTTGCTATAGTTGCTTTAACGTTTCCTGTCCTTTAGCTCAATGTCATGAGTTGTCTGGTTTGCTTTATTTTAGGTATTTATTAGGTAATCAATGTGTGCCACACATTAATAACTGCTTGGTGAACGTGCTGTTATTAGAAGGAAGTGGTCTTGTTTGGGAGACAGGCTCCCCGTAGATAAGCTAACGTAAAGCGTGAGTGACAGCAGAATAGGCAGTGCTGTAATTCATGCATGGTTTCAAATGCATGCTACTTTCAATTAACAGTATGATAAGACTGGACACGGTGAACCATGCCACAGTTCCAACACTTGGGAGGCTTGAATAAGGACTGTAAATCTGAGCCCAGCCTGGGCTGTGGAGTAAAGCTCTATCTCAAAAAGAAGAAAAGGTAAGAACCAAGACCATCAGAGGAAGCAAGAGGTACATTTGCTTTGACTTGGACATTCAGGGAAAGACACTTAAATGAGATGGTGCCTGTACTAAGTCTTTCAGGATGAAGAAAATTTAGAGATAGAAAGGGAATGGGTTAGAGGAAAAGAGGAAGGGAGGAGAGAATAAAACAAACAAATCCAAAGGCATAGAGTGCAGAATACTCAAAGCACATGAAAAGGCCTGGAGTAGTGACCATAAGGCACTCTCAACATCCTAAGAATGCGGACAGAAAAGTAGGTAAGAGCAAGTCTTGAATGCCACTCTAAGGATTGTGGTCCGATTGGGGCTCAAAACAAGGAATGATGTAACCAGGTATGGAGATGAGGTATAAATAGTTCTTCTGGAAGATACTGAAAAGATTATTTTAAATGGATGGAAATCAATTAACAGACCACTTCAGTAATGTAGCCAAAGTAAGAGCAATGTTCTAATGAGAACAAGGCTATTAAGAGTGAGAGGCAGGAACACAGAAATTAGTAAAGGGTTATATTGGAAAGTAGTACAAAGGAGGATAATGTAGAATAGGGATGGCAAATGAATTCATATCACACATAGGCCAACTCTGAACGTCACTCTTAGACCTCAACCATGCTGCCTGCTGCATTGATCAACAATTTTCAGTGAATGAACTGAAAAAAATTTCTGAGGTCACATGATTTCAGTGGCAAAAAAAAACCCACCACACATCCTTTGAAAGTACTCCACATGATGGGAAAAGACCATGATGGATGCCGTGAAGGTTCATAGTGCCAACTGACAGGATGCAGAATCACCAAGGAGACAACCTTTGGGTATGCCTGTGGGGAGTTTTCTAGATTAATTTAATTGTAGTGGAAAACCCACCCAAACATGTGTAGAATCAACCATTCTTTAGGCTGGGGTTCCAGACTGAATAAGAAGAAACCGAGCTGGGCATTCTCCCTGTTTTCTGACTGAGGATGAAACATAACCAGCTGCCCTGCCAAAATGGCTGGCATTCCTCAAATTGTAAGTCAAAACAAACTTTCCCTTAAGTTGCTGTGGTCAAAGATTTTGTCACAGCACCAAGAAAACAACTTGAAAACCTGTACTGTGCATTTGCTACGCTTGCCTAAGGGCCACTTCTGATTACTAACCAGAATAACGAAGATCATGTGTACCATTAACATCTGGTGGACACACAGAAGTTTCACTTCAAGGCCCATAATGAGTTCTGCTTTAATTATGCAGATTTGGGATCCCCCTGAAACACCCAAGAAGCAATGTTCCGAGGACTGTTCACACAAGCCTCAACTCAAGACAGCAAGACCTGGGGCTCCATTCAGTGGTCCATAGGAGAAGAAACAAGTGAAGAAATTCCTTTCTGCAGCCTTAGAGAGACGGGTGTGGAATGGAAGCTTCAGAAACTCCAAGGTTAAGGGCAAGCCAGAGGAAAGGCCAACAGAGGAGCAAGAAGAGGTGAACACAGTGTCATGGGGATAAACTCCAGGGCAGCAGAGAGAACTTTCAGTTTCTGATTGTCTCTGCTATCCCAGAGTTGAATATCCGTATCAGAAGGAGCAAAACCATCTAAGGAGATAGGACTAAGAAGCACTCATCAACAGTTCCCAGGTATTCAAGGAGGGAGAGAAGCCAGAACAACACACGTTGAGGGTGTGATTTAGCAGCAGATATAAACAGTGGAACTTTCAGACAACCTATGAAACCATGAGAAGAAGACAATGAAATGCAAAAGTGTCAAGGGAGCCTGGGAGAAATAGGGATGAAGATCCTTGTTACCTAGGAGGAAAGTCTTCCTACTGAGCACGCTGAAGCCGCATGAGAAACATTCTGTTGGTTTTCATTTGGGGTCAGGACTTCACTTTAGGGATCAAGAGGTCCATGGGCTCGATGGGAGGACGTGCTAGACAGCTCCCAGCCATGATTCCGGACTTCAGTACTTTGCAACTGAAGTCTACATGTCTACTTTCCTCCCACAGCACTTGCTTTCCACTCGGTCTTGTAAGTGACTACCTACTGATCATAAGGGTGGTTTTGCTCTACACTGTACAATAATTGCTCTCGCATTGTAATAAAAACAAAGAAAAAGTTCTATGGATGCTAATTTTTCATCTGCCCCATACACTGCTATTTTGATTTAGGAAGGCCTCAAGAAAAGTACAGCACTGTCTACGCCTAAGAACGAAACACAAAAGAAAACAGAAATTAAACAAAAGAAAATGAACTTGTGACCATGAGCAAGCTATTGGAAGTGCATAAAGCAAAATACAACGTGCACTTCCTAAAGGGGCACAGGCTACGAATCACCAAGTCTAATCCACAACTATTCTATTAATAATCAGCATTGATGCCACAAGAATCTCAGGGCTGTGTTTGAAGTACAGTTGTCTTAAAGAAACATGTGTTGCCACAGATGAGAACCAACTATTTAGGGAAGAACAAAGCTTAAGATTTGGTGGGTAATCAGAAGGGAAGGGCCAGAAGCAAACAACTACGTTTAAAATTGTATTTGTTTTTAAAATCCAAACCACTATTCACTCAACAATCGATCTGTTATAATGTGCAGATAAACAGAGTCCTTGACAAAACTTGTTCTTGTTTTTTTTTTTAATGTGTATTCATGTTTTGCCATGGGTGCTGGGTCCTTTGGAGCTAGAGTTAAAGACAGTTGTGAGCTGCCATATGGGTGTTGGGAATTGAACCTGGGTCCTCTGGAAGAGCAGCCAATGGTCTTAACCGCTGAGCCATCTCTCAAACCCTCTTCAGAAAAGCATTCTTGAGCCTCACATGCCGACTAAGAGAGCACAAACATACGCTTACATTCTGAGAAGAGCCTTATAGAAGGGGCGTGTGAAGAAGGCGTCCAACAAATACTGGTGTATTAGTGCAAGACCGAGGATCCTCCCACTGAACCGGAACCTGTGAAGGAGAAAAACAAGGCAGCTGAACAACACTGAGCAGCTGGGCTGACATCCTAGAATGAATTTCAACTCTATTGTTTGTCCAAGATTACCTGCCCACCAGTTCCACCAGGGTTTTTGGGACACTGTAGTGTGTCTTCGTTAGCCAGTGTTTACTTGTGGAGGAAATCCGTTCCTCTAATGTTTAGGGACATCTTACCCTTACTCCATGTTAACGATGTCACTCTGGATCATCCTGCATTTGACAGTATGAGCTCCCCACAGCATTTCGGTGAAATTTCCCCAAACCACCCCAAGAGATACTAATAAAGACTAAGGCAGTTGAGAAAAAGTCACCTTCAGTTTGTGTTCATGGATATTAGCTCTAATGCAAACTAGGAGCAATTCCCTTCTGAGGGAAAGCCCTTATTCAGATTCAGGAGGTTCCCATCCATCCCTGTTCTCTCCCAAGCCTCACTCCTAATGGTAAATACCATCACTCACCAAGTATTCATACAGACATTGGGGGGCTTTCCTCATGAGACATTCTGTTCTCCAAAATTTCAAAATTGAAGCCTATTCTGAATCAGCTCGGAAACTTTACCAAGACTGGGTTTTCTGCCTGAGGAACACAATTGTTTTCTCCATCACACATTTCTTGGTTTCCAGCTATTCAACGTTTGATGCCTACAAGAGTACTGCCGGCCTGCAATTTAGTCAGGAGTACTGCTGGCCTGCAGTTCTCTGTATACCAGGAAGGCTTTCTGAGGTTAGTGGCCTGCAGGTTTGTCCCTCTTCGTCTCCACGTATGTTAGCACAGCTGCAACAGCCAGAGTGAGGAGGCCTCCAAATTTGTAACTAAACAAGAGGTTACTTTGAGGAGTAAGTCCTCAGAGTTAATCCTTTTCACCCGTCAATAACCCCATGACTCAACCTTTTCCCACTTATGCCCTTTCTTTGTTACTATCAGTGAAAACGACCAGGAACAAGTTAATAGGGGTTATGTAAATATTTAAAGTCTACAAATATAGAGATTTGAAAAAGATGTAAGGACATTTGGAAAGAGTGCAATTTGGGATTTTTCAGAGTAAGTGCCTCCAGATGGGAATCTTGAAATTGTTTGCCTTGGTTTTGTGTGATAAATTAAGAAAAAGGCAATCTCTGCCTCCAAATGTTAAGTGGGTAAAGTGTGCTGGAGTGCGAGCCGGTGCTGCGCGGACTTCCCGCTCCTGCACTTGATCTGCGGTTCCCTTAGGCCACTACCCTATACACAGGCTCACAGGCACACCCACTCTCACACATGCACACACTCGGACACTCACACACATACACTCTCTCACACACACTCACATATACACACACTCACACATACACTCTCACACATACACTCACATATACACACACTCACACACATACACTCACACACACTCACATATACACACTCACACACTCTCATATATACACTCACACACATACATTCTCTCACACACACTCACATATACACACACTCACACACATTCACATGCACACTCAAACACACACACTCACACACATACACTCTCTCACACACATATACACACTCACACATACACTCTCTCACACACATACACACACAATCGCATATACACACATATACACACACTCACACACTCACATATACACACTCACATATACACACACTCACACACATACACTCTCTCACACACTCACATATACACACACTCACACATACACTCTCACACATACACTCACATATACACACACTCACACACATACACTCACACACACTCACATATACACACTCACACACTCTCATATATACACTCACACACATACACTCTCTCACACATACTCACATATACACACACTCACACATACACTCACACACACTTATACACACATATACACACACTCACACACTCACATATACACACATTCACACATACACTCACACACACTCACATATACACATACTCACACACTCACATATACACACACTCACACACATACACTCTCACACACTCACATATACACATACTCTCACACATACACTCTCACACACTCACATATACACACACTTACACATACTCACATGCACACTCAAACTCACACACACTCATACACATATACTCTCTCACACACTCACATATACACACACTTACACACACTCACACACATACACTCTCTCACACACTCACATATACACACACGCTCTCACACAGACTCACAAATATGAACAGGCCTCAGCCAGGGCCCCAGTTGCCCCACCTCCTCTCCCTCGAGGCCAGATTTCTCTAGGCTGTTAAAGAAGCTGCTTGTCCTCTGCCAGAGGGACCTGGGCAGTGGTTCTCAACCTGTGGGCCAGGACCCCTTTGGGGTTGTATATCAGATATTTACATTACAATTCATAACAGTAGCAAAATTATAGTTATGAAGCAGCAAGGACATAATTTTATAGTTGGGGTCACCACGACATGAGGAACTGTGTTTAAGGGAGGGAGGTTGAGAATCACTGGACTTGGGGATTTACTAAGAAACAAGCCACTGTAACATTTCTCCAATGGGATAAAGTTTTGAATTCTATTCAACTCAGTTACAATTGACCTTATGCAATATAATTAATTACTGGCTGAGGAGGTTGCCTCTATAATTAAGTTTGATAACAAAAATAAAAACCAAATGAGATACACAACAGATAATTTAACTTTTATCCAGGAGTGAAAATGTTAAAAGAAATGTGGCTTCTTTTGGAGGGAGGTAGGGGGAGATCTAGCATCACAGAAAATTAACTGAGGACAACCGTCACAGAAACAAAATCCTTACCATTCATGGTGATTGTCTACAAAAGCAGACATAGGACTTATTTGTACTGTGTACGTGTCATTGGCTGAATATTCAAATAAGCCATAATAGGGGTTAAACAGTTCTCTGGATACCAGGAAGAAAAACTCTCTGGAAGGCCCGCTGTAATCTAACCTGTAAAAAAAAAAAAAAGGAAAAAAAATCCACAGGACGAATAAATTAGCTTTTACCTCTTCTAGGTATTGGGTACAGTTACTTCTGTGTTTAACTTTCTATAAAATGCTTATTACAGTATATTCTCATATCAGGACTTTCCAAACAAAAGTGAAAAAATTCTGATCTCAGTATTCTTGACCCAAAATAACAAACTAGATATTTATACAGCATATATCCAAGACTCCAGCTACCCATGAGACATGTAAACAATATGCAATGTACTCATGATTTATATAAAGACATACATATGTAACATACATAAATTTTTAAATGTCCAAAGCAAGGACACAGGGAAGGAAGTGTCATGGGATTGTTTCATCCACACAGAGGAAAGTAGTTATATCACTCAAAGGAAATGAAGACCTTGAGAATTTATGGAAATTTTCTGAATGGGGGAAGAAAAAGATGTCACCTTAGGGAGATCAGAGGCAAAAATTTGGAATAAGATGATACAAGTGAAAAGTATAAATTGTAAAACACCATGGAAAATTACAGCCAAGGAAAAAGAAGTTTTCTAAGGAAGGTTCTTGCACAGGAAGGTTCTGGAACTCTAGCATGTGAACTACGCTGTGAATTCATTCCACTCTACTTGCAATAGCTTCAGGTCAGAACGAAGTAGAATTAAAGACAGTGTAGGGTTTGAGGAATGACAATAGCCAACAATGCCCAAGTGGGAAGGGTGCAGTAAACAGAAGTGTGAAATATAAAGGAACTTGAGATGCTAAATTTAAAATGAAAAATATAAACTCTATCAGCCCTTTGATAGAAAGTGCACACAGAGATTCCATGATGGGAGTGAGGTGGCTAGCCAGCAGCCCCAAAGACCTTTGTTGGCTTTATCCTTCCCACCACCTGTATCTCTTTCCAAATCTGTTATTTGGGTATCATTGCAGTGTGTGTGTGTGTGTGTGTGTGTGTGTGTGTGTGTGTGTGTGTGTGTGCGTGCAGAGGCCAGATGACAAATCGTCAGGTGACACTCACCTTTTTGAGACATGCTCTCTGACTGCCTGGAGCTCAACACACAGGCTATGATAAGTGGTCATCTAACCTCAAGGATCCACCTGTCTCTGCTTCCCCAGGAGTGTCTCTACACCCCCAGTAGTGCTAGAATTATAAGTGTGAGCTAACAGGCCTTGACCAATTTAAAACTGTGAGTTCCAGGTACTGAACTCAAGTCCTCATGTTACTGATTGAGCTATCTTTCTAGCCCGTATAGTCTGATTTCATTATGTAGCCCTGGCTTGGCTGGAACTCACTTGCAGAGATCCACTTATTTCTGCCTCTGAATGCTAGGAACAAAGGCATGCACTACCTCACCTGGCCTCAACTATTGCATTTTTTAAAAAATGAAAGTGGAATCATCTGAGTCTTGTGCAGTGATGGAATTTTATGATCTCGAAAATAATCTTGTTAAGGCAGAAGATTTGGAAAAATAAAAATGTAACCAAATAGTGTGGACTTCAACTATTCATATTCATTTTCCAATTTGTCATATCTGACTATAGAAGCCATTATTTACTTAATATCTATTTTCAATAAATCAACTCCGATTTTTTTCACTGCACACTGTCTTACATAACATTTATATGACATCCATCTGCTAGTTCAACTTTTTCCTAATATACATTAAAAAGAACATAAGTACAGATAAAACTGTCTAGCACAGATGGGTGAAGACTGCAATTTCCTAAATTCATACCCACAGTGCACCTTCAGGAAACTTATTGGGTGGAAAAGGGCAGGTACTTGACTCTAGGGGCCAATCAGGCTGCATACAGTGGCATGGTGATCCTATCCTCAAGGTTACTGCTTATAATGAAATCAACTTGTGGCTCTGGGATAGACTGGGCAAGCCATCCTCCTGCCTCTCCGAGGCCACCCAGAGGTACCCGGAAACTCAGACTGCCCCCATCATGCAGCCTTTTTGTGGCTTCTCTTTCTCTCCTAGGTCTGGCTTCAGAGGTCAGCAGCAGCAACAACATCCTACCTGGATGTTCTTTGCTCACAACCTTCCAACGAAGACTGAAATGCCAGTTCCCGTCTAAGCACTAATCTAGGTCTTCAAGAGGAACAATTTCCAACAAGCTACTCCTGGAAGGACTCCATACTTGGATGCCTTGGTCTCTGGTATCTGTGCCTCTACCTCTTCTCTACTCCTGAGCAGTTCACCTCCTTTAACTTTCTCACTGCCCAGGTGCAGGTGCCCTGGTCTCCTGGAATTGCCCCCAACCCTGAGGCATGGCGAAGGAGCTAAGCAAGTTTGGACACTTTCCTTCAAGGTTGAAGTTACCCCACCTCCTGGGGAAGCCACTTCTCTTCATTTACCTCAACTGAGGAAATGCCTCCATCAGACTGGCCTGTAGGCATGTCTGTGTGGTATTTTCTTGTCTGTTAATTGATGTGGGAAAGCCAAGTCCACTGTGATCAATGCCACCTCTGGGTAGGTGGTCCAGGTAGTATATAATAGTTGAGGGCGAGACTTCCAGCAAGCCAGTAAGCAGCATTCCTCTATGATTTCTGCCTCAAGCTCCTGCCTTGAGAACCTGCCCTGGTTTCTTTTGATGACAGACTACTATTTATAGGATGAAGTAAATAATTTCCCTACAAAAGTTGCTTTTGATCATGGTGTTTATCACAGCAACAAAAATAAAGCTGGGACACCAATTTTCAAAGACATCATGGAAGCAATTTTGCTAAATTATTTTTTTTTTTAATAGAGAAGACTGAGGCCAGAGAAAACCAGTGGACTGAATCAGAGGGGCATTGTAATGAGGTACCAGGTACCGAGCCCTAAATAGGTGTCCTCATTTCAAGTTTAAGGTTATTCCATATGTCTTACCCTTCAGTAGATTTTAGCTATCTATCAAGATTAAAACAATATTATTTATAGAGCAGGGCTTGGAAAGCTATGTCCTGAGGGCAAATCTGCTGGAGCCCAGGTTTTGTAAATAAAGCTATAGTGAAATGCATCGGGCTGGCTTGTTTGTAGCCTGTTGCTGTGCCCTGATAAAATGTGAGGTGTGTACGTGCTATAGAGAGTGTACACTGGGCAAAGTCTAAAAATGTTTACTATCCGTCTCTTTATGGAAAAGTTTTGCCAACTGCTGCTGTTACAAAAACAGGGAAGAGGAAAGTGCTTTCTTAAAACATCTAGTTTACTATAAATCTTAGTGAGACTCCTCCAAGGAGACATCAACACTCTCTGACTTGCTGTGGTCACTCCTCTGCTGGGCTTTTCACTTTGCAGAGACCCACAGAATACTGGGGTCACAGAGAGCTAAAATAACAGACAAATGATAAAGTGAGCTCGCTTTCTTTGAAATAACTGGTATAAGTCAACTTGGCTCTACTATGGATTTTCCATTAAAAATCACAGGGTGGTCCCTAAGATTTACCTCTGAAGATTTCAACTATACTGCACTTACCAGAGTAATGACCCATGTGTGTCTGCCTCTCCCATACATAAATTTAGACTTTGACCACACTGAGAGCAGGTAATCTTGTTTACTCCTTATGTTGGATAGTTTTATATCAACTTGACACAAGCTAAAGTCATCGGAGAGGAGAGAACCTCAATTAGGAAAATGCCTCCCTAAGATCAGTCTGTAGGCAAGCCTGTAAGGCATTTTCGTAATTAGTGATTGATAGGACAGGACCCAGTCCACTGTGGGTGGTTGTATCCCTAGTGGTTCTGAGTTCTATAAGAAAGCAGGCTCAGCAAGCCCTGGAGAGCAAGCCAGTTAGCAGCACCCCTCTATGACTTCTGCATCAGCTCCTGCCTCCAGGAGCCTGCCCAGCTTGAGCCTCCTGTTTTCATTTCTGTGATGATGAACCATGATGTTGAAGGGTAAACCTAATAAACCCTTTCCTCCCCAACTTGATTTTTGCTCATGGTGTTTCATCGAAGCAACAGAAACCCTAGCTAAAACACTCATTTTTGCAGAATGATATTCAGTAGACGATCAATACACACCACTGAATTGTGGCTGGAGCTCCCTGATGCTCTCTGAAGAAAATTAGCATCACTTACATTGCTATTCGGCATTTGGCAGTATGAATAAATGTTAGTCAGAGCCGGGCGTTGGTGGTGCACGCCTTTAATCCCAGCACCCGGGAGGTAGAGGCCGGAGGATTTCTGTGAGTTCGAGGCCAGCCTGGTCTACAGAGTGAGTTCCAGGACAGCCTCTAAAACAATACAGAGAAACCCTGTTTCGAATAACCAAAAAACAAAAACAAAAAGAAAGTTAGTCAGTTTGCTGTGGGGTGGTGGTACATTAATTCAGTGCCATGAGCAAACTGTGCCAATCCCTAAGAGATGATTCAATCTGAAACCACTGTCATACAAGTGAGTTGGCTTAGAAAGTTTGACAATGTAGTATCTTCTAACATGGTACAGTTTGTTAAGACAACAATGACCTTATTGATTTGATTTCTCTTGTGGCTGAAAACAAACATTCTCTCTGAGGAGTTAATCTGAAAAGCAAAACGCACCTCAGAAGAGAAAAAACAAACATCTCCTTTAGAAGGAAATGTATGGTTAACTGGGAAAGTTTTTTTTTTCCTCTTGAAACATGAATAGAGTCACTCTAACACCAAGACAGTCATTCTACTTTAATTTGGTTGTAACTCCAAATGCAGAACTGCATATTTAGGAGTATGTTGTAGGCTGCAATTTCTATCTACATCAGGCAAATTCAATGAAACATGTCACAGCAGGGCATGTGTGCATGTGGTGCCTATAACACCTCTTCCATATAAATAGTTAACGTGACTCATATCACAGGGATCGTTTGTTACATTCCTGTTTTGCCAGTTAGGTTAGTTCCACAACTAAAGGCTTGGCAAGGAAATACAGAGACTCCAGACAACGGGTGTGTAGCCACATAACAGCTGCATCTGAGGGCATTTCTGAGTAAGCACAGATGTCAGGAGGGTGGCCATGGTGTCCCAAGCACTGCCCGCTGACAAAGCATTTTACCCATCATCACGTTGCAGGCCTAGCACACCACATGACCTATGTTAAAATAGTTAATTTTATTCTCCTGTTCTTTATATTTCAACTAAAAATAATGGAAAACAAAATACTCTAATGGGAAGAGACTTTAGAATGAGAACATCTGATAGCCTCAGGAAGTCACACTGCCTTTTTCCATGTTTGTTCAAACACATGTGGCCTGGGCACCTTCTGATTCAGCCAGAGATATTTAGAGCAGAGAGATATTTAGCTTTTGAGCCACTTAACAAGGATTGGAGCTGAGGAAGGGAGCCTCAAAAAATCTAGAAGTTGTTGGTGGTACCCAGCCAGAGTGTGGCTGCAGAGCATCCTTCCTTGGCAGGCTGAGATGATTCAAATGATGCAGATCCCTCTTTGAAGAGGGCAGACAGCAGTCCACGTTCAACCTACAGCTTTACAGCTCAGACCATCTGGTTATATGTGATGGCTACTGGTTAATTTATAAGTAGTAGGAAGAAACCTATTTCAATTCACCTCCCTAGGGGGTGTATTTTTATGTCCCTATCCTAGGAGAATATAGAAAGATACTGAACATATGTCCCCAAAGGAAAGCTATATGCACAGACTAGGCTCCTTCCTAGTCTTAGTGTGGCTGGCAAAACTAATGACTGATGTCATCTCAAGAGCACTTTGTGCATAATGAATTCATTCTTTCTTAAGTAAAGGTGCCCTTGACAGAGTGGAAGTGAAGAAAACGGCAGGTGGAGCAATCATGGGTTAGCACCATCTCTGTCTAGAACATTATTTCTTTAGTTTGGAGTACTAGGAGTTAGGTGGCGGCCTGGAGGCCTTATCAGAATCTACCTGAGTTCTGATGCCAGGTGAGCTCTGGTTGCTAGGATTACTACCTGACAAAAACAAAACAGTGGAGAAGCATACATACCATATATAGCCAGTGCTTTCCTCCATCCCATAAGCAACTCCAAGCCAGACTAAGCCTCCTCAGAAAGAGGCAACAAACCATTTCCCCTCACCTTTGAGCAAAGTGACTATTTTTGGCAATTCTGCCACTGCTGTTCTGCCTCCTCTAACTTTTCAAGACAACATAACCTTACCAAGCTTGGTGGAGATTCTAGTGCCTAGAACACTGCTCCCAGCTCTAGCCTAATTAAACTACTAATAACAAGACAGTGCTTAGAAACTATCTACATTTTGTAAAAAGCCAAGGCTATCACAAATACTAATTTTAGTGAAAAAAAAAGTTGTTCTAATGCATCTCTATTTATAGGCCCAAGGATGATTTTTGTACTTTGAAACTGAAGACAGGCATTTCCAATAGTCTGGGATTAATTCTATCTCAGATAGCATCTGCAGTATCCTATAGATTCCTAACTTCTGGAACAACCTATATGTTGTGTTTCAGATATTTGTGAAGACATAGCATAAAGCATAGCTATTGTTTTTGAGAAGCTGCTAATCCACACCTATTTTGGAGGACAGGTAAATGCATTGTTATTAAAAATATATCCACTCTTCTTTATGTATTAGCAAAGCTAGGCTGACTGTTGTCAGATTGGAAATAAAATCATTGAAATAGTATCAACAATAACTAAAATGTATTAATCCCTTATGGCTAGTATAAAGCTGACACAAAATAATGCTCTTTGAATGCTACTATTAGTCTTAACAGAGATGTCTCCCAAAATTAACTCTATGTGTTACTATACTGGCCGTAATGACAAAGGCCTACACTGAAAACAGTCCCAGAGAAGTCAACCATCTAAAAATAAGGCAACAAGAAAACTCAAAATGAAAACATCCGCTAAATCTCCAAATCCTAACCAAATGTTTTCATTTGCTAAACTTTTTTATTATTTTAGAATTTTTGAATTATAAGAAAAGATAGTGCAAAGAGCTCTTCCACTGCCTTTATGAATTTCTCTTATCAGTATAGAACATTCCTCATCAATACATCTGATGGGAAGCCTAGATAAGGCCTCTAGCCTCACCTGATCTATCACCAGCTAGCCAGGCAGCTACTCAAAACTCACCCACCATCCTCTCTGCTAACAACACCGAAAGCAATGGTTGTTTTTCAGAAACTTGGAGCCATGTTTGTCTGTCTCAAGGGGACCTTACCAGTATGACTTACTTGACATTTTTAGATTACACTAATGGTATGATTTTCCTCAGTGGGACTCCTGTGACAGGGGTGATTATGTATGGAGTGGATCTTATTTTCATTTAACCTTCCCCTACGCATCCAGGTACCCTGTCTCTTTATTCTACCAAGACCTCCAAACCCTATCCCTGGGCAGGCAGATCTGTGACTTAGGGTTCCACTTCCTTGGGAATAAACTTTCACAGAACTTGTTTCAGTGTCTGTCATAGACTGCCATATTAACTAGCCAATAATACCGACATATGGGCCTGGAGAGATGACTCAGAAGTTAAGAGCACTGATGCTCTTTCAGAGGACCCACGTTCAAATCCCAGCACCCACATGGCGGCTCACAACCGTCTATAATGAGATCTGATGCCCTCGTCTGGCCTGCAGGCAAGCATGCAGACAGAATACTATATACATAATAAATAAATAAATCTTTAAAAAAATACCGACGTATAACAAATGCATACTTGATCCAGATTTCATCCACTTACACTTGGTATCTCTACAATCTCATCTAGAAAAGTGTCATTATATTTAACAATCATTTCTCTTCTTGACTATAGCATTCTCTTAAACTCTTCCGTTTTTATTATTTGGGGTTTTTTTTTTTTTTTTGCAATGTCCTTGATGATTTCAAGAATACTGGCTGGGTGATAGTAGCATATGCCTTTAATCCCAGCACTCAGGAGGCAGAAGGTGAGTTTGAGGCCTGGTCTCCAGATATTGTTCCAGGACAGCTAGGGCTATTACACAGAGAAACCCTGTCTTGAAAGAAAGAAAGAAACAAACAAAACACTCCCAAAACAAAAAAAGAATACTGGTAAGAGGTTCTTACAATGTAAGAACTGGGAATTGTCCTGTGTTTTTCCTATAGATAGACTGTGATTATGAGTGTGGGTAAAGTATGATTTTCATTTGAAGGCCACACTGTCAACATGACTAATGACTGAGACATTGTTTCCAGGTTTCAACAGAACAAACTCACTTATCCTTGCTGTATTATTTGGGAAAAAGCCACTATACAATCCACACTTAGGAAATTATCCCGGGTTATTTGGATTTTTCTTTTTCCCATCTACTTCCTCATTTGATCATGTATCCAATCACTTGGAGTACAGTTCAATATTCCTTTACTTATTCACTTTGTAGCTGAAATTATTCTCACTAGGGTCACTGGGGCCTCTGTTGGCTCCTACACCCTGTGGCTCTGGGCTGTTGAAAAACTCCCCTACTTTACAGCAGGCACTAAGAGACACTTCAGACTCCATCTTGCATATACTTCCCAGGCCTAGAATCAACACTGTCTTCAAGGAACCTTGGCATTGAAGAAAAACTAGAAGCCAATATCTGAACAACAGACATACTTCTTTTTAAATGCCAAACAGCAGACTTAAACTTAAAGAACTTAAAAATAAGTAAATAATCTGACAGCACTAAATCTGGAGAAACAGAGAAGTTCCATTTCTAAAATCCAATGGGAAAATATGGGCATTTTAAATAATCCAGAGAGGAACATGTTTTAATGTGATAGTGATTCTTTGAAAAGTCTTTTTTTTTTCTCTCAACTTTCATGTAGTTTTGAGGCTTCTGTGTTCTTCATCAAGAGAACTGTTTTCCTTTTTCAAAGCTAGGAGACATATTCTCAGTATCCTAACTGAAAGACAGGGCCTATATCTTACATCCTATCTAAAGGATACTTACTTGATAGAACCTGAGTCCAGAAACACTGTGTCAATAGCCCATGCATTGAGCGAGCAGATTAGGGGTTGTTTCTGATAACTGAGACTACTCCCAAAACATCCTCTCTCTGTTTTTCCTTTGCTGTCATAGGAAGTAGGCAGGTGACAGGGGCAGGAAGCACTTGATTGCCAGTGGTCACCAAACAAAAAGGATTCTAGCTCTGCTTGGAACTGATACCATCAGCCCAGAATATGGTGGACCGCCTCAGAATGATCGCCCTTGTCAAACATCTGTTCTGTTCAATTGTATCCACTAGGGCTTCTGAAGAGTATGTCTGAGATCTCAACAAACTGTGGCCCAAGCCAGAAGAACAGAGATGTACATCTGTAGACGCAGCTCTCAGCATCAAAAATTCAAGACTAATCTGAACAACATAGCAAGATCATGTGTCAAAAAAAAAAGTCTCTGGTTGAATAATAAAAGAAAGCAGCTGGAGTTCTGGGAGAAGAAACTATTCTCCTCCAAACCAGACTCATCCAGTAAGGAAATACTTGACATCCTTTGCATATCTGTGAAAAGGCTAACAACACTTGCCTCCGTTTTCAACCATGCACCTGCATCTTTGGGCATACTAACACAAGCTCCAAGTCCATTTACATGTGTACATTAGTCATGAAAGGCTTAAGTCTCAGCTGCACTGAAGCCCAAACTTCTTGTGTTTGGTCACCATCTGGAATGCTAAAATGCATTCCAGAGGAAAAAGCAGAACCCAGATGGACTAAAGATAAGGGGCATTTCTTACATCCCACTATGATCCAATGGTGGCAGGAGAAAGACTTAAGGCCTGGGATTGGGCCTTCATTTTGCTATTCTCTAGACCCATGAACAAGTAAGGCATGCTGTGCTTTAAACCCCCATTCTATCTACCACATAGTGGGGGACCAATTGGTGGGATATCACTACTATGGTTAGGAATAAAGCAGCACGGTTTAGGACTGTGTGCGGCAGGTCCCTAGTCCTGTGCTGGGACTGTGAGGACTGGGCCAGTGACGGAAGGCAGGCAGATGGGGAAACAGAGACCTGCAGACATGACTCATGTTGAAAGTTTTATTGAGGGGGAGATAAGAAAATAAGGGAAGGAAAGAGAAACGAGGTAAAGAGACACAGGGACAGGACAGAAGAGAAGGGGAAGGGAGGCAGGATGGGTCCTGTCTGCCCTTCAGAGGAAGTGAGGGTGGAGGATGGGGGGAGTGGAAGTGAGTGGACCTTTTCTTTTAAAGAGCCAGAGCACACATATACCTGCCCTGCACAGGTGGGTAAGAGGCGGGGCCAGGTTTGCCTGGATTACAACAATGGTTCCTTAACCTTCTTCACTATAAGACTCAGAGGGGTGCTCTTTTTTTTTTTAAGTTTTTTTTAGTTTTTCGAGACAAGGTTTCTCTGTGGCTTTGGAGGCTGTCCTGGAACTCACAGAGATCCGCCTGCCTCTGCCTCCTGAGTGCTGGGATTAAAGGCAAGCCACCAACGCCCGGCATGTCAAATTGGAATAAGACTAAGAATCTCCCCATGTATTAAGGCTGGGCATGGCCTTTTAAAATTGTATCTAGTAGCTACAAGCTACAAAGCAAGCCCTGAGTCCTGAGATAGGAAGAAGGAGGGGCCTATGAGGGAGGCAAGCTATCAGTCTAAGGCAATCCATTAAGAAATGCTATGTCTACCTGGGTGCAGCAGAGTCAGTGTGGGAGCCCCAGCCCTTGTTTCTCAACCCTTATCTAGATGAGCACACTCATGTAGGAGTCATGTTGCATGATTTGTTTACAGTAGGTGGTTATATTGGGAGGTATGCTGTCCTCCCAAAGGAAGAGAACTGGAGGCGGGGGAAATAGGAGCAAAGGCATTGGCGTGGTTGCTGTGGGCACTTCCGGACAGACTAGCTGCATCGGTGATTCTGAACTGGGGCTTATTTAACAGGTGACACACATTCTACTCAGCTCACTGGGGTGGAAAATGAGATGTAAACTGTGTGTCCTTGTTCCCTTCCCCCTCAAAGCTCCATTTTTTTCCCCTTCAAAAGATGGATAGATGCAGAGAAAAGCAACCAAACTGACCTTCCAATTGAAAAAATGAATTACTGGTAAGAGTTATTTTAATTAAAAAAAATCCTATGCCAAATGATTTAAAAACCAGAGGAAACGAGAAAAAAAAAAAAAGGCACACTGTTTAAGCATCTAAGACCAACACTTCCTGCAAGAAGGACTTCCTGTTTCGGGAGCCACAGATGCAGAGAAACATCCGCTCTGTAGCCACAGCCTGTGTTGCACAGACCACTTCCCTGTTCTACTTACCCTTCTTCCCCGACGAAGGTGACGTACAGCTTATTCCTCTGCAGGTCTTTTCTGGAGTAGCCCATAATCTGATTGAAAGCATCTTCTAGTAAGTGGTCCCTTCGGATAATTAACCTGTCCACGGAGAGACAATTTGAAAAGTCCATTCAGAGATTAGTTCCTATTCCTTATCTTTCTTGCCATTTAATTTCTATTTACCACAATTAACTAGGTGAGGAGTGAAGCTGCTTAATGTCATTGCTGTCTGTACTTGAATACAAATCTGTGTTTTAACTCCTTAACAGTAATAGCAAAAGTTACATAAGAGAATCATGGGTAAACCTGTGGCCTGTAAAAAACCCAGGAGTCCTTTCTGAGTGGCCAAGACATTTATCCCAGAAGGAAGACCCAGAGAGAGAGAGAGACAGACAGACAGACAGACAGAGACAGAGACACAGAGACACAGAGAGAGACAGAGAATCTTTTAAGGCTGAAATGCACCTAAACATGGAATTCAATTACTGAACGTCCACTGAGAACCAGGAGGGTGTGTGCATGCATACGTGTGTCCTACGAAGCATAAGAGTTTACAAGTGTACTTAAGTTTTAAATTAAGTGAATCTTGAGATTCCCTAATGGGTAGATTAAAATGAATGATGCTTGTGACAATCTACTGTGATGATGACAATTAAAGTCATCTTCTACAGGTATCAGCTTACCCTTGATGTCTACATAATGACAAGGAAATAGCAGGGAGTCTGAACTTAGGAAGATCTTGGTAATTCAAGCATGAGGAAAAGAAAAGCGCGGTTCAGAGAGATATGGAATTGGGGTTGGATTGATGTGTCTGGAGGTCCATAAAAGTGGAACTAACTGAGCAAACATCCCTGTGCCTGGGGCAGTAAGCATGGGGGCTGGCTCTCCCTTGGGTACTCGGGGCATGTAGTGACCTTCCCGCCTCTGTCTTCTCTCAGGTGGCACAGAGAGCTTATGTGGGGACATAGGACGGGGGAACAGAGGTGGGAAGAAGGGAAAGAGGTACACATGGGCAGGAGAAGAATCCTGGACAAGTAAGAGGTGGCTAAAGAGAGGCGGCATGGCATTCACGACAGGCTCTGCTGTACGGTGAGGTTTGTTTCCCAGAACAAAATAGGGTTGATAATTATCATGTGCTCACAGCAGCCAGGGAACTAGTAACATTCGCCATAAAACACTGTGATAATGATACATCTCTTGAATATCAGACTCCCCAGGAGAAAAAAAAATCATCTTTTTATTTTGTCTGTGGTTTTACATAGCCCTAGCTTGACTGAAAACCATAAGCTTGCTTACTAGCTCTTAGTTCCTGAGCATTTTACATCACTATAGTGTAATTTGTAAATTCCGAAGTAATAATGCCAATTAAAATACTCACGTGACACCCAATTTTTCAAACTCACAACTGCTTCCCACCCATTCACCATCTATAAATCATGTGGTTTGTGTCATTTCTACTTACTTTAATTTCCCTGGGCCTTGTCCATATCCTTTAGTCTCTAACTTCCTGTAAAAGTTCCTTAGTTTGGCTTCAAAATCTCTCTTGTAAGGGGCTGGAGCCCGGGCGTTGGCACGCTGAGTACCTGTAGTAACCACAAAGGGATAAGCTGGATCCGTGCCCTGTGCCAGTATCGACACAACACCATGAAAGACTACCACAAGTTAGCAAAGAAAACTTAGGCGCTGCTTTCAGATTCTGCATCACCCTTTCCCCCAATACACCCCAAAGATGGAGGACTAAGCACAGCTTAGGGAAGCTCTTAACAGAAACTCTTGTTAGTAGCTTTTTGGCTGAGAATAAAGATTCTGTTTAAACAGCCAAATATGCTCACTGTTTCTCAGATATGTTCCTCCTTTCCATCCAAACCAGAATGAGTCAGAGTTATTTATGCCTAAGGATAGCTATTCAGAATGGAATATCTTTGCTTGCTGTAGATATCCTGTTGAAATGATATCATGGAAACTGTAAAGGAAGTCTCGCGAAGGGTCATGAAAGTGCTTTTTTATATATGCATTATGTTTAAGAATGATTTTAGAAATATAATTACATTTATTTTACATTGTAGGAGAAAATGATTCGTATAAAAACAGAATTCAAGCATAACTGTGGGAGGAATATATATATCTTGCAGTTGCACAAAGAATAAACAGTATTAATATTTACTGCATTCTCAATGTGCCCAGTACTGACAATAGCTATAGATTAAAAGTATGCCTTCTGTTGTTTAAAAAGTGTTATTAATAACGCATGAATATAACATGGCTTCTTCCTCTTTCCACAGAAAAATCTGTGTATCACATGTGATTAGGTAGCTTATTGAGATGTCAGAGTGATGATGAATAGGGGAATCAGACATGAGACATGGCAAAAGCAGAAAATAAAATACGGTCTTGTTCATTGCATAGCATTCGAGTTTCATGAGATTTCTTTATTTCTGTGTGTGTGTGTGTGTGTGTGTGTGTGTGTGTGTGTGTGCATGTATGTGGGTTCGTTGTTATTTCGCAGAGACAGGAGCTTGCTATTTAGCCTAGATTGGCCTTGAGTTTTCCATCCTCTTGCCTGTGTCTCATGAGTGCTTCAATTACAGGTATGAGTCACGGTGCCTAGCAAAAATTTCTTTAACAAACGAGTTAGCTAGGATGGTTATTTATCGCTAATCTTGTGTTATAGTCAACAATGAATGCCCTGGTTGAGAAGACAGAAATAAAACATATCAAGTAATTAAGTCTTAAACTAGGTGGAATACAAGCTAAAACAGAAGAGTTAAAACCATAGCCCTAGGGCTATATTCAGCCTGACAGTCTACTGTTTGCCCCCTACATTTAAAGAAAAAACAACAACACTAGATAATTGCTAGCATTGAAAAATTAGTAGGAGACTTCAAGTAAAAGAAAAACATCTTTTTCTCTTGAACGTTATGAAAACTCCTACAACTGGCTTGAACCTCCTTAAGGAGATAGGTGACTGCTTCCTTGGACTCCACTCCCTCACATACACTCAGTGAGTGACACAGGCTGCCTGACTTCCTGGGTATTTGCTTTTGAGATCAGTGGGATAGAAGATAATAGTAATGTCACAGAAAAGTAATGTGTGTGAGTAGAGATCAAAATGGAAAAGACCTCAGGGAGGAGCTTAATCGGAGACTAAGTGGTTAATTGCCAAGTCGATAGGATCTAGAATCACCATGGAAACAAACCTCTGGGCATGTCTGTGATGGAATTTCTAGTTCTGGTTAATTGAGGTAGGAGGGCCCACCCTAAATGTTAGTGGCACCATTCCAGAGCCTGGGGTCTAGGAGTGAATAAAAAGAAGAGGGCTGAGTACCTGAAGTCATCTGTCTGCCATTTGATCGAGGATGCAATGCAAACAATCCACCACCTGTCCCTGCCACCATGTCTAACCTGACCTGATAGACTATATCCCCTTGCACTATAAGCCAAAATAAACCTTCCCTCTCTTAAATTCCTTTCTGGCTAGTATTTGGTCACAACAATAAGAAAATTAAATAACACTAAACTTGCAAGTAGAAAAGAATCTGAATTTTATACTGGTTCAGAGCAGCAAGAAATGGACTAAATATTGAATTGTGTTCAACAGATGCAGAGGACCTCTATAACCTGGAGTATGGTGGGCATGCAGGACAGACAAGGACTGAAGTCAACTAGAAAAGGGATTTATTCCTGACGTGGGTGTTAGGGAATGGGGGTGGGGTGGGCACCTCTATAGACTATTGAGGAAACGAAAGGGAATAATGCAAAAGTGGTATCTGATTAGAGAAATTCTCAGTAGAGGGTGTAGGGCAGATTAAGGGTGGGAAAGAGGAAGAAGGACGGAAGGGCGGAGAAGCAGTTAGTTTATACAGCAAGTGAGGCCTGAGGGGATAAGAACTGGTCAGGAGTTTGGTGACTCAGAGGAACACTGAGCGTGCGAAATACAAATTAGTGCCAGTAGAAAAGCAAGGGGGAGGAATGGGCAGCTCTGACGATAACAGTGTTTCTTAATAATAATGACAGCTATTGTCTGATAAGCACCTACTATACATTAGGGATAATGCACTTTCCATAGGGGGAATCTTGAGAAATCCTCACACCAAGTCTACAAAGTGGCTATTAAGGTTTTCATCATCCCTTTGTTACTGAAGAAAATGAGGAAGCAACTTCCTGTCCAAATCCAATGCCAGGACCAGGAATTTGGGATTTGACAAGATCTATTAGATGCTTAAAGCAGTGTGGGGAATGGTGGTAGCCAGAGACACAGGAAGCTGTGTAAACATTGAGTTGCATGTGACAGTCATGGATACTCTACAGACACTGGACAGGAGAACTCCTGAGTTTGCCATAAGAGATCAGTTAGCTCCCAGGGATGAAGTAAGTTAGTGTGCCCCATGACACTGTACAATGTCTATGTCATGAAAAACCCTCTGTTAATGTAACATGCATACATACTCAACACAGGCAAACACGTTGGAGCATCAGGGATGAATATTCACAAGACTGGCTCCTGATTAGTACTCTGGAGCTTGTCTGTAGAGTTATAAACCCTTTGTTCAAAGAGTTAAGAGTTAAGTCAGGAAACAAAGAAATTCAACTTCACAAAATTTAGTAAACAAGGCCAGGTGTTAGTGGCACATGTCTTTAATCCCAGCACTCGGGAGGCAGAGGCAGGCAGATCTCTGTGAGTTCAAGACCAACCTGGTCTACAGAGTGAGTTCCAGGACAGCCTCCAAAACAATACAGAGAAACCCTGTCTTGAAAAAACAAAAACAAACAAAAAAAGTAAACAAAAGAGAATCCTAAGCAGTGGCTCTCAATCTTGAGTGCATATCAGAATCTCATAGGAAACTTAAAAAAAATTCCAAAGTTCAGGCCACACGCAAAGCCATTACATCAGAATCTGTGGGGGTAGGACCTAGGCCTAAGTTTTTCCTACAGTTCTCCAGATGATTCCAAAATACAGCCAAGCTGAAGAATTACTTTTAGCACACAAGGTTAACTGCAACCAGTGAGACACGTGGTCAGTGTCCAATAGCTAACACAGGGCAATGGCTGCCTGTGTGCTTGACGAAGTCATTGCACCACAAAGAGACATGAACCATAGGAGCACAGGGCTGCTGCTGGATGGAGAAAGGTCACCACTCAGCCATCCAGGAAACCCAAGAAAGCTCTGAGAAGCTCTACACTAGTAACCCAAACATTCCAGAAAGTAGCCATAAAGAATCTTCATCAACAGGAATCACTGATGGAAAAAAGAAAATGAAGCTCAAACATTTAAGCTCTTTAAAGACTCAGAAAGAAACATCATTCTTTAGCTGATTACTTTAAGAAGTAGCTTATACACTATAATGAGATGCCTAAAAGGCTGTGGGAAATCCCACAGTGGATTCCGTCATTCTCAATACAGACAAATTAGAAGTTAGCTCTGCCTCCATTTATGCTCTAGGTAAGGGACTTAAAGATGGAGAGTCTGGTAACAAAAATGGTTCAAAGCAAACATTCTTTTGCTAATAGTTCTGTTATAAAAATAATCTCATATACATCACTTAAAATTATAGTAAATAGTGTTGCTGGTCTTTGTCAAATTCTGTATTTGTTTTTAAGTCTCATGTAGCCCAGGCTGGCTTCAAACTCACTCTGTAGCCAGTCATAGCCTGAACTCCTGATTTTCCTTCCTCCACCTTTCAAGTGCTGGGATTATAGGCATGTGCCACCACACAGGGCTCAGAACTTGTATTTAAGAAACTTATAATGAGAGATGGGGAACACACACATGTAGTAGGTGGAAATGTTTTTGGAGGGATCTGAAGTAGGGTTTGAAAGGTTAGTAGTAGAGTACGGATTGTCTTGTGAGCCAGCAGATGAGATAAGATAGGTAGTTGGGAAAAAGACTTGTTGGAGGAAACATTGCCAGTAGGAACTGACTGGAGGGCAAGGTAGGAAATATGACACAGAAAAGACAGGATCCTGAGTGGGCTGGGGCCTCACTCTTTGGTACAAGAGGTCACTGATGGTTTTTCAACAAAACTAATCTTGAAAGAGCTACATAATTCCAGAGGTTAATCTGGCTTTAATATAGACAACAGACTCAGAGAGCTAAGCATTGTATGTTGGAAACAGACTAGACCTTCATGGGGGTTGCTTCGGTAAAGCTGTGATCCTCATTTTAAAGTATGAATAAAATTCTGACCATCTATAGTTTTGAACAAATATTATACTCGTTAATTTTGAGGGGTTAATTTTGTTTTGGGAAAGGATAGTGTTACTAGAGTACATTTAAAAAACAACATAGAAATTTTAATGACATGTTGTTTAGCATAACTTATAAAACTGTTTATGGTTAAAATAAAAGTATTTTAGGAAGTAGTGGGGGCAGGGCTTGCTATATAGCACACTCTGGCCTGCAACTTGAAACACTTGAAATATTCCTGTCTCCACCTTCCCGGGTCTGAGATTGTAGGTATGAGCCACCATACCTCAACCAGCTGTCATATAATTAATACAAGTCAGGTTTAACTGCCAAGAGGTTCCAAGGAAAGAATGAGGTTATTTTGGTTCTAGAAACCAAAAAATGTTCTTGGAAGACTGAGCTGATAGATATGTATGGGAACCACAAACCCAATGGAAGGCCCTTTCTCTCAGAGAGCTCTTTCACAGTCTTTAGAGTCTTTCCAGAGGGAATTGCATGGGAAATGATCAAACAGAGGAAGGACTTCATGGATGGCTAGTACTGTGTTAAGCATTTGCAGGAACATTTTTTTTAGCAACAGCTTATTAGGGCTATTATCCTTTGTCACGGCTAGGTAGATTTTAAGAACTTTCATAGGATCTGTACATTTTCCATACACTATTACAACACTGCATAATAACAAACTATAAAATTCTATCTGACAAAATATCTCAGATGACACTAGAAGAATTTTGGCAGCAAATTCTGGAGAAGCCTGTGTTTTTCTGCTTCTGGGTTCTGGAATCCAGTTGGCTTTATGTTCTGCTCTGAAAGGATTTGAACCTTGACTACACAATTCCAGGCCTCTTTCTTAGTACAGTTTAGAGGCCCACTTCTTCCCTGGTTCCTTTTCCATTTACACACACACACACACACACATACACACACACACACACACACACACACACACACACACACACCACTCTTCTCAATCTCTTGTAGCAAGCTTTTTTTTGTCAGACTATCTTTGGATTGCCAGTCCCCAAATAATGACACAGAGGTTTCTTACTAATTATGAAAGCTTGGCCTTTAAATTTGGCTTATCCCTACGTAGCTCTTATAATGTAACTAACCCGCTTCTATTAATCTATGTTCTGCCATTTGGCTTTCTACCTTTTTTTCCAGTACAACATGTCCAACTTGTTCATCTGTTGGTAAATTTGTGCATAGATTCTTCCTCCTCTTCCTCCCTCTCCCCAGAAATCCCGACTATCCTTTCCTGTCTAGCTACTGGCCATTCAGCTTTTATTATAATACCAATCACAGCAACACATCCTCACACAGTGTACAAATATTCCACAGCAATCCCCATTGGTAATAAAGAACAAGTCAACGAGCGTTACAATAATGCCTAGACAGCCTCATCTTCTGGAGCACAGAACAACACTGTTAAGAGGGGAGCACCATGGAGACAGCTTGGACAAGGCAGAGATGTGAAAGTCCTCATATTTATATCCTATTTCCTAGGAGCAGCAAAAGTCCTGCATCTACGGAAATTCGTACACACACCATTACTTTTTTCATTGTTCACTTTTCTTTTTTTCTCTTTGGTCCTGGGGATTAAATTTTGCGTATGTGTCAGGCAAGCAGTCTATCACCTTGCTGTACACTCAGCCTACTATTTACTTCTATCTTGACAAGGTCTCACTAAGTTGCCCAGGCTAGCCTTGAACTCACTTTGGAGCCCACGTAGGTCTTTAACTTGCCATCTCTCTGTCTTTGCCTCTCAGGTATCTGGGATTGCAGACTTGAGCCATCAGGCTTGGCTCATACCATTTACTGAAAACAAATAGATAAATGTGGCTTTCCAGACTTGACCATGAAGTAACTTACTAAAAAGGGAACACTGAAAGGTATGCCAATAATAGACACCCTATCCTGCCAGTACCAGGGGTGAGGACAAGGAAGATTAATAACAAAAAATAAAATATATACACTAGCTTGACTCAGGACTTACCAATAACAAAACTAAAAAGAGGACATGAAGCTCAGAGGGAGGAGGGTGAGGGTAGTAGGGAAAGTCAGAAGACAGTACTAGTGGATATATTTGATCAATATGTATTATATGGATGTATGGAACTTCCAAAGAATAAAAAATGATTAAAACTAATAGCCATATCATAACAGTACTGAGCAGAGGAGGAAAGACAATGAGAAGGGCTGGGGAGTAACAGAGAGAATAGAAATGTCTCTAAGAGGAGGAGGTAACATATGTGGCCAGTGATATCCAAGTGTTTGTGGAAAGAAAGGATCCTTTTGGGGGAAAGTAAATCCTTCCCATGATCTATTCCACTGAGACAACCATGATGAAGACTCAGGAGGATCCTCAGTGCTCTGAGTCCAGGCACCTCATGCTGCTTGTAGCTCCAACTACTCCAGTCCTGGTGACATCACCGTAGCTGTGAACCGCATTCAGATCCAATGACTCCCCACACACCATGCAGCACCTCAATGTGCTACCAATATGAAAACAAGGAGAAAAACAATACGCATGAAGAATTTCAATAAATGTTACACAAATTCTCATGCCACTGACACCAGAGTTTTAGTGCCCTGGAAAATGTACACAGGAAAGCATATCTCCAATATATTAGACAAATTAGGTGTCATTGCATTTAAATTCCTAGAGATATGCCCTTAGGCAGATTTTTTTTTTTGTTTCCTATTTGGCATAGTAAACCATATGGTGTTTGCAGAGATCTTTTCCTCTGGACACAGCTGAGGTTGGACAGGCATTATAATGGCCCTAGAAAAATAAACCTTTGCATTCCAAAATTTTGACAAGTTTTAGGTGAACACTCTCACAGCTGCAGAAAGCAGTGAGTCAAAGTTTCCAAAGCCCCCTTCTCTTGAAAAGACATGTAAATGTTCTGGGAATGAGGAAAACTATGGAAAGATTATCCAGTTCCTAGGCACTCAGACTGAAGATCATTAAAATTTATTATTGTCATAATTTTCACAATATCATTCTCAAACCACTAAAACGGGTGAAATTCTAGTCACAAGAAAAGCACCAGACCACTTAAAAAATTACTTTTGAGATGTTGATTCTACACGGCTTGCAAAGGGCCTGGTAAAAGCAGAAGCCGTTTTCAGAAAAACAGATTCCTCCACAGGGGAGATGAGGCTAGCGAGGCCTGGCTCTTCTCATGTGGGGTCACTTACGGGTGCCTCCACGATTATCAGGCAGTGTGTCCCAATCTCAACATGAAACCAAGGCCTCTGGGACAGAGCCGCCAAGAATATGGAGATGATCTTCCCTGCAAATTAAAACCACCACAAACACTGCTAGCAATTTAGATATGGCTGGATTACACATGTCATTGGAAAATGTTTAACTCCAGTTTCCAGAATGCACTTTATTACTGCCATGGATTATTTGTGTGCATCTGTGATGCTAAAAAAAGCTGTGTACTCTGTCACCATTTAGAATGTCTGGAAGGAGAGCATGCTCATGCAGTCTTCGAGAACATGCTTATGTGGGTTCAGAAGACAGAATCTGAGGGGCCTACATTTTTCTTAGGGAGGAAGAACCTTGGAAAAGGTCTAGAAAAAAAGGGCTGTGGCTGGCATGAACCAAATTCCACATGGCTCCACTTGTTTAAGCATAAGACATCAAGACAAAAAGACGGCCCTCTAAAATCTTTAGCATACATCGTACTTAGGACAAAAACTCCAAATGATCCAATGCCTAAACCAGCCAGGCTCTCAAGTCAAGGAGAAATCAACTCACACAAGCCAGTCGTGAATGGCTCACTGAGGGACACAGTGTACTTTTGTACATATTTGCAGGAAGAAAGAAAAAGAATAAATTAATGTTTACTGAATATTTGCACCCCCACTGCCAAACAAAATGAAACAAGACAAAACCAACTGCAAGACATGAGGTGATCATTATTACATCCATTTTATTTAAGGAGACTTAAACTTCTGGCAGGAGATCAATTGTCCGAAGTCTTTCCAGAGGTGAAAGAATCCATTGAGGCCAACTATGAATTCTGACGAGCCCCTATAGTGTCAGACACCAATTTCCCTTCATGTGTCATCTACATATGTGTCTCTCTAGCCACTCCAACGCTGATCTGTGCGGTGTACCGCCTTCTCAAAGGCTGCATGGCAGCAACAGCTTCTGTCTCAATCAGCAGCACCCCGGACGTGTGCGAGCACAGGTTTACCTTCCCCAGCGGAGAGTTCCTTCCTTCAAATTTCTGCCTCTGACTGCTGTCTACAAGTTAAACCCTCTTTCTTTCTTGGCAAGTGATGCCAACATCTGCTGGGCACTGTGATCAGGAAGACCTAATCTACCTTGGCTTTGCCTTATCTGAGCTCAGTCCTAACATCTCAGAATGTTACATGTCCCATCCCTTTATCCCTGTGTTCCCTTCACTGCTGCCCCTCCCAAATGACTGCTCAGCCTCCAATCCCTTAGATTCTGCCATCCTCCCCATTGCCAAAAAAACTGATTGTCACAAAATAGGATATCACTGGCATTTTACTGTTTCAGAGATTTCACCAAAAGCCAGTTTTCAAGGCATGGTTAGCAGAGCCAAATGCTAAAGATGAGGTCCAAAGACAGGCCACTGGGTTGACATTCATGAAGTTATTCATGACCTTTGGTCTGTACTGAGTTGGTCACACAGGAAGACCTCAATCTGGCCTGAATTTCCAACCTGAATCTTGAGACCTACCTTCCATTTCTGTTTTCTCCTCAGTACTCCCTATCTGTGTTTAGTGCATGCTACACCTTTACACCTCTTTGGTTCATCTGGGAAGTTTCTACTTCTCCTGATTTTTGTTTGAGATTCCCCCTCCCCCACCTAGTGCTAGGGACCAATCCCAGGGCTAGGCAAGTACACTATCACCCAACAAAATTTCCAGCCCTGCCTAGCAAATGTCTATTCCCCCATCCTTCAAGGTTTCCTCACACCTGTTATCTTAAGCTTCCCTAAACAACTGTTCCCACACCTATGTTCCCAGATGTCTCACCATTACAGCATTGACCACTGAGCTTCATAGTCACTGGTGACTCACTACAAGCCCTTCAAAAGCAGAGGCGATGTTATTCATCTTTAAACCACCGTGTCTAGTTCAGTGCTTGGATCATAGTTGGATGCTCAATAAATCTGTGTTACGTGGACAAATTAATAGAGCTTTTCCTGTCTGCAGTGTTCAATTAGACTGTAGCTTTATTATCAGAGCAACGTGTGAGAACACATGTTACACATTAAAGAGCATAGCAGTTTTCATGACACATCTGAAGTCTGGATTTCTACTGAAATAGTCTTCAATTCTATAAAAGTAAGAACAACACATTCCCTATAATAAAGATATAGTAGATGTTCTGAAAACATCATGGCTACCCTCCCTAAAGATTCACTTTTATAAAGCTCCACTTACACCATTTACTCACCCAGCCATTCACTATCCCTTAATTCACATCTATGCCTTTCAAAAGAGTTCAGATAAATTTTCACTCATCAGCATATTCCATCTGCCCATTCATTTTCCTCGAACCATCTCATACTATAGGGGAAAACACCCAAGTCCATTATACCAAATAATTTAAATTCTATATTATTTCTTGAGAGTGGAGACATGGTTTTTGTTGTCTATCAGATCTGTACCCTCAACCAAACTTTAAATCAAAAGAGCTCACCTAGTATTGTGTGTCTAATATTTCCAAGAAATGTTAGGTACTAGACAGCAAAATGAAAGGTAAATTCTACAATGGGATACATTATACTGTTGTGGAATATTTGTATACACTTCAAAGATGTGTCTTTTCCAAGGCACTTTCTGATTGGTTTAATAAAGAGCTGAATGGCCAATAGCTAGAAAGGAGAGGATAGGTGGGATTTCTGGGGAGAGAAAGAACTCTGGTAAGAAGAGAGGCAAGTTGTCAGCCAGACTTGGAGCAAGTAGGGCTTGTGTGCTGAGGAAAGGTAAAAGCCATGTGGCAGAAGGTAGATTAATAAAAGCAGATTAGTTTGAGTTATAAGGGCTAGTTGGGAAAAAGCTCAAACTAAAGGTCAAACTTTCATAATTAATAATAAGTCTCTATGTCATTATTTGCAGGCTGCTGTTGCAAGAAAGGCCAATGAGAACACGTATTACATTATACTACTAACATTTATCCTCCTAATTATTATCTTTCAGTCCATGAAGTTACAAGGAGGCAAGCTACTTGAAAAGGTAGCCAATGCCACACAGTGTGTACCTGAAGGCAGAGCACTCCCTGCTTGTGCTCCTCAAAGAATTCCCATGTGCAGTAGACAGACTCACCTGGTGAGTTCTGGGGAGATGACACGGGGGAGCCTCGTGGCGACTGACAGTAGCTGGGGTGGAGTAAGGCATGTGGAGGCACATATGACATTATCTCTTCCTCAAATAAGCTAGAAAAAGATGTAAAACAGAATGTATATATTAGTCAAAGAGTCTGAGAAAACTGCTTCCACAATGAGGAGGAGGAAGGATCCTTACAGGCCTCTTGTTCTCCTCCATGATAATTTAACAGGTAGTTTCTTTCTACAATTTCATACTTGAAAACATCCATGTACAGGTTGTAGGAGGAAAACAATGCTGCCATTAGCCATGTGACTTACTAGAGGCGCATACAGATGAGGTAATAAAAGAGCGGTTTACCACACCGCTAACCACACCCACTTTAGGCATGACTAAAGACATATACGGACGGACGTAAAGACGTATATGGACATAGGCGGTGAACTACATCACTTTCCTGTGGGTCCTGCATGTTCAGATTATACAACAACAGTCAAACAGTCTAGGAAAGAGCAGTTTCTTGCCCAAATAACTAATCTTGCCATATTGAAAACAAACTCCATAACGAGCTTCTTTGATGCCTATCTTCCTCTCAGACGTAATTGGTGCTGCCAGGAGCAGACATTTCTCATTGTCAAGAAAAACCCTAAACCATTTAAAATGCCATTTTCTGAAGGTCTTTGAAAGGTTTGAAGACCATCTATCTCAAATATATTTGTGAATATCTAGAAAACCTAACTTACCTAACTATAAGTTCTGACTATTATAACTATCTATAGTCTATATTTAATTATGCATTATTTTTTAAAAGATCAGTATAAGCACAATACTTAATCAAGAGGAGAAGTATACACATCACAAAATTGACCTTGAATTTGTATCAATAAATGAAAAACCATACCCATACCATAATTCTAGTGACGTAGTTCACCGCCTACGTCCGTGTACATCTTTACGTCTGTCCGTATACGTCTTTATTCATGCCTAAAGTGGGTGTGGTTAGCGGTGTGGTAAACCACTCTTTTATTACCTCATCTGTATGCGCCTCTAGTAAGTCACATGGCTAATGGCGGCATTGTTTTCCTCCTACAATAGGTAAAACATATTTTTGCCATATGCATTTTCAATATTTTCTGTAAGTATTTAGCATGCTTGAATTTTGCCCACCTCCCTCAATCAACAGTATTATTGTAGTCTGTGTAGATACATAAGGGTCTAGGCTAGTCCTTTTGCTTGCTGTGTATCAGGACATTCTGTGAACATACTGGTTTATTTATCCCTATTTTTGTGGAAAGTATTTCCTTTTGCTCCATGTGGTAGTTTGGCCCCCATAAGCTCATAGGGAGTGGCATTAGGAGGTGTGACTTAGAAGAAGGTGTGGTCTTGTTGGAGAAAGTGTGTCATTGTCATTGGGAACAGACTTTGAAATCTTCTATGCTCAAGATGCTGCCCAGTGTCTCAGACCACTTCCTGTTGCCTATAGATCAAGATATATCTTATTCCAGCACCATGTCTGCCTGCCTACCACCATGTCCCACCATGATGATAAAGGACTAAACCTCTAAATGTAATCCACCTCAATTAAATGTTTTTCTTTAGTAAGAGTTGCTGTAGTCATGGTATCTCTTCACAGCAATAGAAACCATAACTAAGACACCCAACTGCCTGCTTTTTTTCACCAATGGCACTATGAATTGTTCTCCTGTTTGTGTGAGTTCCTCAGTGTGTATATGATACATACACAAAAGCATAATTGCTCAGTAAAAGCATATATCCACCCAACCTGATGTAACCCCTGCACCAAGCCTTGCAGTTCAACTAGAATTGTGGCTGGTTACAAATCTACACCCAGGATGGTATTCCACCAAACATCTACCTTGACATTTTGGATTGATTAAATCCAAAGGCACCTTCAAAAATTACCCACACTCACTGAGGTGGACTTCAGTGTTTACCAAAAATGATGGCATATACTAAATCACCATCCCACAAGGGTAAAAGTTAAGGATAATGGAATTTCATTTTAAGTGCAGCCATAAGGCCACCTACCTTAAAAAGCAAACTAACTAATATTATTTGAATTCAGTACCTCTTATATTTTAGTTTTTACCGATGTTATTCTGATATAAACCTGTATGTATATTTATAGCTTCTATTAGGTACCTGGATTTTTTTCACTATGTGCTTTCTAAGATGATGGCATTTTTTCTAAGTGTTTAATCTGCAAAAGAATATGAAAATATTATATGTGAAACATTACAGGATTGGGGACGGAGCACTGGCTGACTGTTAAGAGCTTTTGTTGTTCTTATAGAGGACCTAGATTCAGTTCCCAGTAGCCACATGGTGGCTCACACCCATCTGTAACTCCAGTTCCAGTGGATCTGACTCTGCAAGCACAGCACACACATGCAAACTAAACATTCATATACAAAGAGACATGCAATTCTTAAAAATTTAAAAACATCTTTAACCTTTTTAGTTATATAAGATATTGCCAATTTGTGTAACAGAGAGGTTGTCTCAACAGAACCTTCAATCTCCCCAAACCAGACAATACGAGAGTGCCTCAGCCTCATTTGACATCATCAGACATTTTGGGTTCTACAATGTCATGTAAAATGGTGGCTCGTTGTACAAAATTGCATCTTATGGTTACCAGTGTCTTCCCACACAGGTATCAACCAAATACTCGTTAATTCCGTGAGGTGCCACCTCCTTTCCTTTTCCCAGTTTGTGGTTCTCTTCTTTTGAAACTATTGAAAGCCATCTTTCAGCTGCTCATTATCTGTTGTCAAACCACTCTTCCAGCTTGCTGCATTTTTCCTGCCTTTGCTTGAGGCATCATGCATTATACAACTTTAAAAAAATTTTTCTATGTCCAAATTTATTAGCTACTTCCTATGTTAATCCCGATAAAGGTATATTTTAAATGAAATTGGTTATTGAAAGAATATAGGAAATGAATAATCAATAACAAATTCAACAGTCACTTAATATTTTTTATATTTTATAATAGTAATAGCAAAATATCTTAAGTGGGTTCAATTTGATTTGGATAATGTCCCCAAGCTACAGTTTCACACTGTGGTTTAATGACAAGTACATTTTACGAGGACTGATTCTCCTCTCTAAGAAATAAAATCCCAAAGAGTCAGAGATTTGCTCAGGAAGTATGTATCAAGTACACTCTTAAGTATATAAAGAACGGAGAATGTGAATGGAATCCCTATATTTCCAATAAATCGTAAATATTATTTATTAGGTAAGCATAGATAGTATATTTTACCATTGTGGACTCTTAATAGATACATTTGATAATTCAAATGAAATGATGGTCTAGAATTGAGTGCATAACATGTCATAACTATGGAATTATTATGTGTGAATAAATTCTTCAGCTTCTTCAAAGGCCCTTTAGTGTCAGTGAACATGCTTATTTTCCCAAGCAAAAGATGATGTAGTCTTGCTCTTTATTTGTGAGATTTTTAAACACTTCAAAATTCATGTAGCATATAAAAAATTCATGTATACTATGATCTTTAACAAATGACAAATATTTTAGCAATAATTAACTGAAATATTTAAGATTATATCATCTAAAGATTACTTAATTAAAGACAGATAGAGAATAAAACTGTTAGCCATGGCCAAACCATTTTGAGAACCTTTTGGTTTGGTGTCAGTGAGACCACAGTAATCCAAATTCCAGACATATTTTCTTAATTCCTGCCTCTGCCCCCTGCAGACACCCTGATAATGTTTATCTGTCACCTGACATTCTTCACTTACTACTCACCATTCTTTGTTCACGCCTAGCAATGACCAATTTCAGGCCAAAGGGAAACTTTTCAATCTCCTTCCCCATTTCCCTTTCTGCCCTATAACCAGCCCAGCTTGTGTGCATATGGGGACTCTCATTCTCGGAGATTCCCTTCTAGAGATCTTTTTTTCTCCCAAATAAAAGCCTGTATTGTCTTAACTTGTCTGTTTCCTTGTCTGTCTTTCTTGCTGCTGACCTTTTTAGAGATGCATGGCTTTTGTTTTTTATTAACTTATTCTTATGCCAGAAGTGTACACTTTGACAAAGACATCATATTTTGGCATTAATAGATCAATAGTCTTCGTGACTATCTGGCATACTATACTATTTTCAGAACTAGTTCAGTATACCTCAGTTAAAAGGGTTCCTGCCAGACTGAGAAGTGGCACTCTGTCCCCAAGGATCTTCAGAGTAGAGTGAAGACAGTTTTGGAAAGTGATTGTACCTATGGAATCTTGCTTCAATAGAAGCAAAGAGAGTGCTTTTTAACAACAAAGGACTAGCAAGAAATATGGCAACAAACACTAGGAAGGAGAGACTCAGAGTCAGGGTCAAAATAAACAGAAAAAAACCTCACAACTAAACAAACAAACAAAAAACACAACACCTTGTGGCCCTTAGCACTCAGGGATAAGTTGCTTGAGTGAATAGCACACCATTGTTGCCTTTGATCCTAGGGAGACCTCCAGGGCAGTTTCCCCACTTAGTTGTGATTTGCCTGTGCTTGAGAGATGATATCAAACACGAGAAAGTTCCAGTTGCCCTTTCAAAGTACTCTAAAATTTAAAACCAAACCCAATTTAACCACCATGAAAGAAAATACAATGGTTCAGCCCCATGAAGCGCCATCAAATTGGCAGGACCACTGACCAAACTTCAACCTTTTCATTTCCCAAACCTAAACTCTCAAAACCATAAAGTAAATAAGCTATGCCTAAAATCTAGCAAAAAGAGACAAAGCACATTTTGAGGAAGAAAAAAAAAGTGGAAAGAAAATATAGACACAACCTCTGCTCTGCACCAAGGGGTATGCCGCATAGACTTATATGGCCACCTCCTGTTCCACTCATTGAGTGGGCATTTGATTTGTTTGTCTTTATAACCTTTCCCTTTCCCAGTGGTATACAAGCATGAGTAAGTCTTGGGGGTGCCAGATGTAATCTGAAATGAAATATTATGAAATCATGTCTTCAATGAGATGTTTCTTTAAGACTGAGGAGGAAGGAGACATTTTTAGGCTATCAACACTGGCATACGACTTTCTAAAATGCTCTGCAGTATCTGACAGCAGGAGATGTCTCCCCGAAGTCCTAGTGTTCCATACCTCAGTAACATGACAAGGTCTGCATCACTGGAAAGCCTCACCAGTCCAGGGGTCCCTTCAGTTCGGATAAACTGGATCTTCTCCCTGTTGAGTCGAGGAAACAGTGCAAATGGGTGTGTCAGGCTTTGGGATGTAACTCACTGGATAACTACATTTTCTATCACAGCCATAGCATCTTGGGTACCTATTAAACGGCACTGTGTCATGGAACCTTAGAATACAAATCCCCAACAGACAACAGTCCTTGCTTTTGAGAAGAACATGGTAGACTGCAATGAGGTAGCAGAGCCTTTGTCTAGCATGCATGAGGCCCAAAATTCATCCCCCAGCACTACAAGAGAAACAAACAAAAACAAAACACATGTGAACAATGCCCTGCTTCCCGAAAAGTCACTCCACCTTGAAGATCAGAACCAGGAAGGCAGGGTCCCACGAGAATGTTAGCATCATATTTGGAAGCACATGATGGAAATCAAGGCCAATTATTTAGTGAATTCTTTTTATAAGAGATCTAAGAATTAGCTTTAAAAATCTAAATTAGGAAAACCTTATCTTGTAGAAAAATGAACAACTCCTTAACCTACGAAGTCCTGTGTAAGGGTCAATAATGATATGCTTTGATCTTGAAGCTATCTCTAACAAATATGTTCTTTATCTCTTCAGTCTATCACCACAATAAAGCAAGGCAAATGAAAGAAAAGCAAAAAAAAAAAAAAAAAAAAAAAAAAAACAGGCTTGCACATTCCCTAACTATGTTCACTGGAATTGAACAAAGCAATGATACAGATGCTATGATGTTGATTGCAGCATGGCCTGCAGACATCCTGTGAATAAGAAGGATATCATATTACCCATCTGAGTCACAAGGAAGATACAGTGAAGGGAAGAAAGGAGGTTGGCATCAGAGGCAGGAGATCAGTAGAAAAATGGCTCATCACTTTCTACAGACTAACTACTAGGCAATGAAAACAACTGGTTTTGATTTTTCAGATGAGAACATACCAAGGCGGGCTGAGACTAGTTTTCTACCAGGCTAATGTATTTGTCACAGTGACAAGCTATGGGTCATGCTTCCAGGAGACAGTGCTAGAGCACACCATCTGGTGTCTCCCAAATCCTTCCTTCCTTCCTTCCTTCCTTCCTTCCTTCCTTCCTTCCTTCCTTCCTTCCTTCCTTCCTTTCCTTCCTTTCCTTCTCTTCCCTCCCTTCCCCCTCCCTCCTTCCCTCACTTCCTCCCTTCCTTCTTTCTTTCTTTCTTTCTCTCTTTCTTTCTTTGTTTCTTTCTCTAGCTTTCCTTCCTCCCTTCCTCCCTCCCTTCCCCACCCCTCTGTCTCTTTTTTCTGTTTTTAGTTTTTCAAGACAGGTTTTCTCTGTGTAGCTCTGGTTGCCTTGTAACTCATTTTGTAGACCAGACTGGCCTCAAACTCAATCACAAGGTGGTAAAAAGTCATGCATGTCATCTACAGTATCCAAAATATGCTTCTATCATTTTCATTGTTTTGATCACCAAAATGAGAGGACTCTTGTCTCCTGAGTGCTGGGATTAAAGTCTGAGCCACCACTCCCAGCTCTCTAGTACTTTCTTATTCTACTAGTCACACATCTTTTCTTCAAGCATTTCTCAAGCACCTAGTCTGTGCTGGGCACAGTCTCCCATAGACTTGGAATCCAATAAAGAAAACTACAAAATTGTCTGTCCTGGAACTTATGGTGCTATAGAAAATCAGAGGCAATCCCCAATATTATATAAAACTATGCAAAGTGCTCTGTTCATATAACTGAGCTGTTTTAAATTAGACTTACACCTAGCCTAGATGCCCTTTCTAAAGTCTTTTAATGTAAAAATAAAAATGAGCTTAGTTCCTGATGATTAAGTGAATGGACCAAGGGAGAGGAAGAGGAATTCAGCAGAGTGAGTCTCAGAAATGACACATACGTTCCAAGAATGAAGAAGGAAATGCTCCTTGGAGCATTTGCCCAATATCCTATAGACCAGTGTTCCTCAAAAGGCTACCTTTGTCTACTAGAAATCTGAAGACATAGTCCCAGATTCTGCAGCAAGTTTTAAGTCTTCTCATTTGGGTGATCAAAACAATGAAAATGACAGAAGCATATTTTGGGTACTGCAGATGACATGCATGACTGTTTACCACCATGTGACTTCATGTCCCATGATGTGCAGTTACAAGACAAGCACTTAGCAACTAGACAGGGACTCTTCCAAGTGTTAGTGAGCAGGGCTATCTGCCCTTAGGCCACCAAGGCCTTGATGTGAAGTATGACAACAGTGGCTGTTTTCTGCTCCCACACACTTCTCTTCCTGACTGGAAAAACAGAGCTTTACTACTGCACTGTTAATTTATATCATGAAAATGATCAAGGGAAACTAAGTAATATAAGTTGCCATAGGCTAAGGAGAAAATAAGGAGATGGATTTAAAAAGGATATTATGCAGTTATGTTAAATAATGCCTGAAAGACAGCATGTCTTATTCTACCAACAAAAGCTTTGCAGTATCCTGCACATAGAAAAGTGGTGGAATTCACACATCATGAGATGCATTCATAATAGTTTCACTATAATATTGGGGGATATTCTAAGTAAACTGGTGGGCTAAACCAATGAATCAGTAAAAAACAAGGAAGCTTTCTGTTGTGACGGTGTCTGTGATAATGTCTAAGATGCATGTCACAGACCATCAAAGACCAAAGCATAGGATTGAGTCAAACACTGGAGCAACAGAAGACAAGTGTCTCTTTCTACTGGTAATAGTCTCAGCATCAATTATTTGACTCCTGAAAAGAAATCTCAGATAAAGTATTAATTCTATCACCTCTCAGTATCCTGCCAAAGATAAGTCTAGAATCCGTGTGTATCAGTTTAACATGTGATAATCCTCAGCCCAAGGACAATATATTAAGTGGATTTTGGAAGCAGGGAGATGGGACAGGAGCTCGCCTCAACCTCTCCACACATCACCCTGACACAGCACATCTTCAGGGGACTTACAAAAAAAAGAATTAATTTGCATCATATTAATTTCTTAGTTGTAACTTAATTTATACATCTCTTGGTTTATCTTTTATAAGAATTATAATCATAGGAAATTGATATGCATTTTATATTTACACATATTTAAGTTTCTCCAGAATAAAAGTGGCTACAGTCAATGTGATTGACCTATGGGACTTCTTTTCCTTTTAGAAAATGAGATTTGATTCATATGAATTTTCATACAGCTACATAGTATTTGGAATTAATATAGTTTGATACACCTTACTAATACATTTGACTGTAACTAGAAGATTCTGGATATTATTTTATTATATTTATTCAAGTTTATTCTGTTAATATATAGATTTGAAAAACAAAACTAAACAAAAAGAAAAAAAAGGAAAGCAAGCAAAAACCCTTTTGCCTTTGCCAGAAGTGGTGGCACAAGCTTTTACTCCCAGCACTCTCGAGGCAGAGGCAGGCGGATCTCTGTGTGTTCGAGGCCAGCCTGGTCTACAGAGTGAGTTCCAGGACAGCCAAGGCTATACAGAAAAACTCTTTCTCAAAACAAAAACAAAAAATGAAACAACAACAACAAAAAACAAAACCCAAAAAGAACAACAACAAAAAACAAAGAAAGAAAAAGAAAGAAAGAAGTGACCCTGTCACGTGAAGAAATGCTATTCAATCTTAGTGGTTTATAACCAAGATTATAAATTCCTTTTGAGACACGAGTTTCTTGAGGGCAAAGGTCCTTCCTCCTATATGCCTCTGCCCACATACTTCACAGTGTTTTATACACAGGAGAGCTCAGTAAAATATCACTCACATGATCAGTCAATGCCAAAAGAACAGACTCCTATCACCCACACTCCATGCTGGTAATAAACAATATTGCTATCATTTTCTACTGTGGCAGGAAAACAAAAAGATTCGGAAAGCTGATTTCAGATTCGTGACTAAATTGGCATCTACCCAGGGAAGTGAAAAGGCAGGTATGAAGGGATTAAAGGAAAAATGCTAAGCGGCATTAATGACAACTGCAGGAAAACATTGCCCATATGTGCTGCCTCTCACACTCGGCATGTAACCACTTCCTCCCAGGGCGTAGATGTGCCTCCAGAGAGTGACTCTCTGGCAGGAAGGAGGTCATTTGAGGACAAGGAGCAATGTCTTAAGACTGGAATTCCCACAGAAAACGTTCTCACTGAAGCCAATCTTCTCTGGTCTTGCAGTTATAGAAGGCACATGTTGAGGACAATCGGGGCCAGCAGCATGGACTCTGCATACTTGGGTTCCTGCACAGGCACTTGGTAACACAGTTGCTAATACACATGTTTCTAAACCTGCCCTAGGTGGTTGTAGAGACATGCCTGGAGTTCCCTAATGCTAAATAGCCAACAAAAGAAAATTAGCAATGGACATTGATGGTTATCACAGTCATAGGACAGTCTGCCTTGACAGATGGCCCATAATAGAAAGTTTCATTTTCTTCCTATTTGCCACTCTGTAGGTTTGTTTTAGAATGTGACTCTTCTGGACACACAGAAATGACATGAGTTAGTCACATGTTGAGGACATCTTATACATGGATATAAATCATCTACAGGCCAAGGACTAAGACTTGCTTAACTTTGCTTTTTCATCTTAAAACAAGCATATTAGAATACAAATACTTGGCTCAGAGCTTATTATATCATAGGTCCTCCAAAGATTTTAAACTCATAAGCCTGTTATTAGATGGGCCACATAGCTATTTATGTTTTTCAATAGAAGGCTAGGTTTCTGGAGATCTACTCTTTTTTCTGTGATGATGTTGGCAATACATTCAAATCATACTGTTTGTTCATTCCGTGGATATGTATTAAGGATTCTATGAGGAACTGTAGATTAAATATTGACCTCTCCATAAAGTTAGAATGATGCTATGAGTATCAAACAGATAGTTCATATTAAGGGTTTACACTTCTCACAATTCAATGGTGATGGGAACCATGCACCCAATAAAATACAATTCTATACACAGTAGTGCCCTTTTCTCTATGATCTCTCCCTCCCTCCTTCTCTCCTTATGATGTGAGGACCTGCATAACAATGCTTATGGCTTTAAAAATATTTATTTTTAGTTTTAATTACATATATATGTATGTGAGTACCAGTGCCCATGGAGGTCAGGGACACTGGAATCCCTGGGGCTGGAGTTACAGGTAGTTATGAGTCACCAAATGTGGGTGTTAGGAATCAAACTTGGGTCCTCTGAAAGAGTAGCAAGTTCTCTTAACCACTGAATTCACTTCTTTAGTCCCATGGCTTTTTATCTGGATTTCTGTTACCTATGGTCAACCATAGTTCAAAAACATTAAAAAGAAAGTTCCCAGATATAAATGAATTGATATTTTAAATTGTAACATATTGTTATATTTGCCCTATTTCATTTTGGAATTGTTACATTATTGCTGTGCCAAATTTATAGGTCAAATTTTATCATAAGTATATATCATGGCACATAGAGACTTGTGTTCCACAGGAACTAGCAGGCAAATACTGGGCTCTTAGAACTTAGTCTCTTAGGTAAGAATACACAAGTACAACAAAACCATTTTGGACTCTGTAAAAGGAGTTTAACTTTTGTGTGTCAATTATAGCCCATCATTCTAAAGAATCAATACCTATGAATACCAGATTGTATGGTGAGTTTTATATTATTTTGTTATGCATATGATAATTGAGAGTATATTCATAAATTGAAACTATAACTCCCTGTACATTTACTTTAAAATCAAGATACTCCCAAAATGCCCAAGTGAGACATAAGTGTATGTCAAAAGCCCACCACACAAGTATTCAAATAAGATGAATAGGAAATATTTTGTAAAACTTTAGCCCTCAGAAATTTCTTCTGTCTCTCTGTCTGACTCTGTCTGTCTCTGTCTCTGTCTCTCTCTCTCAAGACTCTAGAGACAGGAATTGTTGAAAGTCACTCCAGCAAGCCCTCCTTCACAGAAGTTAATGATGACCTAAAGAAGCCCTAGCTGCAGTTCCATTACACAGCCAGAACTACATGGTCTCATTAATATGTATGTCAGTCTCAAAACTAGTGCCTTTGAAAATCTGAAGAAGTTAAGGACAAATTATCTTCAGCTCGGGCTTTGTGATGGAATCAAGACATAAATGGCAGACAACTAATGTCTAACTTCATTTATGCATGTTTGCTTTCCTTACACACTACCAAGTGCTTCATACCCTCACTCATTTACTCTTTAACAGACACCAAAAGGTAGAAACATGTATCCGTTTTCTTAGAGTAATAACTTGAAAGGCTCTTAAATGCTTCATTCAAAGCCACCTTGGGTGGTAAGTGAACTGTAGAGTCAGAATTCAAATGTAGGTCTAACTATGAATGTGAATTCTTAAGATACACACCTACTACTTCCCAGGAGCCATGACTTCTGGCCTCCTCGTGAGGGTTGAGAATCTTGAACCAAAAGTACCTAATGGCCATTAATATATGTTGTCTATAATTATTTGAATGAGGTACTTTTAAAATTTCAATGGTAATCCCGATATGCATGGTCTGCAGGGAAATAATAGTCCCGATCTAGATTTTCTGTTATTTAAATTGAAAACAGCAGCAGGATCAAAATATCACTACATTGGTCCTCACTTCTAAATGAGCTGTAAACAAGTCAAAGAAGACTGGGAGGCAGAGGGAGGCAGGCATAGGGAGGCAGGCAGACGGAGGCAGGCCTCAGGATCAGCAGATGCAAATTCATGTTGCTTAGACCAGGGAGTACAGATGATAGCTGAGATTAGTATTTCCAGCTCAGGTTTTTTTTTTTTTTTTTTTTTACTTTTTTTTTATTTGTTTTGTTTTTTAGACAGGGTTTCTCTGTATAGCTGCTCTGAATGTCTTAGAACTCACTCTGTAGACTAGGTTGGCCTTGAACTCAGAGATCTGCCTTCCTCTGCCTTCTGAGAGCTGTGACAAAAGGCATGGTGGCTGGGGTTAATATTTCCAGCTCAGTTTTAAAGTGGAAGAAGCCATTTGCAACCAAGCTGAATGAGAAATAGGTTAGCGATTACTAGTACTTAGATTGGTTTTACTTAAGCTAGCTTTTGGGAACTTTGACTTTTAAACTCTACAAAATTCTGGTTTTCTACCATTCCAAGGCCAGCCTAATTTGAAAATATAATCAGAGCAACATTAAACTACAACAAAACTTCAAGTTCTCCAAAAGAGAACAGAAAGGTCTGCAGTTGGGTTTGAATCTTGGGTAGTGAACTGAGGCACATGCCTGCTTGCTTCTTGTGCCTCAGGATCTCTTGGGACTTGCAAGTCATTTCTTTATTAATAACTTAAAATATGAAAGGGGCTTATTAATTTATTATTTATTTACACAAAATGAAAGGACGTCTCACAGATCACATTCTCTATAAGAAGCCTTCGAAGAACGATCAGCCTGCAGCCTGGGGCCACCTGGGAGAACAGTGCTGGTAGGCAACAGGCTTCCTGGCTGGGCCTAAAAACCAGCAAAGAGAAATTCGCAGTTCTTACCTCAGACTGGTGACCCTTACTTATGACAGAGTAGTATTCAAATGCCAGAACTAAAAAATGTATGGAATTTTTATGTGTTATATCCACTCAAAGTATTTTAAAAGGTGAAAAGATATTTGCATTTTGACACTATATTTGAATTTTTCATTTCAGCTCGTCACATACACTAGCTATCAGAGTATGATTGTTATCTTCCAATGAAAAGGAGTAGTACAATTTAACAGTTCAGCTTGGCGGTGGTGGCATACACCTTTAATCCCAGCACTTAGGGGAGGCAGAGGCAGGTGAATCTATGTCAGTTCAAGGCCAGCCTGGTCTACAAGGCTACACAGAGAAATCCTGTCTTGAAAAATCAACACACACAAAAAAATGTACCAGTCCAACAGGGACTTTCCTTCAGATAGAAGTGGTAGCAAATTTTGATGACCATGTTTTTAAGACATTACTTTATCTTTAATTATGCATATGTATGTGGAGGTTGGTGTGCGCATGTGTGAGCTCAGTTTCCCATGGAGTCAGAAGAGGGCATCAGATGGCCTGGAGCTGGAGTTACAGGCAGTTGTAAGCCACCCAACATGGGTGCTGGAAGCCGAACTTGGGACCTCGGAGAGGGCAGCGCACAGTCTTTACTGCTGAATCATCTCCTCCTCTGCACATTCAGTTTTGAACTGGAGAAATAAACCTGCTCCAGGACTAAGAATGTGGAGGGACAAACTGGTACCATCTTAACCTCATGATAAGGTCAGAGAGGACCAAGATTTCACAAGAGCAGTTGAAAGCAAAAGCCATTTTGTGCATGGAAAGCTGTGGGTATTCAAAGGAAAAGAGAGAAGTTGTGTCTCAAGGAAAAATGGCTATGAATAAAGCCCAATCGACTGCTTGCTATGCTGTGACAAGCAAAACAAGTGAAGAACAAAGCAAAGAGATACCCACTCCAGACTCCAGGGATGCCCCTTGTCCACAGGACAAGGAAGGCTTTGGCTTCTCTCAAGTGGCTGTGCTACCAATGAGGAAGAATGCTCAGGAATCTTCACTGGTGTTGGCCATCCCTGGCCAGGCAGGAACGCATAGCTCAAAGACACCCGGGACATACAGATTACCTAGGGGTCTATTCCATGTGTCCTTAAGGGGCAGAAGTTAAAGTCTTTGTTTTCAAGATGGTGCTGATGAGGAAGGGCTGTGGACTTCCAGAAGATGCTTCGAGGGTGGTGTTAAATCAACAGGGTTGAGCTCCCAATGGGGATTGAGAGGCCCTGGCTTCTAAATCTTGCTTTTAGCTTCTCAGCTGTGAGGTGAGCAGTTAGCTTTCTGCTGTTCCCATCTGGCGATCCCTGCCCCAGTCAGAGGACCAAAGACAATAGGTTCACCAGATCAAGGACTAGAAGCACTAAAACCAAACTAAGCTTTGTTTGTTTTGTTTGTAAATCAATTATCTCAGGTATGTTGTTATAATGATAGCCAACTAACACAATCTATTATGAAAGATATCACTTAAATCTGAGATTAAAAACCCCAATTTAGATTCCACCCCTACATTTGTGGGAATGTTCCTTGCCATGCAGTTTTTGACTATACGAAACAGAATGTCCTCTCAACTAAAGGAAGTTCCCCTTTATGTTGTTGTGCTAAGTAAAGGAAAACACAGAGTGACATACGTTGGGGAGGGGAAACAGCATTATCTCATCGAGTTAAGTTCCTGCTCCATTTGGCTTGTCATGCTTGCTTGCTGATCTTCCATGGACACAGTCTGCATAGTCTCAAAGCATAAATAGATGGAGACATCTCAAACACTCTGAAGCAATGTCTCCATTCAAGATACCCTGTGAGATCTGTGCAGAACTGTAGTTAACTGAGGACCCTGAAGGCCACTGAAAAAAACTGATGTCTTCAGCCTTCTCACGGAGTCAGAAGCAGAAAGAAAACAAAAAGCTGGATGTTATCAGCTGGGGCCCTTGTTAACGTTCTTCTCAGTCATTACAGACTTGTGCTAAGTCCAGCCCTGTTCAGGTAGATTAAAACATGCAGCTCCCCTAAGGTGGAGATGTAAAGATATGCTAATTACTTTAAAAAGTAATGCAGGATGCAGAGGAAAAGCTCAAAAATTCTCGTGTTCACATTCTTAGTCTGCTTTTGTAAGGACAGGTGCATTCAGAAAGTCTCTCTCCCTCTGTCTGTGTATGTATAGTAAAAATGAGAGAAACTAAAGTGTCTTTACCTTATGATCAACAAGAGAGGAGGAATCCGTTTGTTTTCCTTTGGGAAGATCCAGAATCTCTACAATCCTTAATTGGGATAGAAGGCTGAACTCACTAACTCACTTCGGCAATTTTATTAATCTCCAGGGGGCCATGGATTGTTGAGGGGCTCCCCTAAGGAAGACACATTGGAAGTCCATATTCGTATCATTTTTAACTTTTATTTTTTCATTTTGGATGATCATGAACAGTACACTTACGTGATGAAAGCACCGTGACTCAGTTGTGGAGTTCTCTTTGTGAAACCAGGATTCTAACACGGGCATTGTTTGCATGCCATACTTAAAATTCTGCATAGTTTCTAGTTCTTCAGAAACATAAGCATTCTCAAAGTAAGACCTGCATAATAATATTGGCATTATCCTCACTGCATAAAAGTGCTTTTAGATATCTGAGCAGCAAGGAAAAGACCTCAAGAGACAGGTGAACTGGGTGTGATCCCCAGCGGAAAGGATCAAGAACCTAACTGAAAAATGAGAAAGTCACATAGTCAAGAATACAAAGAACCATTTCCTATGGCACATGATTGATCATCAAATTAGTGTCTAGCCAGGCCATTCCACGGAGAGGCTCAAAGGAAACAGTAACTGGGCTTTGCCCATGCTTCTTGGATGGAGTTTCTGGAGAGGGGATGGCAGGGAGAGGAATGTGTGTGTCTGATGGGGGGGAGGCCCAGCATTTTGTATTTTATAACGCTCCTACATTAGTGGGGGAAACAAGGTGGCTCAGTTTTGAGAACCACTGCTGCACACTAGGATGGCACCGTTGGCAAACGCATGTCTAGCATTAAGATGAGGTGTAAATTAAGTGGGTGTGTAAGATTTCCCCTTTGCTGCCACCACTGATGCACAGCACACCGAGATGGGGAGACACTGTCCTCTATCATGAATCTAAGAGCCTCTGTGCAGCTGAAAGGCTTCAAAGGCATGGAGGTTTAAAGGAAAGCCCCTGCCTGACAAACAAGAAGAAGCTAGGTCGGCAGGGAAGAGGAGCGCATAACAGACTGGAAGCAAGGCATCAGAGGGAGGATTCACACAGGAAATCAGACTCTCTGCTTGGCTTCTACTGTGTCTTCATTAAGGAAAATGGAATGTCAACACTGGGACTTCATACTTCTCAACAAATACGAGGCTACTCTTGTTGATTCCAGCGGCACTTAAAATGTCAGTGTCATTGTTTGCAAGCTGTGATGTATTCTCGGCTGTGCAAATTTGTTTCCTTTTAACATTTCTTCGGTAACGGAGATCTAGTTTATTTAGCCAATCTTATTCAACTCTTGTACTTAGTAGAGAAACTGGGACAAAAATGAGCTGGTGTTGATGACAGAACATAATTGTATACAACCTTTGTAAACAATGTCAGAAGGAAACCAAGTCCCCAGATGACCGGCAATGCCACTAGGACTGTATATTAGTGCTAATGCCCCTTGAAACAAATCCCAATACCCTGGTTACCTGAGTGAGTGGTTTCTGGTAAGATCAGGTTGACGCTCTTGTAGAATTTCAAAGATGTTGGGTTGACGCAAAAATGCTACAATTTTGTCATTGTAGGCTGAAAGAAAAATAAGAAGAAACAGTAATTCTTTAAAAAAAAATCTACCACCACCTCTATGACAATATAAGTTCAGCCTTTAAAAAAATATGTTTTATGGCTAACTCTCATTTCACCCAAGCCCTCGGGTTACAGCTGTTCTGCCACTGTGGCCATAGATGTTTACATTCTAATTTTGTCTAAGCTGTTACATGAGTCTCAGGCTTACACCTGCTACATGCTACTTGGTATCTTTTTATCAGTTCATCTGATTAGCCATATTTACCTTCAAATGACAAGATTAGTTCACTAACATGATTCTAGATATTCATAAGTTAAAACTTACCAAAATCAACCTGAATGCCAGGCATGGTGGTCCAGGTCTATAATCCTAGTACTTGGGAGGCTGAAGCAGGAGGGTTGAATTTGAGGCCACCCTGGCTATATTCTAGGACTCCGCCTCAAAAACCAAACCAAACCAAAACCTCATATGAATGACAACCATAAGGAGTGGAAACCATCTTCTGGCTGAATAGTAGCTAGCCAGAGAGATAAAGAGAACCAGAGAGCCCCTACCCACCAAAAAAAGCCACCAGTAACAGTGACAGCTACAGCCACAGTGGTAATGACAAGCCACTCTCTAACTCTACATGTAAATAAACGCAAAACTCGAACAACTCCACACTAAACCCACTGTATAAACAATTGCAACTCAAATCACCAACTGGCAAAACATATATTTTACACAATCTACAACCCACTTAACATGGCTATAGAAATCTCAAAATTATTCATTAAGATTTATTAGGAGTTCCATTATTACCTGTTCTGTCAGGAAAATGAATCTGCATACTTAAGATAATTCTACTTAGTTATATTACTAATAATCAGGGATAGGCAATAAATATAATTCAGAGAACCAAGGTCGGGGTGTTTGAATTCACAAAACAACAGAAAGCTCAGTAATTCTATAGGTAGATGTGTCTGAAGTGCCATACTGTCTACACATACATATTTTTGTTAAATGTTTTAGAAGTTTTTAAGTGCTATCTGATTAAACAGAATTCTAATGTCAATGTCAAGGATCTCCATGATATGTGAACTGAAGACACTTTTGTAATGGAATTGTTTTTATATTCCACCCAAGATCAGAGATGAGACTTCTTATGCAATAATTTTATAGCTCTCCAAAGTTATGCATGTAGTATTTAGTAACACATTACATATTAATAATGACATCATAAATGTAGACAGACATCAACCCTAGATATCATATCTTGTGGTTACGAAGTTCTTTAGGTCACGGGCATTATTACACTGTATTTTATGACAAAGGACTGTTTTGTTTCTTTGTCTGTTTCTAGAGTCAAGTTTCCCGTATTTGGGGAAATCATGTGGTCAGCTCGTCTGGAGTACAATGGGGGTGCCTTGCCCCGGGAAAGCCATCTTCATGATCATGGTCTCTCCTCTGCCAGGTAAGCATCTTTGGGATGCAAATAGAGAGGAAGAGAAAGCTGCTCTCTTTAAGGTAGGCAGGGAGTCTATCTGCCTCTCAGCAGTGTGTCCCTTCTGCTTGCCTTAGGGGCTCCAGGTTGGTGGCCACGAATATATTTTAATGTCATCACTTTAATAAGTTAAAAATGGTTTTCACACCTGTAAGCCCACATCCGTCTGCTTCAGCTGACTATCTGGAGGCTTTGTTGCTTTCTATTTGTTATAGAAGCCCTTAAGAATGTGGTAGCCTTACTTCATTGGCATATGAAGCTACCACGGATTCACACACCACGTAAACTCTATCTTAGGATGCGATATAGTCTAATTATATGTTTGTTCAAATGCTTAATTTACGATGATTGCATATTATCTCATCAGTTTTTCTTACCTTCAACAACCCAATACTTGCTATGTAGGACAGGATTTTATAAGGCAGGAGCTCTCTGAGACTCAAGGGACTAGAGTTTTGTTGTAAGTTTCTTAAAGGGAAACCAGTAGTTTTCTGATACAGGGGAAGGTTGGCAGGAGGCACAAGTCAGCACAGTATGCACTCTATGCGATAACATGATAATAGATACACATTTGTAGAAAGAGCTCACATACCCACTGGGACCATGTCCTGGTACTGTGGCCTACTGACTGTATTGAACGTACTGGACGGTCTGGGAAGAACTGGTGGGCCTGCATGCCGAGAGTCTTCTCCTACCTGCGAAGGCAAGCAACATTTACATCTGCACCAAGAGCTACCGGACTTTGCATTGGCATCTCAAGCTGCGTTGTTCAAAACACTTAGGGCAAATAACCAAGTGATGAGAACAGGTGCCAGCTACAGGGCTGACACCAGATCCTTGAAAGGTCTGTTCCTAAGGCTTAATGCTGGTGAGTGAGACAGAAGCTGGGTCAGTGAGCATGTGTGGCTCCGTACTTCTGTCTGCTTGTAGTTACTGAGGCTGCAGAAGTAAAACTGTAGACTTGTTGATCAGGATTATCTTCACGGACAGAACCCCGACCTGCCATAATACAGGCAAAGGAAAGAGCTGTGTGACACAACATGCATTGGTGTGTGCCTGGATGTTCCTTCTTTTACTTAGCCAGGTAGATGAGGGAATTCCCTGCCTCAGCAGAGGAGGAGCTGAGCAGCAGCAATCTTCCTGTGGAGCTCTGCATGAGGACATTATCTCCTGAAGCAATTTTATATGCCCATTAGAGGACCTGGTGTAACAGCTCTGTCTGGTTTCTGCCTCCCACACCAGACAGCCAGCAGTAGCAGGTGTGCAAGATCTAAAAATGTTTCCCCTGGCTTGAATTATTCATTGCACCTCTCATGGGTTTAGAAACTCCTACAAATAGATAACCAAAACCACTCATTTGTGCTCTTACCAGGAAACTCCAACACTGCTCTGGCCTGTGTCCTAGCATGTTCTCCCATATTCCAGGAGTCTTTTAAGATGAGCATCATGGTCATGAGAAGAGGACAGGAGGTGATCCTGGGTTTATACATTTTCAGATGGAGTTCCCATCTCCTCCCCCTAAACTCTTCATAGCCATTTTATCGTATTGCACCAGCTGGACATGTTTTGAGGCCCCTTCTACAGCCCTTCACATTAGAAACAACCTTTCTACCCCCTCTACTCCGCCCCGCCCCCACTTATCCTTCAGGAATGCTCTCCCTCATTCTTCAAAGTATAGTTCAAACAGTCCCTCCTCCATGAAAACCTCCCTTGTCTCCAAGCTGATGTTAAATATAATCTCCTCCGAGACCCCATGGTGCTTGGTGTATATTTCAAAACCAGTTGTTATTATTAACAGTTTTATTGTTTGTTTCCTATGCCCCAAATAAAGCTAGGAACAATAAAAGGAAAGCCTGTATTACTATCTAAAACAGCTATTAAAATACAGCTTTCTTTCTCAGCTACTAAAAAATGTATTTATTATTGTGGATGGTGTTTGGGGTGCCACAGTGTGCATGCGGAGGTCAGAGGGAAAGTCTGTGGAGTGAGCTCTCTCCTTCTACTCTTTCATGGGTCGCAGGGACCAAAGCCAGGCCTCCAACCTGTACAGCAGGAGTTTAGACACCCCGCCCCAGCGTCCCTGCAGGTCCTTCAGAAGTTTATCGAGGATTTTTTTTACTGTTATTTTCATTCATTTAAAATATAGCTTTGAATTTGCTCTCCATATTATGAACGTGGGAAATACTTGCTAACTGTTTTATTCACACTATCAACTGCAATGTTTCTGGACCGCAGCAGACTTCAGCAGAGATAGCAGTATCTCTACCCATTGCAGAAGCTGCTGAGTGAAGCCAGGGGTGGTAACAGCTGAGACCCATTACATAACCAGAAGTCTGCTCAGCCTGCTTCTTCTTTCTGAGGTATTGGCTTTGAGGAACACAGCTAGGCACTTGGGGAAGATTCAATCACTATCTACACATCTTCAGGCAGCGAGCTAAGCAACTCAATACACCAGCCTAGATTATCTCCCACCTGTCAGTAGGCTGCCATGTGTGATCATTTCCTAGAACAGCCAAAGGTCTTGAAGGCTTCACTTCTTAAAACCAGGCCACAAGACAGTGGTCAATTCCTCCAAGAAATATAGGGACTGCCTCCAGCTGCAATGCTCCCCAAGTGCTGCCTTACAGAGAATATTCTTCGAGAAAGTTTGGACAATCATGTGGCTGTGCGCTGGGTTAGTCTCTGTTTCACTCTTCAGTTCCCATCAATAGGAAGAGAGATTTTCATTAAGTTGCTAATATACCCTCCAAGGGCCCTCTCCCACGACTGGCTACTCCTAAACCATAAAAGTAATTCAAAGTTCTGAGGCAGGGACACAGAAAGAAAGTGTAAGTATAGATATTAGTCTCATATACCTTTTCCCATAAATATCATCCTGACGAGACAGAACGGCCAACTTCCATAAATGGTTAAAGTGCACTGTCCATGTGTAAGGCCAGGAGGAGTCCTAATTACGCTATACATACACGCAAGGTCCAAGGGTGAGAGTTCAATTGGATTTGGTAAGATGAATGCTGTCAGTGTCCTCCAGCTTACCACTAATGGTTTACAGGACAGCATGATAAAGATTTATTGGCTGCTCATAAAACATAAATATTTTCATGCATACCTCACCCTGCATTAGACTTATAGATCACTTTTATATGAGCTTCTTGTATATAGTCTTCTATAAACAGTGAACACATGATGCACTAAAGCAGTATGAGCAGCATGAGGGGAAATTCCATGGGCGGAATTCTGATGAATTGAATCCAGCTACTTATTGCAGTCATATTTTTTTTTCTTATAAGAAAGCCTTCAGAATATTTGGCCTACAATACAATATTGGAAATGTGATATGCATTTAGAAACGGCAGGCAGGAAAAGAATCTTAATTCCATATGTCTATGGGAACCTTTAGAAACTGTGTACACCAAGTCACAGTGCGCACTCAAAGCATAAACTTACATGAAGGAGAAGAAATTCCAACCACAAACAGTCCTTTCATGGATTTAAGTTGCTGAAAGCAAAGCGAAACAAGAAGGGATTTTGTGTTTTGGGCCAGGGTACTAGAGCGCCCTCGTGTGGTTACCACAGACCACTGCCGACTGACAAAGTAGAACGCAGGGGAGTGTCCAGTCATTCTTAGTTTGGACCATCTTCTCTGTGCCGTCAGCACATAAATCATCTGTCAAACACATTCTAATTTTAGACAGCTCAATAGAATCCCCCTTGATGGATATTTTAATGGCATCCAGTAAACCTCATTTAAGAAATACTTCCCTGCAGTTAATATAATTTTAGTCCACTAAAAGTTCACTCATTGCTGTACTATGAGGCTGTTCTTGGGTGTGCAAAGGATTTATTGTCTCCGGTGAGCATTTTGTTATTACTGATTCCCTCTGAGTTAAATACGAAACCTTACTCTTCAATCTCTCGTCTTATATCCCAACTATTGAATTTGCAATTTAGCCTAGAGGTAATTTCAGAGAAACCTTGTCAACATTCCAAAACTTTCTAGGCCTCTAAAATAATACACTTAAACTAAACTAAAAACAGAAAACAACACAAACACCAAAGCAGACAACACAATCTCACGGAGCACCATATGCATACCCTGGCAGCTACTGTCAATCAATTGGTAGGTCCCTAAAGGCCGAGACTCACCTCACCGGCACTGTGGCTGCGTTGCCTCGTCAGGTGTTGCCGATGGACCAGCGCGCTTGTGGGTCTACTGCTCTGAAGCGGGAGCCGAGGATCAATGAAAGTGGTAGTTCTGGAGTTGTGGTCGACAAAAAATGCCTAGGATAAATGCACAGGGGAGTAGTCAACACACACTACATACGTGTCTCAGCAGACCGGGAGCAGTGCACAGTCAGGAAACAACCCACTTTTGAGTAATAATCTTAGTTTCATTTTCTCACAATGTGCAACCCTTGGAAGAATTTCTTGATATCCATTAAGAAAGGGTGGACTAGAGAAAGAAAGGCACATTTATCCAGGATCCAGAATAAAGAAAGCAGGAAGGAACATTCCCATGAGGCTTTAGAAAATACTCCAAGACACAGTCATCAAAGATGTGACCTTAGAAGGCTGCCATGGGGTGGACACTTGGAGCTGGGTGTGGTGACACATGCCTGTAATCCCAGCACTCTGACTACAGAAGCAAAAGCATCCTAAGTGGAGGCTACCCTGGGATACACAGGGAGGTCCATTTCAAAACAAAACAATGATCCTAACAGTGAGCAAGAAGGCCATTTGGACTCCTTTAACTGATGCTCTTGGGCCCCACCCACTCCTGGTTATTATAAAATTCTAATCATCTAAAACTTCATCATTAACGATTTCCTTCTTCTCCCTTTTCCGATGCAGTCTGCCACCAGACTCTTCCTGTCTTCCCAGTGTCCGGTCCTCTCTGTTCCCTCCTAGCCTGAGCACCTCTCCATCACTTCAGGGGTTCATTTTACATAAGTAGCATACCTATAGTTTTCTCAGGTGCTCTATCTCCTAAATGCCTTTACTCCTCAAACCTTTTAGAAGACTCTTCCTTCTCAGAACACAGATGACATCACTACTCTAAAACAAAGTCTCTAAGTCATCCCAAAACTTTCCCTAGCTTCACAGTTCCTAAAAATCCAAGTATCTGAATTTTTAACTTCTTTTACCAACAAGCAGAAAAATGACAGAACAAGAATGTTTCCAGTCCCTTCTCACACTATGGGATTTCAAAGTACACACACTGAGAAGGTCTTTTACAACCTAAGAGAGAAAACATCCTCTTTCTCAACACTGTGAAAGGTGCGAGGGTAGCAGACCTTCACAGCCTTGTATTGACAGGCTCTGGCCTCAAATTTCACGCCGGCCTTCATTTTATTTAGGTTTCTAATATACCTGTTCATGATTCCTGACATTATTCAAAATGTCATGAAGTCACTATCATTTTTACAAATAACTATGTTTAACTCCTGCCTTTACAAAGCAGATACTATCAAGTCTCTTTTTTGTATAAATTATCATCAAGGAGATTTTACTACAAACATAATAATATAAGCCATGTTACTTAAGGGAATATATAAAAAGTACTAAAATAGTATTGTTCAATTATGCAGTACCTCAGGAATGCTTTCAAGAGATGGGTGCCAATGAGAGGTACCATGATGCACTTGTAATTACAAGAGCAAATGGGTGTCTGCATGTAGGTCAATGCTGATTTGCATACAGTGTCAGAGCCTAATTCAATGTTAACAGGCTTGTTTAAAACCCATTCTCTAAAGAATTGTGTAAATGCCTCCAGGGAAGGGACTATTTCTTACTCACCCTGTCATCCTCAATAGCTTTTAGGACTGACCTGGGAAAAGGAAAGCACCCAATAAAAAACAAAGTGCTCCAAACACATTGCAAAGTATGAGTGACAGCTCCTACTTAACTAGCCAAGAATTAAAATCTATAAAAAACACAAAAATAGCTAACAATGTAGAAAAATAAAAAAAGAAACGAGAGGGGAATATGAAACATAAGGTCTAAGAAACTAGAGAAGGTAAGAGCTAAATAGGAGAGAAAGTTTCACAACTCAAGTTATAGATAGGAGTAAACTCTCAGACTAAAAGCATTCAAAGTAGCAGGTAAAGTAATCATGGAATGCTTGGGACCCAGAAAAGAACATGCCCATTTCTGAGCTCCACCCTAATGTAATTTTGGGCAAACTGCATCTAATTTTTAAGGTTTATTTATTCTTGTTTCTCTGTTAAATTATGAATGACATTATGTCTATTAAAGAAAAGCTAATGAGAAGGTTCATACACATTTTTAAACACAATTTCTATGTCATTTCAAACATGAGTTACTGCTATTATCATGAAGAATAGTTTTCAATTCTAATCCTTTTTCCTAAACATTCCAAAGTTTCTTGCTGCAGTCCATGCACAAGGGTAAAAACACAAACCACAAGGACCCCTAGAAGACAAGCAAAAGCAATTCTCCCAAGCTCCTTGCATCTGAGGGTTCGAGACTTAGTGGCATATGCCACTTGTAGGAAGTCTCCTTCCTGCTCATCCTCTATCCTGTCCCCTAAAGTAAGGATGTAACAGTCAGCACACTAAAACAATTGGAAAAGAACTAATGGGGGGTGGCTCTTGCAACCCCAGGACCTCCTGAAAAATCCAGCTTGCTCACCTCCGAACTTCCTCATATAAATGAGTACACCTTCAGGTGATCTACCACAATCCAGAAAAGCCAACCCCAGTTGGTCACACCAAAATCTCCACTGCAAAGCAAGCGTGCTCTCTCTAAACTTCAAACTGGAGCCACCATCTCAGCAAGGGATTTTCATTATCTGAGTAATAACGACTATTAACACAGTTGTGTAACAATTGTAGATTTCAGTGATACACTTGGGAACTTACAAAGGGGGTACTTGAACCCACCTTTCATCCATCTACATTGCCTAATGAGCACTCCTCCCTCTCCCTCTCTCCTTTTCATAGCTCCTATGCTGCTCTCTGCCTACCATAACATCCTACCTGCTGTGTTCCTCATGCCTCTCCCACACCTCCTACCAAACCCGGTTTTGGAAAAGCACTTAAGTAAGCCTTGAACTGGGCTGAGAATCACAGCCACTCACTCACAGCGCTTGGTTTCTGTGCTGCTGCAAGCTGGAAAGACTGCCCCTGACTCAGCAGCACAGTCCACATGACCTGCCCAGCTCTCACCACTAGCACGTTAGAGGCATGGCCATGGCCAGGGAGTGCTATGTGTCCATCACAAGGGGTTCTGTTTCAGAGTCAACGGGATGCGTATACTATTTACACATGCTTTCCCAATCCCAAGCACTTGAGAGGAAAAGTCCTGAAAATCTCCATCAGTACCACAGCAGCCAGGAGCAATTACTCTGCATGTGTTTTGGCTTTGCTCAGGGGCCTCTGTGTGACTTTGGATAGGTTTCCTTAGCATTTTGCTTTATATGTGTAAAAGGGGGTGACTCAGGTCACAGTCAAGGTGTGAAAACTGTAGGCTGCTTTAAATGTAGGCCTGGGTTTCATCTCCAGCACCACCATGAGTAAGAGAATACAGATGAAGCATGAAAAATCACCATGCACCTTGTAGGTTGGCTAGTTCCATCGGTGACACACATCAATTATATCAGAAAAGTGGATCACTTTCCACAGGGGAGGCTAACTAGTTCGAGTGGAGCAATGAAGTTGACCTGTCCTTTTTAAAAAATTGGGTCACTTTCATCTCACGATGTTTGAATAGCCTGCAATTCCTTCTGAGTATCTATCTAGCAAGCAATTGTCTGAAACTTCATTTAAAAAGCAATCATCTGAAGAAATAAGGCCTTTTCAAATGAGCTACTCACAGAGAAGCTTCTAAATGCCACCATTCCCTACTGCTAAATTTCATTAAGGAAATCCACACAAGCTTCACACTGCTGGGCCAACTAAGGCTAACAACACAAAAACTGAAAGGAATGTAAACGCACACACTCAAGTCTCATTTTAAAAACATCTACCCTTTCACAGCTTCAGGGCACAGTCAGAGACAAGAAATATGGGATGCTTGGAGCCAAGTGGTATTTTAGCAAGGCCAAACAAAATACATTTCTTTCCTTAGACAATTCTTTTTTCTTTTTTTTAAACTTCTATTATTTTAAGCAAAGGAAAAGCCATCAGTATTTATGAAGAAATGACAACCTCAGACTCAGCAAATCTAAGCTAAAGAAGCTTGAAATTGTTTTCAGTTAATATTTTGCCAAACCAGGAATCTATATGAAGGGACCATGTAGGTAAACACAGAAAAACACAGAGCTGCCGCCCCAGCACCCCCCCCCCCAGACAGGCGGCAGGGACCATCATTCTCCTTTCTCTAATTTCCCTGCACTTATCACTGTGGAAGACTGAGAATGGAGTTATTCAAATTAACACTTTTTCCATGGAAAACAGAGGCACCGGTGTAGACTCTGAAAATAATGTTTTTAAAATCCCAATGTAAGTCATGAGGCTAACTTAGAAACACAGAAAAGGGCAAGTCCATCTCCTGACTTGGGCAATTCCTTCCAGAGTCTAAGAACTTAGCAAACTTACTCAAAAACATCCACAAAGCCCAAGCTTGTTCTAGTTTCTCATTCAAAAAGACACACAGCCCCAGAAAGACACTCTTATCTTGACATTTGCCTTCTACAGCTACTAATTTGTGTTTTTTAAACATGATAAGCACAATATTAGTTTATGCTAATTATATTAGATAACGGGTGTGAGTGTGATCTTTTCATAACCATATCTAATATACTTTGATCATATTTATCTTCCTGTGGGTTTTTTGTTGATGGCACACGCCTTTAATCCCAGCACTCGGGAGGCAGAGGCAGGCGAATCTCTGTGAGTTTGAAGACAGCCTGGTCTACATAGTGAGTTCCAGGACAGCCTCCAAAACAATACAGAGAAACCCTGTCTCGAAAAAAACAAAAACAAAAAAGAAAAAACAAACAAACAAAACAGTGAGCTATCTATACATTCAAAGTTTCATTTCATCTCCTGGGCTGCTGAGTAGCTTGAGGTGATTAAATCAGGCCATTCCACAGAGTTACTTGTAGAATAACAACTAAAGAGATATGCCACAAAAGTAATAAGTTCAGCTAAATAAACAAAACAAAATAAAGAAAACTAGAATAAAACAACAACCCTATATTTTGCAAAGAGGAGCTTATATTCCAAATAGATTTTTTTAAATTCATGTGAGAGTTCCAAATATTAAGATGCCTTTTACCCACTGACTTGAACAGAACTTGACCCAGTAAATAATGACTGTCCGTTTGATGGAAGATGGAGACCAAGGTCAAACCTGGGACACCTGATAGACTCTACAGATTGGTACCTCTGGTCAAACAAAAATCCTCCAGCCGTTAGTAACTTCCTCCAGGCAAATGTTTATTTTGTTCTCAAATCTGTTCTCCAAACCACAACTGCAACATTGGCGCTCATCCAAGTTGACTGTTTAGATCATTGTGATACGAAAATTCCCAGCATCACTCTCTAAGTTACAGCTCTTGGAGTTACAAAGCTTGGATATAGAAATGGATTTCAAATCAGCTGGGATTTATGGAGGGGAAAACACAACAAGCTATGGGGCAGACTTTTTACAAAAAATATTATTACTGCTTATGTTTTTACTTAAAAACATGAAGCTTATGATACATCACTTTTTATTTAAATTAGAAACAAGCTTGCTTCACATGTCAATTTCAGCTCCCTCTCCCTCCCCCTCCTCCTTCAACCCTCCCACCCAATCCTCACTCCACTCTCCAGGGAGGGTGAGGCCCTTCATGGGGGATCTCCGAAGTCTGTCATATCATTCGAGGCAGGGTCTAGGCCCTCCCCATGTGTCCAGGCTGAGACAGCATCCCTCCACATGAAATGGGCTCCCAAAGTTCATGATGCATCACTTTTAAAGTTTGAAATTTCTTAGTATTTTAATTTAGGCCCAGGTGAAATAATCGGGAAAATATACTAGCTAATTCTGTTTGAGAGTACAAAGCAAAGCAACAGAGATGGGAAAAGCCACTTCGTGCAGGGGCTCCACAGACTTCTTCCTAGTGACCAGTCTCAAAATTTACCCATTATGTCTTCATGGGAACCAGTCATGTCCGCCTGGGGCTTTCTGCCTCATGTTTTCCCTTTGAACTTTTCTTCCCCATTCCTACCCTCTCCCTGTAGAGCCTCTACTAATCACCTGGAATACTACCTTTGCTATGAAAATGTTCCACCTATTAGCAGGATTCCCTAGACTGGACTCTTGCAGAATCTAGACCGACCAGCGCTGTGACATCACACCTTTGAACAGTTTTTTTAATTACATTTTATCTAGGTGTGTGTGTGTGTGTGTGTGTAGGCATATGTGAAGGTCACAGGGTAACTGGTAGGAGCTGGGTATTTCATTCCATCACGTGGATCCCAGGGACTGAACAGGTGGGTCATCAGGCTTGGTGGTGGCAGGCACCTTTTCCTCTGAGCCTTGTCACCTGCCTGCCACATGTTTGTAGCCATCTAAAGCAGAGGAATTGGGGTTCAGTGGCAGTGCCTGGAGGGTGTGTGCTTGGCTCCCTCACCATCCTCTGCACCTGCATGCAGCTGACCTAAGTTCTAGTTCAAAGCTACTTGCAGTTTAAGAATATTTTTAAGAACTTGCTTTAATGAGCAAGGCTGATGCCTGGCAGTGGGGGTCCATGCCTTTAATCCCAGCACTTGGGAAAAAGGAAGACACTGATCACCAATTCCACAAGAGGACAAGAGACACCAAATAGAGAAAAGAGGAGTACTCTGGGTTATTCTGCAAGCTTGAAGCAGAAGCAAACACTCCAGGCCAGACTGTCCTGCAGCTGCCAAGAACAGCACACACAACCGAAACAAAACGATGACAACTGACCCACGGTGAAAGGCCATTCCAAGGGACCACCACAGTAAAGGGAAACAGCAGGTCCTCAGAAGAAGGGAACAAGACACTGGCGTTGAGCCTACAGTGTCCTTTGTAATTCACCAAGTACTCGCTGCTCAAGTAAGGACTTGTTCACGAGTAAACCATCGTTTTCATAAAATCCCAAATACATCAGTCAGTTTACTTGCATTGCCCTGAGATTCTGCTCTGTCCAGCTCTGCACCTGGCTGGTGGGGAGCAGGAATTGGCCAGAGAACTTATCCTGCTATGGGCTTAGCCACTGGTTCATTTTGCAGATGTTTGTGTTTCCCATCACAGCTGCCCCAAATGAAAGAACTTCTAAAGGTGTATGAACATACAGACATAATTTTATACTGTGAAACTTAACCCATAATTCAGACGCTGAAGGAGACGTGAACCTTATCATCTAACCTTTAGCAAGATTTGGTGCTAACCACAGCTCTCAGAGCAGGATGGCACGGGTACAATGGCTCACGTTAAAGAAAACTGAGGCTTACAGAGGTCATGCCAAGAAGCTACAGATCCAAGAATCTTCCCACTTCAACATAAGTTTTTCAAATCAATCAAATTAGCAATTGCACACCCAAAACAAAGCAAAATAAAACACACTGAGGAAAAGCTAAGGTATTTGAAAATCAGTGTTTTCCCTATGCGGGTACATTTTTGTTTTCTAGCTGTTATTGCCATGAGCCCTCACTAATTATTAAACTCAGCCACAAACCAGAGATGTTTTAAATAAGTCACATTTTAATAGCATTTGATGACTATTTCTAACATAAATAATAAAATTTTATCAGCACTGCCACTCAGATTTCAAATTATACTTGGCTTTAATATTTCTGAGTGTGCCAAAGTTTAAAAACTACTATTATAAGAAGCAAGAAAAATGCTTTAATTGAGATCTTTGCACTGGGAAATGTGCACACTCTTGGAGACCCAGTACTAGGGAGGCTAAAGTAGGAGGATGCCAAAGTCAAGACCTAACTGGACTAAGGGTGAGTTCAAAGTCAGCTTGATCAGTCTTTTGAGACCTTGTCTCAAAATCAGAAAAAGGACTAAAAGTAGAGACAGGAAGATGCAGCCACAGAGTGTCTGCCCAGCACATACAAGGCCCTGGGTTTAATGCCCAGAGTGTGTGGCGGGGGGGGGAGAACATATGTACGTTTGTCCTAGAGGGAAATTCTGGGTCCTAAATTCAACAGATGTATGCAGAAGTTGATCACACAGTCTTGAAAGGCCAGTTGTGTATAAAACTAAACCTGGATTAACTCCAGCTTCAAGGTTATGGAATTAAGATAATTAAGGAAACAACAAAATAAAGTACAACTAAAACAAATACTGTAATGGAACTTTGAACAAGATCAGGAAGAAAAGCATTAGCATTATAGTTTGGTTGTGCGCTCCCACACCCCACCTGAACTTCCAGGAAGTGCTGGCACAAGAAATAGCATCCATGGGAGGTGGTTGGGTAATGAGCGTGGGACCCTCACGAATGGGATTAGAATGAGTGTGGGACCCTCACGAATGGGATCAGTACTTGTTCAAAGAAGCCCTCAGAGAACTACCTTATGACTTTTGTCACTTACAAGATGTAGGCCCTCCCCAGACACGCAAGACCTGCCAGAACCTTGATCCTGAACATCTCAGCCTCCAGAATTGTGAGGAGTAAATTTCTGTTGTGCGTAAACCATACACTTTATATTTTACTAAAGTACTTTAAAAAACCCCAAGATCATCACATAATTTATATTAAATCACAGTTTAGAACTACATGACCTAACCTCAGAGGTCAAGGAAGCAGAAACCTACACAATCTAAGAGCTTTAAAATGGGAATTTCCACCCTTTAACTGAGTCTATTCATTTTAAAACTAGTTTTCCTGACAATGAATTCAGATACCACACAATTCATTCATTTAATGTATCTGTTTTACTCTTTTATTGTAGACAAAGGGATGTGTAAGCATGACCACTATCTAATTTAGCATAATTTCCACCCCAAATAAAATCCTATACTCATTAGCATTAGGAAGTCAATAGTCTACTTTCTGTCTCTTTGCCTATTCTGGCCATGTCACAATATGTAATCTGTTGAGTAGTTTCTTTTCCTTAGAAAGCATTTTCAAAGTTTATATGTGTTGTGGCATACTATTTCATTCCTTTGTAGTATCAGGCAATGTTCCATTTTATCAATCTACTGTATTTTATTTATTCATCGATACACATTTGACTTATTTCCAACTTCTGCTGTGTAAGTAACATAGCTATGAACATTCAAATGCATGCTTTTATGTTGGGTCTAGCTTTCTCTTGAGCGCATATATAAAATTGTCAGATTACATGACAGCTACTTGCTTTTTCAGAAACTCCCAAACTATTTCCCAAGTTGATGTTTCTACCAGTAGTATTTGAGAGCTCCAAATCCTCTACATTCTCCCCCTCCCAGAATTTAATGTGATATTCTTACTCTTTGATTATTAACCCTTAAACTTATTTATTGACATGTTTATTTTATTTTACATATATGAGTGTTTTGCCTGCAAGTATATATGTGTACCATGCACTAGTCTGATGCCTGAGGAAGTAAGAAGAGAGTGTTGGATTCCCCTGGAACAGGGGTTATGGGTGTTGTAAACTTCTCTGTGTGTGCTAGGATTCAAACCCAGGCCCACTGCAGGAGCAACAAGTACTCTTAATCACTGAGGCATCTCTCCAGTACTGTCAATCTTAAATTAATGTTCTATGCCATTCCCTTCATCTGTGTGACTTAAAAATTACTCCTAAAGCAAACTGGATCTATATTCCTGTGAAATCTCACAGTCACCTGATTAAAAATTATCCACACAAAAAAGAAAATCTCTTCCAAAATTAAAGACACCTAAAGTACACATCACAAACATGTAGTGTAAGCAATCTAAGACAAACTATGAACTAATTAAAAGAGCTTAGATGAAAGGCTTGAAAGACAGCTCAGTGTGGAAGAGCAATGGCTGCTCTTCCAGAGGACCCAGGTTCAAATCCTGGCACCCACCCTCTGCATCTCCAATCTCAAGAGACCTGAGACCCTCTTCTGGCCTCTAAGGCCACTTCATGCACATGGTATACAGAGATAACTGCAGGCAAAATAGCCATTAATAAAATAAAATAAAATAAAATAAAGACATGGGGGATGGGGGATGGGACCAATGGAAAGAGCTATATAAGTAACACATTGAACGTATCACGAGGTGATGAGGACCTCCCCCAGGCAAGCCCTTGCTATTGGCACAATTCAAGAAGATAGTCATTCACCTGCTCACTAGTGAGACTGAGGGGAAAGGAATATTGCTCATTAAATGTGACATCTTGTTTTTGAGCCGAGTTTTTGCTATATATTCTAGGCTTGTCTTGAATTCACCATGTAGTCTAGGCTGGCCTCTAACTCATGCCAATTTTGATCTGCCTAGCAAGTGATGAGATTACAGGTGTGATACTTGGCCCAATTATGGGATCCTGGTCAGTCTAAGTAGTTGCTGAGCATCCTTTCAATCTGTTGAAGCAGACAGTGCAGCAATGCCACACCCTCCCTGGTGTCCCTGCTTTTGTCTTCCTAGTCTCCTGGTAAATCTCTTTGTCATGATTCTGACTCACTGCCACTTAACCTGTGGTCCAGGGACATAATCGCAAGTCCATTCTCTTTATCTCTTCTAAATTCATCCCTGTCACAACTAAACTTTTGTTTGGGAATGAGAGACTTGCTAAACAGCCCTGTAGAAATCAAGTGAGTAGTTTAACGAGTCTGTGTGTTCTTCCTAACATAAAACAAATGCCTCAATAGCAACTGCTTTGGCTGCAAGGGGCTCTCTGATAAGATTGCTGGGAGCTGAATCTGAGAAGAGGAAAAGGTTCCCGTGGTGTCAGAGGTCACTTCGGGGAAAGCATCATGTATTGCATACTTTGCTTGCTCCATTTGCCTTGAATGCTCTACCCAGTATAGCTCACACCTTGTGTCTTTCATGCTTCCCTATCTATCACGACTTCCCCAACCACCCGTATAAAACACCACCCATTGCTATCTTTCCGAAGACTCTGTCCTCTGCTTCAATTGACAATATGGCATTAATCACCTCCAGGCACACAGTTGTTTTATTTGCCTCTTGCCAGTCTCTTTTCTTCGAATAACATGCCGCTACAGTATCTAATCTGCTTTGCATAGGTGCTCAATAAAGACTGACTTTGCAAAAATGCTGTTACCTACTTTAATTATCATCCCATTTAATCCCCCTTTTCAGTGTTATACACAAATACTTCATATAGACAGAGAAGCAGGGGTTGGTTATGCAAAATTTAGAAAATATATTGTCACGGTTAACCGTAGGGTTCATGGAAACAGATGATCTGGGTCACAGCACAGCTCAGTCATAGCTTGTCTTGATGCTGGGCAGGTTGCTGAGCCATTCTGCCTCCAGAATTTCTCATCTTTAAGGGGTGGTACCAACAATGGTGCCTCACTGTGATGTAAGAAGCCTCTATTTATCTATCAAGACCTTAAACAGTACACGGTTCACAGGGGGGTGTCAAGAAAATGTCAAATAAAAATAAAATGTTCACTGGGGAATACCTTCTAACAAAACCAACTTTCTCATTGTGACCTCTTACGTAAAACTTCCTGATTAAAACTGGACTTTCTGGTTCACCATCTATACAGGAACTGGAGATGTCATTACTCTGGTCTTTATGTGCTTCTCATCATAAATTAGGGAGTTAGTTGTTCAAGGTGCAAATAGGCCAGGGCTCTGAACTAAGACTGAGGCTCAGACTCGGCCAGTGGCTTGCACAAAGGCTCAGTGATTCCTAGTTTTCTCACTCTAAACAGTACCATTTCCTCTTATTCTCCTGTCTGCAACACAAGTTACACCACTCAGGAGAATAAGTGTTACCACTCAGAAGGACAAGTTGACACCACTCAGGATTCTTTTCTGTAGTCAGTGGAAAATGGTAAGAGAGCACAGGCAGAGGACTACCCAGGGAAACACGGCTTCCACCAAACCCACACCCCGTGGCACCATATGCTACTTCCACATTTGGAGATCTGGAGTATTTGGAGATTGTAGCAGGTTTGTGCTGATAGAGGAGGTGGAATGTTTGCCCTCACTGCAAAGGTGGAGGGAAGCCATGAGAGCAGCCAGGGCCACTAGGCCGCTCACTAGGATGGCTCACTCGGGTTACCTTGCCCTGATGATCATGTTTCATCTCCCAGCCCCTCGGTAGTTCCAGCTGTTTGTTCGCAAACATGTTGAGGAATCCCACGAGGTCCCTGTTATGCTGATAGCGTTCGAAGTGGTGGGTGTCCCGCCGGACTTTGGTGATCATGTGCTTCAAACACGTGTTGTTTGTAAACATGCGGTAGGCACTCTAGAGGAAAGATAGAGAGCAATTGTTAGGCTGCCTGTGCACACAGGGCATGCACGGGGAGATAGCAGGTCTTCTTTAGGTGTGTAAAACATGTACACAGGCTTTCTCATATCTCCAGACCCACATAATGGAAACAGCCGAAAGAGCAAAGTGACTTGAATACACAGAAAGGGTAAAAAGTGAGACCCTCTCTGTGAATGGTTTCTAGCTTTCCTTTTTTTTTTGTCTGTTTTTTTTTTTTTGTTTCCCCCCCTTTGGATTTTCAAGACCAGATTTTTATATGTAACAACCCTGGGAACTCACTCTGTAGACCAGGCTGGACTTGAACTCAGAGATCCACCTGTTGCTGCCTCCCAAGTGCAGGGATTAAAGGCATGTACCACCACCCCCTGACCTGGTTTCTTGCTTTCTAAAGAACAAGAATGTTGTGGCATTTCTTTTCACATGGGACATTAGATTCCAGAGTTGATTTTAATAAGACACACAATAAACATACCACCTGACAGTGAACCCCAATAGTCTGTTCTTCTTCCCACTTTTGACCAGGTCCCTGGCTCAGAGGGTCACACACCGTAGAAGCACAGAGTTAAGGGCCAAGCTGTATGGAAAATGCTTGCTATATATTTGAACACCACACACATACACACACACACACACACACACACACACACACACACACAAAGAGTTGCTCTGTCATGTCCTTGGAGACCACAGCAGACAGGGACACTTATCTCAACCCTCACAGCCTCCTAGGTGGGTGGGGGGTAGATGCTCAGGGAACCAGAGTGTAGTTAGAACAGCTTGGAGATCATACCTCACTGTTTTGTCTTGTTTTGGTGTTCCCTAACTTAACCCCCTATCCCACATACAGCTGCATTTATTAAAATGCAAGTTTAATAAAATACCACTCTACTACCACTAAAAAAAAAGATTATCTTGTCATAAACACTACTGTTTCAACTCATTATCAAAGATTGCAAAAAACTGCTTATGTCACAGAGTGCCCACACCTTGGTTAGTCAACAAATGCATGAGCTAATACAAAACAGCAGACGGGGATCTATGCTCTTAAATCACTAGGAAGTTCATATCCAGGAAGTTGACTAGGCTATGAGTGACCCATCCTGGAATTGTACTCCCCACTGACACAGTGAAAGGGCTTCTGAGTCCCCTTGTTTTCAGCATCCCAGTACTAGAACTGATTGAGACTGGAGGTCTTTGGGCATTTCTTCATGGGCTTTGTTACTTCTTTCAGTCTTACCCCAAAGCGACTCCCACAGACACCAGAGTACCCGGAAACAGTGCCAAAGTACCAACCATTTACCATCTGTGTTGTGTCGGTACTATGTAGTTATTAGTACAAAAGATGAATATGTGTGACAACAGTCTCTCCAGGGTCCCTCAGAATGGTCACATCCCACTCACACAATTATAGTTCATTGTGGAGCCGTATGGAGCTTCCTTCCCTTTGACATAGCAAGCACAGGAAGTGGGAACTCTCCAGCCTGGTTTATGAGTGTGCTGGGATCCGGAGAATTCTAATAATCTGACTTGGAATGAGAATACACCTTTGTTAGCTTAAGTCATTGGCATTCAATAGTTCTTGTGCTTGGTGTGTGGCAAAAAGTGTTCTGATCAGCTCCTTGTCATAGACAGCTTTTGCTTTGCATCTCAAATATTTTTCCCTATCAAAACACATAGAAGAGAAGGAGGGCAGGAAGGAGGGAAGGAGGAAGAGAAAGAGGGAGGATGGAAGGAAGGGAGGGCGGTCAGCCATAACGAACCAATCTCAGATCTTAGTTCCTTAAACCAGAGTCTGAAATACCGTGAGATATTTCAGCTTGCCAGTCTAAACGATGATTGTTTTTGATGGCTGGAGGCTTTGTGTGGTCCAGAGCCTTAGTACTCAAAGCAGGCAGAGGTTTGGGGAACATGAGAGCCTGGGAAAAATGATACCATGAAAACAGAGGGGGCTAACAAAATAAGAACGAGGTTGCCAGAGAGAAACTTGGACCAGCTACTAGTTTATCCTGTGGTTAGCCCGACTTGAAGTTTTCACCACCATCAGCAGGCACATGCTTCCTGCTTTGGCTCTGCGAGTCCTCATGTTTTCACACAGCCACGGCAAGCTTTAGTGCCTGAGACCGCATCCGTCTGTGAGGTGATGACAAAGAGCTTTCCAGTCATACTGTGTAACAAGCCTCTCTGGGGACAAACTATTCATGATGATTGTGTTGACGAGATCGTGCACTGGCCATTGTTCTAAACGGGTGTAGCCAAGTAGACAGGACATAGTGATTCCCAAGCTAGAGCACCAAACATGTCCCTCCCATCTGCTAAGAGAGGCAGCAGAACTCCAGTAGAGCAGGCCATGGCAGTTAGGGTCAGGAACCCTTGCCAGCCTTGGGCTTCATGTAATTGCCAGTGAATGGACAGACAGCTCCTTAAGCGTGGGAATCTTACCCAGGACTTATAACTAATTATATCCTTTTATCTTCCTCCTCCCCACTTGGTGAGACATGCAACGCTGTGCCAGGTTTGACTGATCTTGGAAAAAGCATCTGTCCAAGTAAATTAAGTGTAAGAAGAATCATTTTCTCATTAGTAAGCAGTAAATGACCTTTAGAATCATAGCCTTTTCAAGTTTGAAAAACATTCACATGACTGTCAGGGGCCCAAGAAAATGCCTCTCCAGACTGCTACATTTTCATAAAGAAAGTATTTTTGAACAACATATATGTAAGCATAGAACACACACACTGTAATGTGTGTGTGTAGGTACACATATACAATGCATAGTGTTCTATATCTATACCGAGATATAGAACAGATAAAGTTTAAAAAGAATGTTTATATACAGTTTACATAGAATTCTATTGTCACGGCTACAGAGACAAAGACTCTTAATCTCATTTGCCTCGATTTGCTCAGCTGTGAAGAGCAATAATAAGTCTCCTGGTTTTTTTGTTTTGTTTTGTTTTCATTAGTAAGACTCAAAATTAGGAGGATAAAGGATGTAAAATCGCTTTGAAGATTTAAAGGTCATTATAGAATACAGGATATATGTAATTAAGACTATCAGGGGGTTATCACAGTCTGTCAGAACAGACAAATATAGTAGTAAAACTGCTTTCTACTTTTAGCCTTTGAAGCTCGTGGCCCAGCAGCCCACTTTCTATTTAACTGAAGGGTCTCACAACCTGTCATTAACTATATGCCAAGTTCTGCCTGAGTGAAACCCCAAGGATACAGACCTAAGCAGTCAAAAACAGGAAGATGGTCTATTATAGGAAGAGTGGTGGGAAGAGAGGTACCTACAGACAGAAAACTGGATTGGAATAACAGAGGCCACAAGGGCAGGGGGCATGATGGAACCAGCTGGCAGACCTAGCAGAACTAAGAGTAAGCCAGTCCAGTCAAGAGACGCTGAGCAGGTGAGCTCAGCCTGGATGAGTGCATCTTAGTGGAGGGTGACTTCGGCAAGGCCACACCTTAAGAGAAAAGAGGACTCCTCATTTCCCCACGGGGGTTAGTGGTTCTAGCTAGGTAAATGGATTGGATTTCTTGTCCAACAACAGCAGCCTAGAAAAGAGTGAATGTTGCATATTTCATGCCACAACCTCATGGCACCACACAGGATGAGCTCACTGGGGATCTGGTTGTGGATTCCAATGTGGTGGAATAAGCAGGCAAACGTTCATGGGACATGAAGCACTCTTAAATGATCTCTGGCCAACAGAACGTTTTGGTTTCCCTTGATGGGAAGTGGACACCCCATTTGGCGATTTCTTTTGTAGTGCAAACTGCTTTTCCCAGCCTCCCTGCTTCATGTCAACAACCTTCCCATAAGACATCAATACTCAGTGGCTGAATCAACTGCTTCCTTAGCAGAATCTTGTTAAATCTGGAGCTTAAAAGTGTCTTCCTTGGCTAAGTGTCTTGAGGTTTTACAAGTGAAAAATTTTGAAAGTAGTTAAAGGAAATGTCTTGGTCTGTTTGGCAGCAAAATATGAAGCACTCAGTTCTTAGTAATCAGCTACAATGCGACTGCAAGTGACAATCTAATCCTGTATTTAGTGGTGTTGAAGTTTTTCTTTAGTGTTGTGGTGGCCAAAGGTCCTCGATTCCTGGTTCGAATTTCACCTAGTTCTGTCAATTTCAAAAATAACACTAAATATACTACTAAAGAATAATACATTTTATTCAGAAACTCTTCATCAAGAACAGGTATTCTGAATTTAGGTTTGGAAATAACATCTCTGACTCAATAGTAAACGCCTCTGGTGTCCAAGGAGCAAATATCTGTGATGTTGTACATTACTCACAAAACATAAATTACTATTAACAAAAGCAAGAAATACTGGTTCCAGAATAGGCCAGCAGGTATATGGAAATAATTCTGTATGCTATAGTCTGCATTAATATGATTTCTAATTAATTTAATTCTAAATTGTTTTCACCTAGCTAAAGAATAATATGGAGGGAAACTTACATTTATTAGCAGAAATACCCATCAGCTCGTCTGCTGTGCAGCAGCAGTAACTCTTGATTTTAAGGCTATGCTTAAGATGTAACTTCTAAACTTTAAAATGATATTTTTCTTCATTAAGTACTAAGGTATTTAGATAATTGAATGAATGCATTTCTAAAGCTTATTAAAAGTCAGGGTAGTAATTTTTTAGCATGCACGTTGAAAACATCATTCTGTTACATATAATTAAATGTACTTATGTATAACATAAGTTAGACAAACACAGGCATCTCAACTCTAAAAGACTGGGCTCTAATAACTAAATCTCTGGTTAGTTTGTAGACAATTTAAAAGTAATCCGATGCCCAGCAGAGGGCAGTACAATCTACCTGGCAGTTACCAAGAAAACATCTGCCAGTTTTTTCACTTATTGCAACTGTATGCCTGTTTACCTTTGCTCTCAGCACATGCTATTATGCAATTGCTGCAACATGGGGTATGTTTTTCATGCTTATCTTTCAACACGAACTCATTCCTCCAGATTGTTTTGATAAAGAGAACAAGGAGAACTTCAAATGTCAACATGTATTTTGAGTGCTGCATAGATACAATAACGTAAACAAGGATTTCCTGAAACACCTATAAGCCATAAAGAAGTGAATCAAAAACTAAAGTAAAAATTAAATTAAAAATTCAAGAAAGTTTACTTTATAGTATTTTCCACTAATCTCTAAATAAGAAAACAAAAAGTGTCTTTCTGCACAGTGGTTATTCCTATTCATCCATAGCTCAAGACCTTAGTGAGGAAAATGCTAGCTACTCCAATTTATGCCAAATATAAGTCAGAAAATAAGAATTCCTAACCTACAGAATTTAAATTTTGTAGACATGAACATCTTTTTAACAAGTAACAAATACAGTTTGGGCAGAAAACAAACAAAACAAAAAAGTAAAACCCTTAGAGAAGAATATTTTTAACTCCAGATTGGCTACCCAGAGAAAGGAACTGTAAAATCACACTCAAGTATAGAACAGACGAAAATGATTGAAAAAAGCCTGGGCTGAGCTGCTCCAGCCAGAGTCCAGCGCTTACAGTCCACAGCTCTGAGGAAGGCAGTACAGACATGTTTACTTAATGACCTAAAGGGCCCCACAGATGCCTGGGACTCACTGCAACCCTGTAAGAGTAGAACCTGCAAGGAATCAACAATTTGCATTTATCTGGAAAAGTCTATCAAGTTAAAAACCACAGCTCATCAACTGCTTAACGGCACCACAGAGTTGAGGAGGAGTTTGTAGCAAAGACCAGGCCAGACAGAAGTCAGAAGCCCCATTTAGTGACGTCACTAGTAGTATGAACTCAATGGGGGACAGCATTCACACTATAGAAAATGATAAATGAAAATCGGGGCTTGATTCATTGTTTTGTGACCTGTCCTGACCACAGGTCAACAGTCTGATTATGACAAATAATTTATCATTAAAGCTGTTCAGGCACACAGGTCTACAAGGCTTTTCTGTGTAGCTTTGGAGCCTGTCCTGGACCTCACTCAGTAGACCAAGTTGGCCTTGAACTCTCAGAGATCTGACTGCCTCTGCCTCCTGAGTGCTGGGATTAAAGACATGCACCACCTCTATTTGGCTAACAAATGCCTTCTTACTATTATTTGTAAAGCATGTACTGTAATCCCTCTGTATTGACAAATTTACTTAAAAAGTACACGGACACACACATATGATTGCACACATGTTCCCCTCCCCCATCCCGCAGGGTCTCAAGAAACTGAGGCTGGCTTCTACTAGACAGGAAGTCAAGGATGACCTGGAACTAGGGATCTTCTGTTTGCCTCTACCTCCCGCTGGGGTTACAGGCATACACCACACTGAGTTCAACTGGGTTGGAACCCAGGGCTCTGGGCAGACTAAGTAAGCACTCAGTGAACTGAGCTACACCTCCAGCCCTGGAAGCCTTTGTCTTTCACGTATTCCAAACGGTTAGTAGCAGGGACATGAGTTTTCCCTCCAAAACACAGCACGTAGCAATGTACCCGAGACAGTCTGTGTGATAGGCACTAGCCCAACTGCTTCTATGTGTAATCACGGGGTCTTCTCAGCTGCCTCCATCACACCAACTGTGCCTCATGAGACCCATTCTCTGCAGACTACTATCATTATGAACTTTCAGAAACCCAAGCCACTCCCACAAAAGAAATACACTTAGAACAAAGCTCATGCGAAGCCTCAATTCTTTTCCAGATCACGTGAGTACTATATTCAGTATCCGTGTGCAGCTCTCCAAACTTAACTGTGTAGCACAGACAACTCCTCCTCTCCCCGAGGCACTGCTTTGCTCAGTAAAGACACTACTGTCCCTTGACCTTTCGCGACAGTGTGAATGTGGCTGGCTCCCTTGGAATGCCTGTCCAGAATTCAGGTTGTCCCCTGCCCCCAACCCTGTTTTACTGCATTAAAATTGTCTTTTTATCCATTATTCTGTGATCTATAGCTCACTCTGCCTGTCTTGTTTACCACCAAGTCTAGGGAAATCATAGGGATTTAATACACAGATAGAATGAATAAATAAAAGCATTGTTACCTGATTCTAAGCCCAAGCAAAGCTCTTCTCTCTACAGCATGAGAGTTTTTGTCTTGTGACAATTATAAATGTTAGTCTATTCCTCTGTAGGGAGAGACCTAGGCACCTGTGCCGCTGAACATGCCCATTTTGGGCATGGCCACAGGTGCGTACAGGCATGCGGAATAAAGAGCTGAGAGGCACTTGCCCTTTTTGGGGGGTTCCGGTCAGATCTTGGAGTGTGGCTGAGGCTGGATTTCCCGGAGCGCCAATCTGGTTATCAGTTTCTCTTGAGAGGATTTTCTTTAATAAATTGACCATCAATAGCCATAACCCGTATATAGTTATCTTTCCATAACATTCCTCTTTGTAGAAAAGTATGTCATCTCCCAGAATCATGCCACACACAAGTTCAGGTTCAAGTTTGACTTCCCGGCTTCAAGCCTGACTTTGCCTGTGTCCAATGGGTACTGTCATCTATATGTTCCCAGTACTTATCTTAGTGCCTAATACATAACAAGGAATTCATAGAAAGTTGGCAAATGTGCAAGAGCCTGAGCCCTTGTGCAAGCTGTGAAGACAAATAGCATGCTATTTACACTCTTCCTCCACCCAAGACATTTTATTCCAAGATAAACCTGTAAACTGGGACATAATGATGAGTAAACCAGGTAGATGCACAGACTTATGACCTTAGACAGAAACACATGAATACCAGTAAACAATACACAGTAGCTGCCCCATAGATACCTCAGGTACTGGGACTATGCTGGTGTCTACTTTTTCCCTTCGGTCTAGTTTGATTTTCCTAAGTTTTGCTGCATTCAGTATTTTCTCTCCATTCTAACTTTCCTCTTATTACCAGTTATTAATACTAGATCATGACTATTCAGGCCATCTTTGGTGTCTAATCTTCTAACCCACCAAATCGTGGTAACTTTCTGCTGCTTCCTCTCTGCTGCTTGTCCTTCTCTAGTGGAGACTCCTCTCAGGTCATGTCATGACTTACAGACAGCATAGCCTTTATTTTAGGTCACTCTATTTAGAATTTAAACAACCTTTCTCCAATTAGCATCTTCAGCAAAGCCATTCGCTCAACCCTCAGAGACTCAATGGAATGGCCCTCCTGGTATGGTCTGATTGTGTGTCATCTGCCCGATTCATTTGCTGAAATCTAATCACCAATATGACATCAGGAGGTTATTCAGCCATGAATGAAGTGTACTGAGGATCCTCCGGAGTAGAACTAGTTCCTCCTAAAAGCAGAACCAAAGGCAGCCCCCACACCCTTTCAGGAAGGTGCCACCCATGAACGATATTAGCAGGACACCACCTGACTCCAGATTAGCCAAAATGATGCTGGACTTCACAGCCCTCAAGACTATGGAAAATTAAGCCTTGCTGTCTATAAGACAGTTAATTCTAAAGGTTTTTGCTTTCATTTGCTTGATTTTGGATGCCTGTTGCACATACTAAGGGCTTAATGGCTTCAAACTCGAGTTACCTAACACAGAGTCCAGAACACACCAAGTGCTCAGGAAAATACTCCAATGAGTTCTTCAGCCTGATGTTGTTTTTTCCATCTTGCTCCTCCCTTTTTTGGTACTCACAGGGTTAGAATGCAGCACGGTGAAGAACTCTGGGCTGATGAGGAACTTCACAGGGGGCGACTGTAACAGCAGCGTGATCCTGGATCTGGAGGTAGAGTGGGGCAGGACGTTCTCCCGTCGGAAGTCTAGACAGACAGACCACAAAGGCCGTCAGAACCAAACAATGCAAATGGTGCCTACACGCTGTCACTTCAACTCCCTAAAACTACATTTTTTTTTTTTTTTTTTGGTTTTTCGAGACAGGGTTTCTCTGTATTGTTTTGGAGACTGTCCTGGAACTCACTCTGTAGACCAGGCTGGCCTCCAACTCACAGAGATCCGCCTGCCTCTGCCTCCCGAGTGCTGGGACTAAAGGCGTGCGCCACCAATGGCTGGCAAAACTACATTTTTTATTTGCCAAAAAATATGTGCATAAGCCAAACTGTTTTTAATGACACTAAAATATATTGGATATTATTTCTAGTTGTTATCAATGCTGTAATGCATTTGTAGCTTTTTTTAAACGACCAGACTCCTCTTGCATTTTAACAGAGATTCAGAGACTATGGTGATTCATAATCTATTTGGTTTTGTGAGTCTTTTCTCAGAACTCATAAAAGGTTAAGTATTAGGAAAGGCTTCTGTTGCATTTTTTTTAAGTTGTCTTATCAGATCTGCAGAAGTGAAGAGTTCTCTTAAAGCAAAGCCCATTTCTTGGAAATCCTTGTTCTTTTTCCACATCTATGAGGTTACAACCAAAGGCGTGCTCTTACCTGCACTGGCTTGGTGGAAGTCAGCTTCCTCCCCTGCCCCATCGATAGCACTGGCATTTTCCTCCGGCCTCTCATTAGTCATGGTTCTACGGATGCTCTGATACCTGAAAGCATGAACCCGGAGTTACCTTCAAGCTGCCCGGAGCTGCCCTACAGCCCCAAAGTCCCAGGCCTCTGTAGACTTCCATTGCTGCATCCCAGGCTACCACCCCCCCGCCCATGAGCTATCTGTTGCTTAAGTAAATGACAACATATGGAAGCTCTACTGTCCAATGTTTATAGACCATGTTCCTGACAAATTAATCAAACTTAAAACAACTGTGTGCCCTACTCAAAGAAAAACTATCTGCAATGAAGGAAAAATCAGGGGATTTTTTTGTTCTACAGCAATTAGTTTTTGACAAAGAATGACTGCTTTGAAAATGTTAGGTGGCTAAAGCTGCATTGCCAGAGAAGATTCCAGAGGTCAGAAGTTCAGCTTCAAATCCTAAATGTGCGTGTCTGCCTTACTAAAAGCCAGTGCATTATGGGAATTATTCACATCATTTTCTCTGTAGTTTCCCAACAATGTAAGTGTGTATGGGTGTTTATATTGTGTTTTCTTTCTCCCCAAGAGAAGTCCGGTGCAGCCTATGACACACACAGCTCAGTGACAGGAGATCAAAGTCGAAAGGAGCAGCCAAGTCTTCTAGTCCGCACCATGCAAAAGCCCAGCCACAAAAGAGAGCAGTAACAGTGGAAGGTGTGTGCTCACCGGCGGTTCAGCTGCTCCATTTGCTGTATGGAGTTAGACCTCTGCAGGACCTGCGGGGCAGGGGGAGCTGTCGGCCGCTGCCACGTCGTGGTTCTGTTTACATGATCCACGTAGAAGATCCTGCCGTGGCTGTCAATGCGCGCCTCCCAGTCTAAAGAGCAGGAAGGTACCAAGAGGGGTGAGGAGGAGGAGCTGGGCCAGGAAGGTGGTTCATTAAGTTCAGCACAAGCTTTCTCTCCCTCACACGCTATAATTTGTGGCTAATAACACATACCTCACTGCAGAGTCCAGCATTCCTCCCAGTCCACTTGGGAAACTGTTGTTACTAGTTATTAAGTCTCAAGCAGCATGTCGGATACAAACCTCCTAAAGAATTTCTAAATGTAAACAATCTTCTCACATCGCCCACCTTCATCACCCTTTACGTGCAAGCATCTCTTAAAGAGTACGTGTAAGTGGTATCATAATATCTTGGTAGTTTCACATCAAAAATGGCATCGGTGTTTATTTTTTGCCCAAATTTTATCTTTTTCTTTCTTCTTCACCTGCAGGCTTTCCCCTTCTCTCATGGCTTAGCAGAAACTTCCATGTGTGTATGCATACACAATGGTGATAAATGTAGGTGTATACATAATAATGATAAATGTAGGTGTATCCACAATGGTGATAAATGTAGGTTTTGGATGGAAAGTAGCTACCTAGTCATCCACACACTTGAGAGTGATCAACCAGCACCATTACCCACACATCTCAATCTGTTCTCTCCTGGAGAGCAAGGGCAATTTCTTCTCTCCAACTTAGATAAATATGAGGCTAAAAAAAGATTATTTACTTGTATATTAAGTATCACAGCAAGTGTGCTAGTCTCTGGAAACCAATGTATAAATGCATGTTGGGTAAAATAGGAGAGCAGTCTACTCTTCAGAACCAGATGTCCTGCTCCTATAGTCATCCTGCTCCTATGACTAGGTGACCTTTCCTTATCTAAACTGACAGAGAACAGGCTGATCTTTTCAAAAGAGAAATTTTCAGAATTTATTGCCATTGGGAGGAGGACTTTATACAGGAAACACAATATACAGGAAAAATATAAACTTACATTTCTGAGTAAATTAATTTAAAGATTAATAAGCAGTATTCTCCTGAGAAGTTCAATCACAAAACTTATCAGCAGACTCCCTGGAGCTAGTGTAGGAGCCCAAGAGGAAGGCATACTCACCACCTGTGGTATTCTTACTGGAAGTGAATGGAACAAGTACCCCAACCAAGTCCTTAGGATCACAAAGCCTGCTGTAGGCTCTGCCTGCACTAGGCTATCAGTGGATGCCATCACTTTATCTGGGGGTGGAGAGGCATCTTGTACTGACCAGTGTACATCGTTACAACTGCCACGAGAAAGAAAAATTGAGTAGTGGTAAAGCACCAGAGTCTCTTAATGCCACCTACTCCCAAGGTAGGATGGATAGAGAGAAGATGTCTATATAACAAGGTAGGATGGATACAGAGATGTCTATATAACAAGGTAGACGGGTACAGAGAAGATGTCTATACAACAAGGTAGACGGGTACAGAGAAGATGTCTATACAACAAGGTAGATGGGTACAGAGAAGATGTCTATACAACAAGGTAGGATGGATAGAGAGATGTCTATACAACAAGGTAGGATGGATACAGAGAAGATGTCTATACAACAAGGTAGGACAGGAACAGAAAAGATGTCTATACAACAAGGTAGGACAGGAACAGAGAAGATGTCTATACAACAAGGTAGGACAGGAACAGAGAAGATGTCTATACAACAAGGTAGACAGGTACAGAGAAGATGTCTATACAACTGAACTCTGGGCGCTGCTACAGTTTCATCAACAGGACATTTCTGAAAGACCGCATCTCATGCTCTGTGTGTCACATGGACACATGATAAGCATGTTTGAGAAGCATTTTCCAACACCCTTTGACCTGCCTGTCTCAGAATCTCAAGAGCCCATGTCTCCCATCTCATTCCTATCTTGTCAGAGCTGGGATAATCTACCCATCAACACTGTGTCAAATTCACATGAAAACAATGAGCAATTTTTCCACAAGACTATTTATAATAGCTCTCAATTAAAAAATACAGAATAGGTCAGTTAGAAACTGAAAAAAAGAAGAGAAAGCTAAGTAGAGGAGTCAAAAAGAAATATAGCCAAGCTTCCAAGATAAGGCTGTTACTAAAACCTGGCTCTGAAGTCCCCACAGCTAAAGAGAAAGAAAACTGCACTGGTGCATACTTTCTACTCACAGATAAAAGAAAGCTTCAAAAACCCAAACCTTCAGAGATGGTCCTGTTTCCTTGGAAATAACTAAATATTTACCTAATGAGATGTGTATGCAGCCTGTTTAAGATCTTATAAGGGTAGCAAAATGGAGAAATTAGAAGGATCCCCTTAATACAGTTATCACTGTGCCTTGTGCAAACCATATAATAAGAGAATAATTTTAAATGATATAATTCTATAAAAAGTTATGAAACTTTTATTTACCTTCAACAAAGACTTGTCATTCATTAAAGACTTTATGTACAGTTAGAAGAATAAGAAACCAGACCATAAATTTGCTCTCTAAAAATATAGATTATTGAATGTTCTTTGCAGGCTATTCTTACCAAATAGCACATCTTCGTATCCACACATTGTGGACTTCAAGTGGATTTGGAAAGACTGTTAATGCTGTTGGCATTCTTCCTGCCCAAGTGGTCAATATCTGTAGGATGAGTCACTACCATCACTACCACCATCACTACCACAGTTCTTGTGAAATGTATACTCTCTTATACATCTTTCTCTTGAACCTGATTTAGTCTTCATACACGAATTCATATGAATACTCATTTTACACCATCATGGTTTCTTTCAGATGGAAGCAATTAAACAGGGATAGTCAGAGTTAGAAGGCAGGATCTGGGTCCTTCCTGCCTTCTCCGGCCACAGTATAACATAAAGTGAGCCACCAGGGTGGAAGGAGACTAAAAACCACATGCTAGGGTGGTCTTTGGGCAGTAGGACATTAAACTGGAGGTCTGGTTTCTAGCTGGAACTTGTCACACACTTGCTGGAAGACATTCATAGAGCTATTATGTCTCAATGGGTAACCATTTTATTTTAAGACAGAATTTTTGTGCCACTTGTCTAAAGTACAAACATATGACCTGGCAGTCTAGACAGCAGCAACAGTAGGAAATCAGTGGCCGAGGATATGAAGGGATTTTCTACTGTAAGGACTGCATGGTGTGTCCTGTTCTGAAGACTACAGGCTGAACATATCCTTTGGTGTTACAATTATTCCAATAAAAAGTTTTAAAAGTTCAAGTAGCTGCATACTTTCTTTGTTTTCCAGGTTTTTTGTTGTTTGTTTTTAAAACATAGTCTCACTATGTAGCCCTGGCTAGCATGGAACTCACTATGTAGGATGAACTTAAACCCACAGAGATCTGGCTGCCTCTCCCTTCTGAGTGTTGAGACTAAAAGTGGCTGACACCAGGCCTTCTGTAGTCTTTGATTTTTAAGAAGTATCTTTTGAAATTAAATGTAACTCTTTTCCATAAAAGTCAATCTTAAACTCCAGGGAATGAGTCCCTAAAATTTTTTAGATTAATTACAGTTTTCAGAGTAATTGACTGCTTTTAGGTATTTGATTTGAAGGATGCTTTAACCACAAAAGTGCAAACCACGAAAAAGTGATGACTCACAGTTCTTCCAATCCTGCCTGTCTATACCCACTATGTAAGTAACATCGCCCTGACAGAGAGGCAGTCACTGGGAGCTATGAGAATCCACTGCCCAGACTGTTCATTCACACTCTGTTCCTAGGGCAACACTGGGGGGGGGGCGGTCTGCATCAATTCCACACTGCCTCCTGTGCGGCAACGAGTTAAGCCACAGTTACCTCAGAGCCAATTTGAAGAGAAAGGAAGTCATCTTTCAGAGGGGCTATCTATGTAGGAGAAACTGCAGCCAGTCTACATAGTCGCCCTGTCCCAGGTCCCCAGGCCAGCCAGCGTGCACATGCAGGTACTTCCTCCCTCAACCAAGCCGCCAAGCATGCCTCGATGCCCAGAGACACTGCAGAAGAGACACCTGACCCGGAGACACCAATGGGAAAAGGACATGCGGCAGAGTCAGCGCCTGGGGGATGGGACCTTGGGAGGGGGTGTAAAAGCAGGTTACCTTCCTGAGTAAAGGAGTCTCCTGCAGCACGCTCTGCTACTCACTGACTCCCAGTGCCTGAGTCCTTGGTGCTGCATCTTCTCACCCCCTCCCCCAAGGGGTGTCCAAGTAGAGCAACCCACAAAAGGGCTATGTTAGTCACCCCTTCTTCACTTTGATCTTTATGTTAAAAAGACCAAGAGGGTCAACCTGATAATGTACCGGGTGGCCTCAGTACCAGAGTTCCTCCATGTGCCAGAAGCAATGATCACTCATGACAAGACACAGAACATTTTTAAGGTGCTAAGTATATACTTAAGCTCAGGCTCTCATGCCCACTCCAAGACTGACTTTTCTTATTTCCTGGGATTATTAGAGCATCTGACAGTCAATGATTGGAGGCCCTCACGGCCTCAGATCACACTCATTGGCCAAAGCAGAAGTAAGCCCTTGAGAACCAACTTGTAGGTCAAATGACAGCCAAGCAATGAACACAAAGTTCAAGTCTGTGCCTGGATTCTGGGACAGGAGAGCAGCCTCAAACAGGTGTTCCGAAACTATTACCAGGCTACGGTGTAGACTACCATGTGATTGGCCACAGTGCTTAGCTGATAATGTCTGAGTGAGTCCCAACTGGGTTTTCATTATAGTATACTAGTATTTTGGTTTGCCAAGTCACGGTTTTGTGTGTGTGTGTGTGTGTGTGTGTGTGTGTGTGTGTGTGTGTGTGTGTGTGTGTAGCCCTGGCTGTCCTGGAACTCACTTTGTAGATCAGGCTGGCCTCAAACTCTGAGATATGTCTGCCTCTGCCACAAGTACTGGGATTAAAGGTGTGTGTGACCATTGCCCAGCTCCAGTTTGGGTTTTTAACTCTTGGAAGAGCAGTGTAAGTTGCGAGGTACCTTTTCTCAGCATATGGTAGGATACGAACACAAGATAAAAATAAGAGCCAAGTTTGAGAGACATTCAAATCCAAAGTGCATTGGTTCCATGGCTTGTCCTGTGAGAATGGGGACAGCTAAGCACAGGCAGAGCAAAGTGTGCTGCTCATCTAGACACAAAGGCTGGGCAGGGCAGATCTATCTGGGTCACTTAAAGGTGGCTCACACAGCCACTGAGACTCCTTTCATAAGACAGGGACTTCCCCAGACAGGGTTCTGCTGCATAAGCCCCTCCCACAAGAAGAGAAAAGTGCACCTCCCCAGGTCTTACCTTAAAACACAATACAAATGAGGTTGCAGCAAAATCCCCAAACCTTCTAATGTGCCTGAAGTGTTTCTGGCACCTAATAAACAGTATGCCACCATAAAAGCCGCCTCAGTGCCTCTGGACAAACTGTCAGCTCTGCATTCACATGTCCACACACCTCGATTCTCTTTAGCCTTGGGTTAGACTGCTGGGTCTAGGAGAAGGAATGGCTCTGATTCAGATTTTCCTAGCCTGGAACCATCAACAAGTTCCTCATTTTATCCAGGCTTCATGCACACGGGACAAGAATCACCCTCGTAATATGAAAAATAGAAACCCAGAGACAGATATTGGGGTAGAAAGCTGAAGGTCAGAGAAGCAAAGCAGCCCGCCATTAGCTCTCACCTCTACCTCAGGCGGAAGGGGCTGATCCTGTCTCCACAAGCTCTCACTAAGCCTCAGACTGCTGTCTCTCATCAGAGTGGCTGAAGGATCTGTCTTCCTATCCTCAATATGTCTGGAGAATGAATGTCAGCTCTGAGACCCTGTTCCTGTCTTAAATACATCTCATGAGTCCTGGGATTAAAGGTGTGGGATCCCAAGTGCTCAGATCATCCTTGTGTGAGCTGTTTCTCTTTAGGACTGGATCAATTTTGTGAAGCTCACTGTGGCCTTGAACAAGGATCCATCTGCCTGTCTTCTGAGTCCTGGGATTAAAGGTGTGTGTCACCACTGTCTGACCTCTATGCTTGTGGCTAGCTTTGCATTTTGATCTTCAGTGGCTTTATTAAATCATAAACAATATATCACCACACACCCTGTCTGATTTCTATGCCTCCTTTGATAAACTACAGATAATGCTTCTTTACCTTTCAAAATGATTGGAACACAGAAAATTAAGGAGAGTATTGCCATATACAGTGGAAAGGTGCAAAGCACTGCATAGTTCTGAGTTATTATTTTTTTTTAAAAAGTACTTCTTTAAATGCAATTGTCAGCCAGGCAGTGGTGTCACATGCCTTTAATCTCAGCACTCAAAGGCAGAGGCAGGCAGATCTCTGTGAGTTTGAGGCCAGCTGGGTCTACAGAGTGAGTTCCAGAACAGCAAGGGCTACACAGATAAACCCTGTCTCAAAAAAACAAAACAAACAACAACAACAACAAAAAAAAAGCCAAAGAAAGTACAATTGTCAGTCTTAAAACAAACCAGGGCCCTTAGTTTAGGCACAGATTTAGGTCAGGGACACAGCCTGACGTAGCAGAAAAAGGCAGGGCAGGGAGAGAACAGACAGCTGGAACAGTCAAGATGAGCTATGAGAGTGAGCACACAGCTGAACAGTCATGAGACAGGAAAACCCCAGCCTCTGGTGATGAGTCTGCAAACTTCCAAGCTGATTGTCCCTGCAACGCATGTATATATCTCATTATCTCATTTTTACAAAGACATGCTTTAAGATCTGAGCTTTTGAAATGAAAAGACCTGGTCATATGTTCTCCTTGAAATATCATTTGCTGAATTATTTGTGGACACGTGCCTCTCCGAAGGCATACTAGAAGTTTAGATGGGACAGGTCTTTGTTGTGCCAGACCGTCCTACCATCTTCAGATGTTTGGCATCCCTGCCCTCTCCTCCTGAAGTCCAGCACCACACCATTATGAAGGAAGGAAGTTGATGGACTTAAAATATCGTCTGGCTGGCACCCAGAACTACTACTGAAAGCAACTGAACAGGTATAGGTCTTCCGATTTAGCTCTGGTACACTAGTCACTCACCAAACAAGACATACGGCTAAATCACTTTTGTTCTTTGAGTTTATCATCTTATTAAACTAAAATGGCAACTGTTTGCCCGAAACCCAATTATCCACATAGTTCTATTTATCAGTGTTTAAACAAGGCCATTGAAATGTCGTGAATAGGACCCTAATTTCAGCAAGAAAGCATCTCTTTTAAAAATGCAAGTTCTACATGAAAATTATGTCCAACAAATGCTAGAGGAACTCCATGCGACTGGAGGATGCTTGCTGCCAGAGCACTCATGCGAAGCTACGCTTCCTTTTCCAGTGCCCAGAGACTCTGTGACTGATCCACGTACACATACAAAGCACGCCCACAACTCTCTCCTGACGTTCCCAGTCCATTTTGCTTTGATTATACCAAAATATGCCCCAAGAGTAGTATTTGATCTTTGCCCAAAGGTATGAAAAAGGGAGGGATCTGTGTACAACAGAATTCCAGAAGGATCAAGCAGTTATACTGACAAACTACAGCAATAGCAATTGGCTCTTGTCAGCTCCTTCCAGATCTCACCATTGAGTATTTCAGCATCAGAACTGCCTACTGCTTCTCTTCACAAGCCCGTATTTAAAGTATATGAAGGCCCACGTGTTAAAGTCAGGTGAGGGGGGAGCAGAGCAGAGGGTGAAGAACAGGGAAAACCACACATCATGAGGGCAGCTCTCCAGCTGCTTCTCCAACACCGAATCTACAGAGCTGTGTGCTCAGCCACCACAGTGAACTACTCTCTACATGTTCCTGTAAGGGACTCCGGAACTTTAAATAGAATTCATATTTCATGCTGCTTAAGAGTGGGGTAGTGCCACTTAGGCTTTGAACCATTTCCCACACACCCCTAGTCCTCAACCATCTATTAAAGTGCTCAGTGTCTTATGAAGTAAAAGAACTAAACACCCCTTAAACCCTCAGGTAATGGTTATATCCCCCAAAACTGGGCTAACTTCTGAAGGTAATAACATGTCTGATGATATATCCTTAAGTGAAAACTAAGACCCTTGTGCTTAGTAGTTTAAACTGAAGGAAGAACGGAAATTCTGTACTAATATTACAGAGTGAGCTTCTTCTAAGACAGTCCCCCATTTTGCCTACTCACTGAATGAAAATCATGCTGCTGTGAGGCATAATTCAAAAAAAATCTTTTATGCAACTAATGCCTGAAATATGTGGGTGAACTCCCACAACGATGGTGTTTACTCCATGGGCAGAACCGTGTCTGCTCTTCCTAGCTGCCCTTTCATTTAGAATAGTACCAGAGAGGAGTGGCCACACAGAGAGTCCCAGATGACAGACACTTGGTCATCTCCCAGACACCTTCTTCTCCAGGACCCATGGAATGGATCTGCCTGTCACCCTTGTGCACTGCCAGTAGGGTAAGCCTTAGCTAAAAGCTGCTCACTTGGTGGGAGAGCCTCATCCACCCTCTGGTACCGGCTGACGTCCTGACGCACTGAAGGTAGCGACCGCAATGGCTGGTGCCCATTGGCTTGAGAACCTAGGATTAAAGGTAATGGTTACCCAAGTTACCCGGGTACTGTTTATTTGAGTACACACACACACACACACACACTTACAATAAAAAAACACACATCTAGGATAGATGTGCTGACATATATACATAATCCCAGGACCCAGCAGATTGAGGCAGGAGGATAGAAAGTTTTGGGCTAGCTTGGGCTAGCCTAAAAAGCAAGCAAACAAACACCTTGAACATGAATCCCAAGCTGTTCGCTATGCCCTCTTATCTCATTTCCCACATGGATGTAGGGGCTCAGAAGCGGTGACCCAAGAGAAATGTCCCCAGCATGCATCTCCCCTTGTCCCTAAACTACCTTTTCTCTTGTACTGCCTCTCTCTCTAGAACATTTTAAATAAATCATTTCTGGGAGCCACATTCACTAAGATCCAGTACAGGGTTTACATCTGAACTTGCGACTTCAGGCACTTACACAATGCTCTTTCCCATTCTCCCCTTTCATGCATCAGAACTATCGCTTAACACAGCTGACATTTCCTGGACAGAGTTTTGACGCAAAACCCACACTATCTGTTCCAGAACTGTAAGAAAGAGGTACTCCTGAAAGCCCCTACACATTACATTCAGGTAGTGACTGGTTTCACATCTTGCTTAAGAGTGAAGACTGCTGTTTGCCAGGCCTTGTGTGGCAGCAATAGATGATCCCCGTTTTAAAAAGACTGAATTTGAACTGAGTTCTATGTGCCTGGAAACCAAGTCCATTTTCTTTCTAAGCTCTGTGAATGGTTAGCCGCGCACTCTGGCCTCTCCAGATCTGGACTGGTAACCCTGACAGACAAGAAGGGTTTCAGCTCTCCACACATTCCTTACCCACTTCCTTAAACCGATTGCTAACGGGTGAGCCCCAGGTGGGCGATTCACCTCTCTATTGGCATGCAGACTACACTGTAATCCACATGGAGGGAAACCCTAAGAGTTCCTTTTGTGCAGTTATGCTTAAACCAAGAGCCATGCTGTCTCCTATATCCTACCTCCAGTGGCGCCCTCCTCCTGGCCAGCGGCCCCTTCGCAGGCACCTTGGGTGTCCCCAGCATCCCCATCGTCCTGGGGCTCTCTCTCAGTGGCAGCAGCAGGAGTAGCAGCAGCCCCCTCCAGGCTCTCCCTCCTCTGCCAGACCTCCCCCAGCTCCCTTGGCTCCGACAAAGCAGCAGCCTCAGCCCCTGCCCCTTCCTCTTCCCTACTGAGCACCTGCACAGCAGGTAAAGAACCGGGAGTGCAGATGGAATCCTGCGACCCCTCTGCAGGGCCGCTGCTGGTGGGCTCAGCCGCACAGGCCCCGTCTTCCTCTTCTTGAGAAGAAAAGGCTGGGGTTTCTGGATATCGTGCACTCTCCAGAGATGAGCACCGTGTCTCCACCGAGGACAGCTGTGTGGTCACGCTGTCATTGCATGAGCTGTCAGCACCTTCCAGGTCACTCTCTCCCTCAGGTCTGGTGCTGGCCTCACTCACACTCTCTGTCCTGGCCGGGTCACTAGGTTCTGTCTCAGAGGACACCTGGGAAGGTTCAGAGCCCTGGTCCAGAGACTCGGTCTCACTGGCAGCTCTGCGGCTCCCTCCAGACGTGTCAGAGGCTCCCGTGTCTGCACCACTCGTGGGCTGATCAGCCTCTTGAGAGCCTGACAATTCAGTGCTGCCCTGGTCAGCACTGGGATGGGGCTCCAGGCTGGCTTCATTGTCATCAGGGGCTGCACTTGAGGGCAAGGAACCATCTGCAACCTCTGGAAGGCTCTCTGGCCTCTCTTCTGAGGAAGCAGCTTCATGAACAGAGGCGTCCTCATTCTCAACGGGGTTGTCCTCCTCAGGCTTGATCTGAGATGCCAGGCTCCCGGCATCACTCCTGGATGCCCTGCTGAACATGACCAAACCTCCTTCCTCCTCCAAGGAAGATGGGTAACCTAGGTCTTGCTGGAACTCGTGGTCTTCTTCATCCGAGTCAATGTGAAGCATCGCATTGAGTCTTGTGTCAGTGGGAAAACTACTCCTCAGTTTGGGAGAGGCTCCTATGGACCGCTCAGAAGAGGTGGCTGCCCCTGGCCTGGAGGGGCCATTGTGCTCAATAGCATCTAAATAATCATTGAGTGAATCCTGGCGGCCTCTGGGAGGTGAGGTTCTTGAGGAAGTAGAGATTAAGTCCTCAGTGTCCATCTCCAGGGTAGAGCTAGTCCTGAAAGAATGCTTGGGGGTTCCCTCAGCAGCGCTGTCCTCAGACACTGGCCCATTGGCACAAACGGTGCTGTCATGATGGCTTCCTGGCATGTCCTCGTCATCTGAAGGACTGCCCAGATCTCCGTTAACAGTGTTGACGCCGAGAATGGTGCCAACGGCTTCTGGAGACGCATCTGAGAGGGAAAGCAACACTTGTGAGCAGGAGGAAGAATACAGAGAGGTCAACTGTCCTGACACTAACCAGTTCCCTGAGTTCTGTCACCCACGTGCCCCGGGCAGCATCACTGGCTGCTAGGATCTACTACTCCTTGCTGCATGAGTACCTTGCATGACGTTTGGTAAGGAGTAGTAGACGCCCTCTCCTGCAAGAAACTTCAGCCTAGCTTCAGAATGCAAATGTAACTCGTGGAGCAGTCTTTGCTAAACCGACTTTGCAAAGTGCTTTGACAGCCCGACAGGCCATCACCAGAAAGCCGTTGCGGTTTGCACTGGACGCACAACAATCCTGCTTACATGCTAACTTATCAACTGAGCCATTCTGACACGTGCTTATGTGTTTACACAGAGACCTCACCTTCATGGACGGAAGACGTGACTTCTACTTTAAACTGGAGGTAGCCACTCACGTGGTCGGCTGGGAGCCTTCTGCCAAGGTTGTAGCTGAGCATTTGGTCACTGCAGGAGGAGAAACGGCCCTTCATCCTGATTGTGCCTTTGCCTTCTTCCCACAGGCCACCCCCACGTCCCACAGACCGCCCTTGGAACTTTCAGAATTTTAAGTGAAAACAGGTTCAATCACAATATGACCCGATGTGTTATTCATTCGCACAAGTGACCCAGGAACAAAAGAAAGTCTTGCTCTAGGACACATTAAAGGAGAGAGAGAGAGAGCAATATGAGAACATAAAAGCAGGCTGCTCCTGTACGGCAGCCCCAACTCCGAGAGCAGGAGAGAGTGCTGACCTCACCTTTCCCACATGCAAAATAAGGAATGGGGTGCAGGAGCCTGGCCTCCCACTGAGTCTCAGGCCCTACCAAGATGCTCTACAATGAAGGAGAAGACTGTACATATCCCATGACTGGTGTCAGAGGGGACCACAATGGTACTCTCACTTTTGAGCCTGCCATAGTGCTAGTCTTAGACTTCCAGATTTCCTAACGATGGAATTATCCAGGTATTTCAAGTGCATATCTATTTCCCAGATTCAAATGCAAGCAGCTCTGAGTCAAATGATTTACTTCAATTACAGAAAACAACCAAAAGGATAATGGAATCACACCATTTCTGCTCTCACACCGCCCTCTACTGGCCATTTTGGAAAGAGACGCATCTGCGCCACTCTACAGTTTAGAGCCTCTGGTTAGCTTTGCAGTATCAACCCACAAAGCTTTGTTTTGTGAACACGCTCTTAAGAAAAAGAAAGAAAAAAAATCGCAGTTTGCCAATTAGTAGGTCACCTGAATTCCTACTCAAGTTCTTAGACATTTCCTTTTATGATATCATGATTTTTGTTCTAGAATGATGCTATCAAATGTTTTGTTTCCTCAGACGGAGTGTTTTACTGAGTGACAATCACATGTTACTGAGGGCTCGAGGGATTTGCTGTTCTTTACTCCCCTGGGTACTGGGTAGGACACATCAACCCTGCTTTCTAGAGGAAGACATGAAGGCATAGCTAGGAAGCTGCTGGGTGACAGATCCGGGATGAGACATATTTTATCCTGCTGTAGAAACCCCCGTCAGGCAGCCTCGATAACAGAAACTCATTGTGGTCTCTGTGATTCCAAGCTGCTTTTGGTGGAGTCCCCTTTACTGTCATTCTTTCTTGTGGGATACCCGAATATGATGCAGCTATGGGCACTCTTGCTGAACTGGGAGTTGAACCAGGCATCACTCTGGAATGTCTGTTGGAACCACAGGACAGCTATAACAGCACAAACGGCACAGCTGCCCTTTCTGCTCCATGCCGCTGCATTCCTGTGTTCCAGGCATTTAGAGAGCACACACAGAAGTGCTTGCACACTTGTGTGCGTGCCCAGCAGCACATACTATGGCCCTGTCTCTACTTCCTGGTTTTTCTTCCATCTTTTCTGATACTCAGTCCTCTAATAAAGCCGTCATTTCCTTGTTTAAAGACTGATGGCTCCTCCCTTGGTCTGCCAAAAAATAACGATGCTAATGATGGAAGCGTCTCAAAAATCGATGGGTAAGGTGGGGGAATGAGTGTTTTATAAGAGTTGATGGAAAGGACTGTGCCCATCTGTTTGTCTCATCTCTTATACTCAACACAGCTCTTGACATTTATTAGGCACTTAGTGTATACATAGTAACCAACTGTCAAATGAGACCTTTGCTTGGAAGAATTTTAACTGAGAAAAGTCCTCAGTTCATCTACTCCATAGGAAAGCTCAGAAAAGCTCCCTATGCCTCAGATCCTCTGTGAAGCCTGTGCTACTGTACCAAGTGCCAGTCTGGGGACTTGGTCCCCCTGGGCTTGTCCAGTCCTACTCCAACGAAAGCTGTTCCTGCTGTGATATGATATCATTATGAAGAATATGCTATACATTACTATTATCATAAAAAATGAACAGTAAAGACATTCCCTAGATACCTGAGGCATTTTCTTACTGATCAGGGGAACTGATAAACACGGGACCATGACAAGTCTTCCAGAAAATAGTCACATCTAAACAGATGCTTTAAAAATAGATTAGGGATTATGGTTTGTCCCATCTACCTATAACCTGGACATTTTCAACTATTTCAGATAGCCACAGTTCACCAAATATGTAACTAACCAACTAGATAGAAAACAATAATCAGGTCAGAAATATTAGCATATGCCGGAATCTGGTATGACAGCAATGCTTTTAACCCACTCACAGAGAAACATCTCAGTCTGATACTTGATGAATGCATTTTGGACTTTCTTCCACTAAATGCATTACTGGGTCTGTTGCTCCTGTGGGTATTCAGCTCTTTAGAAGACTTACTCAAACACTAGAGAGTTCATGGCAGTTTGGGTACTTGATCCTTCTTGCTGTCAGTAATCAAAACCGGTATACATACATTACATGAATCGGATGGTTATAATTAATATAAGTTAAATGAGAAAGATATTAGATTTATTGAGGTTGATCCTTGCCATAATCTTTCACTGTTGATACATGCTAACAAGAATTTCAAAAGCTCTCAAAATGTATCTTCCAGAAGCTATAATTATTTTTCTTAAAAATAACTGTCATCCCTCAGCTTTTACCAGATAGACCATGCTTCTAGAATTCTGTATTCTCCCTTTACTTTGCGTGTGCTGTCCAACCACAAGGTTGACATCTGCAAGTCAAGAGGATCAGAATTCGTTAGAACCTGTGAGTTGTTCATGCTTGAAGGGCTAGAGAGGCTGTGTAGTCTGGACAATTGTTTTCAGATGAGGAAACTAAAACTCAAGAAAACTGTAGTGAAGGTTACGAGTCAGCTCTCCACAGGCAATGATCACAACCAGCACTCAAGATGTTTCAGAGAACAGAGGACCTAGAGCAGAAGGACTGAGTCCAAACTCAGGGCTACCACTAGCCTGCCAGCATCAGATTCCTCAACTCTGAAATGGCTGCCATCATGTTATCTACCTCTTGGAGTTGCTGAGGCCCCATGGGTAAATCCATGCTCTAGTCTGACTGCTGACACTGTGTAACCCCAGCATCCCATGGGTTTACCCTCACTACTACTTCAAGGATGGCATGCACGCTAATTACTCTTGCTGCTACCACTACTGTATATTCAAAAGTTTTTCCTGCTGTGAAGAAAAGACGCCCAAAATGCTCTCATTGAGCTATCCCAGAGTACTTGTGGTATTGAATTTACTAATACTTATGACATAAAAATACATATAGCATAACAATGGATAAGGGTGTGTTGTATTTCTTTACTCACAACTTAGAGACAGCTTACAGGACTGAAAAACTAAAACTAAGTCTCCATGTAAGTTTGTTTCTGCGTTTCAGGAATAAAGATAGGCTCTGTGGATGGAACTCAGAAAGATAAGATGAAGGCAATATGATGCTCATCAAAGGGTGTTATAGCAGGATTTCAACATGCCCCCCAAAAACTGAACACCTTGAGATTTGCTATCTAGGTGAATCTTGGAATGGAGATTGCCACCATAAGAAAGTGTATCATTAAAAACAGGGCATTTTGGGTCCAGTACACTTTATTGATCACAAGGGCACTTTTATTTTCTAAAGAGACATGTTCCACTTCTTATCAGCAAGACACACCCCAGGACTGCCAAGTACTACATCAGCTGTTTCAGCACAAACTAATCTCAAGGTCCCCCAAAGTGAGCGCCAGTTACCCGATGGCTTGACGCTCCAGCAGCCTCTGCACCGGAATGGTCAGTTTCCCCAGGAAACGCTTGATGATGGGGCGGCTCTTGGCAAACTTGTCTTTAATTTCGATTTCTAAGACATCAGTTAAAAGGGCAAAAAAGGAGTATTTCTGAAACCAAAGACATGCAACACGTTGTGTTAGAAAACAAATGGAACCTTTATCATTTTACAACAGAAACTGCTATCTCTTAAACTCTAATGGCACACACTTAAAACCACTAACTGTCATCCTTTCACCCAACAATACACTTTCTTGGTCAGCAGTCACAGGAGATACCCTCACCATCAAACATTAAATTATAAGTGCAACAACTTACTGAAGTAAAAGAAAATACCAGTCACACCACTCCTGACTTTATTTAAGAAATTGACCTTAGCAAATGATGGAGGCAGGACAGGTGTGAATCATTTTACTTTCCTTTGACAGCATCTGCACGACATTTGGGCACCACTAGTTTGTTTAGTATAATAATTAGAGTTCTCCCAGGGCAGAGGAATTTGGCAGTCTGCTCAGTGAAAAACAGCACTTGCTAAGAGTAAGAAAGCTCCACGTAAGCATCTGAGCAGGTAGTCACATTAAAATAAAGCTGCGTTGATTGATCACCCCAGGTAGAGATGGTTAGATCATACTCTCGGCTATCCCATCAGGTCAAGAACTTTGTAAATGCACAATGCTGGGAAGGTTGCTATGTAGTTAGTGCAGAGTGCTTGACTAGCATCTGTTGTAACCCTGGCTCTGTGCTGGGCAGTATAAAAAGACAGACAAGTAAGGGGAAAAGAACATTATTGCTTGTTTTGTTTTCGTAGCTACTATGGGTTTTTTAGAGCTCACAATGAAAAATATTTTGTATTTTCTAGGCTTCAAGACATAATAGCCGAGGTGCTACGATTTTAATGAGTTATTTGCCATTATGATAACATGGTGTTTTAGAACAGGTATAAAAACACAAGCAGCAGCCTGCCATTCAAATAAACACAGGACTTTCAGGTGACATGTCTACCTGTGCTGGCATTCCTAGACATGTAGACCTTTGCTCTAGTTAATTTCATAGTTCCTGAACTATCTCCTTCCAACTAAATATTTCTATAGTATTGTTAGAACATACTTCTGTGGCTAAACATTCAGGGCTGACCTAACTAAATTTGTAGCCAGTAAAGCTTTAGCCAGAAACATCCGAGCACTGGGACATGATGCAAACCTCCTGGTCCTTGAGATATGGTGGAAAGACTTTGCTCGCCAGTGAGAAAGTAAGCTGCAGCTCTTTGATCATCTTTGACTTTGTGCAGCTCTAATGAGAAAACCCTTGCTTGATTTCACTGACACAATGCTCTACGGTGGGTAGCATGATGAAGCTGGGAGGAACCCTGAAGTACCATCAATGCAGTCTGCCCTCACAGGGATGCCCACTTCCTCAATGGCTCATCTAGCAAAAACCTGAAAGCTCATACAAGTGTTTGCTAAAGCCGAGAGAGAGAGAGAGAGAGAGAGAGAGAGAGAGAGAGAGAGAGAGAGAGAGAGAGAGAGAGAGAGAGGAGGGAGAGAGGGAGGGAGACACAGAGAGAGAGTCCTTTAATTTGGACTGAATGTAGGCTAGAGCAAAAAATAAAATATTTAAATATAAATCAGCCTTTTCCCCTTCAATTCTGGCTCTGCTATGACTTGGCAAAGTAATATCTTAATTCTCCTGTTCTTGCAAAAAACTATCATATATTTTGTTCCTCATGACTTTTAGCATTAATTTTTAGTTTTAAGAATATTAAGATATTTATTTTGATAATTAAGCCTCTAGCATATCATTAACTTGTATCCTAGAAGTGAACAATTCACCAGTCTTACTACATACCTGGATCTAACAAGAAGGAAATAGTTTACATGCAGTGTACACTCTTTGCACCAAAACCAGACATCTGGAGCCATCTTGCCCATACCCATTCACAACTCAAGGCTGCACAGAGTTCAGAGAGAAAGGGCCAACTTGTCTGTCAAGTACTGTCAAGCAGAAGACACTCCCTAGCCCCACCCCCAGTCTGTCTTACCTCTCTGTGCCAAATTGGATTGGTGGTGTTGCTGATGATAGTGGACCTTCTCTCCTGCCCATGGTGGGCACAGGTAGGGAAACTGCTCTTCTTCCCTGGCTGAATGGACATCTTAAGATAAGGGTCAGGATTGAAGAACATCCCTTTCTTGAGCCCAACTGCCCTGAGATCTTTAAAGAAAGAGAGAGAGAGAAGTGTGTGTGGGGGTGGGGAGGCAGTAAGGAGGGGGAAAGGACAGAAGAGAGGAAGAAGGGTCCAGACATCCCAGTTAGCACAAGACTCAGGCACTTTTAACTAATCCAAAGATCTAACCAGAAAGGAGCCAGTGACACAGCAGCAGATAGTCGCACTGTGAGCACACAGAGAATGACAAGTGGGTCATGGCAGTAATTCCAAGGTGGCAAAAATAAAGTCAGCCCCTTTTCATTACATCATGCCCCTGCACCTGAGACTCTTTTATGCCATGTGCCTGTGGGTGGTCACCATCTTTTTCATGGTACAATGTGGTTGGTCAGCCAGAATGTAAGACAGCCTCTTCCGAGATTCTCAATAATCAGCTTATAAAAATATGCCCTTTCACAAAAGACCCACATGCATAAAATTGCAAACACACATACTGTAGATATGTATGTTTGAACCAAGCTTAACTTGAGATCAAAATTCAAAGCACACATTCACTTGTACTACATCTTAAATGCCATACACATTTTATAAGGAGCCTAATATGTGAATGCAGTCATTTTAAAGAATTCTTCAGTTATTTTTCCATCACTTATAAAGTAATTTAAATATTCAGTGAGTATCTTACAACTTACCTTATTTTCACAATAAGTTTTACATGATACTGCTAAAAGTCTGTTCAGCAAGGAGACATTTAGATTGTCAGGCTAAAAGGTACACAAATGTCTACAGCTAAAGATGGTTCAGCTGGGCCCACAACACCTCTCTGAGATGATTGGTGTGATTAATGTAGCTCTGGAGCTAAACCATCTGAAAGCCACGGAAGAGACTGCATTTTTATGTGCTTCAGATCAATCTGGAGGTCTTGAACACTCCAGCTTAGATTATGTACAGGGAGACTCTTACCTTGGTTAGATCTGCAGTAAAAGAGATACTATGTCATGGCTCTGAATTACAGGAGATCTACAGGGGTCGGCTAGGCCTTGGGTTTTATGTAGTCCCCTGAGCTCACTCTCTGGAAGAGATGGACTGGCCCACAAGAACTCATGGCCTAGACATGTGATGAAAATAGACCAGGGCTGTCTAATGATGCTGTTAGCAGTGGGAGATATGGATAATTCAACAGAGAATATGGAAATGGTTAACAGTGAAGCTGAATGCTAACAACTCTGCATAAGAGGGAAGGGGCAAGTAAGGGATGAGCCGGCGTTCTGTGAAGCTGCTGTCATTATCCCAGCCACCCCACTTTTGACACTCCATAGGCTATGCAGTCATTATTAAACGCAGAGTTTGACACTTCTTAGGCTATGCAGTCATTATTAAACGCAGAGTTTCATTGGACTGTTCACCAACTGCATGGCTTCTCTGTTGGTACAAAGTAGCTGCAAGAAGAAAGCGCAGCTCACACACTTATTTCCTTGCCCTTCTTGATTATTCTTGCCTCAGACTTGAGACAGATTGATAGCCTCTAGATACTAAGTTTACTTCCAAGGAGGGGTTTTCCTTGAGGTAAATGCAGAGTAATGTGGATAGAAATAGCTGCTCCAAAGTCTGACAGAACCAATTCATTCACAAACACTCCTTTGAACACAAACGCATTCCGCCGCAGATTATAGTTATTGTGATAAAAGATGTCAACGTTAGATAACCTTGTTGACAACGCTTCCACAGCGAGATGCTGCACAGGTGAGTGCATCTCCATTAATGCAGGTGATCTACTGCCAATTATTTGTAATCTGCTGACTCAGCTCCCTTTACTCATTTTTTAAAAAAATATTTATTGTGTATACAATGTTTTGCCTACAGGTGTCCCTGCATGCCAGAAAAGGGCACCAGATCTCATTTACAGATTGTTGTGAGCCACCATGAGGTTGTTGGGAATTGAACTCAGGACCTCTGGAAGAGGAGCCAGTGCTCCTAACCTCTGAGTCATCTCTCCAGCCCTCCCCCCCCGTTCTCATCTTATCTCTCCTCTTGTTTCTCTTTATTTTCCTTTGTTTCATTGTTCATAAATATCCACATCACGTGGCAGACTAGAAAAGAACTCAAAGCCACAAAGGCACACGTGGTAAGTAGCTTACCTTCAACCTTATTTGGATAAGATTTGTAACATCAACCAAGACACAATTTTCCCTGAGACTGTAGAGTTCAATTGTCTGGGTCCTTACTTATCCTTAGATAGTCAGGCATAGCACACTTGCAGGCAGCCATTCCAGTCTGTCAATCTTTCAGATAAACATGTCACCCACTGTCAGTCTACAATCTTGTTAATTGTTTTAGAACCAGCGTTATAGAATCCATTCCTCTCCTATGATCTTACACGTCTCTGTACACTTGGCAAATGTCTATTTAGAAGAAGACAAACACCTTGCAGGCAGCCAGCTTCCATGTGAACAGAGGTGGGGTGTTACAAAAATATTTAAAGATGGGTTTGTTGATGTCCTAGAGCTTATTTCTTATTTTCAGGAAGATGTCCTGTGATGTTACTTTCCAGACAGCAATTCTCCTACAGTGAGTTACCAGAATTCCCTCTGAAGTCAAAATCGATATGTGACTGCCATGTTTAAAGTCATATACATCAACCAAAGACAGGTCAATAGCTCTAAACTACAAAATCGATAGAGTGTAGCAAACCATCATTGGGGCGGCTAATTGACCCCTATCGCCACCAGGGCTTCAGTGCCTGCAACTACTGACAACTTCCCAGGCCTACAGCACAAGCTGTCATCATCAACAAGAAGCATCGTGGAAGGCTATCACAGACAATGGGGCTTTAAACTACCTCTAATTACCCAGATACTTTAAACCAAAGATCCCAAACAAAATATATTTACCAGCCCAATCTGAACCATAAACCACCAGGTTACATCTTCTGAGATTCAACAGGAAATTGAAGAAAGGAAAAAGAGGTCATCAAATTAACAGCCTCATAGGAAAAAAAAAAAAAAGGACGACACAAAATGAACCAGAAAGAAGACAGTGCCCGGCGGCGAGTGGACCTGCGCTGCCCGGGCTGATGCAACTGTTAGGGTTCATGGAGGTGGCTGACATCAAGGATCACCATTCATATGCCAGTGGGATTTACTCGGTGAAGAAAACAGAATCTCAGAGAAATCTCAGAACCACTGAAATGGTTCTGTTTTTACAGAGCCAGGTATAAACTATCATTCAGTCGTCTATTTGAAAACTCCAATTCAAGCACTGGCTTTCTTTGCGCATTCTTGGTTTTATAACTGCCAATTCATTCTTGTTAGGTCAGTGGCTTTCAAACTTTTTTTTTTTTGGCAATGCCTTATGTACAAAATAAATTTCACCTTTTTATGCTGCAGCGCAGTGTATCCCCTTTTGCTTCAAAACTGTCAATTTGTGTAAACTATGTCTTATCAAGACATCATCGGATTAGTAAGCCCCAATTATTTTAATGCCAATTTCAGCCCAGTCAACTTCACAAACTGCAATAGAAAACACAAAACTCATAGCCTGGAAACGGTGTTGTAACTAGGTGGCTGACATGCAAGCGGGTGGGATGTTTTACCAAACAGGAAACCATTATCTTTTTACTTATTGACTTTTTTGTAATTTCATGAAAAAAGCTATCTTCTGTATTCGCAGTTCTCACAGGAAAACGTATGCTGCTTTTACTTTGAGCCTTCAAAACCTTTTCTTTTTTCTAGCTGGAGTAAGCCAAATCCTTTAAAATCACCAAAACTACTTGACAGAGTTATTTAGCAGTTCACATGCTTTCAAAACTATGCATAGTCACACAGTCCTTCTTTCATGAGAAAATTTGGTAAAGAGTTTTTGTAAAACAAAAAAACAACTTTATATTTCTAAACATAATAATTATCTAATTTTTATCCTGGTAAGATATAAAGTTGACTTTACAGAAGTAAGAACAAAAGAACTCAAAATAACCTGGTTTATAGGCCACATACGACATTGTACAAAGAAATGGCTTGCACATTGATATTATGTGTCCTCAGGCTGGAGGCCACACTCTGACACTTACCTGACAATGTGAAGCTGACCAGTTTCTGAGAATGCAGACTTCCAGAAGCACCTCCTTCCATGCCTTCTGCCCCCATCTGAGGAGAAAAATGTGTGTGAAATTTCACAGGGGAATTGTGCTATCAGGCACTCTCATCGTTTGGACATATAATGATTTTAATATCAAAATGCATTGTAGTGCATGTCTTCAAAATTTCAAATATTAGAACAGATACACAAAATAGATTCCAAAATATGGGATCAAATGTTCATATTTAAAGCTAATCTTTACCCCACTTAAAAATATGAACTTTGAAATCTTTCTTAATATAATCAACCTCCTATATCTACTGTATGATTTGTCTTTCCTCTTAATATGAATACATGTTTTATGGTATATATTCCTATAACCCAACCACTCAGGAGGATGAGAGAGGAGAATCACAAGTCTGAGGCCAGTTGTCTCCGTCTGTCTGTCTGTCTGTCTGTCTGTCTGTCTATCTGTCTGTCTCTTTCTGGCTTGTGTTTGTATGTGTGTGTGACATTGATGGTGGTAGTGCTTTTGTTATATTTGAGACAGGGTCTTGTTGTATAGCTCAGGCTGGCCTGCTTCATTTAGAGAGGATCCCAACCCTTGAGATAAGATTGCTCTTGATAACTTACCAAATTTCTCAACTGTCTTCAGTGCCCTTTCCCCTTCCCTGGTGATATCTGACAATTCTGGCCTGTCTTCAGCAAGAATTTCTTGTTGGTTGGTTTGGAAAGAGTCACTGCACCCTCTACCTTCTTAGCAATTGTCATCCATCTCTATACACCCCAAATTGACCTTGAACTCATGATCTTCTTGCTTTTGCCTCTCAAGTGTTAGGATTACTAGAATATACCAACATGCCTGGAGGAATATATTGGATACATAATGAATATATTACCACTGAAACTAAACACTAAATTTCCTTTTTCCTTTGATAAGAAAGCCAGGAATAAATTCTTGACTTAAGTTAGATTCATTGATACATACCAAATCATCCTCCCTTACCTCATGTCTCTGAATGTCCACATAGGTGTCCTACCTACATCCAGGCTTCTGCTGTAATGCAGTGTGGGCACTTTGCTATTGGAGTTAGCAACAATAGGACCATGTAATGCTAGTGTACAATTATTTCCTCACTGAAAATTTTTGAGTAAACTATATCTTACTTGAAACCAGCAATTTATAGACTACAAATAAAATTTAGATCTTTCTCTCAATCTGTATATAATTAGTACATAATTTATGGTTTCTAAGAATAAATTTTTCCATGATTGTGGTAGTTTGAACATATTTGGCCCCCATAAGCTCATAGGAAATGGTACTATTAGGAGGTGTGGCCTTGTTGGAGGAAGTATGGTCTTATTGGAGGAGGCTGGATGATTCACATCTTTAATCCAGGCCTTGAGGCTGGAGGGCACACCCTTAATCTGGGCCACACCTTCTGTTGGAACTGTGTCACTGTGGGGGCAGCTTTGAGTTTTTTTCTGAAGCTTCACTCAGTGTGACAGCCAGTCAACTTCCTGCTGCCTCTGCGACAAGATGTAGAACACTCAGCTGTTTCTCCAGCACCATTCCTGCCCGCATCCTGCCATGTTCCCCAGCATGATGGACTGAACCTCTGAGGTGTAGGCACTCTACCACAATTAAATGCTTCCCTTATAAGAGTTGCTGTGGTCATGGTGTCTCTTCACAACAATAGAAACACTTAAGATAGTGGTACTCTGAAAAAGAAGTCCATATGACCAGAAAAGACAGGATTGAAGCAGAGTAGATTCTGAACTTTTAGAAAATGGAAATCACACACAAAATTTAATTCTGAAATTCATATTAAACTCTACCAAGATCCCATCCTTAATCAAACTCTAGTCAAGTTCATATGCTCCTCAGTTCAACTAAGCCTGACCTTAGGCTTCTGTCTCTAGCTTCTTAGATTACAAAAATTCTACTTTGTCTAAAGAGAATCTCTATCCTCACTATGACATTACTCTTGATACCAGACCAAATTCTTCATCTCTCACCAGGCTCCAGGTACCATGTGATTACCCTGGCCCACCTTCAGCAAAAATTAGGCTTAAGTTAGTTTATCAAGAGTTATCACATCCCCTTGGCCCTCTTAGTAGTTTTTCATCCACTGACTCTGCTTCTTGGCTATAAATCCTCACTTTCCTTTGTCATGACTGGAATTGAGCCATTTCTATTTAGTGGTCCTCTACCCCCCCCTTCCTGCCTCAATGGCACCAATTCATGAACAAAATATGCTTCTCTCACTTCAACCATGGTCTGATGCTGGGTTTCTCTGATCTTTGACACCGTCCTTAGTGTACTCCCTGTGTAAATACAGCATAATCACGTGACCATCACTGACCCAAGTCAATTCTACGGTCTTCTCTGTACCTTCTGCACCTTAGACAAGATTATGTGACAATTAGACAAGATTGTGTGACAATTAACTGCCTCCTGATAATTTTGCATTAGGACCTTTCAGTTCTGGTGATCAGTCCCACCTTCTCCTCTCTTCTCCTTCCCTCTCCTCCCCTCCCCTTCCTTCCCCTCCCCTCCCCTCCCTTCCCCTCCCCTCCCCTCCCTTCCCCTCTCCTCCCCTCCCTTCCCCTCCTCTCTCCTCCTCTCCTCCCCTCCCTTCCCTCCCCCTCCCTTCCCTCCCTCTCTCCCTCCCTTCTCCCTCTCTCTCTCCCTCCGTGTGTGTGTGTGTGTGTGTGTGTGTGTGTGTGTGTGTGTGTGTATGTGCATGCAAAGGCCAGAGAGCAGCCTCAGTTGTTGCTTTAGTCACTCTTTCCCTTTTCTCTGGAGACAAGGAATTTCATTAGCCAAAAACTGGCCAGGTAGGCTAGGCTGCCCAGTCAGCAAGTCTGCCTTTGCTTCCTGAGCATCGGGATTACAAGTGTGTACAGTCACACCCAACATTTTTATGTGTTTTTCTAAGGTTCAATCTCAGGTCCTCACACTTGTAAGGCAAGGGCTTTCCAGACTGAGTTATGTAATTAATTCCCCAGCCCCCTTAATCCCATTCTCTTGATCGTAGTTTACACTCAACAAAAATGTGAGTTCTTACAATGAATTCTATTCCTCTGACTCACAATTCCCAGATTAACAGGGGTGGAGGCAGCAGTAAACTGTCTAGACAGCAGATATCTATGACTGTTTATCCTGTTTTCTGCACACAGGACCTAGACTGTAGCAGACGATACAGACTTCCCCTGGAACAGACAATAGTAACCTACATTCCCTGCTGCACTAGGACCTCAGGTCCACAAAACAGGGCCTTGCCCAGTGAGGGAACACACTGATAAGTAAAACATGTCCCTCCAGGAATGTAACATCTGGGTCTAACCAGGCACTTGCTTGTGCTGAGTTATTTGTGGCTGAAAAGATTAATGGACTACCTTCATTTAAAACTATATCCTCCCTTCTCCTCTCCTCCCTTCTCTCCCTTTTGGGATACTGTCTTACTATGTAGCCCAGGTTGACAATTCACAATCTTGCCTCCTCAGCCTCCTCTTCAAGTGCTAGGATTACAGGCATATTCCTCCACACCTGGCTTATTAACTAATTAAAATATTTTAAGGAACTACAAGGAACAAAAGAAGACACCTGCAATTTTCATTTTAAAAACACAATTCATCATGTGGTAAAAGGCAAATCTAAAAACAATTATCAAAGAATTCATAGAAAAACAGTGCCACCTCTCTGGCAAAATGCTTGTCTCAAATAATACTCGGAGAATACAACTTTATCTCACACTACAATAAGGCCAAGGAAGACCAACCATTATCACTGAATACAGGGCCACTAGTGGTGATAAACATGTCTGCATGATTAGAGGGAGGTTTTTAAATAGGCTACCTCCATAATCCATTTCAGGAAAACCCAGAAGCTGCACTGTCAACCAGAGTGCGTCCCTGCAGCTAAAAGGTTTCCTGTGGCAAGGATCTGACACACATCTCACTGTGGACCATGATGGATGACAATGATGTCAACGTCAACATGCAAATGACAGAGAAGGCAGCGGTTTTCATCCCTGATTCACTGCAAAAGGATATGTGAGAAAGGAGATCACAAGTGGCTCGTTTCCCGACTGGGAGACTCTCAGCTGTTTTCCTCAGCCCTATTCTTTGCATCTGGCATGGAATAGTCACACTAAACAAGCACTGTGAATCTCAGTGCTGTTACTTAAAATAATTCGACGCATGCTACATACCCCAGGGACCACCACTACTGCTACAGCAGCATAGCACTGGTCTCCCCAAAGGACATCAGACCCAAGAATACAGGTCCAAGTACCTTTAGATTGTTCAGAAATCTACTGACCACCACTTCCATTGATGAGTTTCTCAATCAAAATAGCTCTTGATTGTAATGCTGTTGTCTACAGAAATCTCTCAAGTCATGTTGATGCACATTGGTTATTTCCAAACTGCAGGCTTTGGTGGAGTAATCTCACTAGAAAGTCACTGAAATGCATTTAACTTGGCTCCACATTCCCATTGCCTTCAGCAATACCGTGATCATGGTATTACTCAAGTCTAAATGACTCTGAATTCAGGGAGTGTTAGCTTTAATTTTATTGTCTAATGTCACTCAAAATGAGTTTTTCAGAGGTTTGATTAGACACAGCTTTACTCTTGGAGGTATGTAACTTTTTATTTTACAATATTAAAGAGAAGAAAATTTGTTCCAGTGTTACACTGGCATGGCAGATTTTGTAGTCAGCAGTTGTCAACCTTTCTGTGACCCACAAAGTTTTATATAGTAATACAGACTATTCTTTCTATATTCTACACTAACTTTACCAGAGATAGCAAACATTTTTCATGCATGTTCCTCTTTCCTGCCCCTCCCCCTTTACTCTGCTTCCCCCAAGTAGCATCATCCAGGCTACCCTCATTGAGAATGTTCCTGGTCATGACAGATCCTACTGCTACAAGCTGTCACAGGTCCACTCCATTCCTCATACAATGATCACTTAGGTGATCTGACTGATGTCAGAACAAGATTATATCTTTCTTCACCTGAGGGCTTGAGGAAGAATATTATTCCCAGGGCAGCATGTTTTACTAAACAGAAGACTCTCACTCATTCTGAGGAAACTGCCCAAGTATGATTCCCATCACACACTCTCTTCAGGGAAAAGCTCCTTGAGATGCCTGGAAGGTAGAATGATTATGATTTAACTGGGTTCCTTTCCCCCTTACACACTTGATTCTTGCAAATCCGCCAGGGATACAGAGATACAGTATCAAAATTTCCTACTAACCACGTGTCAAAGTCTTCATGACAGAACACTGTGGTTCACTGTGTTCCCTTGAAGAGCTGTTGATACGCAGGACTGCTATGTCTCAAGTGTTTTTCCACTGATTGGTATCGCAGATGCAGTTATGGCAGCCTTGTAAAACATTTCCTTTCCTAAAACAGTGCCCACACTTGTCATGTGTTTCCTTTTCATTGTTCCTCATGACCCTGACAGGGCTGCCCAGGCAAAAATAGAAGTCTTCACAGGCTTCAGGAGGAAGCCAGCAATGAGGGGAACTTACCATCACAGCCGGGTTCTTCACAGTAATACAGGGGGTTGTGGCTCTCAGGGCTCCACTAATGCCATGGTAGTACTTGAAACAGATTTTGATCTCGGCTGCAAAGCAATGGGAGAAAAACAGTTGAATCTGCTGAGGAAATGCCACATCCTCCTCAGGCGATCCTTTCTGTGCACAATTGTTTCCTTTCTGGCCAGCAGCAACCAATTTTTACCAATTCCTGATGAATTTTGCTTATTTGGCTTTTCTCTATTGCCTTGTTTCATGGGGTCTTAATATGTCACCTAAGCTAGCCTGAAGCTCACGCTCACTCTGTAGCTCAGGATGGCCCTGAACTCTGTCTCTCAAGTGCTAGCATTACAGACGTGTGCCACCAAACCTCTTTTTACCTACTTTGTGGAAACTTCATAAGGACATCAAAAATGTATCAGCAAAACAATGCATGCAAACAATATACTGAATATATTATAATAATGTGTGTGGGGAACCTTGGCAAATTCCATGGCAGGCGAGGGTGACAGAGGTAGGGGACAAACATGCCAGGTCGACAGAGCTTAATGAGTTTTATTAGAAAGGGGAGGGAAGGGGGAAGGAAAGAGAGAAGAGCCCTAGACACACAGAAACACAGAGACAGAGAGGAGACAGAAGAGAAGAGGGAGACAGGAAAAGTCCTGTCTGCCCCAGGGGAACAGCAGGAAAGAGAGAGAGAGAGAGAAAGACAGCAGGAAACAGAGAAGAGAGGAGAAAGAGAGGACATGAGCGCGAGGAGCACTTTCTTTTAAAGGGGTCTTTTGAACCTTCATGCAGACTACACAGTCATGGAACCCAGGGCTGACCAGGGCACTGCCTGAGTGCATTCTGCCAGGTGACAGGGACAGGCCAGCATAGTGCCTGAATCCTTACAGAATATACTTTGTAGAGCAGAGATAAGAATGTGCTACAGTTGCCATGTGCTCACAGTGCCAGGCAGTGCTATGCCTCATGCCTGTGTCGTCATGTAACCCTGACTCCAGCCTACTCTGGGTGACAGGTAAGCTGTTCAGGTCTTCTCTTCGTCAGCCATGTACTCCACAGACTCTACTTTTAACCTCTTCAATATGAACAGATTACAGCTACTACTAGAAATACAAACAGCAAATCAGTCTGACAAAGTGGACTGGGTGGACACTCTAGGAAGCCGCATGACTCTAATTTTCCAAGTAACTTAAATGAGCTACTAAATAGGGATCAAATATGGGAGCCAGATCCATGGAGGTAAACATGCAGAAATTCATATACCTTACAAATTGATTTAAATAATTCATCTTGAGGAAAGGCAATGCATACACCAATTACAGTTTTAAAAAAGCAATTAGTTTCCAAAAGTATGAAGTGAAAAGTGTGTGGGTATAAACCTAGAGTCACAGGAATTCCTCTGTTCACTGAGGATGTATTTTCCCTCAGGTGGCCTTCTACAGAGGCAATGGGGCTGACAGGCAGGCAGGCCAGAGAGGGGCAGATCTCGTCTACAGAGCGAATTCCTCTCAACTGACTGAGTCACCAGGACTGTTAAAACAGGGTGTTCCACGTATTTTCCCACGTACCTTAACTTACCATTGCCTTTCTTGATCATGCCAGGCGGCATCCCAGGAAGTACTTGACTTGCTTATTTTAAGAGAACGACACAAGTAAAATTCTCTTCTGAGAATTTATATTGCCACACTCCTTCCAAACCCAAGAAAAATTCCATCATGGGCTAAAATATCAACTCCTTTTATATACATTCATTACCACCCAATAATTCACAATTTAGCACCACCAATCAAAAGACTTTACTACGTATCTAGCAGTATGCAAGCACACCACTATGCCAGAGAGTGCAAGCAAGCCCAGAGCTGGCTTCTAGCTAGTAGGCATTTTACAGTTTAGCTGCTGAGATGACAATTCCAGACATGGCAAATCACAAAAGAAACACGCTAAAGAGGAAAAGCACCAAGAGGAAGGACATGGGAACCTGGAGGACATCAGGAAGGACACAGCCGAATCTCAGGACAAACAGGTCTAAGGATGAGAGTCAGGACTAAAGAGTAGCTAGGAGACAGAGTGGGTGTGGGGTTTGCAGAACTGCGTGCCTGGCTCTGCTGCTGGTCTGCCTCACTCAGAACACTCCTGCAGACGGCTTTCGTGAACACTAACACATGTTTGGAGACATGCTTGAAATCTACAGGTGCAAGCACAGCATATTCCTCCACTTGCTTTCTTTGGTGACAATATTCTGCAAAAGCAAGCTTAATTCGCATGCACAAGGGCTGTTGGAGCAGAGCAAAGTTCGGTGGCCTTAGAGATGAGGTCTATGGGCATGATCTCATCTGCATTACACTCTAAATACTGGAGAGCCAGCTGTCTGTGGGAAACTGCCTGCAGCAGTACTCCAAAATCACACAGTGGTGAGTGAGCAAGACCTTTCTAAAAACACAGTGTGCTTTAATAAGACATCTTCCCTTCACTCTCAGGTCAGACGGTGACAGCTGCTCTTCTTGAAAATTTTAGTAACTAGGTAACTTTGGTGGTTTGAAAGAAAATGGCCCCTACAGGCTCACAAAAGGTGGCATCACTTGAAAGGATTAGGAGGTATGGTCTTGTGGAGGAAGTGTGTCATTGATGGGTAGGCTTTGAGGTTTCAGATGCTCAAGCCAGGCCCAGTGTCACTCTCTCTTCCTACTGCCTTCAGATCCAGATGTAAAACTCTCAACTTCCTCTCTAGCACCATGTCTGCCTGCATGCTTACCATTCTTCCCACCATGATGACAATGGACTAAACCTCTGAACTATAATCCATTCCCCGATTAAATGTTTTCTTTATAAGAGTTGTTGTGGTCATGGTAGCACTTCATGGCAGTAGAAACCCTAAGACAGTGACAGGCCAAGAAAACACCACTGATTGCTTTAATTGGAGGATGTTAACCTGGGCAGCTTTTCCAGCTGACCCACTTGGGGTATTACTTCCTGCTATAACAGCTACAATGACAACAACAAAATCTTCACCTCTATGATGATTTAGATTCCATACAATTATATGATGAATTTATCTTGAACTGTACAAAAGTAGATTTTTGTGGGCCTGGTCACTAAGACCCTTCAGAGCTGTATTGAAGAGGACTGTTGAGGGATTTAAACTGATCAACAGGACAAACCACACACAGAGGCAAGTCATTAGAGAGAGGAGCAGAGTCCTAGACAGAATGGGGATTGTTTATACTTGGATAGGAGCTCACTGTTGCCCTCAACTGGACACCAGCCACGATTTCTACCCCTTAAAATTCAGTAAGAGTCCATGATGAATGGTATTGCTTGCACCTTTAGATATTACTGAATGCTTTAGGAGGACTGTTATAGAATATTATTTTAACTAGACAAAGATGTGCTATATTTGTTGCTGCAGAATATTACTTTTACTTGTAAAGGTATGTTACTTTCCTTTATGCTGCATTTGTTTAATTATGAAAAGCTGTGTTGTATTAGTTTCACTAAGGCACCTGATTGGCTTAGTAAACAGCCAAATGATCAATAGCTGCGAAGAAGAAAGGCAGTGGGCAGAGAGAATAAATAGGAGAAGAAATCTAGGCTCTAGGAGAATAAGGAATGAGACAAGGAGGAGGAGAGGAGGAAGATGCCCAGGACCAGGAGCCAGGCAGACATAGAGGAGCAGTGAAAGTAAGATGTACAGAAGTAAGAAAGGTAATAAGCCCTGAGGCAAAGGGTAGATAGAGAGAAACAGGTTAATTTAAGCTAAAAGAGCTAGCCAGAAACATGCCTAAGCTAGGCTGAGCATTCAAAACTAATAAGTCTCTGTGTCATGATTTGGGAGCTGGTTGGTGGCCCAAAACAAAAAGCCTTCTACAGAGGACATTCACAATCTTTTTATTTTAAATGGTGAAACAAAACAGGAGAGACTGAGATTTCAATTAATGTATTTCAATACCTTGATGGTGGGAAGAGCTGATTGCAAGATTGTTCACAGGGGTAGAAATGAAATGTTGAAGTTCTGGTGGTAGCTATAACATATCTCCTCTAACTGTAAGAGGGAATGTCATATAATAACAAACACACTCTAGAGAAGTACATACAGGGGCAGCTGGGAAGAAGTGTAAACGCAAGGACTAAGCATCCTCTTGGGGAAGAGTCATGAGGCCAGCCTCACACATGAGCAAGAAAGGACCCAGAGAGAGGAGCAGGGTGTGTCCCATCTTCCCTAAATGCTTTCCCCACAACCTGACATGGTTGACAATGCATCCTCCTACTGGCTTCAAACTACATGGAAACAAAACAAAAGAATCTCAAGTTTGGGTTGTGAGCCTAGCCTCAATGGCTGAGCCATCTCCACAGCTCAAGAGGAGGGGAGAGGAGGACATGGGGGAGCAGGAAAGTTGAGTCGGGGGAAGAACAGCAGAGAGCAAGATGAGAGATACCATAATAGAGGGAGCCATTTTAGGTTTGAGGAGAGATCTGGCACTAGTGAGATTTCCAGGGATCTACAAGGATGACACCAACTGGCAATCTAAGCAATAGTGGAGAGGCTACCTTATATGCTCTTCCCTGATAATGAGATTGACGACTACCTTGTATGCCATCCTAGAGCCTTCATCCAGTGGCTGATGGAAGCAGAGGCAGACACCCACAGCTAAACAATGAACCAAACTCCTAGAACCCAGTTGCAGAGAGGGAGAAGTGATCAGCAAAGGGGTCAAGACTGGGCTAGTGAAACCCACAGAGACAGCTGACCTGAACAAGAGGGAGCTCATGGATTCCAGACTGATGGCTGAGAGACCAGCATGGGACTGATCCAGACCCCCTGAACATGGGTGTTAGTGAGGAGGCCTTGGCAATCTATTGGGCCTCAGGTAGTAGATCAGTATTTATCCCTGGCATATAAATGGACTTGGGGAGCTCTCTCAGCCTGGACACATCGGGGAGGGCCTAGACCCTGCCCAGGGCAATATGACAGACTTTGGAGATTTCCCCCATGGAGGGCCTCACCCTCCCTGGAGAGGGGAGAGGGGAAGGGGTGGGACTGGGGAATGGAGGAGGAGGGGAGGGAGAGGGATCTGTGATTGACATGTGAAGCAAACTTGTTTCTAATTTAAATAAATAAAAAATAAACACCATGACCAAGGCAAAAAAAAATCTCAAGTCTATAAAACACAAGAGTATTTTTAACAAAGTGATTATTTACAAGACGTGTGCTGACTCAGAAGCAACAGGGCAGGGCAGGAAGAAGGAAGGTTTCCTGCATTGACCCACAAGGGTCTTGTTGGACTGAGCAGTCCTAGATTCAAGAAGGAGACCATGGCCCATGAGGACATCATCCTCTCTAAGACCCGTTTTGATCCCTGAGGCTCACCATGAGTCACAGAAGTGTATTCTATCACTCTTAACTATTTATGGGATCATTTGCTTACACGGGTACTAAAATAAAGACTTGAAACCTTCTGTTTGGATGTTGACAAGATGGAGATGTCTCTTTATCTTGAAACTTTGAGCCCTCTGATGTTCATAAATACAAATAAAGATTTCCCTGAGGTGATAGCCCCTCATTGTATCCCCACCACAGAGTGTTGGGTGCACGGGAGGGAAGAGGAGGGAGGTGGGACTGCATTGGAGAAGGGGCTTCCTTCTGTACATCATACTTCAATGCATTCATGTTACCATCTGGCTAAGAAATACAGATTTCTAAACTGATACAGGAATAAAATATTTCTAGATAAATAATGTGAAATTAGTCACTAATTGCCTTCAAGGTGAAGAGACTGGTTATTGGTATGATGTCAGAGACTGTTACTTCTACTTTTTACAGATTTTAAAAATCACACCCTTTTCACAAATTAGCTTTTAAAAATTATCTTCTAAAGGCAATCAGCTCAGCCACATCAACCCTAGGAATGTGAGATGACACTGAGAAAAAGAGTCTATAGTTTACCCCCACAAGCAAGATTTTGCTTTCATTTATCACCTTATACAGTGGCAATGTTAGCTTAGGGAATACTTCACAGATTGTTGTCATTTAGAAAGTCTGAATTAACCCACAGTTCTGGACGTTGAATATAAAACTTAGCTATAGTGATTAGTGAAATGTGAACATCTTTCTTCCTTTCTTCATTTCTATTTCATTCAAATGAATGAAATATAAACGGAAGGCTGTTGCTTGAATGCCATCTCTAACTGTAAGAGAAAATGTTATTGTACTTCGTAATTTTCACTATTGTCCTGTATGCTGTCATGGAATTCTTGCCCTTACATTCAGAAGATACAAACTGAGGAGGAGCTTACTTTAATCTTTACACTTCTGGAGACATTTACCCACAAGCCCAGTAGCATAATCATCTGCCATTTCCACATTACTGCAAATTGTCTTATATTTGTTAAGGGACTGTGAAGGTGGAAAGTCTTCCTTGGTGGACAATATCATTATAGGTATGGCAGAAGTCTTATGGGATGGGAGTTGACTGAACCTAAAACATGGTGTAAGAGGAATGACTGTGGAAAGTACCAAGTCTCCAAGCAGTAAGAACATGCTTGTGTGTCAGTGAGAACGATGGCATTAGGGCAGGAGGCCTGGCAGTGAAAAAAGGAGTCTAAAACTACCCATCTCTCCCAAGAGAAACCATCCTATAATGTGCATATTTACCAAGGCACTGAGTTAGGTCCCACCACTGAGGAGTGGTGGGACTGTCGTGCATACTACTCACATTGCTTATGTTGCTTTTAAGAGCTGAGACAGATAAAAGTCTAAAAACACTACAAAATGGATGCAAACACTGGTGTTTTGTTTGCTTTTTTTGCCTTAACAATCACAAAGCAATTCAATATACAGTAATACACAATTGAAGTGCAAAATTGCTAAGTTGACTCATTGATCCAAGATTATTGAGTAGCTAAAAATAGTGTCTCCAACAAATATTTCACAATGATGGGGGAAATTAATAGATGTATAGAAGGAAGGAAAAAATAGTTGAAAACACCCACCTAAGTATGAATGACTGAAAGAAGAACTATGTTTACAAAAGGCTATATTGAATCAAATAAACATCTTGGCATGCCAGGACAACTGTTGAAACTCCATGAACTTTAAAACTGAATAATATATACTGCAGACGACCCACTCAGTTGCTGGAAGCAACTCACTGGAGGCAAATATGTTCACTCGAAGGGTAGCTGACAGGCTTTACAGCACCCTCGCTTTTGGCTTCCTTTTTGTGTGTGTAGGTGTAGTATATGTATATACTTATGGGTTTGTACACGAGTATTAAAGCCGGAGGTCCAATGCCTACCTCATCTTTTGAGATAGAGTCCCTAACTGAACCTGGAGCTCACTGGTTAGGCTTCACTGTGAGCCAGTGAGCTCTAGGGTTGCCCCTGTGTCTGACATCCCTCCCACTACCCAGTCCTGGGTTACAGACAAGCACTGCAGAGACTGATATTTTATGTAGATCACAGGGTTCATGCTTGGCTACTCTTGCTTGCATAGCAAGCGCTTTAATACTGAACTGTGTACCCCAGCCCCTGATTACTGTCCTAAAACAAGTAAATATTCAGGATGCTGATACCTGAGGTCATCTACTAAAATTAAATTCATTTTCTTCTCCCTTCAGAGTCATTCAAGTAGGTTGTAATAGTATAAACGTGGGATGTCTGCATCTTTGGGGGTTTACTGAACAACCTGGGGCATCTTGGCTTCTGCCTTAAACTGATCAATTTTCAAAGACTATTACCTTGCTTGGACTTCTAATAAGCTAAGGATAAAAAAAACCCACATTTCTTTCTTAAGATGAAAGAAAAATTTTGAATATCATATTTTCTAGGTCATGGGTTGAAAATATCCAGAATTTTCAGAAGCTATCTAAATAGTTTATACCCACCTTTTCTTAGACTCTGTGTCATTAGCTGCAAAGATCTGTGTAAAATTGAATTATACTGCAAAGCTCTCTTAAGACTGTCCGAGTCAGACACTGGTTCAAGATGACATTAAAAGGACCTCTCGACTTCTAAGCTTAGAGATAAACACTCCATTTATTTGATGTTTCACACTCCATAGATCGGATGCATCCTTCTTACTCTTCTGGAATCACAATGCACTGTCTAGACTTTAACTTGGACTATTTTCTCAGCACTTCAACACACTGAAGAGTTTCAACTCTACAATCCTGCTTGCAGTGCTCCCAGGTTTATGTATGAAAAAGAAATGAAGAAAGGGGGAACCTACTCTTCTGTGCCTTCTTTAATTCAGCTTCAATATCCAAGCCCATTTCTATTAAACAGCAGAATGAGGTCTGCATACAACATTTTCCAAGACAAATATTTACCATGTGGCATATTGTAATTGCTATATTTACTATTTAGGATAGCCTCAACAGCCAGGACAGTATGAACCTCTAACAGAGAAGGTGGTGCTTTGGACATGTTTTTGGTTTTCCTCATCCCAGATCACCTTGTAATAGAGATGGTACCCCTGGTCTCCAGGCAAGCACCAAGAGTGCTCTTCAGCATTCAGGTGCTAATAGGAAAGTGATTTACCTTTTCTGTGGCATTTAGGTGGCAATATTATTCACCTAATCAATTTCTTAAACCTTAGTATCCTTTTAAAGAAATAATTGAATTAGAAGTAAAACCGGATCTTTCATTGCATTTCCCTCTATGTTTTTACATTATCTACTTTCCTGATAATGACCTTAGATTACTATCCCAAGCCCATAGATGTCCCATGTTTCTTCCTTTTTACCCTACAGGTCCTTTGCATGTGTTATAGTTCCAGTTTAGTGTTTTTATGGGATTCCTGAGTGTGTGAATGAGTGTGTCTATGTCTGTTTCTTATGCATTTTCTTGGGCTCTTTTCCTTCTGTTTGTTTTGTCCATTCTTAAGTGTTAGTTTTTCTTTCATCATACTATATTATATAAATTATATGTTTTATTATTATCGCTTAGAACCTTGTTTATTTTCTAATGAGCGACAGAAAGGGGGTGGATATGGATGGAAGGGGAGGTGGGGAGGGGCACGAGAAAGAGTAGAAAGAGGGAACACTATAATTAGAGTATACTATGTGAAGGAAAATCTAAGGAAAAAGATAAAAAGGAGGAAGAAAGAGAGAAATAGAGAGAGAGAGAGAGAGAGAGAGAGAGAGAGAGAGAGAGAGAGAGAGAGAGGAGTGTCTTGGTGTATGATTGTCTTTGTTCTATTATGATAGATTTTACAGTTACCAGGTTGGGACATGGAATTTGAGCCAACCTGAATCTGGGTGCCATGGCCATGGTTCACCATATTTGTCTCCAGAATACTCTCTTTTACCCTTTTGAAGTCACAGATGTGTTTGTTGTAATTAAAGAAAAGCAGTGCAAGAGAAAGATGCCATGAGACAGGGTTCAAGCAGAAGGTTTTTTATTAGGGAAAGGGATCATAAAAAGGGAAAAGGGGAGGGGGAGACTGGCCTCAGGAGACAAGAGCGAAAGGAGATAGGAAAGAGGGGGAGAGAGAGCTGGAGAGGGAGAGCCATACAGAAAGAGGGTTGGAAAGAATGAGAGGGAAGGATGGGAATGGGCAGGGCCCTTTTAAAAGGGAACATAGTGAATATGTACAGGTGATGCTCTTGGTGGCTGCAGCTGAGGGCATATCCTGTCAGAACCCCAAGGACAGGCTAGTACAGATGCTGGATACTAACAGTGTTTCTCATGTTCACAAGGCTTAAACAGACATCAGACTGTGTAACAAGACACACCTTACAGGGCAGAAGTAGGACTAGGGGAGACTACTGAGCACTGACCCACCAGGAAGGACAGAGGAAGAAACTACCCAATGCCTTTAATGTTGACTAAGGTCAGAGATGCTGATCTTCTAAAATAGCTTTATGTTACAGATGCTTTGGAAGCTTCACTAAAGATGTTTGTACCATTTGTTCCAATTGCACTTTATATTTTGTCTTGGTAAGTCCTTTTATCTCTAGTATTCATAGAGTCTCTTACAATAAATCCTTTGCACACTAAAATTTTAATTTTTAGAGCTCAGTGTTACTGAAAACGTCTCAAAAGCTCATGTTTTCCCATATATTAAAGAAAGAAAACTTCTGAAGATATTCAAATTGATCTGGACTGACTAGTAAACTAGCAAGTCACCAATCCTATTTTATTTAGCTATTTTCTTTCCATCCCATAAAAATACTCCAAGAATTCCTGTATATTCAGGAATATCAGCGGTAAATATATACATACACTTCCTGTCATACTTTACTCAAAATAAGTATATGTGGTACCTCTAATGAACTATGTACTATACAAGTATCTGTATTTACAAATACAACATGGGTGTATTGGATAATGGCTGACTCCCTGCATACAATTTCTGCTTGTTAGTATTTGACATTGGTGGCAGTATGCCCCAGACTATCATATCCATATTCTGTTGACCTACATGCAAAAGATAGCCTTCTGCCAGTAAGAAATGAGGAATATCCAGAGCAAACAGAATCCTTAAGTTAATCAAAACATTGAACTATCCTTTCTAATTCCTAAAATCAATAGTTAATATTAACTGCCCATGTTTGCAATCACCAATGAACACTTTCTAAAAATAATGTATTTTCTAATATGGGTCTTCATGACATACATATATAAATAAGAGCCCAAAACATTAAAACTAACATTCAGATATGATTCTATACATTCAACACACATGTACATTATGTACTTTTAAGACTGTATCATGCTTATCAATTACTTACGTTCCATGAAGTAGGGTCCCGGCTCAATTCTCCATACAATCTGTCCTTTTTGGGTTCCAGTCACACCCCTGTTTTTAGAATCCCAGAAGTTGGCTGGAGAATTCTCATCTGGTAAAAAAAAAAAAAAGAAACACTTTTAGCCTTTTCTTAGCTCAAAGGTCAACACAACTTCCAAAATAAGTAAAAAGAAGATAATAAAGATGGGCAGACATCAGTCAACACTGTTTCTAATGGCCACCTCCTAGCACACTATGGCTTTGAGTTTCTACAGTTGCATCTATTTGGGGAAACTGGGGGTATAACAGGAAAGATGATGGCACGTTTGGGTCTGGCCAGGGTGTTGCCAAAAGATAATATTGTAAAGACCAAAGGGTTGGATTACTGCAGCTTCAGGGCTGAGATGATTTGTAAAAAGGAACTGAAGTAAACTTTCATCTATGCAATCTTTATCAAAAGTAGGGAAAGAGGTAAACTGGGAGAATTCAACAAAACTCATAGAGGGTGAACGAAGGCCTCAAGGACAGGAAGCTGTTCCCGGCAGCAGCATGGCTCTGCCAGACAGTGCTAAGAGGCTCTCTACAAAGTCATCATTTCTTCCAGGACAAAGGTGGCAAAGCTTGAGTTAAGAGGCAGGGTTTCCACTTTGGTACAGAAAAAAGATAGAAACAAGAGAACAGGGGCAGCATCTCCTAGGCTTTCCCCACAGCACACACAGAAACTGCAACATTTGCCTCACATTCTAAAGTAAAAGCTAACATGCTTATGCTTAGGAGAGATAGGGAAGCTCTGACTGCCTCTGGTTCTTCCCTGCCGTGACGAAGGCCAAAGGGAGTGACAGGATATAAGTTACTCATAGTACACTAGCTTGAAGCTTTGCCAAATGATTGAAAAACATATAGTGACACTGGCTTTCAAGTCACATGTGCCACTTCCCCACTCCATGAACAAAAGAATCAGAAATATGCCTCTAAGAGTTGGAGGAAAATAGGCAGGGTAAAGTAAAACCTTCTCTAAAGATGGGAAGATGGAGAAATGATTCAAAGCACAAAGAAATAGTCCTAAGTGAAAAAACAGTCCTCTTCTGGAATTGAAATAGAAAATGGTCCAGAATTGAGGGCTCAGGAAGATGTTGTTGGTGTTTATGTTGGGCTGGGGTCCAGGGTTCTAGAAGCTACAGCTCTCTGGGTGGGCTGGTCTTTTCATGTTATTTGCATTTATCACATTGTAAGTCAATGATTCTTTAGCATGGAAGGCTAAGAAAGACCACAGTTCCTAGGAATTGGAAAGCATGTCCCATCTATGACATTACCTGCTCTCCTGGACAGCCCATCAAACAACCTACTCCATCACAAAACGTGACCAAGCTGCTTATGAAGAAGGCACCCAGGCAATTCCTACACACTGGATTTAGCAGGAATATGTGGTGCTGGGGCAGACTGTTTGCTGCCCGGTCACTCAACTTCTTTGCCAACTTAATTCCAATTTTGTTCAAGGCAACAGTTGTGCCTGGTTAAAAATATTCACATCTTCACAATCCTTTGCATGTGACCTAGATCCGGACAGTTAAGATTTAAGTGAGAGCTTATTGGTAGGACCTTCAGGTAAGATATTTTGGTTTAAAGTGGGTGCAGATGGGCTCAGCATCCTTTTGCTTGTTCCTCTGCAATTTCTTTGCAGAGAGACACACAATAAGGGGGCAATTCAGGGAACCAGAATCAGTTGTGATAGTTTGTAGAGTTCTGAAATATCTGTATTTAGACTTCCTGCTACCTAGGAACAAGTGAGTTCCTGTTTGGCTAAGACACCATGGTTGTATCTGTCAACCTGATGGGTCTATACACCATAAGATCCCCTAGTGATATAGACTCATCATTGCTGGCATCTCCAGGAATCTTGAAGCAAGCCACATGCTCTATATTAGACAAGAGTGGTTACTTCACCTATTTTTTTTAACAATCAGAGATACTTAGATGGGGAGAGGAATTGTAAAATTTTTGCAAACAAATTTACTTTAACTCTTACTCATTGAATAACCACAGGAAGACAGGGAGTAGCAAACGTCTGACTGCTCAAAATGTTTCCATAAAATATGAAGCAAGCAGATGAGAGTGGCCTGTAATCCTAGCACTTGGGAGACAAGGCAGAAGGAGCATAAATTTCAGGCCAGCCTTGTCCGGTCTCAGAAAAACAGCAACAACATGAGAGCGGCAAAGCACACAGACAATTTCCTAAAAGTACATTAGCTATCACCTTTGACCCCAGGAAGGTGGGGGGAGGGGTAGACAAAGCATCAATCTGGCTAGAAGCAGGAGTAAGCATTAGGATCAGGATTGCTGTGACTATAATCGATGAGGAAGCTGTGCTCGTGCAAGGGTGTCTGTCCCATCGAGCTCTTGCTTCTCAAGTAACCAATTAAACTAAACTAAGTACATGCTGTAACACACAACATTGGCAGAGGAGACTACTGTGGATCGGAGAGCACTTGGATAGTAAATGGAATGAGGAGAATCATTCTAAGGGGTTGGATCTCCAGGCCAGCGGGGATCCCAGAGGTGTTACACAATCCTTTACATATCCGTGGAAGGGGGCAGGAGCAGAGAACCCTGTGGGCATCTCTTGACCCAGTCACATTCACTGCGAGGTAGAAATACCAGTCTCAGGAGGGGGAAAGGAGGCCCAGTAAACTACAAGCATTCCATTCACCCACCAGGTCAAGTGAACTAAAAGAATCATGTTATCTCTGGCTTGAATGGTTCATACTCCATATAGAAAACTCCACTTGTGGCTAATAAATACATGAAAATGCATATCATCTTTATCAGCTAGCAGAAAGCAAATTAAAAGTCCTTGGAGAGCCCATCTCACTCTAGTCAGAATGACTGTCGCTAGGAAAACACACAACAGATGCTGGTGAGAATGTGGGGAGAGTGATGGGAATGTAAATAATCCCAGCCAGTGTGGAAATCAGTGTGGAGGGCTCTCAAATATAGAACTACCATATGATCTAGCTATACTACTTCTGAACACATACCTGTGAACCAGGTGTCGCTTACATTAAATATGCCCATGTGTTCAGGTTAACCAAAGCACCATAGACAAGTTATAGCATCGGCCTAGGTGCCCATCAACAGAAGACTGAATAAAAAATGTGGTAGAGATGCACAGTGGAGTTTTAGCCAGCCACAGAGAAGGATGGAATCGTGTTGTTTACAGGGAATTATTTAGCTAAGCAAAATAAGGCAGAGTTGCAAAAATGGTTTGTGGTGGTATATTAGTTATGATTTAATAAAGATTTCCTGAGGGGTCAGAATGCAAAGCCAGCCACACTAGTTAGCTATAGGAGCTGGGCAGTGATGGTACACACTTTTAATCCCAGGATTCAGGAGACAGAAGCAGTAGGTCACCCAAGGCTACACAAGAAAGAATGAATCAGTCTAAAAGATTAACAGAGCTCACGCTTTAATCCCAGCACTAGAGAAGTACATAAGGAAGAAGCAAAGGGTCTCATGGGCAATTAGTCTCCAGCTACGTTAAGGAGAGCATAGCAGTCTAGGATTCTGAGGCTTGGTGTAGAGCAGTGCAGTCTGGAGATACAATCTGAGGTTCAGTGGATCGCCTCTTTGGTCTGAGCCTTGGTAGAGGTGAGAGCTTTCTAGTGGTTGGCTGCTTTGTTTCTCTGATCTTCAGCTTGAACCCTAATATCTGTCTCTGGGTTTTTATTAATCATGCTGCAGTGGTTTTGGTTTTTTTTGTTGTTGTTGTTGTTTGTTGTTTTTTGCTTTTTTTCTTATATGGAATGCAGGTGGGAAGAAAACAAAGGATACTGTTAGGGATGTGGAGAAAAGATGGGCCCTCTAGATCCCAATGTTTAACACATGAGTGTTCAGGCTCAAAAGAACACAGACATCCCATACATGATGAGATATAGAGTAGAAAGTCATCTGTGAGGGGCTATTCCTTGGAGCTATCCCTCACCATAGCTTGTCAAGTAGGAGATACTCATACTGTTAACACTGTGGTAACTGTAGACTGACATTTTCCCCTAAAGAAATTACATTTCTTATACTACACTCCTTTTTAATCTTATCTGTTTAACTTGTTTTTCAGGGCAGGTGATCTTTAAGTCCAGTAAGCAAGCACTTACTCATTGAAATACACAACATTACACACACCAAGTCATTCCCGACAAATACACACCTTCTGTCATCTGGGATCAGCTGGTCTTAAGTGCAAATGTAAAGATCCCTAAAATAAGAGCACTTTAGGAACAAAGATTTCAAATCATTTTGCTGTGTCCCCCCATCCTCCACCATTACCATCACTCCTACCACTGATAACCAGCAAAGACGTGCACACCAGGCTAAAGGACCCAACATGACTCACCTTTTCCTCCACCCAAGGCCAGTCTGAAATAGCCCCTCATATTCTATTTTTTCCTTTGGACAGATTAACATATTTGTTTAAATTGCAATCAATTATATCCTATCCTGACAATGCTTTTGAGGTGATATACTTTCCCTACTCAGATCTTTTTTCTGACAGATTTTTGAGGCTAAATATATCCTATCCTGATTTAAATTAAATTGTTTTTATAACCTTCACTTTCTATTCACATTGTATGATTTAGTCTTTTAAAGATGTCCCCACCCCAAAAGAAGAATAGCAATCAAGTATAAAGAGTTCTAAATTCTCTACAAGTACAATATAGAGGAATTAAACACCCAGTTTTTCCCTATGATCAAGTAAATAGTACCTAGTCTTTAAAATCCATTACAGACTGATGTGTTTACAGTTGGAAACTTTCCTTCCCCAGATCTCTTAAAGTAATTCTAAATCTATCTCACTGCCTCTATGTTCTCCATCTAGTTACTCTCTAACTTACAGAACAGAGCTATGGTTGCCATAGCACCCAAATGATGTAAGACATTAGGCCTGCTCACCCTTGGCTTTTCAAGATCCTCTCTCTATTATCTTTCTATATTCATGCAGCCTGGTTGCCTTGTTCAAGGTTCTACTCCCCTCAATGATAGTGTTGCTGTTCCAATTCCCCCCAGATCCATTACCTTTTGTCACCTTAACCTTTAGCCTCTCCCCATAGAGGGGCCTTCCTTCTACTCTACCTAGAAACACACCAGCTTCCATGGTTTTGCCTTGCTCTTTGCCCACTGTCTTCCCTGTTCCATGTCTCATTTATTTCCAATTTGTCTTGCTGCCATGAATAGAATTTCTGCTTTAGTCTATAGTATATACTACTTTTCTAGTAAAGAAACCACAGCATGAACCTTTTAGACAAAGGAGAAGAGATTTAACGAATTAACCTACCATGTAATTGTAAAGAATATTTTTTCAACTGTTCTCAAAATACTATGAAAATCCCAAAACAGAGACAGAGATGGGCATGAAATTTATAAAAGATTAATTTTTCCTATATGTAAGCTCTGGGTTTATAGGAAACCTACAATAATTATCTTTTACTATAATGACATGTAGGCAATATGGCCAGGCATATTAAACATTTCCAAATGTATTTTGGATTTTGAAATATTTCTATAGCTACATGAATATCTCCAAGACCCCCCACTCCAGATTCTATAAATAAAGTAATAATAGGCAAAAACCCCTTCAAAGATCCCACTATAGTTCTAACCAACCCAGGGGAGTCAAAAGTAGACAAGAAATTTTCCAGAGAAAGATTCCCATGATAATCTGTGTCAGATAAATGAAAAGCCATCTTATAGATATCCCTTGGCTTCAAAGTAACTCTATCTCCTCTCTGTATTTTGGGAAAGAATGGGAAAATAAACATGAGATGAATTTAGCCTTTGAACACAAATTGAAACTATGCCTCAACAGTAGGTCACCAGTTGTGGCTATATTCAGAAGTTGGATAGTCAATTGTGGTAGAGATTCGAAGCAAGCTATGATTTAAATTATTTGAATGAAAGCTGTTGTTCTATGTCTGGGAAAGGCACACACCTTCAGCAGGGACTGTAGGACTCTGCTGAAGAGCTATGATTGACAGCATGTGGTGGAGGGTTCCTGGAATATCACCCTGACCCTGAAAACTGTGACAATGATGGAGACCTGAAGCACACTGCAGAGGGGAGGGGAGCTTTCACCTTTGAATTTACCAAACAGATCATCGATTTTATCATGTCTTTTGAGAAACCACCAACAAACTTCCTCATGGATTGGAAACCCTAGCTCTTTTTTTAAAACTCAGTCTCCCTAGGATTCCAATTTGTTACATCAAAATCCTCTCTGGATGGAAAAAGTAATAATCAGGCATGATAAGAGATCACAGAGGTCCCAGGCCACCCACTGAAAAGTCACCCACTAGGTAAGGGTGGCCATAGAGATACTTGTATGGACACTTTAGATGCCAGAACATTATTCTGAGAAAAATACACTAGAGATGGTAAGGAAGGACAATGGTATATCATAAGACAAAACAGTGACAGAAGAGGAGGGAGGAAGGAGCAGCCTAATTAAGAAGAGCTCATGACAGGACTTCCAGCTCTGGGCTTGGGGACATCTGCACATTAAAAGGGACTATAGAAGGGCTGGGGAGTCAGTTCAGTGATCAGAGCACTTTGAGAGAACCTGGCTCTGATTCCCAGCACCAACATAACAGCTCACTGCCATCTACAAGTGCACTTCCAGGAGATCTAACACGCTCTTCTGGTCTTTGCAGGAGCCAGGTGTGTACATGCTGGACATATACACATGCTGGCAAAACACCCATATATGTACAATTAAAATAATTCATTAATAATAACAATAACAATAGCACGACTGTGGAGGGATGCCTGGTAGGCAGCACTGTTTACTGCTCCAGATGGGAGTCCTGGCAGGGTGGAATCGAGTGGTATGCCCCTCCCTGTTTACTCACAGTGCCACCTGTCGGAGGAGATGCTTTACTGATGTCTCCTATACAGGACATAATCCCTAAAGGAGGAAGCCTACAAAGAAAATGAAAGGCTTCACTAAGACAGAGCCAAGTCCTAACCACAGGCAGCCAGAACACATACAACTCTAGACATTCAGGACAGAGGCAAGAACTCTGCCAAGCACCTTCCTATATAAAGTGTGCATTGTACGCTAGTCCATCAAACGATGATTTTCACAAGGGAGGATGTCACTGAGAGATGAGCGAGAAGATACGTCTGGACCCTTTCAGCAAATACATCCCAGGAATTTCAGCTGTGGCTGAGAATGCGAGAGAATGTGAAGCCGTAGAGCAGTGGCTTGTGGAGGAATCAGTTTCGGGCACAGACGTAATGTGGGCATATGGAAGCTGTATCTGCTCGGCTCAGCTCAAATTTCTCCAGATACCGAGTTCTCAATGAGGGCTTGAAATGCCCTGCAAGACATGGCCACCCACCCGTCTCCAGTTATGGCTCTGGTTTCATTTCGCCTACCTTCCTTCTCTTCCCCCATCTACTAGATATACCAGCTTCCTGATGTCCTCTAAGGACTGGTCAGGACAAACCAATACAAGGAGATCATGTGACAAGTCTCAAGCAAAGGCTGTTAAAACATCCTAAGCATGTTTGTTGTTGTTCTTATTATTATCATTATTTTCTTTGCAGTGCTGGGATCTACCCAAAGCTTTGACATAGTCCAAGGTGTTCCACATGCTAGGCAAGTGTTAACTGTGAGCTAGAGATATCCGCTCCTTTTTTTACTTTTTATATTTGAGTTATCAGGGTCTCACTGAGTTGCACAGGCTGAACTACATTCACTTTGCAGCCTAAGCAGCCTTGAATTTGTGATCCCCTCCTTCAGCCTTCCCAAATCTGAGATTAGAGGTCTGTGACACCAGACCTAGAAAAACTCAAATTCTTTGATATTTTTTCAAGTGAAAAAGTGACTAAAGGTTTATACATGTCAGTCAGGAAACTTGTATTTTATTTGGTTATTGTAAAAATTTATAGCAAATAACGCTGTGAAAGTAGAGTGAATCATTTGCAATAGGTTGTGTCTAATTTCATGAAATAACAACAACAAAAGAACCAGGTGTTCCTTGTAAGATTTGAAGGCTCAAATTTCTAATCACTCTCAAGAGCAGAATATTGTCAGGACACCATGTCCCCTATCATACCATGTGATACTATTTCCAGATATCACCTTTGTTCTTTGTATAACAAATGTAAACTCAAACTCTTCTAAAAAATAAAGTGTGGTTGATAGCCAGTGACTTGGTAGACAGTTTGTCACAAGAGCTAACATTAGGCCCTTCCAGAGGGTTCTTTGATAATGATGGTGAAAGACCTCAATCCTAATCTGTGTGCTGAGGTTGATAAGGAAGAGCAAGAATTCCTACTGTTAAAGAATTCCCGCCACAGAGCGGGGTAAATAACCCTTTCCTAGAAATCTTACAGATTCAGTGAACTCCTCATAAAGCTCCAAGTAGAGAGAACCAAAATTGGAGGTCTCCATCAGATCCTCCCCTCTTCTATGGGTTCCTGAGAAAAGTATCAAAAATATATATGGTAAAAGAACCCCCTCAACAAATGATGCTGCAATAACTGGGTATCTGCATCTAAAACTATGACATTAGAACCATATCTCACACCTTATAAAAATAGTCAATTCAAAATGGATCAAAAATTTTAATATAAGATCAGGAACTCTGAAACTCCTAGAGAAAAACACAGAAAATATTTCAAGACATAAGCCCGGGCCAAAACTCCCATAAACAGACTCCAATAGATCAGGAAATAATGGTAAGAATCAATAAATGGGAATTCACTAAGTTAAAAAGCTTCTGCACAGTCAAGGATGTAGTCAATAGGGTGATGAATAGTATGGAGGAGTCTAGATATAATTATCATCTAGAATATATAAAGAACTCTAAAAAATTAAATATTAAAAATCATCCAACTAAAATATAAGAAAAATTACAAGTAGCCCATACATTTTTTGGGAAAAATGACAACATCTTTAGTATCAGGGAAATGCAAATCCAAACTATAATGAATTTCATTTCACCCCAAAAAGAATGAATATCATCATGAAAACCAAATACAAAAAAATGCTTGCAAAGATATGATGGGGAGGGGGAAGAAATCCTCACCCACTGTAGGCAGTAATGTATATTTGTCCAGTCACTATGATCAGTATGAAAGTTCCTCAAAAAAACTAAAAACAGAACTACCATTCTCTATACCACTTCTGAGTATATACTTGAAGGACTCTAAGTAAACTATAGGATAGTCATACTTTCATACTTATCACAGCACTATTGGCAGTACACAGAATCAGCTGAGATACCCACCACTGAATGCATGGATTAAAAATATAGTATACACACCATGATGTTTTATTCAACTAAGATCGAAAATAGAATTATACGATTTTCAGGGAAATAGACAACTAGAGATGCAAAATCAGACTCAAAAGGAAAAACCTGCTTCTATCACATGCAGAGTCTGCAGGGTTTTTTGTTTTTGTTTTTGTTTTGTGTGTGTGTGTGAGAGAGAGAGAGGGAGAGAGAGAGAGAGAGAGACAGAGACAGAGATAGACAGAGAGAGAAAAGAAGAGGGACAAAGATGGAGGAAGGTGAGAGTCTAAATGAAGAGGGAGGTAGAGGGTAATATGAGTGAAAATGGAAGGGAATATACATTTCTCTTAGATGCAGAATCTGTTGTTTGGGCGTGGGTGTGAAAAGTCCTCCGTGGGTTCATATATTTGGACTCAGGAGGTGGTGCTGTTTGGGGGAGGCTGTGGAACCTTCAGGAAGCAGAGCTGGGAAGAAGTTGGTTGCTGGGGCCAGTGCCTGGGAATTATACTATAACCCATTTCCAGTCAATCTCTCCTCACTTCCTTGTCAGGACCATGTAACTAGCACGGCCACACACTGGAGCTGCCGCAGACATGACGCTGTCATGACACCATTCCTTCCCTGCCGTGACAGACTGAACTACCATGTTGATGAGAAAAGTATTCACACATTATGCTTAATCAGAATATATAGTAAATAAGATCAACTAAAATATCACAGATCAGTTACATAGCAGTTTAACGCATTTACACACACACCCTGTCTGCTGTATGCAGAGCAATCTGTAAGAGGGAAGAGGGCAGTCCTGATGCTTACAAGCAGGCAAACTGTATCCACAGAGCAACCTGTAGAAGGGAAGACAGTCCTCAACGTTATGAAGTAGTCCCACAGCCATAACTTGAACACGGAGCTCCTCCTGACAGTCCTCCTGTGCAGAGAGCTGCTTACATGGAAATACCAACCCTTACAGCAAAAGGCCATGCACCAAGCTCCGACTCTTTAGTTCCACAGCCCTGCAAGCTGGCTCACCCATCTCTTGCCTCTCCACATCAGACTACCATTGGGTAATTTAATTCTTTATGTCTAACATGTACCCCTCTCTTTATCCAAACAATTTCTCAAAGTCCAACTTTCCCCACGCTCAACCTTAGTCAAAACAGAAAGTTCCTGTTCCCCATCACTTAGTAGAACCCTCGATACAGCACATCATTAGTACCGAGTTCAAAAGGACCCTCTATGTACCAACAGATGTGTGCTTTCTGTCTGTAGGTGTAGAGCCCATGCTGCAGATGCAATGGGTACCACACCCCTGGACTAACTATAGCAATTTGACTACAATAGCTGGATCTACAGTGGTAGTTTCTATGGCATGGACTCTGTTTCCTTAGTTTATAAAATACTAACTGTAGTTGGCTTAGAAGAGCTGTAAGGAGGATACGAATAAACTGTAAGCCTGGAACATCATAAGAGTAAAACATACATATTTGTACAATTTTTCATCTACTTCAATCTTCATTCAAAGGATAAAGTATTTTCATATGCAAAAACACATTTCTTCAACCTCACTCCCCATGTTTTCATGTTTTAGTTTTTAATTTTGATTTGGTGTGTGTGTGTGTGTGTGTGTGTGTGTGTGTGTGTGTGTGTGTGTGTGTTCATTTATGCTTGGATACCTGCATCTGGAAGCCAGAGGAGCTCAAAGATGTTGCCTTCAGGAACACAGACAAGGTCTCCCATTGGCCTAGAGCTCACTATTTGGGTTAGACTGGCTGGCAAGTGATCCCCAGGGATTTCCCTGTCTCTGTTGACTCAGCAATGAAATTATAAGCACACACCACTACATCCAGGACTTTTTTTTCTTACAAGGGTCTGGGGATCAAATCCAGGTACACATGCTTGGAAGGCAAGCAATTTACCAACTGAGCTCTCTCTAGCTTCCCAGTCTTAACTTTTAATTTTGTCTAATTTATAATAAATAAAAACAAAGCATGCATATTCTTGTTTCTGAAACTTTCTCTTTTTTAGTATGTGTGTGTGTTTAGTGCAGGAATACATGTACACATATGTGCATGTCTGTGGAGGCCAGAGGTCAACATCGCCTATCTTCAATTTTTCTCTACCCTTATTTTTTCTTTTGAGATGGAGTCTTTCATTGAACCTGGAGCTCATCAATTGGCTAGAATGACTGAGCTGTGAGCTCCAGAAATCCTCCTGTCTCTGCCTCCCCAGCACTGCTGCCTCATTCACCATCTTACATAGGTTCCTGGGATCTGAACTCAGGTCCTTGGGCTTGCAGGGCAAGAACTTTCCTGACCGAGCCATCTTCCCAGCCAAAAAACTCTGCTTTCTTAGCCAACACTTGCTACAAGGCTGCACATCCAAGTCATGTACTTGGATCTTGGTATACTGTGCAATAATTGGACACTACCACAAAGCACACAACTTGGTAGACCTGACTGGTTCTGTAATGGAGGTCACTTGATGCTTAATGTATCTTAAATCTAGTTCCTTAGGAACCACAGGGAGGTGCCCTCATAGCCCCACACAGGGAAGCCGGATTAATTTTTCAGCAGCATGTGTGCAAACAGTTACCAGGAATGATCATGAGCTGTGATTACACACCCCCTTTCCTTCTTGGCTCTAATTATTAAAACACTTTCCGGAGCTGAGAGCATAGTCAACTGGAAGAGCACTTGCCTGGCACATAAAGCCCTAGGTTCCATCCCTAGACCCACATATATTAGGCAGTGTCAACATCTGGAAGCTCCAGGACTCAGGAGACAGACAGGGATCACAAGTTCAAAGTCCTTGGCCACTTCTAGGCCAGCCTGGAATACATAAAATCCTGTTTCCCTCTGTGTGTCTGTTTCTCTATCTCCTCGTGTCATTTGAAGATAATCCTCTTTATTTTTAATTTTAAGATTATCATTACATCCATGCTCTGGAGAACATTGTTACAGACCCTTTCCTTTGAAAATAAATGTGCTGTAATAATACCTTATTCCCGGAAAGAAGGGCTTGCATTTCATCAAAAAAAAAAATACTTTCTCCATCCTGAGACGTGTTTAGACTCAGTCTTAGTCACTTTCCAAGGCACTCTTGGAGGGAGAAGATACCCTTACCATACACAGTAAAGCAATCCACTGGAACTGAGGGGCTCAGGAATTCAACTAGGGGACTTCCTGTTTACTACAGAGGTTTCCTGTCTTAACCCTAGCACTGCTCTCCTGCATTGAGTTGTCAAGTGACTAAATGTGACAACCACACCACAAAGCTCACTAATAACCACCCATTAACAACGGAGAGGACTACATTAAAGAACTTCTCAGAGTGAAAGGCAGACAGAACAGAAATCCAAACAGTTGGGCCAGAAATCAGGTAGTAGTGAAATTCATTCAGCAGCATTTTCCTTAGCCTACCTTTAACAGTGGCAGAGAGTTCCTCTCTGCCTTTGTGGGACAGAATCCATCAGCTCAAACCAGGCATAGGAAGCAGCAAGAAGGAATATGTCACATTCTGCTCAAAACCACGAACCTGGCCCAGCCACTTGGCAGCTGCATCACAGTAGCCAGAACCGAAGCCAGGGCAGGCCTGGAATCCTCAGGTGGGTGTCTCTCAGAACCTGCCAGGTCCACTTCACCAACGCCCCTGCCTCTCCTGATTCCTCCGATGTTCTAGAAATGGTACCCTAGGTAGGACTAGCAGTGACCTCTGCAGAACAGTCCCATCCAGCTGAGAAGAACGCTGAGCCACTCTGGCCACCCAAGTCTTGCTACTGCTCGGGCATCCTGAGTGAAAAGCACATCACATTATGTCCCTTCTGCTGAGGCAGTTCTGGCCCCTCCCTGGAAAGGGCACAGGATGCAATCGGCCCATCCTCCCCTCAGCTTCCTTCCTTTGCTTTTCCATGGGAGAATTCCAGGGAATGAGTTATGTGCACACACACTCACACACACACATGACAGACTGCCTGCTGTCACACAGGGGAGCCTGCACTCTGATAGACTCAGAATAGAGAAGTTGCTATCTGGAATCTGCAGTATACCACCCCCTTCTGTCTGTCACCTTATGGCCCTCCCTGAGGCTAGTGAATGGGCTTGGAGTAGCCAAACCAATCAGAGTGGAATCTGTAGGCGAGGCATCTCCAATTATTTTTTTAATATAAATTTTATTTAAATTAGAAATAATCTTATTTTACATATCAATCCCAGTTCCTTCTCCCTCCCATCCTCCCATGCCCCCCACCGACCCCTCCATCCCACCCCTCATCCACTCCCCAGGACATCTCAAATTTTTAAAAAGGACTTTGCAAACACTATATAGCTTTCATGAAAATCTCCAAACAGTCATCAATTCAGAAGCTATTTTCTGATCTAGTGGCTACAATAATACCTAGTACCAAGCCTTATATGCATTACACATAATTTTAGGTAGATAGAGAATAAAATGATTCTTTATACTTTTATGAGACATTCTTGTTGTTATTTTATTCTCCTCCCTTTTTCTGTATTAATCTCCTTTTCCTCCCTAACTAAAGGCCTCAATTTCCCCTTTCAAATCAATTGGGCCTGCTGTTCTCCTATTTCTCCCCATCCATGGTCTCTTTCTGCTTTCCTGGCTTCTGCAGTTACTCCAGGTTTGGTAAAATCTTCACATCTGAAGATTTGGAGCCTCAGATGAAGGAGAACATGTGATGTTTGTCTTTCTGGGACTGGATTACCTCAATCAATATGGTCTTTTGTAGTTCCATCCTTTTGCCTGAAAATTTCATGATTTCATTTTTCTTTACAGCTGACTATTATTCCATAGTATATATGATTTCCTTGCAATAAACAGAAACCATCACAGAAAATCACAACCAACCAACATGCAGAGAATAAATGACCATGTGTTGCCAAGCCCCAACTGATACATCTATAATTCCTGCACTTAAGCCTCAGGATCATTGCAGAGGATGGGAAGAAAGACAGCAAAAGCCAGAAGAACAGGAGTGTGTTGTGAGATTTCATGTCCTAGAAATGTCAGAAGCTACACATATGAAGACTCACCAGCATGGCTGCCTAAACAATACCTGAAGGAGGATGACATTAGACATGCTAATGGGATTGGGGTAAAGCCCATGGAGCCTTAATTTTAGACATGAACCACAAGCAACTAAGGAACACTGAGAGCAGGAGAAAAGGCCTTCCCCATGGCACACCAACTGGTTATCTACTACCAAATGATCAGCCCTGAAAACATGCATACATGCAACATAGACACACTAAGCAGATTGTATTTATGTATTTGGGAATATATATATATATGTGTGTGTGTGTATGTGACAACAATTAAAGAGTTAGAGACTATAAATTTGAGACACACACACAGAGAGAGAGAGAGAGAGAGAGAGAGAGAGAGAGAGAGAGAGAGAGAGAGAAAGCAAGAGGAGTGCATGGGAAAGGTTAGAGGGAGGAAAAGGGGAAATTTTCAGAAAGCAAAAATAGGCAGCTAGTGTCTTATACTCAAAAGAATATAGAATTTGGTAGAGGAATGCCCAATTCAGATCCCTTAGTATTTCAAGCACAGGGCTCAGTGAAGGTTTCAGTCCACCTGTATTAGACTCTGAAATTTTTAACTGCTGAACGCATTTTAAGACTGCAAAACCTTGTTTTTCCCGAAAAACCTTTCAAACACATGCAGGAAAGTGAGGTGAAATGTCCTTATGTTCCTGGCGAGTCTCCTGGGGGGTGAGGCCGTCAGTGCCACCTTAGATCTGGCAACTGCATTTTCCATAGCATGTTCACTTGATCCCAGCACTCTCCATCTGCAAGCTCTGATGGGCCAAAGAGCTTTGTGCTGCTTTTCATTCCGGATAAACCACCAGTCATAGTTGACAAATCCAGCACAGTCCTGGGACAAACCACCGTGATTCTCTAAGGCGCTGGGGTAACAATAGCAAGAGCATGCAGGGTATTTCCTGTGTGCCCGGAACATAAAGACTTTGCTTTTGAAATGGCCTCTGGGACACACCTGGAATCCCAGCACCAGAGAGGCTGCGAGACAGTGAGCTCAAGATTGAGGCCAGCCTGAGCTAGTCCCTGAGACTTTTTGTAAAAGCAAAACGAGTAACAGCAAGAAAGCAACTTTCTGAAGAGTGCTGGTGTACCGCTCTAAGGATGAAATTGACAGGAGGAAGAGATCCATGTCACAGCAGCTCATCTATGACATGACTTGACATCACATCTAAATAATAATCCAAGGACAAGGCTGTTACGTCACCATGCCTAGTCAAGTAACACTCCTGAAAGCTTCAGCAACCTCACCAATTTGCCAATGGGTTCATAATGGTCTCAGTCACCAACAGATTAGTAAAATAGACTAATAGGAAATACCAATTCATTCCCGTTACTGGCATCAAAGGTGACTGCAGCCAATTAACAATGGGCTTAATAACAGAGCATCTCTGATTTTTTTTCCCACTCAAAAATCGTTCAAAACCTGAGCTATTTTGTGGTGATGGTCCAGCAGATTCTCCTCAGTTTACTGGGAGGCTCACAGAACTGTGTCAGGTCTCCCAAGTCATGACTCCTGGACTTCCAAGTACATATGATATTTCAGCTAACTGATAGGTTCTGATCCATAAATGTACTACCAGTATCCAAAAGGCTCTCTTATATATAGGACCCTAGTTGCCCCTAGCACAAGCTACTTTTGATATGATTGAAAATTTACGACAGGGTGGAGAGGTGGCTCCGCAGTTAAGAGTGCTGGTGGCTCTTGTAGAAGACTCGCGTTCAGTCCCCAGCACCACATCAGGTGGCTCACAGCTCTGTAGTTCCAGCACCAGAGGATCTAGTGCCTCTGACTTCTGAGGGTGCTTGCACTCATGTACACACACACACACACACACACACACACACACACACACACACCTACATATACTTAAAAGTAAAATATTTTTAAAACTACGGTGTACAAATAGAGCAGGAGCTAAATTCCAATGGACAAGAACGAACTTTAGCATGTGGGGTGTGGTAAGACAATAATGTTGGAGCTCGGGTATCACGCCACCAATTGCACATAATCTTTCACAAAGAGGGAACTTTTAAAACACAGGTAATTCAGACACAGCAACCCATCAACCACAGTAAACAACTGCATGGAGAAAGCATATCCAGTGCCAGGCAGGCCCCAGAATCTTCCTATGCTACTTCTTTCTCCAGCCTACAATTGTTTATGAAGAAAGCCAACAAAATCAACAACAGCATTAAGATGGGGAGGCTCATTCATGTGTCACCATTGTGTTTTCATTTACTGTGATTCAGGTGGTACTAGGCATGGACAGATAGTGTGGTCCAAATAGTGTTCCTCTCTTTGCAGAAGTCAAATATGTAATTATATATTGTAATGAAAGCATGTTCTATACAGAACAAAGAGAAGGTCCAAAGATTGAGCTACTGCACAAATGACCTGATCCACGGACTAAGAGGAAGCTCATTCCAGGAAGCAGAGAGAACTGAAGGATGCCCACAAGCAGCTGCCTTGGAGGAGAGGAATGGGATGTGATGGGGAAGGGCCAGGCAGAGGCTCAGCAGTACAAAGCAGTGCTGCCCTTTCAAGGAAATGCAAAGGATCAGGTGATCGGAGCACCGTGGGGTGGGGGAGAGGGGGCAAGGGCAAGCTTTATAAACTTAAGTGTCAGTGCACACAGGGAGAGAAGGCTAAGGACAAAAGAATGAAAACTGGTCCTTTCCCCAGCCAGCCCCATCAGATCACTTCCTGACACCTCAACGGATTGTTTTCAGAGTCCTTAGCATTCAAAACTATTGATTCAAAAGGATGCCTGTGGGAAGCACTGTGGTTTGTGGCCATTGAATGGATTAATCTTAGAAAATTAAAGACACCATTTAACTAAAGTAGCTTATTCCCCAAAGCTCACAGGAGGCTTACTGGCAGTAAAGCTGGGGAGAGCAGACACAATCCTCAGATTACAACACAACTTGACAACCCAGTCCAGCAGTGTCTCCCAGCTACCTATATGCTGCCAACAAATGCAAACCAACAGCAAGGTTTGCACACCAGGAAGGAACAACCCTTTTCCAGAAAAGCCTTCAGGAATTGTTTTTGTGTTTATGAGCCCCACATCACCAGTATACATGACTGGAGCTTCAAGGCACGGGCCTGCCTCTGTTGCATTTTGGAGTGGTAGCTTTTCCCTCTGCCCTTGTGTTTTGGAAAGCAGCCAGATAAACACTCATCTCCTCATTCTGTTTCTGAATTTCCTAATCTCCCAATGGAGATACATTTCTACATAAACCAGAAAGGGTTTTTTTTAATGTACACAAAAGTGAGATCCTTGATTTATAAAAGAATAAAAAGTAGGATTTCAAATCTAAACACAAGTTGATATACATATATGAAATACATGGTTGTTAAAATTTAGCTTAGAAAGAATGACTATTACCTATTAAGAATTCAGCACAGGCACCGTTAGTATACACAGACAACCCATCTACAAACTCTTCAGTGACTTTCCAGAATGCCACTTCAGTCCCTGACCTGGGGAACAAGGAGATAGCGGTTGTCCGTGCCAGGATTTTGGCTAGCTGGACCTTCGCCTAGGTCTTGTGTAGTAACCACTGCTGCTGTGACTTCCTGATTTGCAAGGGTCACGTCTTGTCCAGAAGACACTATTTCATGACATCCCTCCCATTCTTCAGTTCTTACATTCTTTCTGTCTTCTCTTCCTTGATGTTCTGAGCCTTGGTACTGATGATGATAATGATGATGGTGTGTGTGTACGTGTGTGTGTTGGGGGCAGGAGATTAATAAAGATGCCTAATTCAGGACTGAACACTCAATCTCTTTTATCAGCACTTTGGCAAGTTACGCATGTTTCTACTGCCTGCTGTCAATTGCAAAACAGAAACTCCAACCTTTGTCAGAGACGTTATGCTGTTTCTTATCCCAAATACGACATTATTATGAGTCAGGATGGATACTGGCATGGGTTTTAGGTGTGTAAGAATCTGCAATTAACATGAAACCAGTAAAGAATAATGTAAATGATTTTATTTGAATCTATTCCCTTGATCTGCAAAATGGAAACACTATCTTTTTCCAGTAATGCTTTACCTATTATGGAGACAGCAGTTAGTATAGAAACATATGCAACGGATGTGCTACTGAGAGCCTGCACCAGGAGACGCCAACACATTTGCATTAATGAACATGTTTGGGATTGGCATTAGAATAGCATATATGAGTCAGAGTCAAACATACCTTGGTGATTTTTATGCCCTGAATGAATGGTTTTCAAATTTGATTGCACATGCATAAGGCCATCTGGAACTCTTGCACAATCAAAACGGGATAGACATTAGGAATCTGTGTTTTCAAGAACAAATCCATGCAATTCTGATATAGGCAATCCTTGATCAATAGTTTAAAAGAGTGATTTGCATTCTCGGTAGTGTCAAAGTTAGGTGCAGACATATTCCTTATAATTCCTGCTCCTGGTCAGTAGCTGGCATGGAGGTCCCTACAGTTTCTATTTTTGCTATAAGAATGCTGCCAAGAATAACTTTTTTCACTTCCAAGTTAAACATGGTGTTTATAAACCATGTAAGATGGGGACCCTGGAAGTATGAATCTTTCTGCACAATGTGTAACATCATAATAATAACTACCACATCCCAGTTGCCAAGACCTTTACCCAGGAAGACTGAAAAATAAGAGATTTTCCCCAATACAATTGTGTCTCCTATTGAAAAAGGAATAAAGCCAATCTTCACATATCCAAATTTGTTCCTCTAATCTATAAATTAACATACTAAATCTGTCCCATTACATTTCCTTAATGTTTGTTTAAAGTTCAATGTGAGACATTGTCTCCCTTAATTATATGACTAAGAACTCACTGACAGCTTGTGAGGATGGTTCTGGTTATTTTTTTGGAATTAGACACCTTAGCCAAATGATTAACCTTCCTAAATTTTGGTTCCTTGTCTGCACATGCGGGACAGCAACAATATAAAGCTAGTTCCATTCTGAAGGATTGTACAGTGATAGGATGCCAGCAAGAAGGAGCCAGGCACAGAGCCCACCCTTGCCACCTGGCTGCTCTCAGGTGTCAGTATCCCTGTAATGCTCTACGGGGAAGACGACATCATGGCTGTAAAATCTAAAGGCACCACCAGACTGTTCCCACAATGACAAATACATGAGGTGGGCCCGTGGCAGCTCACCGGGAAAGCAGCTGGTTAGGGTGAGTGAGCTCCAGAGTAGTGCAGATCCAGCTACCTCATGGGAGGAGGTCCCACTCAACTTTCCATTGAAACGGAAGCAACATCATTGGAAGGGAGGAACAGCACTCTTTCCACAAACTAAAGCAACTGTGCTAACTCCTTTAGTTTGTTACACACACTTTTTTTCCATAATCATTTTGAGAAAGGTTAAATATCGCAAATAAAACTGGAATCATTGGACATCTTTGTAAGAGTAGATGGCATCTATCCAAGAGGTGCCTTCCTGGAACAAACTGTAACAACCTGGTTCACTTCTACCCTTCCCTGAGAAGCTGTATTTTAAGAGACTCTAAGTGTTTTCATTATAAAATACTAACATGATGATCTGTGATTTTACCTTTTAACCCGCTTCAAGAATTCTGTATAAACATCTGAAATCAAACATCTGAAAAAAGCAATTTTTCTAATTTAAAAACTTCCTTCAAAAAAAATATAAGAGAAAAAAAACAGAAGTGGCAGGAAGGTAATGATTCCTTTACACATGAAAAAAATCATCTGTTATGACTTAATAAACAAAGTCAGATGTATGAAAATGTTGAAACTATTCTTAAAACACTTCCTTTTATGGCTTTTCACACTGGCCTCCAAAACTCTGCAACTCATTAAAACACATGAAATATTTTTAACACATGAGCTTAGAACAACTTAAAACACATATTGCCACTCACCAAAAAGGGCAACTTCATTTAGTCACCATTGGCAGAGCTACAGCATGGAGGGGAATAACGTGTTTGAAAATACTACATGAAAAATAGTTGAGAAGCTTACAGCGTGGGTGTTAACCCACACCGGTGTTAGCATCACAAATAACAGGAGAGCCAGGGGCCTGAGAAATGGCACTGATGTCCAGCCTGATGACCTGAGTTCAATCACCAGAACCTACCTGACATAAGGAGAGAAATGAGAGAGTAACCCTCTATGTGGAATGGGCTCCCAAAGTCTATTAGTACACGAGTCCCCGTTGATTGCTCAGGCCTCCTAACTGACACACACGATCAGGGAGTCTAGGTCCGTCCTATGCTGGTTTTCCAGCTATCAGTCTGGGGTCCATGAGCTCCCTCTAGACACTTGGGGGAGGGCCTAGGCCCTGCTCCAAATGATACAACAGACTTTGAAGATCCTCCATGGAAAGCCTCACCCTCCCTGGGGAGCAGAAAGGGTTGGGTCAGAGGTGGGGCAGGGAAGGAGGGGAGGAAGAGGGAATTGGGATTGACATGTAAAACAAGCTTGTTTCTAATTTAAATTTAAAAAGAAAAAATGTAAAAAAGAGAGAGAGAGAGAGAGAGAGAGAGAGAGAGAGAGAGAGAGAGAGAGAGAGAGAGAGAGACAAGTGATTCCTGAAAGTTGCTGTCTGACAGCCACAGGCATAGTATGTGGTGCATGGCCCTCCATGCCCGCACATACACACATACAGAATAAATAAATGTAACGTTTTAGAGTTTAAAAAAATCAAGGAATAGGAAAGGCAGACATCAAGCATCTTTCGTATCTTTTGATAGAATACAAATGTGCACCACACAGCAACAACATGGAAGCTCAGCTTGATCCTAGTCAAGACCTTGTGGTCAACTCCAATTTACAAGAAATGTGGAAGGCAATGGAAGAGGATAAAAGACACTAGTAGGGAACTGAAACACACATCTAGAAAGTGTGGCAACTTAAGGGACCAATGAGAGAGCTGTCAGTGTGATGGGGGATGTCCTCCTGCATGTATGTTTCTTCTACTGACTGATGAATAAATCACTGACTGGCCAGTAACCAGACAGAAAGTATAGGCAGGACTACCAGATGAGGAGACTTCTGGGGAGAGGACACAGAGAGAGGCCACAAAAGAAACGCCATGTAGCCGCCAAAGCAGTAACATTCTGGAGCATTCTCTGGTAAGATAAGACATGTAGAAATATATAGATTAATAGTTATGGGCTAATATTTAAGAGAGACTTAGCCAGTAAGAAGCCTGAGCCATCAGCCAAGCATATCATAACTAATATAAGTTTCTGTGTGTTTATTTGGGACTAAAGGGCTGTGGGACCTGGTATGACAGAATACTCTAAGACAACAAATGGGCAAGATGAAAATGCCACACAAAAAAATAACAGCTACATAATTCCTTTTGTTTTTACAGTCCCAAGCTAGGCAAATTTGGCCTACAGTTTTGGAAGTCAACTCTTATGAAGACTATAAATTGAAGGGGAAGGATTTGGGGATGATGAAAATGCCCTAAGTCTTAACCTGATGACAGTTACAAGGGCTTGTGTGATTGTTAAAATTCACAGTGCTGCGCCTGGCGTTGGTGGTACACACCATTAATTCCAGCACTCGGGAGGCAGAGACAGGCAGATCTCTGTGAGTTTGAGGCCAGCCTGGTCTACAGAGCAAGTGCCAGGATAGGCTCCAAAGATAAAAAGAAACCCTGTCTCAACAAAACAAAACAAACAAAAAAACAAAATTCACAGCGCTGCACACTTCATCCTGGGGTCTTCTGTGTTAGTCCTCAGTAAAAGTAATAAAAGAGTCAGTAAGTTCTCTATGGTGTGTGAGTCAGGACAATGGCACCTTCAGATGAGGGGGTTCCTGGGAGAAACAGTAGAGAAGCCTCTGGGACATGAGTTCTCAGCTGCCATGCCTTCCTGCCTGCTGCCATGCTGCCTGCCACAATGGCGATGAATACCAATGCCTCTGAAACTGGTCATGGTGCTTTATCACAGCAATAGAAAACAGAAAGCTAAGGTAGCAGGGCTCTTTATACCAAGTAATCTATGAGCCAGATTAAATAAGAGAAATCCAATAAGGGACCAGAGAGATGGCTCGGTGGTCAGTGCTTGCTGCTCTTGCAGAGGTCCTGAGTTCAGTTTCCAGCATCCTTGTCTTGGGGATTATAACCATCTGTGACTCCGTCTCCTTTGAGTATTTGCACTCCCATATGTATACCCAAATACACACATACTAAAACATAAAAATAGATCTTTATATATATATCAAGAAGAGCCATACAAAATAGGTTTCTCTTGAGAGTAGCTGGACTCCTTGAAGGCCGTCTGTTAGGAACCAGGCTTTCGGGTAGCTCTAGACACATTATGGCCTCTTTAGGGACAACTCAGTGTGGTCTTCATAGCTATTGTGGTTGTAAGACTGTAGCTTTCCAGAGCTACTGTGGAGCTGGGGAGAGACATGAACTAAATTCAAATAGAGCACTGTAAGGCCGGAGCCTACTGTGAAAAGAGTTTCAACCCTGGACCCGAACAGACTTCTTATAAACTTGAAAGCCTATGGTTGATTTCCAGAGTTCTGGAAAAGGCAATCGGACAGTTTCTCACAGCATCCTTATTGATGTTTGGAGGAGACTTTTAGAGTTCCTACCTCTACCATTCCATTAAGTCTGTCTCCTCAAAGCCATATGCTATGGTTTGAAGATGAAATTTCTCCCACAGGTTAATGTGTTTGAGCATTTAGTCCTCATCTGGCCACACTGCTCAGCCAGGCTCTGGGCCCTGAAGGAAGTACATCACTGTGGGAAGGCTCCAAGGTTTCACGGCCGGTCGTGCTTCCTGTTGTTCTTGCTGGGCTCCCTGACTGCCAGGCTAGCCTCCCATTCTTGATGTCATGCCTTCCCTGCCATGGTGTATCCCTTCTGGAATGATCAGCCAAAATAAATCCTCTGTCTCCTGAATTGCTGTTTATTGGGACATTCTATTACAACAGAAAATTAACCAATGCATCACCTCTTGACAATTATATTGTTGTTTTTTCTACTGGGCAGCTCAGAACCATTAGCTGCTATTTACAATAAGCAGTTGCTCAGAAGAGGATGACCCCAAAGTCCTAAGTCCTTCCCAGTGACCGTTCTGTGACCACCAACTTCACTGAGAACCCCACCTGACTCTCATGCCACTTATGCCAAGGATTATGTCAGCACAACACCATCCTACCAACCAACCAAGCATGGTTGTATGTCATGCTTCTTTGATGCATTGTCTTAGGTAAGTTTACTATTGCTATGATGAAACACCATTTCCAAAAGCAAGTTGGAGAGGAAAGGGCTTGTTTGGTTTGTACTTCTACATCATAGTCCATCACTAAAGAAGTCAGGGCAGGAACTCAAGCGGGGTTGGGTCCTGAAGTCAGGAGAGGGATGCTGCTTACTGGCTTGCTCAGCCTCATTTCCTTTTGTTTTGTTTTCTTCATATTTAGTTTTTTATTAAATTTTTCTTAATTTAAATTAGAAACAATCTTATTTCACATCCCAGCTCCCTCTCCCCTCCTCCCCTGTTCCCCAAGTTAAGAGAGCATCCCTCCATGTGGATTGGGCTCCCAAAGTCCATTCATATGCCAGGGATAAAACTGATCTACTATCCAAGGCCCCATAGATTGCCAAGGCCTCCTCACTGACACCCACATTCAGGGGGTCTGGATCAGACCCATGCTGGCCTCTTAGTTACCAGTCTGGGGTCCATGAGCTCCCCCTTGTTCAGGTCAGCTACCTCTGTGGGTCTCACCAGCCGTCTCTTGACTCCTTTGCTCATCAGTCCTCCCTCTCTGCAACTGGGTTCCAGGAGTTCAGTTCAGTGTTTAGCTGTGGGTGTCTTCCTCTTCAGCTTCATTTCTTATATATCCCATGATCACCACCCCAGGGATGACACCACCCACTATGGGCTGGGCCTTCTCCCATTGATCACCAATTAAGAAAATGTTTTATAGGCTTGCCTACAACCCAATCTCATGGTGGAATTTTCTTAATTGAGATTCCCTCCTCTAAGATGACTTTAGTTTGTGTCAAGTTGACATAAAACTATCCCCCATTTCTAACAAGATGGGATTCAATCAACAAAATAAAGCAAAATTAATACTCATATGAAATTACCACTAACCGAGAGTCAATAACAATGAAATTCCCAAGCCAGCAATTGTTTTCACATGACATCAGGAGTTATGAAGGAACAGGCTCAAATCTATCAAATCTTTCTTTATATCATAATAATAAAGGCAGAGGAGAAGTTCTAGAAAGTCAGGAAACAAACATCTACCTCCTACAAGGAGGTAAGAGTCTCCCTGAATCCATCCCACTGAGCTTAGAAGGGTCATTTGAGAAGCAGCATTCCCAGGAGAGGCTCTCCGTGGATCAAGACATGTAAGTTTAGTGTCTCAGAAAGTTACCACACTGCCACGAGGGTGCCATCTTATGTAAGGTATGGATGGCATTGAATCCTTCATTAGCTTTAAGTGAAGTACAATTAAATATAGCATTAAACAAGACAAAGTCTTGTTAGAAGTTAAGATTAAAAAGAAGTGAATGGATAAACTACAATATTCCCTACTGTAGCTGGAGCGACCTTGATATGCAACTTTCGATGAAGGCGTTTTAAACATGCTTAGTATTTGAGGCAACTTGAAGCCTATGAAATTGTAGGAGCACTTTGTGCGTGTGTGCGTGTGTGTACGTGTGTGTGGCGCGCGCGCATGCATGCATTCATGTGAAGACCCACATCACAGATTAGTTATATGTACCATCAAGAACAATTGTATCACAAACAGTATCCAGCAATGTATTAAAAGGACAGGACAACTAAAGGGGATTTACCGGAGGAAATCTTAGATGGGGATAACATTTTTGTAACATTTACAATTATCAATCACACTAATACACATTAATAGCAATCTTGGGAATAAAGTGACACAATCCTCTCAATTAATGCAGGAAAAGTACTTGAAATAATCCCTCACCATAGTGATAAAAACACCTAGCAAGCTGAGAGGAAAAGGATACTTCTTCACCCTGATGTAGGACACTGATGAAAGGTTGATGGGAAGCATATGCAGTGGTGGAAGAATGGAGCCTTCCAACGGACACTTCTTAAAGTTGTCTGCATTCTCCACTTCTGCTCAACATTGTATTAGAAGTGCTAACCAGAGAATGAGAGAGAGAGAGACAGAGAGAGACAGAGAGAGACAGAGAGAGAGGAGAGGGAGGGGGAAGAGGAGGAGGAGGAAAGAGGATGAAGAAGGAGTAGGAGGAGGAGGAGGAGGAGGAGGAGGAGGAGGAGGAGGAGGAGGAGGAGGAGGAGGAGAAGAAGAAGAAGAAGAAGAAGAAGAAGAAGAAGAAGAAGAAGAAGAAGAAGAAGAAGAAGAAGAAGATGCTATGCAAACCGAAAAAAAAAAATCCCTATCCACAGGTGACAGATCTTATATGTAAAACATCCTAAGTTTAAAAAAACGAAAATGGGAGCTAATAGGTATGTGGCTTAGAGCACTGGCTGTTCTTGTAGAGGATCTGGATTCAATTCCCAGTACCCATATGGTGGCTCACAATCACCCTTAACTCCAGTTCCAGGCACCAGGTACTTTGGGACTCCATGGACACCAGTCAAGCAAGTGGGTATATATACATAAAGGCAAAAGCTCATATACATAAAATGAAATAAATATACAATAGTATTACTAATAAAAATTAATTTATAAATTTCAAAGTATATACAGACTCCAAATGAAGCTGGCCTGCCATCTTGCCCACAGAGAATGCACTAAACCAGGATTGTTGACACCAGCATAGTGTACTGTAACTGGCTTCTATGTTAGTAGGAATTATATTAGAGATGGTAGCAAGTGACTTTATTTTATTTCCTTTCTTTATTTTCCATGTTTTCCACTGGATTTAACTTTCACGATCATCATAAGATGATGACTCTAGTGATGCCATGAAGGAAGACCCACAATAAGGACACAGGTCAGAAGAGAGAGTGGCCCGAAGTGACAGAAGAGATGACGATGCTCTACATAAGAGCAGAAGCAGTGGAGCAGTAAGCAGACAGGCTGAGTGGACCGACCAACCAAGGGGCAGCAGGTAGGCAGAGGAGGGGTAGATGGAAATGACGGAGAAAGCCATCAGAACGAGTCTTTAACTTCTGAGTTGAGATGTCACTATCAGACCAGTAAAAGAGGTGGGTTTGTTAACGAAAGGAAAGTGAGTCCAGTTTAATCTGGACTATAGCTGGGACTTCAAATACAGATGTTTGGCTAAAGCCATGGGAAAGGGATGAGACAACAAAGGTACCAGGGGGCAACGGTGGAAGAAAACGGCCCCAGGGCAAAGCCCGGAGAACTCCAGTGTTTGCACAGAACAGACTGCAAATGAACAAGTACGAGAAAAGACACAGGCAGGCAGAGGGCACAGAATAAGCTTTCGGGAGTCTAAAGGCTATATCACTTCAAGAGAGGAGATATGAGATAAACAGTATTAATTCCACAAAAATTAAAGACAAAAACACAGCTAAAGGAAATAAGCACTCAGGATACATGCATGAACTCGTTGCTCTCTGCTCTTGACTCTGCATGTGATGTGACTTGCAGCCTCAAGTTCCTGTCACCTGACTTCCCCTCAGTAGGGACTGTAGTCTGGAACTATGAGCTAAGCAAATTCTTTCTCCCTTAAGTTGCCCAACTTCTCATTGATATATACAAAATAGCCACCTTATTCCCAACCCCAAAACTATTTGAGAAAGATAAACTTGGGCTATAATTTCCTGAAGAATTGGACTACGGAACAAATTTATTAAGCGTAGACTTTGTGCCAGGAAGTCAACACCATTGGCCTGAAAGAATGAATTAAATTAAAAAAACAAACAAACGAAAACTTCCTGTGTCCACAGGGTTTATATTACAGCAGGAAAAAGAGAGGAGAGAGGGACCATGAGCTCTAAGCTCTGTAAATCATACAGCTTGTTAAGGAGAAGAGTAGGAGACTAGAGCTGGACTCTGGGCCCAAGAGCTGGGGAGCAGAGAAAGTCTCACAAAAACATGTTGCTTGGGCTGAGACTGGAGTGAGGGCTGGGAGTAAACTCAAGTTCTAGATGCTGCAACGGGTTTGCCAAGCCTGCTTGAGAGGCAGCAAGGACAGCAACAGAAAAGACTGGACAGCACCATGAGGAAACAGACACCCATTCCAACTGCCTCACACTGCAGCCACTGTGCAGTTTTGATTAGAACAGCTGAGAAACTAGAACAAGGGACCAGAAACCCCCTTGGCCTCTGTGTCTTGATTTCCCATTCAACGAAACCAAGGCATCACATCCAAGACCGTCTTCTTCCCAGGTAGTGGATTCTTTTCTTTTATTTTGTTTTATGCAACTTCAATAGATTTGCCACATGATGGAGAATATTTCTCCACTATGATCCTTACCTATGTGTCAACAGTCCTAAACAGATCTACAAAATTAAAAAAAAATAATAATTGTACTAAATACAAGTGAAACACCAAACAACTGAAATTCTAATTAACAGCATCTATTTGCTCTGACTGATAATGTTGGTTTTCTGGAACCAAGTTACCATACTCCTAATGAAACTAGCACCAAACACTGACAGCAAAGGTTAGAGTTCATAGTGATATTAATATAATATATGAGGCCGAGTGACAACTCAAGTTTTTCTTTTAAATTTACCATCAGATCTTTGTTATTGGTCCTTTCTCGGGACAAACATACCACTTACAATTAAAGCTATGCTAAGTGTTTTCCCACAAAACTCATGATTTTCTTGGTGGCAGTAATATTGAAAGAACACATACTAAACTATTCATCTCTCCCAGTGGGAATGGATTTGCATTCAGAGTACCACATCTGAATGCCTGTTGTCTCCCAAGAACCCCAATGTTGAAACTTAATCCCCAATAAGGAGAGATGGTCTCTAGGAGATATGTCCATCATGAGAGTGGAAACCTTGTAAATGAGACTGAATTTCATATAAAAGAGGCCTGGGGGAGATTGTTCATCTATTTTTTAGCCCTTCCACTTTTCTGGCACACAAGTGTACACAGAAGGCACCATTTAAGAGAAGCGGGCCTCACTGGATACCGAATCTGCTGATACCTTAAATGTGGAGACTTGACAGCCACAGCAGTGTGAGAGATAAATTACTGTTGCTCATAAATTAGCTAGTCTAAGTAACTTTGTTACAGCGACTCAAGCAGACTAAGGTTGTTATCATCTCTAGTTTAAGTAACTTTGTTACAGTGGCTCAAGCAGACTAAGAAGTGGTTATCTCGTAAAACAAAACAAAAAAAAAGTGGTTATCTTTGGGACAAAATTTATAAAACTTGTCAAAATCATGTCTCTGAGAAAATGCCTTGCAACTGTAGCCATAGGCACAGATAGATATAGATACAGATGTAAATATAGATATAGAAATAATCTCAGCTGGGCGGTGGTGGCGCAGGGAGGCAGAGGCAGGCCCATCTCTGTGAGTTCAAGGCTGGGCTGGACTGACAGCCTCCAAAACAATACAAAGAAACCCTGTCTTGTAAAAAACCAAAAAAAAAAAAAAAAAAAAAAGAAAGAATCTCCAGGCATTGCATTCTCACAGGTACCAGTTGAGCATTAAGTCAATGGTAGAGAAAATATCTCTTGGGTCCAAGTGGTTCCATAAGAGAAGAATGTGAATGGGAGCATTTGTCTGCCTCGCTGTGACTATGGGACTATCATCACTCACTACTTCACATGAGTATTAGCAACTTCAAAGTCATAATCCCAATATTAGGCTTATTAGCTTAAATTAGCCTAAGGCTTATCAACCTCGTTATCAATAAACATCTCTTAAATTTTCCTTATGATTATACAAAAATATTTAATAAAGACTAATTTCTATATTTTTATGTCTTGTTTAAGGGCATAATGAGGTTCTCTGTATAATGCTTACTGTCTGCCATGCATTGTTTGCTGCTCTTTATAACCCCTGCAGGTTAGAGATGCCCAGAGGAGGTACACAGTTAGTTGCCATCAGAGCCAGAATCCAGCCCTGACCTTTGACTTCTACTCACATGTATCAACTGCTACCTTATGCTACCCTTAGGCACTTGTGGGCCTTTAACCTACACCTTTTTCTTTCCACTTAATATTTCTATAGCATCCAACTATACACATGATTTCTCAATATATAAGGATATATGTTCAACTGTGTTCATAGCAGCATTATTTGTAATAGCCAGAACCTGGAAGCAACCTACATGCTCCTCAATCAAAGAATGGAAAAAGAAAATGTGGTACATTTACACAATGGAGGACTACTCAGTGTGTGTGAGGGGGAACAATGACATTGTGAAATTCGCAGGCAAATGGATGGAACTAGAAGAAATCATCCTGAGTGAGGTAACCCAGACATATAAAGAAAAACATGGTTATGTACTCACTCATAAGTGGATATTAGACATACAACAAAGGATAACCAGCCTACAATCCATAACCCCAGAGAAGCTAGGAAAGAAGGGCTAAGAGAGACACACATGGACCCCAGAGCAGAGGAAAAGGACACGATCTCCTGAGTAAGCTGGTAGTGTGGAGAGTAGTAGGAGAAAGAGAAAGGGAGAGAGAGGGGGGAAGAGAACATGAGGGATCAGAAAGTCTAAGTTAGGGGAAGAACAGAGAAGGAGAGCAAGGAAAGAGATAACTTGATAGAGAGAGTCATTATGGGTTTAATGAGAAACCTGGCACTAGGGAAATCTCCAGGGATCCAAAAGGATGACCCCAACTAAGAATCTAAGCAACAGTGGAGAGGCCTTAAATGTCCTTCCCTATAATGAGTGATGAGTACTTTAAATGCCACCTTAGAACCTTCATCCATTAGCTGATGGAAGCAGAAGCAGAGATCCACAGCTAAGCACTGAGTCAAACTCCTGGAATCCAGTTGTAGAGAGGGGGGAGTGATGAAAAAGGGGTCAAGACCATGCTGGGAAAACCCACAGAAACAGCTGACCTAGCAAGTGGGAGCTCAAGGACCCCAGTCTGAAAGCTGGGGAACCAGCATAGGACTGAACCAGTCCCCCTGAACATGGGTGTCAGTTAGGAGGCCTGGGCAGTCTATGGGGCCTCTGGCCATGGAACCAGTATTTATCCCTAGTGCAAGGACTTTGGGAGCCCATTCCCTATGGAGGGATACTCTCTCAGCCTAGATACATGGGGGAAGACTTGGAAGATGTGACAGATTTTGATGATCTCCCATGGGAGGCCTCATCCTCCCTGAGGAGTGGGTGAGGGGCAGGATGGGGTGATGATGGAGGGAATGGGAGGAGAGGAGGGAGAGAGAACTGGGATAGGCATGTAAAATAAGATTTTTAATTAATAAAAGAAAAATATATAAGAATGGAAGTTTAAAAGAAAGAGAGAGGTTAATTTTTCTACATACCACAACCCAAATATCACAATAGTTTAAGTTTTTTAGAGTGCAGACACGAGTACTGATGGATGTGGGTAGTTCTCAGGTCCACGCCTGTCTTTTCCTTATTTTGAGTTAATTTTTGTTGACAAGAAAAACATGCATTAGAAGCATGACTGCTCACAGGATGAGGAACACCCCAGGACAAAAGATCAGAATCTAAACCTACAGGGTAACAGGAAGTGAGAGCTTCTAGAATCTGCAGCACATACAGATATACTATGTTGGTAAATGACAGAATTCGGTTGATAAGCAATCTGCTGTGAATTAGCCATCTGATGGACCATTCAGGGCAAATTCTTCATCCATAGCTGGTCCCTCTCTCCATCAGGCACAGCCACTGGACACTACTAACTGGAGAATATTTCGTACATGAAACTAACTGTCAGGTTTTGGAACTGTCTTGTCGCAGGCAGAGGGATGAGCCAGCTAGTAGCCTTAAGACAACCATGCATCATTTTCTCAAAGTACAATTTTAGAAACCATAGTGCTTTGAGAAATTACCAGGAAAAAGAGGCTCCTGGAAATATAAGAGCAGAATGGGATGGGCAATCTGTGCCCCCCTCAGAAGGTTATAACCTGTGCTAGGAAATACCAAAGCTCCAGAAGCCTTCTGACCTGCATGAGTCCTGAACTGATTGACCCAGGGAACCTTTTCTAACAGAGCTACCTGGAGAGTGGGAGTTGTTGAATACCCACTATCCTGGATCTGGCTCCCAGCTCCGAAAGATGCTCAGTCCTAACAACCTTGGATAAGAATCAAAAGGGTACAGAGAGCCAAACCGCATCTCTGGTCTTCTCGGAAAACCACAAAGAGAGCCCACTTGGCACGAGTTTCCTCAGGAGCAAGAAATCAGAAAGAGTTCTGGATGAAAGGTTTCTGAAAACCAGCTAATTTATGAACCTCTGGCCCTTGAGAGCACCCAGATGCAGCTCAGGAATTCTTTATCTCCCCAAGCAGTGACTAAGCTGGGCCCTTTCAAAGATTATACTGCTCATGCAATGCTCGGTAGCTACCCAAGATCCTTTCTGAGTTTTCATAATACCATTAGATGTTTCAAGATCTTAGGTCTGTTAGAGTCAGGCCTCGGAGTAATACTGTTTAATATTTCCTCAGTGCCAGGTACTGTGTGACATTCCATCAGGGTACCAAGAAACGATATCACATTAGCTCATAATTTCTCAATGACTCCACGAGGTAAATCTCATTACAGCATCTGTTTTTATTGTTTTTATTCATGCAGTAACTGAAGCTATAGTAACTTCATCAGAGTCATAGAAAAAGGAACAGCTCAAAACTCAGAGGTCTGTATTCCTCACCGGCAGCTTTCTAAGTTAAAGACATGAGAACCCTGTAAAGTTTTAGGGGTTGCTTCAAACAATGCCACCTAAGACCCGAGAACCCTGCGAAGTTGCAAGGGTTGCTTTAAATGATGCCAGCTTCATCATTTAATTCTGGGGGGGGGGAGGCTGTTTTAACATTCTTGCCAGTGTTCCTTTTCAGTCCCCAAATAATCACATGAGTTCACAGTGGCCTCTTGATCACATCTGAACATCAAAAGGCTCTGCATGGAATATTAAACATCAGAAGACCCAACCTGCTCTTCTCACCTGCAAAACCGAAATTGTGCTGGTTCATAGTATGGTAGGGGATGTTCAGCGAAGTGTGCTTATCTTCCCAGGGGAAGTAAACCACCCACAACCTTCTTCTTGTTCAACAATGCAATATTTTCATGTTTAAGGCCTGCTGGAGAAATGTGTTCATGGATCTGAAAACAACTCACAGACCTCTATAAAAACCTGCCATCAGCCGGGCGTTGGTGGCCTTTAATCCCAGCACTCAGGAGGCAGAGGCAGGCAGATCTCTGTGAGTTCGAGGCCAGCCTGGTCTACTGAGAGAGTTCCAGGACAGACTCCAATACAGAGAAACCCTGTCTCGAAAACCCCCCAAAAAACTGTCATCACAGAAATAATATATTAAGTCTTTACAATAGATGATAGGAATGCTTTTATTTATGATAGGAATGAGTGAAGTACTGAATTAGCCACTGTTCCATTGCTGAGAAGAGACACCATGATCACAGCAATTTTTATTAGGGAAAGCATTTCCTTGGGGCTAGCTTACAGTTCAGAGGCTTAGATTGTCATCATGGTGGGAAGCATGGTGGCATGCAGGCAGACATGGAGGTAGGGAATTAGCTGAGAGTTCTACATCTGGATTCATGGGCAGCAGGAAGAGAGAGACATTGGGTCTGGCCTGAGCATTTGAAAACCCCAAAGCCCATCCCCAGTGACACACTTCTTCTAACAAGAGCACACCTACTCCAAAAAGGCCTAATCCCTGTTGCCTTGTACTCATGGGCATTGGTGTGGTTTATTTCCCCTCTCCGTGTCTTACCATCACACTTGTATGCTCTCCATCCTGAAAAGTGATTTGTGTGAATTTCATCAACAGGGAGCAGCACGAGATAGGAAGGAGGAAGGTGGTGTGTGTGTGTGTGTGTGTGTGTGTGTGTGTGTGTGTGACTGAGGGGTTACTTAAACTCCCTGTCCTAATGGCAGCTACCCTTCAGGTCACATAGCTCCTACCAAGTGACCACCTCTACCTGGCTCTCTCACATTCAGGTTGTGGCATTTGCTGGTCTGTGGCTGCTGGTGGAAGCTCCCCTGCAGGTTCTCTTCATGTTGTTTTACCCCAGCTGTCCCCCAACACCCTAACCATGCCCTTGTAAGAAGTCTTTGCATTAAAGACTAACAAAGTTCCTTCACTGAGGTGAGAAGTTATATTCAACAGAAAGTCTGATTGGTGTAGCACTCAATCAAGAATCTCATCATAGGCTCCTATGTTTAAATACTTGGACCCTAATTGGTGGAACTGTTTGGGAAGAATTAGGAGGTATGGCCTTGTTGGAGATGGTGTGTCAATGGGGGTGGGCTTCAAGGTTACAAAAGCCCACACCATTCCATTTGGCAGGCTCTTTCTCTGTCTCATGCTTGTTGATCACATGTAAGCTCTCAGCTACTGCTCCAGAGCCAGGTCTGCCTGCCTGACACCATGCTCTCCACCGTGATAGTCATGGATTCTACCACCCCAGGGAACCACGAACTCCAAATTAAATCCTTTCTTTTATAAACTGCCTTGGTCATGGTGTTTTATCACAGCAATAGAAAAGTCTAAGACAGGTCAATACTGCTGTCATTATAGTATTTAACTCTTACGAATGTGTAACTTAGGTTCTAGGGTCTCACACTTAGAGCCCACAAAGTTTATCAGGTATGATGACATAGTTCTACTTCTTCAAGGTTTAGTTGCCCTGTTTAGTTGCCCTGTTTTCCTTCGCATGCTCTACTTAACTCTTGGGAACTACATAAAGAACTATGGGCACTAGTCTCAAATAACACATAAGATTCCTTGGAACTACTACAATAAGTCCCACAAATAGATTGGCTCCAAACTTATGAAAACTTAGTTCCTCACAGTTCTGGAGATATTAAAGCAGAGACTAAGATGTCAGCAACTCTGGCTCCTCTGAAGTCTCTATGGAACCATCTTGCCTTGTCAGTTCCTAGCTTCCTGGGGTTACAGGCAGTCCAGAACACTCCTTGGCTTGTGGCTGCACCAACTCCAATGTCTGCTGGTCTTCATGTGTTTCATCTGCACCTTTCTGTTCATCCTCCCTTCTCCAAGACAGACAACCACTAGGTTTAAGGTTCACTCTTAGCTAATATGACCTCATCATCACTAAGTCAATCTATTAAACTCTATTTACCAGTAAAGTGCATTTTTTGAGGTTTGGGTAGGTATGCACAAGGGACATGTACATGTATGTGCATGTGTGCTCACAGGAGCGCGCGCACACACACACACACACCACACACACACACACACACACACACACACACACACACACACACACATTTTGTTGTTTTCAAGTAGTATTTCTCTGTGTAGCCCTAGCTGTCTTAGAACTCACTCTGTAGACCAGGTTGGCCTTGAACTCAGACTATAACTTCTCACCTCAGTGAAGGAACTTTGTTAGTCTTTAATGCCTCTGCCTTCCAAGTGTTGGGATTAAAGGTATGTGCTACCATCACCTGGTTAGATACAGTTTTGTTATAAGTAAAAAAACTAACACTGATAATAAAACTAAGTAATTTTTTTCATCTCTTGCCCACTCTGAGAACTGCTAACTGAATATGCAACTCTTTTCAGAATAAAAACTCAGTTTTATTCTACACTTAGCATTCTAGGTATTTCTATTATTCACCTCACATGAGCATGCAAAAGAAAGGCATTTGTGTGTGTGTGTGTGTGTGTGTGTGTGTGTGTGAGCACTTCAAGATGTCCAAGGGTCCCTCCAGTTACTTGAGTTTCAGTTTTATATTCATTGACTGAAATCTATGCACAGAAGCAAAAGGGAAATGCAACTTAATTTTTAGCCGCAAATATCTAAATCATAGAAAGTAAGAAAATTGTTTCTGTTTTGTCAATAAAGTGCATTCCACCTTCTAAAACACAAATAACAGTTTGTGAATCTCAGAAGTAGGAGAAGGTAATGGGAAAAAAATGAGTCATTCTCCTTAACAAAATATAAAATAGGAAAATGCCAAATGCCACCACTATGTTTCAGAAATATTGCTGGCATACATGACAGAAATACAAAAGCAATGAAAGTCAACAAAGAAACAAGTTTCTAAATAAATGGAGGAAACAATAACATGAGAACATTACTCTCTGGGTGCAAAACTTTATACCTAGAAAATTATCCAAGGAAAATGTAGCCAATGAACAAGAGTGAAATCAGAGTAGAATTCATTTTCTATTTGTTCAATTAGGCAAGACATAAAATAAATCTGTTAAATAAGGGGGAAATAATATATCCAGACTCTTCAGTTTTAGAACAAAGTGCTTCCTCCATCTCTTTGTCTGAATTTTGAGCTAGTTTTGTAGTTGTGACAACACAGTAAACTTCACCACCTCAATACCATACGAATTCAGACTGCCCAGTAGACACAGAAGACTGGAAGGCAGTAGTTCCGCCAGCACACTGGCTCAGAAAGGGGACTAGTGCATTAGAAAGCATAGTCAGGAGCAGAGCTTGACATAAATTCCAGTTGGCTTAATGTCAACAGTCAGGACACTACGATCCTTCTTTTGAGAGAAGTAAAAATAGTATTGACGATGGTAACTTTCATGTTGTTTCACATTCAATGGGAGGACCTCTGAACAAGTCTGCCAGAAAAATAAGATTATCCACAGGAAAGAGACTGAAGCTAGTGCTCGCAGTCCACTTGGAACACTGCTGCATCGTGAATTGGTGACACATGAACAACAAGCATGTGTTTCCTAGGTTCTGAAAATGGAAGTCCATGGTCAGAAAACCAGCAAATCAGCATCTAAGGAGGGCACCGTCTCATCCTCAAGGGGAAGGGGAAAGCAAGTTCCCTAAGATCTCTTATAAGGACCCTAATCTCATTCAGCAGAGTGCTCTTCTGACCCAAGCACGTTCCATTTACGTATAGTAACATCACCACCTTGGGGGCTAGGACATCCATGCATTAGAATAGTGCAATCACAAGAACACTAGAGCAGAAAATGCAAGCAACCCACTAATCCCTGGTGAGGATCCTTAATATACAAAGAACTCCTGCAACTCAACAACCAAATAAATAAATAAAACCCCACCACGCAACCAGATTGAAAAATCAGCAAAGAATATGAATAAACATTTCTTCAAAAATTGACATATAAATAACCAACAAGCACATTAGAAGATGGTCAACACAGCTAAACTTTCAAAACACGCAAATCAAAAATCATAATGATACCACAGTTACACAGCACTGTACGTAAATCTACCTCTCCAGTCATCTTTTTACTTTTTAATTTGAGGCAGAGGCTTACTAAGTTGCCCAAGCTAGCTTTGAATTCATGTTATAGTCAAACAGGCCTAGAACTTGAAATCCTACTACCTTGTTCTTTAGAATATCCAGGATTATTAGATTGTATCACCAGATCCTACTCAGATAGTTGCTATTTAAAAACAGAAAATAAGTGTTGATGAAAATGGGGAGACACTCTAAACCTCGTGCTTATGGGAATGAACAATGGTGCAGCTACTAAAGAGAAGGCCAATGATGAAATGATGGATTAGTAAACATGTTTAATAACTGGGCGAAAGTGTTGCAATTCTCCAAAGGTCTTTGTAAAACCAATAGATATTCTCACAGGTATGAATGGATATTTTCAGGATTGGCAAAGTGTATAGCAGGAGACTTCTAACAGCTATGGAGAAAAGGAAAGTAGAGATAGCCTATTATCCTTCATTTCCAACCATCAAAAAAACCACTAAACTCTAAAGACCTGTAACAATTTCTACTAAGTTATCTAAACACATGTTCATTACTTACAGTACTTCATCTGTTACCTACTCATATCCACCATATGCAGCTATGACCCCCGGGATAGTCTCTCCCTGAAGCCTGTCCCCAGAGGACAAAAGAGTCATTCAGATACAGTAGTGTAAGAACTCTGAGGAAAAGAGAACTTGGAGTTCAAAACAGCACAGTGGTTTACACATACAACCCAAGGGGTTAGGAGGCTGAGGCAAGAAGATTGCTGTGAGTTTGAAGCCAACCTGAGCAACTCAATGAGTTGCATAGACTACACAGTGATAGCCTGACTCAAGGAGAAGAAGAAATAAAAGGTTGAAATGGAAAGTAGGGTTCACAATGAACTTGTACAATCCAGTGGTATAGTGTGTTACTCTAACACTGATAATACACTAGCTGCCGAAATCCACCTTTAACTTTGAATTGTCAATTTCATGTGAGTTTCAAAAGTCCTAGAGTTTCTCTCAGGCTACACATCTCAAAGAGGTGAGTAAGTGTATTCCAGAAACACATAAAGGAGTCCTACTTCCCATGCCCAAATCTACCAGAGATACAGAGCACATTCTTGGAGGCTACTATTTTCCCCTGAAGATTGGAAGAAGGTGATATTCCAAATAGCACTGAGTAATTTAATTGACGTTTACAAAACAGCATTACTATAAGAATACACGTGCATTACAGAGAGTTGAAGTTAAAGACTTCAAATAATTTGGACCTACTAGCAGCTTCATTTGAGCTAAACTATAGACCAACATTATGTATTTCCCATCTTCGCAGTCAGAATACTCTGTTGGAAAACTCTGAGCAGCACTATTTTAAGTATTCTACAAAACTGGGGACGAAGTGCCACCCATAAGAATAGCTGCTGTCAATCAATAGCTTCCTCTAAGTCGAGCACCGTACAAGGCACTCTTCAGGTACTCTTCATTCCTCTCTATAGTCCTGCTGTCACCACAGAAGAGGTGACTGAGCTGTGAATCCTACCAAGCATGTTAAGTTCAAGCAGGCAGTCAATGACAAAGGTAGGATTAAATAGAGCCCACCTGAACATCATAAATTTTGTTTTTAACCATTATCTACTAAGTAGGACAGACATGCCAGGACTTGTAGGCTAACTCATTTCAAATTGGTAGCCAATAGGAACACAGTTTTGAACAAATGACAGAATGGCTGCCCACCACTGCCATGTCTATCGATATTTTCAGTCAGGAGAAAAGTACAGTGGGTATTGCCAAACCCAGCTTTCAACACAAGAAAAGATATTCAGGATTCAAATAATCACTTCAGGTCTCAGAGAAGATCCTAACATAATAGAATTAAATAACATGAGGAATTACAAGAGTAGTTATGGTAAAAGGTAGAAGCATGGAGATTTTGCCTTATTGGAAAGTAACAGGCCCCTTTTGCAGATATGAAGAACAATTATCATGTTTTCCCTAACCTCAACATGGCTAGTGCTTGGTCTTAACTGGTCTTAACTGTGGGGCTCTTGCCTTTCTCAAATGGGCAGCCTAGTTACAGCAGCCAATGCTAAGGGGCTGCATCTGTCCCCTTTTAGAACAGCAAGGAAATGCGACAGACAGAGGAAGGAGTTTCAGGGAAGGGTAGGGTGTATGAGTAATTCTGCATGCCTCTGGGACAGATAGTACTCTTTTGCTCTTGAGTGAAAAGATAAGCGTGTGTATTGTATTAGGGGCAAGCCCTCTGACTGCAACAGGATAGTCTAGAAATAGTTCAGAAGCACGGGATACTTGAAACTCGTAAATGTGCTTTCAAGAGAAGGTTATTTTTATAAAGCAAATATGCACAGGAAATTGTGTTGTTCTACTTCTACTCCATAGTCTAAAGATCTGCATTGTCCTAACACAAAGCCCTTCTTGGACTGAATCCCAGTCACAGTTGGTTTACTTAAAAATCATGAAAACTTTACTAAATATCATTTTGACCCAAACAGCATCCTCCTATACAGACAGCCCTTTACTCAACCCTGCTCAGGTTTCCACGACCCAGTGGTGACGTTTTGCCCTCTCTCTGAGCCACTAACTTGTATTCCCATAAAATATTAAATACCAAGTTTAACTTCTATTTTTTATATTTCACTTGTGCTTCCTTAAAACTACAAAATTTTAACTGCCACCAAGCATAACCTTACTCAACTGTGTTTATAGAACATGCCTTGGCTATTCACTTGTAATTTGTATCATTAGAGAAATTCCTCATCTATTTCATTTCCTGCTTAATGGAGGCTTTGCTAAATTGACATTTCTAAAGAGGGATTTAGCAGTACCCTTCAAACTAAATCCACATACTCTTTGCCTTAGCAATTTCATGCCTAGAAATTAAGTTTGTTTAGTAATATTAGCACAAGAGCTGTGTAGCAGCACATTGTCATAATCCCAGCACATGAGAGGCCGAGGCAGGAGGACTGGGGGTGGGAAGGCAGGCCGGGCTACACAGCAAAATCAAACAAAGGAGATGCTGGCATGAATGCCCAAAAACATACGTGCAGGTCGTTCGTGAGCACTTTGGTCATTCCCTTGTATCTGTGGAGGACATGTTCCAAGAGACCCAGTGAACATCTGGAACTGCACGTTACACTAAATCTTCTCTATACTGTGGGACACGCATGATAAAGCTTCATCTAGATTAGGTACAGTAAGAGCTTCACGGGAATAACTCTTAATAGCAATAGAGCTCTCATAACAAGGTAATAATAAAGGTCAAGCTAATGCAGTGCCTTCCTCTCGCCACACGGCTTATGGTGCCTTTGCTCTCAGGGGAAGCAGTTCCACCTCCTCTCTAGCACTCTAGGTCCTGAGCATCGTTCCCTTTCACTTTGTGGCCAGAACGAAGTGAAATAAAGGTGCCTTGAACACAGGCACTGAAGAATTGCTGCAGTCAACCCTATAGCCCAGATGGATGGCTACGGAGTGGCCAGCAGACAGGCAGCACATGCCGTGTGCACAACAGACAAGGGGATTGCTCTCATCTAGCCAGAATAAGAGAGGAGGGGACACGATTTCTGTCATGTTTAGAGCAATGTGTGGTTTAAAATATATGATGAACTGTTTGTTTGGGGGGAGAGATAAATGATTTAATCCAAGTTTTACCTAAGTACCTAAAAATTGCAGAAAGCAAAACTCATGAGTAGAGCAGCTGGAGCTACTGTACTTACACCACAAATGTTGGAAGCAACCCAATGACATGGACGTGGTATGGCACAATCATGTTGAATGCTTTGAAGATCTGAAGGGCAATGAGGACTCAGACAGTTAGTGGCCAAGTGAAAACAAAAGTAATTTAGAGAAAAATATGTGCATGTGCAGTATAATAAACTTTCTTTGTTTCTGTTTGTTTGTTTGTTTGTTTTCAAAACACGGTTGCTCTGTGTAGACCTGGCTGTCCTGGAACTCACTCTGTAGACCAGGCTGTCCTAGAACTCACAGAGATCCACCTGCCTCTGCCTCCTGAATGCTGGGATTAAAGGTTTGCGCTTAAGGCTTGCACTACCTCCACCCAGTGTGATACCCTTTCTTTACGAGTACATTTGTAAGTCAGTTGTCATGAGCAGAGCTCATCATCCCTGTCCTCAGAAGACAGAGGGAAAACTGTTCAAAGTCAGCCTGGGCTACAGAGTAAAAGTCATATCTTAAAATCAAATAAGAACAAAGAGTACTTTTGTGGATGTGTCTACTATATGTAATCCATTGTTAACATTTATTTACTCTGATAGAGAAAGGAAGATAATTTGTATCATTACAAATCATATATATATTAAAAAACAAAGTTCTCTTGTACCATGCATTGTTTGGGTAAATTTTTTCCTTAACAACCTTATTTCTATGCATCAGGTATGCCTCACACCAAATATTTTAAAATACCATGCCAGTAAAAATATAACTTTCATAGAGATCTTGTATACCTACCTATTTAAAGATGAAATGTGAACATTTCCATTTCTGGGGGTGGAGATGGTTCAGTCAGGAAAATGCTTCCCATGCAAGTATGAGGATCTGAGATCACTTTGATACTTCATTAGGTGACAGGTGGTGTGCAAGAAAGATACATTTAATAGACGTATTTTAAGAAACACGCTCACACTACCGAAGTGAGAGTTCATTAAAAATGTCTGCTTTTCAGATAAACTCCATACACAGAGATAAGTTTAAAAAGACTTCTAGGGGACAAAGGATCCAGCTCAGTGAGAGCAAGCTTGTTTGCCAGGGGCAAGATCTGGTTCCAACCCTTAGCATCTCAAAGGGGAAGGGGTAAAACGACTCCCAGGGAAAGGCAGACTATCATTAAAAATTCACCCCATATGAAAGAGACTCGATAACTGTGAACCTTCAGACCTCAAAGATGCCATCCTCTTTTAAATGTCCTTATAAAGACATTTATACTCTGCAGCTCATTTCTGTAAAGTGTGACTTGATTACAAAGCCCAGCACAACTCGCATGATTTATTTTAGGGGACTGAGTCACTTCCCTAAAGTTTTACAGCTATCTCTTGTCAGTGAAGAAAAAAAAACTAAACTAAAGCTCAGAAGCTCTCAAGGAAATGAACCAAAACATCTGGAAAATCCGCTCTCTTTCTGTGCAGAAGATAAGATAACCATGCCTATAAAAACCTGTCAGTTTGAGGAAGTACACAGGGAAGAATGACAAAATGTACAGGGCCCCCGTCCTTTGAAGGCAGGGAGGAGGACATGTTTTTCTTCCAGCTTAATTATGTAGCTAATTGTATACCAGACGCTTTCCTAAGGCTTTTACTCCGGTTTACACCAAGCATGCTGTCCTACTTCCTCATCTTAGCTGTTTCCTAAAGCATACAGCCTTTCTTTAAAAATCAAGTCATGCCGTGCATTTCAGGTCTCACACTCACCAAAGCTCAACATTTTAGCAATATTCAATGCAAGCACTGAATGGTTACAGTCAGCTAACAATGGTACATTGATGTTCTCTAAATGCTATTAAGCTCCAAGGGAATGTCTGATTTCATAGAATGAAGGGATGTGTTAGAGTTGGGCTGCCTGACCCTGAAACAGCCCTATAGAAAATACCTGCATGCAGAACCCTAACCTTCCCTGCTGTGAGCCCAGGGCTGTGGGTGGGTGGTCCCTAGCATAGCAAGTACCCAATCACACTGTATAAATCATAAAACAGACCTGATGGAGAGATGTCTTAGCAGTTGAGAGCACCCGCTGCTCTTCCAGGGGGCGAGGGTTTAGTTCCCAGAATCGGGCTCCCTGTTGCAACTTGCACACACCTGTGTAACCGATACCTTCTCACCCACATGGTAGTGGATTGGAGATGGGCTGTGAGTTCCAACCAGTGCACTTTAATAGCTAAATAGCATAAGTCACTCCCGACCCTCCCCAAGATCACTAACCTGTCCAGAGCATCCATCACACTCTTTGTGTCACATGGGCTATGGATAACAAAGAGGTTCTAACTAAGTTCTACATCTCCTGATGGAAGAAAGTTGTCATCATTTGCTAACACACAGTAACCCTTTCCTGACTTCCCAGATTCAGTCTTCGGATGCTGCCGAGTCAGTAGTCAGTAACTTGAGAATTAATGGCATTTCTTTAAACTGTGACTTAAAAACAAAACAAAACAAAAAAACCTCAAATACTTCTATTTAACTCCAAATGGATATTCACTCCTGAAATATTGATATCATCATGTTAGACACTGTTTATTGACTTTGGGCACAGGTCTATCTATACTTCAGCTGCAGATCTTCCAGCCCTCCAGTAGCAGGATCCCTACCCCAGAAGACCTACCTTCCCAAGACACACAGTCCACTTTTTATTTTATCAGTTACAAGTCATCAAGAGAGGTGATCAGCTTTAGGGTACTTCCAGCTCTGTTACCTGGTACTCTTTAAAAGGTCACAATTAATAACAATGCTACAACATGAAAAATAAAAGATCCAGAGACTGATACTGGGGTTCAAGCTTCAAGCTGAATATCAGAAAAGCAAAGCAGCAGGCCACTAGGTTCTCACCTCTACCTCAAGCTGAATGGGCTGATCCTGTCTCCACGAGCTCTTACCAAGCCTCAGATTCTAACATCTCCTCAGCATGGTTGGAGAATGAATGCTTCATATTGAATACTGAAGACCCTGCTTTTATCTTTTTATATCCCTCTAGTGCTTGGATCTGTTACTCTTTTAGACTGGTTCAATCTTGTGTCTCCCTGGGTGGCCTTGAACATAGAGAGATCTATCTCTTAATCCTGAGTCCTAGGATTAAAGGTGTATACCACCAACTCCTAGCTTCTGGCTACTGGGATTAAGGGTGTGTTCCTGGCTTCTATGGCTTTTGGCTGACTGACTTTGCTTTCTGAATCTTCAGGCAAGCTTTAATAAATCATAAATAATACATCACCATACAATGTCCTCAGTATCTTATCGTCTCCAGTCTCTAAAACTGTTATAGTTAGTTGAGGAAGTATCATACCCAGCTCTGGTCACATCAGTAACAGAAAAGGATGGATGGATGGATGGATGGATGGATGGATGGATGGATGGATGGATGGATGGATGGGAGGGAGGGAGGGAAATGTTTAGACCCTTCCACTGGATCTTTTGTCATGATGCAAGGCAGAAGTAGTCTTTATGGACATCAAATTCTGAGTTACACAACACAGTGGTTTTAAAATTCTTTAGAGCCAAAGGAAACATCCTCCCTTAGAATCCCAAATCTATTAGCATATCTTAATGCAAGGAGACAGTTCGAGAAACATATTGAGAAATCCGAATCGAGAGAATGCAGATTCAGATAATATGAACTAATCAGTGAACAAGCCCTTCATTTAATCACACTATTTCATCTCCCATCACTTTGAACATACCTATTACACAAGACAACAGCCACAAAGATGCTACCAACAATGCCAAAAGCAATAAGCAGGAGAATACAATCATGATATTCTAGAAACTATTGTTAATTGCATCAAGGATTTTTGGAGCTGGTTATTAGATGCTGGTAGCTTGTAATAAGCCAGAGTGGAATTAGTTGTGACTTGCAAATATATGTACAAAACCATGGAGTTGGCTTGTTTTTGTTTGTTTGTTTGTTTGTTTTTTAAGAATTAATCAGTTCCTTAACAATCCACCACCAAAGGATGCTTGGCTAGGAAGGTCTGGAGAAAATATCTAGGTTGTACTTGGAGAGAAGAAAGGCAGGCTTCATAACTTCCCAAACATGAGATTTAGCCCTGATTTTTCTACTAATTGGCCATGAAAATGGAAGCAGTATCTAAGCCTCTCTCTATTGGAATAAAATGTAAGGAGTTTGAACAAGTAATTTCAAAGACATCTTTAGGGTGTAATAATTAGGACTTTCTATTTCTTGGTATAGCTCAGAATTCTCCTCACTCTACTTCCTGGACCACAGTTTGGTGCTGTGTTAGCCTAATGCTCTCAGCCTACCAGTCATCCTCAAACCTTCACACAGTTCTAACACTCCTGAGATCTCTTAGCTTTTGAGACACATTAAAGAATGTTTCAGAGTCTACCAGCTGGCCCAAGGGTTTCCTTTAGTCATAGACTAGAGACCTTCCTACAAAGAAGCATGTGGCCTATCACATGCCTTATCTATATGCAGTCTATTACATGCTATATCTATATCCTGATGCAGAATTATCATCCAATAAGCAGCATTTCAGGCATAAAGCCAGGAATGCAAGATGCCATGCTGCAGAAGAAAACAGAATCTCATGTTTTAGCCTAAGGTCAGCGTTGGTCCCAAGTCACCAACTTGAATCAGTTTTACATGAAATCCCTTGCAAGGAAAACTGGGTATTGCTCACTAAAGCAGCCCAATAATCACAAACTATTTGCTTAAGTTGGTCCTCTGGTTTGGAGTTCATTACCCTGAGACAGCTATGTGGACAGTAATTAACTTTTAATCAAATGTGTCTCCCAGAGGAACAAAGGACCCCTCAAAATAGCCTTCCCTGATTGGGCAGAGAGGACTCAGCCTATGATATAGGAGGACAGTGGCCCCACACAGGGTTTGACCATGGACGTAAGGATATCGGGGCCTTCTCTTCAACATGCTCTTTATTGTGTCCATTTAGTCTGGCTCAAACTTATTCTGAGGGTAAGATCTCTCCTACCCTTCAGGTTTGTAAGTATCATCATTGTTCATCGTATCCCTCTTCAGAGGAAAATACAGATATCACATTTGGGGGGAGAGTAATTAGTAAATGGCAACAGCATATCTGGCCACAGAAAACTAAAAGTGACGATAAACTCTACGTCACACAGCAGGACCTATTTATCAGTGCCAGTCATAGGGAGTGAAACTTGACAAAGTGCCCTAAATTTAGAATGGATTCTAGAAAATGATATGTACTTCATCTTGCTCCCAGAAATGAATTTTTAAGTGAGCACAGCAAACAGGTCTAGGGAGATGGCTCAGGTGGTAAAGCGACTTCTGCGCAAGCGTGAGGATGAGTTCAGATCCTGAGCACCCACCCACGTGAAAAAGCGAGGCCTGCTGCTCTAATCCCAGCACCAGGAGGTGGGAACAGGCAGATCTGTGTGGTTTGCTGGCTAGACTGTCTAGTATGGTTCTAGGATGAGTAAGAGACCCTGTCTCCAAAAGCAAGTTGGAAGCTGGGGTGAGATGAGACAGCTCACAGGGCATGGACGCTTGCCACCAAGCCTGATGACCCAAGCTAAATCCCCTGAATCCATACAGTGGAAGGAGAGACCTAATGCCTACAAGCTGTCCTCTAACCTCCACACACTTGAGAGCATGGGCGGGCATGTGCATACACACAAACATACACACACACACACACAAAGTGTAATGATAGTAACAACAATAATGTGGAGAGCAGTAGGGAAAATCACCCAACATCAAACTCTAGCTTGCATATGCACCAGTACAGGGGGTGGGGGTGGAGGGACGCAGGGGGTTTATAGAGAAAAGGGAAATATTTATGTCAACTGTTATATCTAATCAGATCATTGCTTAAGTCATTCAAAACAATCTTACAGTTCCCTAAGAAGAGAGTCCACACAGTCATGGAAATATCGTCCAGAACTAATAAGACTTTGAATCTGGAAACTAGAAGAACAATCAGGAGCGTGTCAGATGGCAACAGAGGACACTGAATCTCAGATCTCCATTAAAATCCTCTGATGGTCTGTGGGGGCCCACGCCTTTAATTCCAGCACTCAGGGGGCAGAGGCAGGTGGATCTCTGAGTTTGAGAACAGCCTGGTCTATAGAATGAGTTTCAAGACAGCCAGGGCAACATGGATAAACCCTGCCTCAAAACCCCACCGCCAAGAAAAATATTCCTTATGGGTTTAGCAAACCCTTATTGAACTTGTACTGGAAACTAGGCGCTGGGGATCCAAGCGTGATTACAACAGGTCATCCTACATTCTTGACGAGCAGGAACTAGTCCACAAAGGATGACAACCTCACGTGTGGAGGACTGTGACAACAACCCAACCAGAAGACAGACTGGGATCCAAACACCATGCAGGGTAACAGCTCAGCTGGAGCAGAAGCAGCTTCTAATTAAGGGCCAGAGTCTGTGCTGAATTCAAGCAGGGCTCTTCAGTTTTAGAAGGTATTACCACTTCTAAAGGTGACAATTCTCTCTGGCCAGAAGTGCGATGAAAAAAATCAGAAAGTCAGCAATTTATAGAGCAGTCCTGGCCCCACACAAAGACCTCAAGATGACTCAGGGCAATATGGTCCAGAGATCTAGAGAATTGCTCATAAAAGGAGGTACAGCAGGAGGCCCCCTGGGTGAGCGGTGGCTCAGAGAGGAGGAAGCATTGGGTGGGGGAGGGCAGCAGGCAAGGACAGCCTTGAAGCTCAGAAGGAGGCCCCTTTAATTTGAAACTTGGAATGCTTTGATGAAGACAGTGCTTGGTAGAAGCACAGTGCCATTCAACTTACTGTGACCTCAATGACCACATGGGGGAGGGACTCATGGAGACTCATGGCACGTCCTCCCATGGAAAGGAAGAAACATTCTCAAAGAAGAGAGGCGGGTTGTTGTTATGTTTACAGGTTTTAAAAACATTTATTTTTATTTTATGTATATGTGATGTGCCTGAGTTTATGTGTACCACTGGTATGCAGTGCCCATAGAGGCCAGAAGAGGGCATTGGATCCCCTGGAACTGGAGCTACCGGTGGCTGTGAGCTATCTGATGTGGGTGCTTCCAGCTAAATGCAGGTCAAATTGAAGAGCAGCAAGAGCTCTTAAATGTGGAGCCACCTACCCACTCCCATGTTCCCAGATCTTAAGCATAAAAAGGAAAAGTACTAGCTTGTGAGGTCTGTGAAAGTAAAATACCACAAACTGGGTATAGTACAAAGTGGGTATCATGAGCAACAGTAATGCATTTTTTATATAGCTCTAGAGGCTATACGTCCAAAATAATGGTATTGGGAGGTCTGCTTTCTTCTTAAGGCCTGCAAGGGAGATTCTGCTAGTGGCCATCTCTTCTGCTTAGAAATGACACCTTCATGTGCACGAGAAAAGTACAAGTCTTCCAGGGAAACCACGGGTGGATGGAGGCCTATTCTGCTGGCCTCACTTCAGCTTGATTACTCTGATGGGAATGCCTTCTGTACATACGTTTCTCTTATTGGTTTATGAATAAAGCACTGTTTGGCTGGTGGCCAAGAAGGAAGGATAGGTGGGGCTACCAGACAAGGAGAATTCTAGGAAGTACAGGCAGAAAGAAGTCATCATGTGAGCCTGGGAAGAGAGGACTCGAGTCAGTTGTTCTCCAGTAAGATAAGACCACGTATAAACACATAGATTAGTAGTTATGGGTTAATAATTAAGACAAATCTAGCCTATTGGGCTTCTTATTAGAAGCCCAAGCCACCAGCCAAGAGTTTCATAATTACTATAGCGTCCATGTGTTCATTTGGGGCAAGGTAGCTGTGGAACAGGACAGGAAATCCCGTAACATTACTCTCATAATAACTCCATCCCCAACTAAGGCCACACAGCATGAATGATGAGGAAGGGATACAGTTTCACTTGTCACTCACCAACTGCACAGCATAGTTGGTTTACCACCTAACTGTGAGGTCAAGGTTGAGCCATGGGACATACCAACAGCTACACTTAGATATATCCTTGACTGATAGAAGACAACCTCAAACATAACTAGTACTGTGACATTTAAAAAGTGTTCCATCATCTGGAATCCTCTCATCCATCTTAATTCAGCATGAAAGGCAGTACACGTGAAAGACCCCTCTGACTTAGGACATAGTGAGACAACTGGTCTAAACTTGTCCCCATCCACCTACCTTGAGTAAGCTGCTTGACCTGTTTGACTTCTCTGGTTTCCACCATCAATCAGGTTAATAGTTTCCATGAGAATGACACAAAACAATATTATTGAAAGAGTTCTCTAAATATAAAAGCATTATAAAATAGCACCATGGATAAACTGAAGGCAAAGACTTAACCCTTGGCTACACAGTCTTTTTCATCATCTACTCTGTAGAGTTCTGCATTCTCTAAGGTTTTCTACACAGTTGCTCAGCCCACCCCCTCATGCTTCCCTTTTCTTAGCCTGCCTTAGCCTTAGCGCTGCTGGTCCCAACAAGAATGCCAATGTTATTCTTAGGGGAAAGTGACCTCATTTCAACCACCCTGAGCTTCATGCCCAGGACTGGGGTGGGGTCCTGCCCTTGGTGCTTGCTGGCTGTGATCCATACTCTGTGGTTTTTCTTAATGCTCAGATGTCTCCACTAATAAAAAGTCATCCAAAAGCTCTAAGATGATCATCCCCCACCCCTCCCATTTTGATTTTCTGTTCCTGGCTGCCTTTGAGTGTAATGCTTTGCTTGCCCATAAATAGTTCAAAGCGTGATGCCACATGAACGCTTCTTCAAATGTGGTTCTCTCCAGGGGACTTGAGCACAGATGCTGGTCAGCTCAACTTAGAAGCAGCAGAGCAGAAAAATAGTGCACTTTCCCCAGAAGCACCTTTCCTTTCTGCATCCCAGTTTACTCAGCTGTGCTTGGCTCAACTTCAGCTCTGACTCCCAGGCCGAACCCACACCCAAGCTACATTCCCGTAATGCCTCCATTTCCAGCTGGAGAAATCCGGCCGTGGAAAGTTCTACTGAGGATAGATTGTATTTTCTTCCTGCTACGTTGATAATGTTATCAGTGAAGGGTAAGCAACTGGTCAGTGTCACGATGGGAAGCAATGGCAAAGCTAAACACTGTGCCATTAGCCTCTACTCTATAAACTGGGAAATATATGTTAAAGGAAAATCAGAAGAGTGAAGCCTTTAAACAGAAGAAAACTGCTTTAACTATAATAACCTGGAGAAGAAAGTTAAGTCTTGATCTGTTTACTCTGCCATAAAACAGAGATAATAACAACTCCACTATGTAGAAATGAGTTTTATTTCACAGCATCTATCCAACCCCATTCTCAGCAATGTGGTTTATGTATTATCATCAGTGTCGTCATCGCCCCCCCCCCCCGATTCCCAATAGACCTTAAAGGCTCACAGGATAATCTGCATATGTCATTCTCTTAGTCACAGCAACCAATTCAGGGAAGGGTTAGATTTGTTATTTGATAAGTTCCTGATACACCAACCCATAGGGATTGCTTTAAGGGTTAAATAATACAAGATACATAAATCATCTAGTTTAATACCCCATTTAAAAGTACATCTTAATTAAATACTTTGCAGTGGCAGGAGACATTGATTGTACTAGAGGATATTAAGCTGGGATCTCTGTGGTGGCTGATAAAAAATACCTCAACAATGAGAATTAAAGGGATAGTATAGAGAAATACACCCAGCTGAACACGTGAATCATTCAACAGCAGACTGGCTGATCAGATTAAAAAGTAGGCTAGGAATCAAAATATGGGCCAGGTTTTCAAGCTTGAGTGACTAGAATATCTATTTCTACTAATAAAATAGAGAATTCAAGAGCTGGTTTGTCAGGTCAATCATTTATTTGGAACAAATGAGTCTAAGGCATGAGTAGGACACAGACAGAACAAGTCTCCTGGGAGTGAGAGCTGGGATTCTGGCTGACTGGAGGGAGAGCTGTGTGAGGGAAGGGTTTGCTCTCTGGGGCTTCTCATGGTGGGAATGCTCCCGTGGCAGCTGATGGAAAGCTCTGGAAGAGGACAGAGGGCACAAACGAGGAGCTGGTGGTCCTGAGGGGTGTGGGGAGAGAGCGCACTTATCAACAGTGGTGAGAGATAAACTTCTGCTTAAACCGGCTCACACCAACAGAGAAGGAATGCACACAAAGACAGTGCGTTAAAGGAAGGAAATCCACAGAAGCCTGAATAGCTCAGGGAAGGAAATAAGGACACTTCAGGAGAGCGGAAAAGACTGACTGGCCAGGAAATGGGGATCCAGGGCAGTAGCGCAAAAAGAGCACCAGGAAACAGCTCCGAGGCCACAGGGAGGGGTCTCCAGAGTTACTGGTGACTTCAAAGAGCATGGTGTGTAGGTGAATAGTAAGGATAGGGGCTCTAATATTCATATGTAAGAATTATATTACATATATATAAATAGATATATAAAGCTATCATTAATTTCTTCATTATCTTTCTTTGTTAACTGAGTAGTAAGAAATTTTGTTGACATAGTTCAGTTCTTGGACACTTTTGGGAACTGGTCACAAAACTGGTGACTTCAGAACACAGTAAATTAGGTCAGTTACAGGAAGATGAGCAGGTATGCATTCTTATGCAAGGAGTTTCTGTATTGTAGAAATCTTCATATGTCTCAGGCTCTCTATGCCTAGAGTTCATGTGAGCAGGCTCACAGCCTGGCACATTTACAGTCTAAGCAAGGACTGGGGAAAACGCTGAATCAGCAAAGTGCAGCACGTGGACCTGAGCTCGATGCCAGGACCCATGGAAAAGCTGGGTGCTGCATTGTGCACCTGCAATCCTAGTGCTCTCTGAGGTTGGGGGCTGGGGGGCATCCCTTGTGCTTGCTGGTTGTTAATTTAGCTGAATTAGCAAGTTTCATATTCAGTGAAGACTCTGAGAAACCTAACATCCACCATGGGCTTCACACACACACACACACACACACACACACACACCACACACACACACACACACACACACACACACACGGAGTAAAATACAATCCGGAGGACTGTAAAAGGAAATGTATGTTACCACTGTATATTTAATATTAAAATTATCTGAAAAAATAACATAAAAAATAAAGAACTCCTTTCACTGACCTATCACACACAAGTATATTTTAAACAGTGCAAGAAAAAAAATAATTTAAGGAAATAAAGTAAATGAAATTGATGAGCCTTGGTTTAAGGAACTAAATCATCTTATTTCTGAAACATTCAAGGGTTAAATGTTCCAGGGAGCAGACCCACACAGGCTCCACAGGTACAAGCTGGAGGCTGAGTGCAGGGGAGCTCAGCCTTGCCCTGCTTACTGCCCTGAGAGGAACTGGGTCTGGAAGTTCTGCAAGCATCCTAAAGATCCAGGAGGAGCATCCATTTCTAATGGTAGGGTCTAATTTGTTTCATTGTAATGAATCCGGCCCTTGACCATACCCCAGTTTCTTCTCTGGAGGAAAGCCCGACCTTAACTAGGCGCTAAGCCATCCAGCCTTCCCAAAAGTGGTTCCAGGGAAAGATCAGGTTGCGCTAAAAATCGGGTACTGTGTGTCCTGATCCCCCCACACACACACACACACACCACCACTCTGAAGACACTAGGATGTTTTCTTCATTATTTCACTGATTCCTATGGAGTTCTCAGTTTCATTTGCAAATCCAGAAAGGGGTTGAGGGTAGTAGAGTAAGCAATCCAATTTTCCTTCTAAACCTAGAAACTCTAGGATGAAATTTTAAAATAGACTTCTAGCCAGGAATAGTGCCACTCACTTGCAATTCCAGCACTCAAGGCAGGAAGGGGAGGATTACCCTAAGTCCTGGCCCAACCTCTCTGCAGAGTAAACTGCAGGCCAGAGAGTCTGGGGAAGGGGGGGGGGGGAGAAGAAGGGAGGTAGAGAGAGAGGAAGGAAGGAGTGGGAGAAGAGACTCAAAAATCAAATTAAATAAAATAAACTTCAACAAAAAGATATGCAATATTTAATGACTCCAAGTGGGGAAAAATGCAGTACTTGCTTATCAGCCTCAGGCTTCCTTAAATAATACAGCTTCCTTCCCTTTGAATGAAACTTCCTTAGCAGGAAAATTCCCAAACACACACCAAGCCTAAGCTACTGCGCAGCCTAGTAATGCTGATGTTCTGGAACAATATTAACACACATCTTGGACAAGACTTTTGCTTGTTTGGCAGTACTCCATTCAAGAAAGGAATCACATGACATTCAGAAAGCCCCGCCTTGCCTGGCATGTGCTCACCTGTAACCCTGCTCAGATCAACAGACACAGTGGGTCACGTGCACATCACAGTTACCTCGCTTATCATACATAGTTGTGCAGTAGCTCCGCGATCGCCTGTACAAGCGTGTCTTAAGGTTTGACTTTACAGAACTGTAGTGCACAATTGAAGGGATATGAATGAGAGCCCCATAGGAACCATCCCCTGGAGCAAAGAGGGCTGAAGGCATATTTAATATCCTTTTCAAAATACATTAGCAGTATGAGGCAGATTTTGGAAAATCAACAGAATTGGATATTTAATTTTAATCAAATGCCCCCTGCCTGTATTTTTTTTTTCAATACAATACCTGCTGCGGGAAATCAACTTAGGTTATTTTACTAGGTCAGTTTTTGTTTGGTTTGTCTGAGGGTTTTTTTGTCATATGTGAGATTTTTGGTTTTATTTTTGGGAGGGGTATTATATTTTTAAATCTTTGAAGTATTTGCTCATAATAGACTTGTTTTGTTGAAGTTTGTTATACAGACAATGTAACTATCCATGAAATAATCATCACCATCATCATCACAACCAGTGTTGCAGAAGAAACTCTGTGGACAGAATTAAATGTTGACACTAATGGAGCAGATAAGGAGGGAAGTGACTGGGTTGAGAAGATCTCAGGTTCTGATACACTGGGGGCATTTGGAGATACTGACTCATTGCCACCTCGGTTAACTCAATTACATGTGTCAAAATGTAAAAGATAACCACTACCAGAATTAGACTAGAACGTCTAGCTGCCAAGAAAACAGACTAAGAAAGAATGCAAGAATGGAGAGTAAAGAAAACCTGTCCCTCCAATGGAGACAGAAAAACAGGAGAAATTAATAACTAATTAATACACAAAACAAGTAAGATATAAGTTCAAATGTCTGAAACACACACAAACAATATTTCAAGTTTAAAAATGCTCCTTCATATTGGATGAACATCCTACATCTTGAAATGATTCATACCAGATAAATGTGAAGCATGCCAATTGATGACTGAAAAAAATTAATGGAAAAGAAAAGCCAAGCAAAATTAACCCAATGAAGATAATACAGCTAGTGTTAACAAAGAAAATGGCCTTCCAGAAATATATGAGGATTAATTAAGGCATTATAAATATACTTGTTTATAGATATGCCTACTATTAATTTTTAGGAAACCATGAAAAGCTTACCACAAAATCATACCTGACCACAAAACAAAAATTAAAGTAAGCAATTGTTTTGTGGGTTAGTAATGGTTTTGATCAGAAAGAACATCTAATCTCCATGCTAATGTTATCTTAACTCTATCCCAGAATATTTGCAAATATCATTTGGTATTTAGTGATTGTATCAACATAAGGCTCCTTCAAGAAACAGGGATATGAATGAGCATAGAATGGGGTACAACTTGAGTAATATTTCCAGAATAACCGAGCGAGAAGGAAAAGTTATCTCAGTGACTTCACAGCCCTGCAACAAATATATTAAAGGATGCAATGCACAAAAGCTTCTTTGAATTCTAGAATGCTGACTGATATAACTTTCAAGTCATATAAAATGTCTACAGAAGTCTATCATACCCATTTTGGATACCTAGATAAGTTCTCTATGAACCAGACCTTCAATATGCAATTAAAAGAGAACTCAAGGCATGGACATCAATGAGATGCTGTGAGATCTAATTCTGCTAAGGGCTATTTTGTCTACACAATGATACTGTCATTTGGTACTGCCCTGGGAATTCTTACACACACAATCCCTGAACATCCCTGCACCAAAATGTGATACTTTCTATATCCAAGAATTTTTTTCATGCAATGACTATACATAGATGTCTATCTTACTTTTCTATTACCGTGATAAAACACCACAACCAAAGCAACTTATAAAAGAAAGCATGTAAGTGGGCTTGTGGTGTCAGGATGTAAAAGTTCACTTTGGAAGAGCAAAGCCATGGCAGCAGAACAGCTGAGAGTTCACATCTGATCCACAAGCAGGTGGCAGAGCACAGACCAGGAATTACAAGAGTCTTTTGAAACCTCAAAGCTCACCCCCAGTGACACACTTCCTCCAACCAACAAGGCCATGCCTCCTATCTATCCTAACCTGTTCTACCAACTGGGGACCAAGTATTCAAACTGATGAGACTATGGGGCCACTCTCATTCAAACCACCACAATATCTTAGGCTTTGGAACAAACTGAAGGACCAGACACACTGCTTGCAAATTAGCCTACTATAGCAGAGACACTGACTCCTGGACAAACAGTCAAGCTCGTCACATTTCCAAGTCCCCTGGCAGCTAGGCAGAACCACTCTAATGACACTGAATGAGGGACTCTGGACAGAAATGAAATCTGTAACCTTGGTGCCAAGGAATTGGAGAGCTAGACTGAGAGTCCCCATCTTTTCTGGACTGCTCCCTTGAAAGGTCGTATGTGTGAGGTACTACAGTGACAAGACTGTGTAAGCTTTATAATCAAACGTGATGAAAATAAAAAGACAACAGAGAACCTGTGACACAGTATGAAGCAAGCCTGTGCCACACAGAGGCTCTGGGCACAGAACAATATGGAAGTGTAGGCTTCTGCTGTGCTCAGTTGCTGAGGATTCAGGGTTGGTTCATTACTAAAGCATAATCTTACTTACCTTGAATAATGCAAGCAGGCTACAAAAGTGACTTAGATACGCTGAGTTTTCACACTTCATAGTCAATGCTTTTCCCCCAATATCATTTTTTAAATTTTATGATATGAACTAAAACACCTTTTTTCATGTTAACCATAGAAAAACATCAAAACTGCCTAAGAATGGGCACTCAACTATATTTAGTTGCTGTTCTAGAAACTAGATACCTAGTACATTAATTCTTTGTTCCATTTTAATGAATTTCAGATTAGTTCAGCTTTCATATCATCACAGAAAGTGTATTGATTTACAGCCCACATAATATTGAATTTTAAATGCTCTATTATTGAGCTTTCATTGTCTTTGTGACAGTGTCTCTCTATGTAGACCTGTTGGGCCTGGAACTTGTTATGTTGCTGAGAGTGACCTTGAATTCACAGAGACTTACCTGCCTCTGCCTTCCCAGTGCTGGCACTAAAGGCATGTGCCACCACACTTGTTGAGCGTTCACATTTAAAGGACAATATTATTTCTACAGCTATGTTTAAAATAAACAGATTTTGTTGTCTGTAAGTGTGGCCCAGTATACTACTTTATCTACAAACTCCTCCTTGTAGATCAATTCTACAACCTGCATTGTAGCTTTAGGCCATTGGCAAATTATTTTGTAATATTGTTACCATTCATAGTAGCTAAAACAATGACAGTTGAAAACCAGGCACCTGACTGACCAATGTGGTATCTCATCTTATTCACTTGATGTTGGTACTTGGCTTAGCAACTTTTAATGAAAAAGGAATCTGAGGTTTTAAATGGTTAAATAATTTGTTCTAGGCTATTTAACTACTTATTCCTTGCAGTTACAGATCTGTTTGTCACAGATTCTCAGTCACTGATAACTTTGATGCCCCAAGGTATACTGTCATATTCTTCATATTTCACAAGCAAAGCCATTTCTTAACAGCATGCTAGAGAGAAACGTACCTAACACAGTAAACCTCTTCCTAACACCCTTACTTAGAACAAAGCCATGATAGAAACTAGTTCTATATTTCTGCTTTTTCTCCTGTGTGTGTGTGTGTGTGTGTGTGTGTGCGCACTGTGTAGCACACTCATTGTGAGTGCAGGCATGCACGTACAATAGCACATAGTGGATGTCAAAGGACAAACCCAGGTTCTCACTGTCTATGTTGGCCCACTACTGCGATCTTACTTCATTTAGTACCCAAGTGCAAGGAAATATGAACGTGTCATAATACATCAACCATAATACTTTTTGAAGACTAGCAGTCAAAATACAGTTGTTCTATCATCCATCCTTGAATAGATAGTCAATACACAGACACCACTTCAAATAGTCTGGCAAAATAGTGGTCAATTACTTATTTCTGATCCTATTGACAGAAGAAACTTGAGCCAAATACAAAATGCACATCAACAAACTTATGATTTAGGTCAGGTGATTTCTCTTTCATTCCAAGTGTTTCTTATTGATTGTTCACTGAGTCACATGTTGGAAAGAGTGCTTATGTTAGTCACAGGTCAGCAACAGCACAGACCAGCATTCTGGGTAGCATCAATTCAGAGCACAGTCCATACTTTTAAATTTTTGGGGGGGGGTTGAGACAGGATTTCTCTGTGGCTTTGGAGGCTGTCATAGAGGCTGTCCTGGAGGCTGTCTGGTAGAACAGGCTGGTCTTGAATTCACAGAGCTCCACCTGCCTCTGCCTTCCTCATGCTGGGATTAAAGGTCATATGCCACCACTGCCCGGTAAGTCCATACTTTTAAATATTAAATTTTCCTAGTTTGTATGGTACCTAAAGTTGCCCACAAGTGAGAAATGACAAATCAGGCCTTTTGAAGTATTATTTTTTCTTTTGAATACCCACAGGAAAAAAAAACTCACAAGACAAAAGTTCAAGGGAATTAGCTAGTGAGCCTGAAACTAATTTAATTTGTCAGCTTCTTTTTCAAAGTTGTTTTTTTGTAAGGAACCCATCAGTGCTGCTGCTGTAGTTTGGATGTGAGATGTCCCTGTGTCCCTCCCACACAAACTCATGCGTCGGACACTTAGTCACCAGCTGGTGGTGTTTTTTGGAAAAATTGTACCTTTACTATGTCAAGCACTGTTGGAGGAAGTGGGTCATTGGGGGACGGGTCTTGATGTTTCAGAGGCCAGCACTACTTCCTGTTCACTCTCTACTTTCTGACTGTATGTTATGAACACCACCTACCATGCTGGAATGTATCCCCTAGAACTGTAAGCCAGCATTTACAGGCATTTGTTACAATATCTGCCCCTTGAATACCCTGTCCTTGAACAATATTTGTACCTTTTATGTCATGAGATCAGAAGAAGGCAATGAATAATACTATCAAATCTGTAAGGGATCAATTCTAATCTTATAGAACAATAACAAATCATAAATTCAGTGATTTCTGAAAACCATCTACAAGGAAATCATGTCTAGAAATCTCAGAGAATATGTGAGATTTTCTGGAAAGAAAGTATAGTTAGCCTGTGGCTTTGAGTACTGTATTTACACTCAAAGTCTCTGAAAATAGTGCTTTGATATTTTCAACTTTTTCTTCCTTTGTATTTCCAATAGAACCTATTTACTAACTAACATGCCTCTAAGATGTTTATTGTTCTGATCCAGGTGTGTATGTTTTTCCTTCAGATTATTACTCCTAAAGGTCATCTGGAGTAAGTTGTACAATGCCAAACATTATTAGAAACAAAACAAAACCTCACACTTTGGAAGAAAGTCTAAGCCAAGAGAAACACAATCAAAATATAGTCAGTGCCAATAAGCCACACGTCACCAGCTAGATGTTCCACTAAACCCTTCTCCTTTGGGACTTATTTCTATAGAGACCATCTCTCTGTTCCATAAATAAAACCAGAAGTTGCTAGGAGACAGTCTAGCTTCTCAAGACACAACTAAGGGGTGAGGTGGTTTCATACCCAGTAGCAGAGAAAGCTGAAGCTATTTCTGACATACGTGCTTTTGTTATGAAACCCAGGTTCTCAGAATATCTATTTCACAGTCATTAGAAGACTGTTATGGAGTCCTGTGCAGAGGCACATGCCTGTAATCCCGGCCTCTAAGGAGGCTCAGGCAGGAAGATGGCATGAACCTAAGAGTTCAAGGACAGCCTGGGCACCCAGCAAGATACTGTCCCCCCCCAAAAATGATTATCTATTTTCCTGTTCATCTGTAACAGCATTTTCCCAACACTAGCCTTGTCTTTCTGCTTTTCTCTTAAGTCGCTCCAAAGATGTCATTTCTCCACCCTTGTTTAACACAACTAATGAATTCTTATGAATTTTCAAGGGCTAATTACTCAAAACTTCTTCCCATCACACTATCAGTCCTATTATCTTCTGAAAATTTCTGTATGCCTTAAATTTGTTAATCTCTATTGTCAGGGGTTGGGGAGTAGTATGCACATGTATGTGCCCTTTTCTTTTTAATCATTTTTTATTTTAACTTTAAATGGCTTGTTTTACATGTCAATCCCAGTTCCCTCTCTCTCCCCTCCTCCCGCACTCCCCTTCCCCCCCAGCTTCCCCCCCTATTGCCAATTCCTTCCACATAGGGGATATCTAGAGTCTGTCATTTCACTCCAGGTAGGGTCCAGGCACTCCCCTAAGAGTCCGGGCTGAGAGAGCATCCCTCTTTGTGCTATGGGCACACGATGACTGTTTGTATTCCAGGGATAGACACTGATCCACTGCTCAGGGCCCCATAGGTTGCCCAGGCCTTCTCGCTGACACTCACATTTGGGGAGTCCAGATTAGTCCCATGCTGGCCTCCCCGCTGTCGGTCTGGGGTTCAAGAGCTCGCCCCTGTTCAGATCAGCTGTCTCTGCTGGTTTTGCCAGCCCATTCTTTGCCAATTTGCTCATCACTCCTCTCTCTCTGTCACTGGGTTCCTTGGGTTCAGTTCAGTGCTTAATTGTGTGTTTGCCTCTGCTTCCATTATGCATTCATCTATAAGTGTGCATGTAGAGGCCAGAGGTCAATATTGCATGTCTACCTTAAAATTTTAGAGCAACTCTTTCACTGAACCTAGAGCTCTCTCACTTGGCTAGTGTGACTGGACAGAACCACTGCCCCCCAGAACAGCCTGTCTCTGCCCTCAGTGCTGGGATTACAGATGCATGTCACCTTGCTGGGATTTTACATGGATGCTGGGTACCTGAGTGTAGTTCCTTGTCCATTGATGTATCTTCTCCAGCTCTGTTATATTTAATATTAAAGTGGTCCTAAGCATTCCATGAAGTAGTTAAATACTGAAGCAACAACCTTCTTCATCCTTCCTTTGAATGCAGTAGTTGAGAAACCCACCTGGGCCCTTTCTCATCTTGCTAGTGGTGCTTTCAGCTCAGCAAGGGAGAGCTACAGATATACATAAACCTCACTATTGATGATGGAGGCCAAGGGGGTGTTTCTTCTACCTATAATATGGACTTTGGAGTGCCACTTAAAGCTCTATCATTCTATTCAACAAGACTTAGCTTTGTATCTTCTAGATTAATGTACATCATGGACAGAGAAGCTCAAGATGTCACATCCTTTCTCAAGAGCCTCAGAAAAGAAACAGAGGTTAAGAAATGCTCTTTTCTATACAATTCCCCAGTGCCAGATTTCTCTTTAAACCTAGAGTGGCTCCTTCTATTGATGTGTCTCTTTTCTTGTTCTCCTCTATTCCTCTCCGCACTCAATCTGCCTGATCCCTCATGTTCTCCTCCCCCCTCCTCTTCTGCCCTCCTCTTTCTTCTACCTCTCTCTCCCCTTCCCCCATGCCCCCAATTTGTTGAGGGGCTCTTGTCTTTTTTGACTCACTTGGGGACCATGTATGACTCTCTCATAGTCCTCCTTGTTGCTTCTCTGGAGGTGTGGATTGTAGGCTGGTGATCCTTTGCTCTATGTCTAAAATCCATATATGAGTGAGTACACACCATGCTTGTCTTTCTGTGACTGGTTTACCTTAACTAGGAACCTAAGCAATACTGGACTGGCTACCTTAACTGCTCTTCCCCTATAATGAGATTGATGACTACCCTAAATGCCATCCTAGAGCCTTCATCCAGTAGCTGATGGAAGCAGAAGCAGATTCCACAGCTAAGCACTGAGCCAAACACCTGAAATCCAGCTTCAGAGAGGGAGGAGTGACCCACAAAGTGGTCAAGACCACACTAGGAAAACCCAAAGAAACAGCTGACCTGAGAAAGTGTGAACTTATGGACACCAGTCTGACAGCTGGGGAACCAACATAGGACCAGACCAGGCCCCCAGAATGTGGGTGTCAACTAGGAGCAGTGGGCAGTCTATGGGGCCTCTGGTAGTGAAACCAAGATGTATCCCTAGTGCACAAACTGATTTTAGGAGCCCATTTCCCATGGAGTGATACTCTCTTAGCCTAGATACGCAGGGAAGGGCCTAGGTCCTGCCCCAAATGGCTTGACAGATTTTAATGATCCCTCATGGAAGGCCTCACCATCCCTAAGAAGTGGATGGGGGATGGGATGGGGAGTTGGTGGGAGGCATGGGAGGATGGGAAGGAGAGGGAACTGGGATTGGTATGTAAAATAAGATCATTTCTAATTTAAACAAAAATATATAAACGAAAGAAATGCTGTTTTCATAGGGAACCAGTGAAGACCCTGATAGCAAACACAATCCTGAGCAAAAAGACAATGCTGTCCGGATTACCATTCTAGATCTTTAGATATACTATAGAGCCTTAGGAAGTAAAAAGCGACGTAGCACTAGAAAAAAAAAAAAACAGACATGTAAACCGATGAAACAAAATCAGAGACCCAAACATAACTTCAACCACTTAATAATTGACAAACGTGCCAAAAACATGCTAGGGAAAGAAAAGCATCTTCAACAAATGGCGCTAGGAAGCTGATGCCCACATGCAGAAGAATGATGTTAGATGCAAATCTATTGCCTTGCACAAGACTAATTCCAAATGGATCAAAACCATAATGTGAAACCTGAAACACTGGGACAGAGAGAAGAAAACATGGTAGTGCCCTATATGACAAAGGTGTAAGAAAGGACTTGCCAAAGAATTAAGGCCAACAATTGACAAGCAGGACTTTATAAACTAAAGTTTCTTCACAGCTAAAGAAACATTCAACTAAGCAACGAGAAAGCCCACAGAATGGAAGCAAATCTTTGCCCATACATCTAACAGAGGGTTAATATTCAGAATATACAAAGAACACACATGCACACACGAAGAGGGGAACAAGCAAAAACAAAAACAAATGGCCCCTTTGAAATACAGACTTGGGACCTGAATAGAGAGTTCTCAAATGAAGGAAAAAATGGCTAAGAAATATCTCAAAAAAATGTTCTTAGTGCCTAGCAATGAGGGAAATGAAAATCAAATTGCCTTTGAGACTTCATCTTACCCCATTCAGAATGGCAAATATCAACAAAACAACTGACAAAAATGATGGAGGGATTGTGGATAAAAGAGACCTCTCATTAACTGTTGGTGAGAATGCAAACCTGCGCAGGTACCATGGAAATCAGTGTGGAGAATTCTCAAAAAGCTAAAAATAAATCTTGCATGTGACCCACATATACCACCCCCTGACATATGCCCAAAGGACATCTTACTTCACAGAGAGTTACTCAGTTATGATCCCTGGTCCTCTAGTCACAATTGCTAGGAAATAGAAACAACCTAAATGTCCTTCAACCAGTGGTACAACTAAATTATTGAATATCATTTAGCTGTAAGGAAAAATGAAATCATGAACTCTGCAGGTAAATGGATGGAATAGGAAAAGATCATATTAAGTCAGGTTACCCAGACCTAGAAAAACAAATGTTCTCACTCATCGGAGGCTCCTGTCTCCAAATCTTCAGTTGTAAGTACATATCTTGGAGTAACTACAGAAACCAGAAAAGTAAAAAGGGAGAGAGGGAGTGAGAAGAATAGCAGGGTACAAGTGATCTGATTAGGGAAATGGGAAAAAGAGAGAGCCTCTAATTAGGGAGGAGGAGAGAGAGAAATAAAAGGGGGGAAGAGAGTAAAATAACAGTAGGATGTCTGAAAAAGCAATAAAGAATCATACCGTTAACTATTTACTTAAAAATAAATATATATTACATATGACTGCGTATAAATATGCACATATAGTTTAAACGAAATTTTCTAATCAGGGCTGACAATGCTCCCTCCAAAGACCATCTAACAAAAACCACAACACTAAACATTAAAAGTCTTCTTTTGAGTTGTTGGTCAGTGTGGTAGTTTGAATGTAATTGACCCCCATAAGCTCATAGCGAATATATTATTAGGAGTGTGGCCTTGATGAAGTAGGTGTGGGCTTGTTGGAGGAAGTGTGTCACTGTGGGAGTGGGCTTTGAGGTCTCCTTTGCTTAAGCTTCACTCGGTGTGACATTCAGACCACTTCTTGATCAAGACATAGGATTCTCAGCCCATCTCCAGCACCATGTCTGCCTGTGCACTACCATGGCCCACCAAAATAATGGACTAAACATCTGAAAATGTAAACCACCCTAATTAAATGTTTTTCCTTTATAATGACAGTAGTCATGATGCCTCTTCATAGTAATAGAAACTATAACTGAGAAAGTCAGGATTGTCCAAGAGGCTCCAAAAATATTTATGACTATTTTCCTTGGTAGCCCCCCTCTCAGAGGTGGAAGGTAAGTCCCTATTGCCAATACCCTGCACTTCAGACACAGGACCCAGAGGTCCCTGAGCTGGAACTGACCTGAAAGCCTCCTCCCTAAAGGCTAGCTTTCATGGTACCAGAAGGCACCAAATAAGCTTCCAAAGAGGGAAGCAACAATTGTCCTACCCATTGAATCACATCAATGGTCAGCATGACATGATAACCCTGAAGGTGCAATAGTAGACATGCATATTTTGGCTGTAACCAACAGCTGTCTAATTGTACATAAGACCTTCTTAACAAGAGGGAAACCATATCTCTACTGAAAACCTACCAACTACCAGGGATTATTGAAGTCATGGATAATAGGGGCAAAGCTATAACCACCAAATTACTAAATCAGCATAATGCCCAACTGCATTGTAAATATTTGTTTTTATACCCACAGATGTCCTCACCCCCTACCAAGGAAACTTCTTTACAAAACAGATAGAGACTACCACATGTAACATGCATTCTTCCCACCAGCCTGGTCCCAGGGAACATTACAGAAGAGGGGACAGAAAGATCCTAAGAGCCAGAGGTTCAGGGAGTTTGCTATGAGACTGTGTCCCCTAGCAACATCAGAAGCTATGCCCACAAAGTCTCACTGACATGACTACCCAAATGCGACCTGAACAAGAACAACAATAGATGCAGGAAAGCCCATAAGACTTCAACCCTACAGAAAGAATGACAAGCAACTAAGGAATGATGAGAATGGGAGAAATAGTCTCTCCAAGGAGGACTGTGCCAATTGGTTATCCAATACCGATGATCAGCCCTGAAAGCATACTCACAAGCAGCATTAAACAGACTGAACAGGCTATACAGGGCACAGTAGGATATGGTATAGTTAAAGTCCACTGTTATGCCTCCTATCCCTTTCCAAATGGGACACCTATCCTTGCCTATTCTCCCCCAGAAGTAAGGGAGAAAGAGTCCTTTCCACCCCTGGAGGAAATACTATCTCTGCGTAAAGCCAGGTCTCTGTCCACTTGGTTTGAGGACCCAGGTAAATTAAATCACTGCCTCCCCACTTTCAAATACAGCAGAGGCTTCCAGAAATAAATCACACTGAATGCCACAGACCTGGCACCCTTGCCTTTTACGACCATTTACTGTAGAAGATCTCTAAGATTAACAGTGTGTGCAAGAATACCAAATACCTGAGGCTACTCACTTGGCATTTCAATGGACTTCCTAGGCTGTGTTAGCCCCAACCCTTGAGAGGTTTGAGGTGATTGCTGCTTGCTACTCTGTCCTGCCTAGAGATCTGAATGAAAATTCTAGAAGTTAAAAGTCAACTATCTGAAAATTTCAAATCCACCAAGCATGACTAACAACAGAAGAAAAGAGAAAAAAAGATAATCAACTTGAGGATAGATAAATAGAGCCTGTGTGGTGGCCCACTGCTATAATCTCAGCATTGGGAGGTGAGGATGAAAGGGAAGGGTTGTGAGTTCAAAATCATCCTCAGCTACACAGTAAGTTGAGGCTACCCTGGGACACACACGAGACGCTGTTCCCAACGTGCGTGCGTGCGTGTGTGTGTGTGTGTGTGTGTGTGTGTGTGAGAGAGAGAGAGAGAGAGAGAGAGAGAGAGAGAGAGAGAGAGAGAGAAAGGAGGAAGAGGAAGATGGATAAGAATAAATTATGAAATGTGAAAATCATGAAGAAAATAGATCAATGAAAAATGGATCAAAACCACAAGTACCTTACAGAAAACAATGTGAACTAATATAATTTAGGTCTCAGAAAAGAGCAAGAATAGTTAGAAATATTAAGATAAAATGCCAAAAGCATTAACATAAACTTCATATGTTCCAACCAAGATAACTAAAATGAAAATCACATCTGGATGTGTCATAGTCACACTGATGGAAACCACTATAAAGAGCAAATATAAAGTCGTCAGGACTGGGGGCGGGGGAGTATGCTGCACACACAACAGCTCCGAGCAGCAGTGATTTATGTGAGTACATATAGAAGCTTCTCGAAGAAGAGCTAACACCTATAAGAGATTTGCTTCCCATTCCTGCTTTCCTAACTCTAGTCATCGGTTAATTCAAGACGTGTAACTCTTTTTTTTTTTTTTTTGGTTTTTTTTTTTTTTGTTGTTTTTTTTGGTTTTTACGAGACAGGGTTTCTCTGTATTGTTTTGGAGGCTGTCGGTCCAGCCCAGCCTCGAACTCACAGAGATCCACCTGCCTCTGCCTCCCCAGTGCTGGGATTAAAGGCGCATGCCACCACCGCCCGGCAAGAAGTGTAACTCTTATACAGACTCCTTCCTCTAAAAGGTAAAACACAAAAACACTGAAACCTTATGACTTTGGTCACCTTGCTTTGATTCCTTAGTTCTTTCTGATTAGACAGGAAAACAGAACAGTTTGAGTAGAGTAACAAAAAGAAAGGATGAGAAAATATTAAATAATAGGAGTTAATACCAGCAGGATTGTAGCATCTTACAGACTATTACATACATATATAAAAATTAATCTTACACGAGAAAGTAAAAATTAATGATTTTTTCAAAGAAACATACATTTTAAATCACCATATTCTATTTGCATGTTTTTTGTTATAAAATGTAAAGTGAAAAAAAGAAAAATTTTGTAAGAAAGTAAACACAGAATTTTTGTGGAGCCCAAAGGAGCTCTGACATCTTATAAAAACTACATGCTCTTTTACGGTCAGAATAATATGAACAAGAACTTTAAATTGTATGCTTTACTCATTTTTTACTATACAATTAAATATACCCAAGAAAAAAATACAACTTAAGACTTTTGCCACAACCCCTTTGGTTATGACAAGGGGTGATAAAGTTATTTATTCATAGAAATTTTTGCTATCTTAGTTTTTTTTTCTATCCAGCATGATTAATCAGTCCCCAAAGAATGAAAGTTTCAGTATGTTTAACGTTCCAACAAAACTTCAGCAAGGATGTAGGTGCATCTTAAACCAGGTTTCTCAAAGTGGCACTACTAATATTTGGAACAAGATGACTCTTAGGGAAGACAGAGCTCTCCTGTACATGCAGCTCTGTGGAGTACCTCTTACCATCATCCCTCTAGAGACAAAAATACAGCAGTCAAAACTGTTCCCCCACACTGCCCAGTGTCCTCCAGGAGGGGTAAGGTCAGCCCTGTGTAAGAAGCCCTAGCTATAAGGGCCGTCAACACATTACTTCTCCCTGTTGGTTCATTAAACAGCAACCGAAAGGATGCTTGACCAGTAAGTTACATTGCAAACAGTATCAGATGTCAATTTTAAAGTAATTTCCTTCATTCAGTCACAAAATCTTCCAATTTTGAGTAACATGAGATTTTTATTCTTGTGTTAGATTTAAAATTTATTTGTGGTTAATTGATAGTCTTGGTTTTGCATTCAAATAATACTAACTTTTTTTTCTGGGATGTTTCATTCATCACTCATTGACCTATGAATAACAGATCTGAATATGGCTAAACAAAGCTGGGACTGTTTTTATCAAAACAAGTAGATAACTATTTTCCTGTCATAAAAGATATCCCAGACTATATATAGATTGTTTTAAGAGAATGTCAACCTTTAGAAAGCACATTCTTTTTATATCAACTTAACAGAACCCACAACTGCTAATAACCTCCCTTTTTCTGACAGACACATGACTATGTCTCAAGGGCAATGAGAAACTGTAAAGAAAATACTATGGTGCTTGCGTAATTTGACATTTAATTTGGTGGAAATAGAACCACAGGATACATATAAGCCACACTTGCCTCTCCTCCAGAGGAAGAAAGAACGCTCCCAGAATCTTCTTTGTCTATTTGTGTCTGAAAAACTTTTTTCTTTTTATGCCAGCAGAAAACACAGAATGTTTCAAATTCAGAGTGAAAATTTAGGGTGAGCCACATGTACGTCTTTGCTTTGACTCACCTATGTGATAGAGTCCAATCCAATCGCTGGGGTCTACCTCTTCCTTAATGTCCCAGAAGATAATGAGGTTCTGGGCTTGTCCCAGGGTGTATTCGTACATGCTGGCAGTCAGGCTGGAGCGGCTCTCAGAAGTCACCAGGTCTGTGTCACTGTTGGCTCGCTGTAGGGCCATGTTCTCGGGCATTGAGCTCTGGGCTGCGAGGCTCTGGAGGTTCTCCGGGCTCAGCGTGTACCGCATCTGTGGATTTCGACGCCGCACAAAAAGCAAATGCTCCCGGGCAGAGCTAGCCATCCTGTCTGCCTCTCTGAGGTTGGTTTCCTACAATGCTGCAAGAGACAGACAAGCATAAAATGTTAGCGCTACAAGTAGAGGAACTGGGATTAAGCATCCCAGACATGAAGCCTGAAGGAGAGTTTATCGACACCCCAGCATGCAATAATCTGCTGTGGAAATAAACGACGCCATCCTACTGTCACCAGATGATATCAGAAATAACTCCTACAGAGGTCGCATGATAGTCAAGCTGTCACACACCTGTGGTTCCCAGTTTCCTTTGGTATAGTTCCTCCAAAAAATTGAGGAAAAAGTTTTTTTTCCCTAGCATCCCCTTTAGATCTATGCATCCACACATATTCCAGCATGCTCTTTCACTTTCTATCCCACACGTGTTATTTATCTCCTTCTGCAACTAAATTTTCAACCAGCAGGATACATGCTAACTTCAGTTGATATATGCTACTGATGGAACGCTCACTGCTTCAGCTTCCTTGCCACGAGGAATGTAGCTCACTGAAGCCATTTTTGGGAGCTTGATCAAATGTCACCTCTGCACCTAGATACAGAGGAATGGTGTTATATACAGAATGGCAACAGCCTGGAAATCCCTCTTTATGTTTCTCTAAGATCTGACTGGCCACAAGATTACTCATCTGGCCATTGTCTATTCCCCAAATAAGAATGTAAGTCTCACAAAAGCAGTGATTTTTTTTCCTGGTATCTACAATGATGTCAGGAGGACAGAAGGTGGGATCCACTGTTAACTGAACAGGCAAAGAACAGTGAGCATCTTTATCCTAGAGACTCCGTGGTGTGACTTAAATCTGCAGTCTCTCTTCCGAGTGGGCTTCTTGTCACCTTGAAGGACCCAGTGGTACACGTCATTCCTTTGGCTCCAGCAAGGACGGAACTTCCCTGTTAGCACTTGTACCCAGCCTAACTTGCTCGCTGGGAGTCTCCTCCCTCAGGACTGCCAGCTGCTTCTGAGGCTCTGTGTAAGGCATCTGTCCTTTCGCCCAGGGCCTTCTAGTCCTCACCCCTCCTTGTTCATGGGTTCACTTTACATTACCCAGATCCTACTGGCTTCATGTACAATCTGCTTCTCTTGCACACCCTTTCCAAACAATAAACCACTTGTGTGTTTATAGGCTTCGACATTTATTCGGTACCATCAGTCTTTTTTGGAACCTCTTATATATTTCATTTAAAGCTAACTCATTGACTCCTGAAAAGTCTGCAAGAGATTCTAGTTAAAAGCAAACCAGCTACCCTCCAGTGCTGAATTGCACCACAGCTACCAACCTTGGATACTGACTCTGTGAGCAGAGAAAGGGGGAAATAGAACTCCCTAACTTTTTCCATTCCCCCATCTATGTCATACATTTTTGGTGAAATGCAAATTCTGATTTGCTTTCTATTACGATGACAAACACCATGACAAAAACAAAACACAACAAAACAAAACAAAAAACCAACAACTAGGGAGGGAATAGCTTGCTTCAGCTTATACAGGTTTCAGTCCATCATGCAAAGAAAACTCAAGCATGAATGTGAAGGCAGAAAATGAATGAATCAGGGACCAGAGAGAAATTCTGGCTACTAGCCTGCTCCTTGGCTCATGGTGAAGTACATTTTTTTATATAGCCCAGGCCCACCTCACTAGGGATAAAGCTGTTCACAGTGTGCTTGGTCCTTCTACATCAATTAGTAGCCAAGAAAACGCCTCCTGGGCATGCCTAAAGGCCAGTTTGACAGAAACAATTTTTCAATTGAGGTTACTGGCCTGGCCAGTTTTATGTTAACTTGACACAAGCTAGGGTAATATGAAAGGAGGGAACCTCCATTGAGAAAATGCCTTCAAAAGACCCAAATATAGGGTATTTTCTTAATTAGTGATTAATGTGGGAGAGCCCGACCTATTACGGGTGGTGCCATTCCTGGACTGGGGATCCTAGATTCTATAAGAAAGCAGGCGGAGCAAACCATGAGGAGCAAGCCAGTAACTAGCACCTCCATGACCTCTGTATCAGTTCCCGCCTCCAGGTTCCTGCTCTGCTTGAGTTCCTGCCCTGACTTCCTCCAATGATGGACTGTGATGTAGAAGTGAAGACAAAATAAACCCTTCCCTCTCAAACTTGCTTTTGGTCATGGTGTTTCCTCCCAGCAATACAAACCCTCACTAAAATACTTCTCTTTTCCCAGATGTGTGAAGTCGACAACCAAGATTAGCCATCACACTGCTCGTATTTCCATTAATACAGCTAGTGTACTTGCAAAATAATTTCTGCCATGAACTTGATCTCATGGTTTGAGCAGTATTCCTTGAGTCAAAATAACTTAGCAGTGAGATGGCTCAGCAGATAAATAAATAAATTTATAATAACTTAGATTGGTAGACAAGAAACTATATGAAAAGAGCAAAAATAAGAACAGACAAGACTGTTTTTCCAGGGTAGTGGCCTGAAGTTAATGGCATGCTTGTTCACATTTACACTTCTGTTTTGCCTGGTTTACACAGGAACTCAACATCACTATATACCCCATGACTACTAGACAGTAGCTGACCTATGAAGCCTAAAGCATGGGTCAATGTCTCACCACTTTCATTTCAGTGGATTTCTGTAAGCCAATATTTCTTTATAAACTCAGGGAAGCAAATGTCACATCAGCTCCAGCAAGAACTATAAATAATTAACTCCTAACACATTGCAGGCAAACAGCAAATGAATGTCGTACATAACAAAACTGTTTTCCTGAAAGAAATAGGCCAGAGCCTTCATAGCATAAAAACACAACAGACCCAACTACTAACAATTATTCTGCTCTAGAAACGAATGAAAAGACACAGACACACAACTGAATTGTGTGTTTTAGCACAGCCTATATTTAAACAGAGAAGTGGGTTAGCATTTGTGCATTAGGGAATGAGATCCAAAGCCTGGATTTTGTTTATGTCTCCACTATTCATTCACTCTGTAAGCACTGACATTTTATTTCAATATCTTCTTCTGTTTTCCTACTGTCATTAATCCCTGTCTCTGGGACTTTGATGAAAACTAAATTAGCTACTGTAGAAAAAATGAATCTAAAACAATGTCTAGCATAAATTAAATGTTCAACTAAGTTTAGCCACTATTATCATATTACTCCATTCTACCAAACAGACTGGTTTGTACATTCCCATGAGTCCCCTATGTTCTTATTCCCAACCCCTGTCTATTACTTACTGGAGGAACAGGCTGTCAGTATCTTCCCCTACCCAAAGGACAGCACCAATCAGAAGCAGAACTGTCCTGTAGCACAGAGAAACTCAACTATCAAGAAACCTGTCTGGGGTGCAAGCCCCAAGCAAGTGCTGTTCTTCAGGGCTCAAGTCAACGCTAAAGGCTGAGACTTGACTTTCTCACCAACAGAGAATGCATGGAGCACCTCCCATGTGGAAGAAGGTGTCAACGAAAAGACACAAAGGACAAAAGACAAGTGTCCCACCCATGGGATCACAATGTACCAAGGAAAGACATAAAATAAAAAAATCAAAACCTGAACACATTACATACAATTTATCTCAGTTAGAAAAACAAAAACGGCTGGAGATACGTGAATTTACCTCCTAAATGGAATCCGAAAGGCCTGTATGAAACATGTGTTACTGTGCGCAGTGTATCAGGCCAGAGGGGATACTAAACAATAAAACCTAAGGGAATTTTGTTTTCCAGATCATCTTCTTCCTATCACATATGGTATGGCTCTCACCTTCTAGAAACTTGAGATTTTTGAGGAGACCAAAAGCTCTTATATGAAAGAATTCAGTATGCTACCGATGTCACTTCTCACACATGCACAATCTGTCCCAACAAATGTGTTTAAAAAAAAAAGGCATCAAATGCTGCAAAGTCACCGCTGGCAACCTCGGATTTGTAAAGTTTTGTTTGATTTCCAAAGCAACATGATAGCCGCAATCCAAAGTGAGACCCCAGAATACTCTGGATACAGCTCGAGAGCATTATCAGCTGTTTTAAAACAAGAAAACTGACCCAGGAGGCAAAGGGTTGACTGAAAGAGACAGGGAATATGTGAGGTGGACCTTAGATGAGAAGGAGGAAGAACATTCTGGCTGCAGGCATGGAGATTGAGAAGCTACCAAGAAGAGGGCATGGGAAGGAGGGAGAAACAGGCTCCACAGACCTTGAAGCAGATGAGAAAACAGCAAAGGAATTCAAGTGGAATTCTCTGGAGTGGGAGGGGCAGGCAGCACTTGCAGCTGACACCCGTGAACTTATACTTGGCTCCGAGCACACTGATGTTTCTGGAGATTTACTCCCAGGGCCCAGTCACAAACAAAAGAGGAGACACTGAAGATCAAAGAGGAGCGACTCCCAGGAGATACACAAATGTCACAGCCAAGGTAAAAAAATGCAAGAAACCTAAGAACTTTGTGGTCTTGGGGGAAATACTTTTAATAGGCTATCGAACATAATTTCTAAGAGCCAGGTTGTTGAGATTTGAGGAAGAAGGCTGGGATGACAAATGGGGTAACAAGCCCTTCCCCTAAAAGAGCAACTCATAGTAAAGAAACAGCATGAAGAGAGGAGTGTGGATGGATACAGAGCTCGGCTAGCTTGCCTTTGACTTAGGATGACAGGGAGTGCATGTTTATAGTATTGCTACAGTACCAAAAACTCAGAATGCAATAGTTGCATGAATTAAGCCTGAAAGAAAAGAGGAGACACGCAATTGGGCAAGATAGCTAAATTAAAAACAGGTTAGAGCACATAGGACAGGTGAAGGAGTCTAACAGAACAATATATTCTGTTAGACAGCAAGACAGCATTGCCTAACAGAAATATAACACAATCCACATGTATAATTTTACATTTTCTAGAAACAACACTAAAACTATAAAACAAGAAGAAATGTTAACAGTCTATTTTCACTCAATGTACACCATGTTATTTCAGCATTAATATAAACCATTGTGAGTGAAGCATTCTGTTCTTTTTTTCCTCCCTGAGGCTTTTGTCTTACTGAAAACAGGATGAATTAAGCACATCCAAAGCACTCAGTGGCTACATGTGGGTAGGGGCTCCTGATGCGTCCGCACAGAACAGATCTAAATGATGTAGGTGCTTGTATTGTGCAACCCAGCTCTCCTCCATCCAGCTTCTGCCAGCTGTCTCCGTACAGCCAAAAGGAAAGCATCACTGAGACGGCTGACATAACCCGGGAGTGGGCATGGATTCCTTAATCTGCCAGGGTACTTCTTGGTGCATCTTGGCATGAAGACACCTTTTTAGTCAAGTCTCTAACTGGGGGATCATACGTTCATGTGAGATGAAGACATTCAGTCTGTTTTCCCAGAGTAGACTAGTGGACAGGGGCACTGGCAAGTCTCAGAGGTTCCTACGCTGTCCTCCAGCTTCTACCTCAAAGCTGGCAGTCTTCAAATAAAAAGCCCCAGTGGTGCTTGTGTAGGAGGAGGCAATGAAGCAGTGGAATGATGGTGTTATCTGTGTATTTCTTTAACAAAAACTCAGGGCACTTACTCCTTGTAAGTGGCTTACAAATATATCAGTTATAAATAGCCCAGTTAGGTATAAAACACATAGAGAACACAGGTTAACTCTTAAGTACCACATTGATAAACCAGTGGCAGTATAAACTTCACGCTGTTTCAATATATTCATTTATTACACGGAGTTAACCTTAATGGGCTGTAGAAATTGGACATATTGGACGTGTGTGAGTATATCCCATGGGAAGCAGCTAGATCTGGAGCTCTATTCAGCCACAAAGAATGACTAGAACCAAAGATCATCCTATTAAAGTAAATAAGCTAGAAAGATAAATAGCACATGGTGTGGAAATTGTGTGTGTGTGTGTGTGTGTGTGTGTGTGTGTGTGTGTGCTCACTCACTCACGGGTGCATGTGTCCATGCATGCACACACACACACACATGAAAGTGGAAGCGGTATTATTTAGGAAGAGGACAGACATAACAGGAGGACGAGAAGGTATACAGATGTAAATCTGATCAAAATATAGTATATGCACATATGAAAATATCATAAAAACGTTTTTTTGCCACTCCAGTTAGAAATGGTAGTAGTTTTCTTCTGGTTTGGTCTGGTTTTGGTGTTTTGGAAAAGGATCTCATGTAGCCCAGGATACAATGGAGCTCAACAAGTAGCTGTGCCTGGGCTTGAACTCCTAATTCTTTTGCTTCTGTCTCCTGAGTTCTAGGATTACAATTGGGTACCACATGCCCAGTAGTCAATCTAGTTAGCTTTGACAATTAGTACATACTAATCAGAAAATCTAATGGATGTCTGGTGCTATAAACCTGTAATTCCAACTACCTGGGAGTCTGAGATAGGAAGATTATAAATTCTAGACAAGGCTAACCCTTATGCCCACAGACAAGGATAGTTTTCACCTATCATCAAGGAAACTTCTGTTTGCAACAAACAGTTGTGGAGCCAAGTCCCAAATGTTACATCTAAAATACAACTCCTGCTCCTGTGGCTCCAAGATCATTGAGGAAGAGAGGATAGAAAGACTGTAAGAGCCAGAGCAATAGGGGAGAGGTGATATAATTATATCATAATGTCACAAAATTACAAAGAAAAAATAAAGACCTGCCTTGTCTCAAAAATGAGAATCGGATATCTTTGGATTCCTGCGAGTGCTGCCTAGTTCAGGATGGCCCCAGAGACAGAAGGCAGTAGGCATTCCCTGCCTCCTTCCTCTTCCCCTTGCCTCCTGGCCTCCAGCATGCCATGAGCATCCACAGACTCTGAGTCACATGTGGGAAGAATGGGCTGTAGTGACAGGGAAAGGAAACATAAACCAGCGTAACAAGAAAAAGAAAAGACCCAGAAACTGATATCGGGGTTCAAACTTCAAGCTTAAGATAAGAAAAGCAAAGCAGATGGCCACTAGCTCTCACCTCTAGCTCATGATGAAAGGACTGATTCTGTCTCCATGAGCTCTCACCAAGCTTCAGACTGCTGTCTCTTCTCGGTGTGGCTGCTATCTTTGGTGTGGCTGAAGAATGAATGCCTTAATACTTCACACTGAAGACCATGCTTATATCTTTTATGTCCCTCTGGTGCTGGGATTAAAGGCATGTGATCTGTTACACTTTTAGAATGATTCAATCTTGTGTATCCCTGGGTGGCCTTGAACTCACAGAGATCCATCTATCTCTTAATCCTAAATTTTAGGATTAAAGGTGTGTACCATCACTTCCTAGCTTCTGAGATTAAAGGTGTGTGTCTGGCTTCTATGGCTTGTGGCTGACTTTGCTTTCTGAGTGCTCAGGCAAGCTTTAATAAATCATGCATAATATAGCACCACAGATCAGGATTTTGTTGTTGTTTTTGAAGAACACAGAGGATCTGCAACCAAAGAGACAACAGAATCCCAGAAACAATGACAAGTCTGAAGAAAGCAGTCACCTTTTGGGAGAATTTAAGAAAGAGACATCCAAGTATGTCCCAAGCATCTTATAACTGGGCCAGGACTGCCGGAAATTATAGGCACAGGGATAAGACAAATACCCAAATGCAACTTTCTGCCTGACAACAACCTGAACATTAATTAAAACAGACTGTGCCAATGTGTCCCTGAAGGGCTCAGCAGGGGTTTGGAATCTTCCCTATAATGCTTTACTCTCAGAGCTTACATCAATTATAAAAGAAATAAAACAGCAGTGCTTACAATACCATGAGGAACTTTTACAAAACCACCTGAAAACTTTGATTTTTCTCATATAGAAAATGTAATGGGTTTTTTGTATATTTTGGTTGTTGTTTCTTTGGTTTTTCGAGACAGGGTTTTTTTCTGGCTGTCCTAGAACTAGCTCTGTAGATCAGAATGGCTTGGAACTTCAGAGATCACCTGCCTCTGCCTCCAAAGTGCTAGAATTAAAAGCATGTGCCACCAACACCTAGCAATCCATCTTTTAGAGTTCATGTTTCTGTAAAAAACAACATCAAGGTACATACAGAAATTCCTTGTAGCCAGGTGATGGTGGCCCACACCAAATCTCTGATTTTGAGGCCAGTCTGGTCTACAAATCAAGTTCCAGTACTAATTCTCCCTGCCCCCACCAAAAAAAAAAACAAAAACAAAAAATGGGGAGAAATGAATCCCAAGCACTCTTAATTGCAACTTTAAAGTTGCAATTCTAACTCACAGGAACTTCATTCAACGCAGCCCCCGGCGCCACTCCAAGCATAGAAAGCAGCGCTCTTATATCTTCTCCTGCTGAAACAGAAAACTCTTGATTATTTCTCTGTCTTACATCTATACCTTCTGTAAGAATTAAAGTCTTCCCCCAAAAGTTATAAAGTTGTGAAGTACTTTAGAAGAGACAGCAAGGGGGCCTGCAAAGTGTCTGTCATCTTATCCCGGTCCTTCAAGGCATCTGGGCCCCTGTGTTGACTATCCTGTGGCCACACAGCCCAGTTCCAACAGACACAACCTGACACAATCCATCACACGAGCAATATATATCAAAAGACAAAATAAACAAGGAGGTACAATCTTCGTTCCTTAAAATGAACAGGATCAAGTGAAGCTCAGTGGGCTGAGCACATTTGTTTTGGAAAGGCAGGATTGTCTGCCTGTGTATTTGGAGGGTGACAGCAGGGTGCTCTGTGATACAGCCCTGGTTAGCTTTAACATAGCAGCCAGAGCAAACCCACTCAAGTCAGCTCACATTGCTCTCTATGCTAGATACTCTGAGAGAAAGCGCCAAGCACAGGCTAAATGTCAATGTCTGAGATTACCTCCTAATCTTTATCATCGTTATGTAAGTTAACACAAGATGCATTAAAGCAGACAAACAAAGGACCAGGGAGATGGACCAGTGAATAAGACTGATAGCTCCACAGTCAAGTTTAAGTTCATACAAAGAGGTGTGGTCCTGCACCAGCCTAGAATTGTATTGCTGTGGGTTAGAGACAGGAGAATGGCTGAAACTGTCAGGGGCCAGTCTGGCTCTAGGTTCAACGAGAGACCACGTCTCAAGAAACTAAAGGGGCAAAGTAACAGAACAGCGCATTTGAAATCAGCCTTTGTCTTCACACACCTGCACACACACATGCACATACATCACACATACAAACATACACACGCCATAAATACACATATATTTGAAATAAAAGGGCAAGATGAAATAAAACAATAAGGAACAATCAGATTAGGGATTGGAAGCAAATATAATTCACGAATGTGGAGTGCCAAGCATGCTGGGTTGTCTACATGGCAGTTACCTGACAACTGCAAAGGACAGTGCATTGTTTCAGCTCCAGGGACACCACAAATGAAAAAGACTCCATTCTCATTGATGTGAAACTTAAAAACAAAGGAGGAATCCTAGCCAGGTGTGACGGCACATGTAACCCCAATACTGTGGAGTCTGAAGCAGGAAGACGGTGAACTCCAGAGCAGACTGGGCTACACGGTGGGACTCTGTGTCAAAAAGAGAGAAAAGGAAGGATGGAGGGAAAGGAGAAGAGAGGAGGGGAGGGGAGGGGAGAGGAGGGGAGAGGAGAGGAGAGCAGAGGAGAGGGGAGGGGAGGGGAAGGGAGGAGAGGAGAAGGAAAGGGTAGAAAAGGAGGAAGGTTTCTCCATTCTACAGTCATGTAGAAAAATGAAAAACTTAAATGAAAAATCAATACATAGTGTGTGAGTAAGAAGATAGTTCTATTCAGTAATATTTTAATACAAGTACTAGGATCCCAAAAAGATCACTTAGATAATACAATTGTTTTCGAATGATTTTTATTTTAAAAGCCCTTTTATCTACATCTTCATGGTTCAGGCTCATTACCGTAGTAGGCGGTAGAAGATGAAAGCAAAATGTATCACCAAACACTGGAGACTTTTAAAGTTAATTCTCGTTCAACTGCTTCTCTCAAGCAGCGACAAAGTCCCTCAGGACTGTCACATTGCAGAAAGCCAGCTATCCCAACTGTACCCTGACTATGAAAGGACAATGAGCCTGCAATTCCAGCACTTGAGAGGCTGAGCTAGGAGAGACAATGAGTTCAAGGCCAGCCAGTGCTACAAAATGAGAGCCAGGCCAACTGGGGATGCACCGGAAGACTCTGTCTCAGAAAAGCAAAAGAAACTGCATGAACTGCTGAAACAGTCAGGAGTTCTCAAGTCAGCAACCATGAAGAACTCCGTGGGTCATGGTAAAACACCAAGTCCAGAGAACCTGGAAAGACGAGAGCAATTCACAACCGAAGGGAAAATAATCTGAAGATCATAGAATTAAAAAGAAGCAGGGAAATCAAAATCCTGGTATGGTGACTGAATGATATTATTCTGATGAAAGCCGGAAATCTTGAAAGAAGTTAGTTCTTCCAACCCTCTAAAAATTCAAGTTTTGCTTATTATTTGTTCCTTCTAACAATTAGCTTATCCTTATGATTATAACCTAGATTTTTTTATAAGATAAACTAGGATACCACCATTTGAACTTTCATTTGCAAAGATCACTTTTTCTCCTAGTCACTATGAAAGTTGGCTTTCTAAGAACTAGAAAGAATCTGTCTCCATGCTGCTCCCACATAACTCTCTTGTTATCACCACAAGGATTTACCAATGCCAGATTTGGTTTCCAGGTAAGGATATCAAAGTAGAGGGTGACTCTGCGGAGACCAGTGCTCGGGTCATTAAAGTTCACCCCTCTCCCAAGGTCTGTGGTTCCTGTGGCTTCTGTAGACCTAAGATTTGATGAGTTTTTCTCCTGCCGTAACAAAATAGACATGACCTGATAGCTCAATGGTAACACTGCATTAGGCTAGTGGTCTGGACGCAGGAAATCCAGGAGAACAGTGCAGGCATCAGCCTCATCCACTGCATCATAGATGGCAGGAAGTATCATCAAGTGAGAGGACCAAGCTTGGGTCTCTGCCTCCTAAAGTCACTAATATCATCACTGGGATCCAATCCTAATGATCTTCCCAAAGCCCTGTCTCTAAATACGATCAGCGATGGGCTTAGGCATTGTTTCTATATACATAATTTTGGGGGTACACATTCAAACCATAGCATTATGGTGCCTAGGCTAACACAAAATTTGGAAAAACACAATAAACTCCTTACAAATTTTAGCCAATGCCTTGGATCTCAAGGCCAGTCAACCTAGAACTGCTCATAGAAAGTTCATGAACTCCATCTCCACACATCATTGCGCTCTGCAGACACAGAACGAGTAGTTATTGATTTTGTGTGAGCCACAGACTGATTTCTGTTAACTTCGTATGCCTGTAAGGCTACTGAGAGGCAGCAACTTCTCTTCCTCAGGACAGCCTCCCTGGACCTGACCACTCACTGATTTCAGACACAATTAATGGACTTAAAGGAAGCTCTGCTTCTAATGGCCAACCAAAGAACCCCAAGGAAAGTCATAATGGTTTTGCCCCTTCCTTTTCAACTACCTTATTTTAAAATAACGACACATTAAGTAAAAGTAAGCTAGACACATAGACATTTTGTTAAACCAAAGTATTGAGATGCTTGGTTCAGGGACGGAGTTCCCACAACTATCAGCATCAGAAGAAAGCAGCAGCTGGAATACAACTGCTAAACCAGGCCTAGGAGCAATTTTTATGATGAAGAATTGAAAAAGAAGACATAAAGTATTTTTACATTGGAGAGGTGGGATTGTGCAAAACAGGAAAAGCTTTGGGATAGGTGGACAGTCCACAAGTGAACTGGACTGGTTGGAGTTGACAGGTTGTTTATGTATAAAAGGGCTTGATCCTGGGCTATGATGGGATTAAGTTTTCAATATAATTAGAAATGTAAAACAGCCTCTTTTGGCTTCTCTCACAGCTCAACAGTAATTAACTTCCCTAATCCCTGCAGGACAGTGGTGGGCTTGGACCTAGGGCTTCCACAAGCTAGATAAGTGGCCTACCACTGAGCTATATCTCCTGCCTTCTTCTTTGCTTTTTATTTTGAGACAAAGTCTCATCAAATTGCCCAGACAGGTTTACTCCTAGGTTTATTCTGTAGCTCAGACAGACCATGAGCTTTCCATCCTCCTGTCTCAGCTTCCTGAGTTTATACAGGATTATAGGCCTATATCATCAAACCTAGTAAATACCCTTTATTTATTGAGATCCTCTATCTAGCCTCCAGCCCTTGTCATTAGATTTAGTAAATCTCTGGTTTTCTTTTTATCACTTTACACACTGCTAACTTACATGGTGGTTTGAATAAGAAAGTCCCCCAGAGGCTCATGTATTTAAGTGCCTAGTCACCAGGGGGTAGAACTATTTGACAGGATTAGAAGAATTAAAAGACAAGGCCTTGTTGGAGGAGGTGTGTCACTGGGAGTGGGCTTTGAGGTTTCAAAAGCCCATGCCAGATCCAATAATCTGCCTGAAGATCAGGATATAGCTGCCAACTGCTTCTCCAACACCATGCCTGCTATCCCTGTCACCAGGCTCCCCACCATGATGAAAATGGACTAAGCCTCTGAAACTGCAAATAAGCCTCCAACTAAATGCTTTCTCTTATAAGAGTTACCTTGATCATGGTATTTCCTTACAGTCATAGAATAGTGACTTAGATGGAAGCTGGTACCAGGGAGTGCTGTGAACTTCTGTGATAGACCTGACCATGCTGTTTGTTGGAGAAATACAGAAGGCTTTAGAGCTTTGGACTAGAAAAGCTTTTGGATGCTTTAAGTAGGGATTAGTGGGTCATCCCAGCAGGAGAATGGAAGACAGTGCTGAGGGTGATTTGAACTGTTGGGGCCCAGATAAAGAAGTTTCAGAGAGGAAAAGTATTAGTCAGTGGGCTAGAGAACATTCCTCTGATATTTTGGCAAAGAATGCGGCTGCTTTTTGCCCTTGTCCTAAAATTTTGCCTGGGGCTAGAAAATTTTGAATTAATGGCGTTGACAGAGAAGATTTCAAGACAGGCTAGTATTGACTGTGTCCCGTGGTTATTAGTAATCACTCTTGTGTAGATCTACAAAGAAAAGGAGCAAGTCAGGTAAGGACAAATACAAAAGGTACAGTTTTAGAAGAAATGGAGAACCAGGAAGTGTAATAGAGCAAAGTCCAGTGTTCAAGAGGGCAAAACCTTTAAAGAAAAGCCTAATGCTAAATAGAATATAAAGAGAGTGGTGACCTCAGGGCAAGACCCCACCCAGCTAAACTTCCAACTTGTGAAAAGAAATTAAAGACAAGCTTAAGCAGTGAGGGAAACCATCAACAACACAAAGCTGTTGGAAATGTAATTCAAAGAGGAGGCCAAGTTCCAGTTCAACCAGTAGAACTTGGCAGCTATGGCCATAGGCTTCAGAGTCAAAGACACAAAAGAGGAGCTGTGGAATTTTCCACCACGACTAAGGAAAGATGATGAGGCTAAGTGTGTGTTAGGGTGTCCCCACATGGAGACTCAGAAAGGCCATTGTGTGAAGCTATGAAGGTAAAGCCTGGATTGTGTTGAAGACACCAAGATACTGGAGAAGGCAGAGTTGCGGGATACATGAAAAGAACACAGACAGGGTGCAGAACCAGTCCAAGAGAGAGAAATGTGCTGCAGTCAACAAAGCTGGAAGAAGCTGGAGATCTGAAGAGTGTTTTGACATCAGAGATGGAGATGGCAGGGTTTGAAGTTTGCCCATTTTTTTGGTTTTCCTTTAGTCCAGTATTTCTTCAATGCTCTTTTTTTCCCTTTTAGAATGATAATGTATATTCTGTGGCGCTGTATGTTGGTGTCTGATCTACTTTTTCATTTTGATTTTACAGGGGATTACAGTTAAAAGATTGCCATGAATCTCAGAAGAGACTTTTAAATAGTATTGAGACTGTAATAAAAGATGGGGATTTTTGAAGTTAGACTAAATGCATTTTGCACTATGATAAGGCCATAAGCATATGGAGGCCAGGGAGTGGAATGTAGTAGCTTGAATAAGAATGGCCTCCACAGGCTCATATACTTAAATGCTTAGTCACCAGGGTGTAGAACTATTTTATAGGTGTAGAAGGATCAGGACACAGTGGCTTTTTGGAGGAAGTATGTCACTAGGGGTGACGTGTCAGACCTAGTCTCACACTCTCTGCCTGCAGATCAGGATGTAACTCTCAAATATTTCTGTAACACCATGCCTGTCTGCCATGCCTGCTGCCCACCATAATGATAACAGACTAAACGTGTGAAACTATAAAAAAGCCCCCAGTTAAATGCTTTCTCTTGTAAGAGTTGCCATGGCCATGATATCTTTTCATAGAAATAAAATAGTGACTAAGATAGCCTATCATAAACTGAGAAACTAAGGTCTGCCCCTCAATATCAGGAGGGATAAGTAGAGTTGACCTTCAAAACATGTGGCTCAGCCAAAGCAGGGCAGAGAAGAAAACTATGGAAAACTGGGGGCTAAAATTAAGTGTGGGGAGCATCTTCCCTTGAGAATTAGGCTGAGGAAAAAGAAAAAAAAATGAAGTAATCAATTATCACTACTTACACGTGACAACAGACAACACACTAAACTACCGCAATTTAGCCTCCAACCCATATCTGCTGATTATTATCCTGATCAAATCATTCCCAACATCATGTAGTTTGCTAGGGTTTGCAAAAAAAACTACCAGAATATTTGATTTAACAGAGAGTTTTAATTCAATGTCCTTTCTGTTGTTTAATATAGAACAATATTTCAATATTTTGTGACTGTGGCAGCCCGATCTTGGGAATTAGCAAGTGGAGGCTTAATTTGTAATGACATCTTTTATATGGATACATACTAGTAATCTTTTGTTGTTCACAGATCTCTAACACCCAGGCTTGGAAGTTTCTGCAGGAAATAATTAATTACCCTCATCCTCAACACCACAGAAATTTAGGTTGTCAGATAATGTTCAAATTTTTAAGATGAGTTATTAACTTCCCTGTTGCTGGATTTTCTTGTCTTGCCAGGTCCTGTCAACCTTCTTAGCCCCAAATAAGCACACAGAGACTTATACTAATTATGAAACTATTGGCTGATGACTAGGGTTTCTTACTGGCTAACTCTGTCTTAATTATTAACCCATAACAACTAATCTATGTATCTCTACATGGCCTTTTTCTTATCAGAGAACACCTGGCTTGTCCTATCCTCCTGGTCTCCACATGGCAATTGTCTTTGGTGGTCTCTGCCTATCTTTCCCAGAATTCTCCTCATCCTAGTCCTACCTATCTTCCTGCCTTGTTGGCCAGACAGTGTTTAATTCATCAACCAATAAGAGAAACACATATACAGAAGGACATTCCCCCATCACTTTCCAAGAAGACATTCAAAGAATACAGCCAAATAAATCAATTTTTTTCTTCCAGTTTTAAGTCAATATGTCAAATCTCTGACAGAAAACAAACTAGCTAGACACATTGACAGCAGACTCCAAATCCAGGATGAGCTGCAGGGTGATGGAAGATCCACATCAGGCATTTCAACCAGGACCCACAGGAAATCCCAAGAGAAGCATTCTGATTGACAATTTTCATTATTATTGATAACACTTGTTGGCTTGAAGTGCATGCAAATTACCATTTGCTCTAATATTCAGTGACAGCTTATATTTCATTTAAAAGAGATCTATTTTTATACAAATTAAATCACAGAAGAGTCGTATTTAGATTAAGAGTTGAGGTCAACTAGAGTGTCATCCTGCAGTTCAGTTCAGAAACCCTACCCAATGACAGCACAATCCAGTGTCTTGAGTAGTTTCTGATGAGGAAATAATAAACCCTCTTAGTCAAAACTTTAAAAACTCTATTGTGACATGGAACTTTTCAAACTCCATATACAACCGTTTCACATTCCCAAGTCATAATCCAAATCAAAACTTGCCAACCTAAATTTCTTATAAAGTAAGAGTGGTGAGACAGGGAAAAGAAACACCTTTGTAGGAAGCTTTGCCAATTTTAAAAATAACACATACACACTGCAAAAAATATGATAAAAGATTAAAAAAAGAAATGAAAAATCCTTAAGGCCAGCCCCCAGACATGACAACCCACGGCATTTTGGTCTATAAATACATGCATTGCTATTTATGTATAGATAAGATGAGATCATACTACAAAGCTAAATTGCTTTAGAGCCTGCTTCTTTTTATACAAGTGTGATGCGCACACCCATATTAACAAACAGCACACTGTAATATTCTTTTAAAGAGCCATCGTATGGTATGGCAAATTTAGCCACCTCAGGATGGTTAGTGTAAATACAACTCATACTTCCATTTTGACATTTTCTGAAGGCAAAAAGTTTGAGTAGAGATGAGATGGTGTTGGAGTGGAGTAGATTAAGTAAAACTTAAGGATATCTGGGAAGGACTTATGGAAACCCACTGCTTTGAAATGTAAGTTTTAAAAAATAAGTTTTTAAATGGTTTGGACAGTGGTACCTTGTAGAAAACAATGCTTCACCTAGAATACATGAGTTGTTAAGTGAAAAATATCAATGCTGTGTGTTTGCCCTACAAATTATTGGACAGGGAAGTTGTAGCCCTCCCTCCACAAAAAAATAGGTTTATGACATTGCCATTGATTTCTCACCGTGGCTAGACGATGAGACCTTACTGAAGAAAACATTCCAGCATGGAATGAGGCTCCATCCTTAGCCAATGGCCGCTGGAGGTGTGACCACTGTTGGGTTCCCCAGGATGGCCCCACACCCATAAACATATGGGCAGCACTAAGCAGGAGAAAGAAAGAAAGGAAGGAAGACATGAAGTAAGAGAGGTGAGTGTCCTGGGGGAATTTAAGAGAAGGGGAGTATTTAGGTTAGAGGTGATCCAGATACATTGTATACATATAAGGAATTGCCAGGGAATAAATGAAAACATTAAAAATAAATAAATAGTTAATTAAAAGAGAAAAGAATTAGAACCACTAACTCCTGGCTATTGATAAGTGCCACTAGAGTCCCCTCCAGAAAGAAAGCACAGCACATGCAGAAACTGGAACTATTTTCTCCATAATGCCATTAAAAATGCCAACTCTTTTCTCATGTCTGCAGACAGTTTAGTGGACACACTGTGGTTCTAGATGTAGGATTCCATAACCAGCTTCAAATCCTAGTTTTGCTGTAACTCACCTCCATTATCTTCCTCAGCTGTTCCCAGATTTCTGTAAAACGGATGACATCACTGCACCTGCCTAAGCTAACATGGCCTACAATAAGCTCTTAGTGCACTGCACTCTTATTAAACCAGATGGTGTCCACCAAACGACTTTAAAAAATGGGGGGGAAGTTAATTTGTATTTTCTTTGATTTTTACTGGAAATGATTACAGAGTGCTGTACTTAATTTTTATTAACTATCTTTATTTCCAAAACCCTGTCACATCTATCAAGTCAATCATGATTTACAAATAAATGTAAATTGATTTAGTTTTCTTTGATAATCACATTAAACTTCTAAAATAATAGATAATAAAGCAGCGGTCATAAAAATCCCCATGAGTTTATGTGATAAAAATACTAAGTGTTTCAAACTATAAAACTGTAAAAAGTTACAGCATATACATTTTTCTGTATGTTTTTCTTATAAAGTTTCTTTAGCTGCAACTGTATAATTTCTAAATTAGGGCATTGCTGTGGGGGAGTTATGAATAATTTTGTTAAAGTAATCTTTATTAACCAAATTCAATGTGTACTTTCAATAAAGACCATAGCAAATTTTTCTAGCAACAAAATAGTCTGTCTTATGAAAATAGCTTTACTGTATCCCCTTGTTGGTCTTGAGCCTACAATTCTCTGGTCTCTGCCTCCCAAGTGCTGGGATTATAGGTATGTGCCACCAAACCAGGCTTAAACAACTGTAAATTTTGAACACAAAGATTAGCACTTAAAATACACTACTCAAATTAATTTGCAAGGCAGAAGAAACATGAAAAAAATGATGGATGGTGTCAAGTAACTGACAATTATTTTTGTTCAATAAGTATATATCATAAATAAGAGAAAAAATAAACCACCATTTCCAAAAAAAACACTGATCCCTTTAAGTTTATAAGGAGCCATACTTCAGTGCCCGTCCTTCAATACTGAGACTCACGCATGCCAAGCTCAACTGAATATGCCCCACACTATATCTCCAGCACTGATGGTCTTACAAAGTTGCCCAAAGAACAACTAGGATTATGGTCTACTACTTAATGTTACTCAGTTCTCATCCTAAAGTAGAAACATATGTTTCTTTTTGACCCTATTTCCCACAACTCACAGCCTGTATTCCCATGCCCTGGGAAGGAGCATGAATTTCTACATATAATCTACATATAAAAGACTTCAGCATGAGTCAGGCTTCCAATTGCTAATTACCAAAATCAGGGTCCTATAGTCACAAAATATTCAAATACTGTTTTATATCGAACAACAGAAAGTACCCTGTATTAAAATTCTATGCTAAATCAAATATTCTGGATCTTTTATACATCCTAACAAAATACATGAAAGAAAACCTAAGGGAAAAATTGTAAATCAGAATAAAAACATATTTATTAAACTGTGGGCTTGCATAATCTTCTGTCATCAGCTTACCTTCTTCCAATAGGGAAACAGCCACAAAGTGGACTTGCCTTTGTCTTTGGTATCCAGTCTCCCAGAAGCACTTTGAATGAGCAGACTGCAAATGGCACTTGGGGAGTCAGAAGTGACCATCTGTCCTACGCAGAAAGGTAGGGAAACCTTAGAGCAATGGCTCCAACCTTCCTAATGCTATGACTCTTTAATACAACTCATGTTGTCGTGACCCCCAAACACAAAATTATTTCATTGCGTCTTTGTAGCTGTAATGTTGCTACTGTTATGAATCATAATTAAATATCTGATATGCGGGATGTCTCACACATGACCCCTGAGAAAGGGTCATTCGACCTTTACAGGGGTCATGACCCACAGGTTGAGAAATGTTGCCTGAAGGTTCTGGAGTCAACGCCTGAGCTAATGAAAGACTACCCAGGGACCACTGCAGTCTGCAAATGGAAGTAACTGTATCCCAGTGTGTATGAAAGCAGGCAAGGGACAAGGATTCCCAAATGTGACCAGCCACTCTTCCTGTTTACTGCTCTCACGGAGAGTGCCCTTTGAACAAGGAAGAGCAGGGCTAAGAAGCACTGGATTTATTTGTCTACAGATCGTTCAGAAAGTCAAATGAAGGAAATGCATTGTATCAGCTGAGGCATAGCAAGAAGCCAGTCCACAGGGTAGCCTCGATGCTTTTTGACTGAAGATGCTGGCAATTTAAGCAGCCTGGCTTCTTCTTTGTCAATGCACCAATATGTTTACTGTGCATGTGGGTACATAGTTGGAGGAGCCAAAAGATTCTCCAATAATGGGTTTACTGATCCATGGAGATTGGTTTCTAGAATTTATATTCCTGGGACATGCTCTAAACAAAGAAAAAAATGAATTAAGCCTAACAAATTAAAAATACTAAAACAAAACAAAAAACCCCCACACTCATAGTGTCCACTATGTAGATACAGTATGATATAAGATATAAATTTCTGAACATCACTCTGCTAGCATGTGTCAGAGAGACACTCGATGTATCTGCCTCTGATGTTATAAAACTCTGATCATGGACAGGCATTGGTGACGCACACCTTTAATCCCAGCACTCGGGAGGCAGAGGCAAACAGATCTCTATGAGTTTGAAGCTAGTCTGGTCTACAGAGTGAGTTCCAGGACAGCCTCCAAAGCAAGGAAACCCTGTCTCGAAAACACACACACACACACACACACACACACACACACACACACACACACACACACACACACACAAACCTCTGATCATGTCAAGTTACAGTGGTATCTTATCAGTTCACTTTTACATAGAAGTTTAAGATGAAGGTCCTTCAGACAGTCTAGTCAAATACATGCACATCTGAACAACACTATCTGATGTTCTTGGTGTTGGGTGACGGGATGACTTTTTCTAAGGTAGCACAGCTTATAAAAATGGACCTAGAGTGACCGTCTGCATTAGTCATGGTGTATGCAGTAACCCAGTGCTACCTTCCCTAATGGGGTCACTTGTGACCTCACTATGAGTCCTGTGGGGAAAAGAAAAGGTATTTCATCTTTGCTCATGAGACTAGAAATAAAGAGAAAAAGCAACAGTAGTTATTACTACATGCATTACACTGTCAGTCATAATTGTTAGTATGGTTTCCTGAAGGGTGACTTTTATTTGTTTTTTCTGTTTATATGTCTCTTTGACTCTGTGTGTGTGTGTGTGTGTGTGAGAGAGAGAGAGAGAGAGAGAGAGAGAGAGAGAGAGAGAGAGAGAGAGAGAGAGAGAGAGAGAGAGAGAGGGAGAGAGAGCCTGTGCATGAGAGCTGCTGTAGTGCTTGGAATGTTTGGGAAAAGGTTGAAAAAGACCCAAACTGGATTTGTCATGCAAGTCAGGCTGAAAACCACCCACTACCAACCCCCTTCCCTTCAACAAAAGAAAATAAAAACTGCAGCTGCAAAGAGAAAATTTAATAGAAGCAGAAGTTCAGAACTATGTGCAGGGCTTTTTCTAAATACTAAGGTAGCCTGGCATCCATCTGCATTCTGACTAAAATGGTAGTGATTGTAGAGAGAGTGCTATTTTTCATCACTGTTTTAAACCCGCTTATATAATATTCTATTTTATGTCATAAAGTGAAACTGCTCCTGAGATAATGAACTGAAGTCCCTCATATCTTTGTTCTGTGAGCTTGGCTATGCAGTCTTCCTCACCCAGAGATACTTTGGTGGGGATCTGTAATGTGACTCCCCCTCCTCCGAAAGTCCAAAGGGGCAGCCAAATCCAGAGAACAACATTCACCATCTGGGCTTCATTTTGATCCAGGAAACAAAGATTAAGAGGTGCAGAAAAGTTTCTTGTACCAATTCCCTTTCCTCCTCTTCCTCCTTTCCTCTTCTCCCTCCTCCTCCATATCCTCCTATGAAAACAGGTCCTTTTCTTTTACTTTCAAACACATATATAAGTTTTTCCAAACCTATTTTCCAATAATTTTAAAGCAGATACATTTAAATTGCTTCCCACTTTGGGGCCCATTATCAACTAAACTCAACTTAACTCAACTGCTTCTAATTTCATTCTGGAACTTTCAACATGAAATACATGAAAAATGGCAGCTAGGAGCACAGTCAGGCTGACATTGTGTCAGCAACTGTCATTGCCTTGCCATGATTCCCATTGTAGAGGTCTTTACTGTCCACACCCCAGAGTTTCCATCTATAAAATAGTAAAGACAGAATAGGATGGGGGAAAATTAGTGAAGGGCTAAGCCCCATATTAATGCTAGGAGTTAGACTTTTAATCTAGGCACATAGTTTTTCTTCTAGTTTACCAACCATGAAGACACCACCAAAACCTAAGCAGGGTCTATTGCTTCTCAAGATATCAAGTGACAGGATTTTGGTGACTAAGCTTAGACATTCAATCCTCTTTCTATTACAAAACAACCAACCAAAAAGGAAAAACAGTCAAAGGGAATCTTAAAGTATAATGCCCACTGTTTTAAAACAAGAGGCAAAACTAAGACCTGTAAGAATTCAGGGAAGAAAAAAAGGTTACTACCATAATTTCTTCATGCACATTTTAGGAAACAGAATGGCCCTCAAATAGGATGTGGCAGCACCCTTGTAGAGCTCTTGCTGGATAGGGGCTGCATGTATTTGCCTATATCCTCAAGTGCTCCAGGGAAGGTGGTTTGATGGCCCCCTCAATAGAAAATGAACACCCAAGAACAGATGTAGGAGTAGGCAGGTTTTATTTCTTACTAACAAATTAAAGAATTTGGCAATAAATTTTTTAAGCAGATGGATTGGAATATTTTGGGAAATGCTAAGGGGTTGATTTTGAATTGCATTTTAGAACCTCAAGTTATATAGAAATAAGATTTTTGGCTAATGTAATTGCCTTCCAAATTCAGCAGGGTTTATTAAAGGCAGCAGTCATTACTTTAACTTTGATCTAGAACAATCTATTAAGCAGTAGTTAACCTTAATCAGGAATTAAGGTTCAAATAGTTAAAAATAAAACTAGACTGAATGTCCTTTTCAGCAAGAGGAATAATTAAAAAATAAACATGTGCCCTAGACAAGATGGGCCTGACCCAAGACAAGACGGGTCACATCCCATCATGATTTTGGGGCTGTTCTTGAGGTGAAAAAAAAAACAAAATAAAACAAAACATTACTTCTGCCTTTGAACCTAATCTTTCATTAGGGAATCTGTTTTATTGTTTTTTGTTTTGTTTTTTTTTGGTTTTGGTTTTGGTTTTGTTTTTTTGAGACAAGGTTTGTCTGTATTGGAACTCATTTTGTAGATCAGGCTGGCCTCAAATTCACAGAGATACTCCTGCTTCTGCCTCCCAAGTACTGGGAGTAAAGGCGTGCGCCACCAACGCCCAGCTGTGCCACCAACGCTGGGCCTGTTTTATTGTTTACCCTGTCCATGGTAAAAATTTAATAAGCTTTCTCTACAAGATTGTGTCTGCATTAAACTCAAACTTGTGCTTCCTAAGATTCCTTGACAAACTCGTGCCCATTCTGGTTGACTACTAATCCAAAAAGACACAACTAAAATTCAAAGTTTGAAATGTTTTATTTTCTTCAACCTTTCTGTGTAGCAGGCTTCCTCAGACCAGCAGCCCCCACATCATGACAGAGAGACTTATTAATTATGAATGCTCGGCCTTATCTATGCTTGACCCACTACTTCTTACAATTTACTTTAACTTGTTTCTTTTCATCTATGTTTTGTCTTGGGGCTTTTTACCGTTCTTTATTCTGTATGTCCTAATTTCCTGCTTCTTCCATGTCTGGATGGCTGCCTGGCTGGCTGGCCAGTCCCAGTGACTTCCTCTATTTCTCCCTCCTTCTCTCTCATTTTCTCTCTCAAGCCTAGATTACTCCTCCTACTACTTATTCTCTCTGCCTGCCAGCCCCTCCTAGCCCTATACTGCCTGCCTATTAGCAATTCAGGTTTTTATTAGACCAATCAGGTGCTTAGGCAGACAAGGAAAAACAAATGTAACACATCTTTACATAGTTAAACAAATACAGCATAAATGTAACACATCTCTACATAGCTAAACAAATATTCTATTCCACAACATTTCTCTTTCCCACTGTATATACAATGGAGTCATTGTTTTTTCTTTGGCTCTTTTCTTAGATCAATTGCCTAGTTAATACTTACTAAACATCTGCTCCATACTCTCCTTCAAAGCAATTGCTTTCACGGAATATCCAAATATACAACTATGAATCTTCATTCAAACCTAATCCCATAGCCTCTTAATTGGCTCTCTAACATCGTACCTTATAAAAACGTATTTTAGAGGCCACAAAACTAGCAATTCTTTCCTCCACAACAACATGCCAGTGATCAATTACAAGTGACCCTCCCTACTCTCTGATGTTGACAATACAGGAAATCATGTTAACTAAATCTGTAAATGAGCCCTAAAATGCTCTACTGGGGCTGGCTCTGACTGGCTCAGGAGCCATCTTTCCCCAGCCTTCAGAGAGTCTGACTTGGCAGCTTGAAATAAGCTCCCAGGAAACTCTTTGTACTTGTGCGACTTTCCTCTAAATAGTCCTATCTCCAAAACGTTATCCAATATGCTCACTTTTGGGCACTCTGAGGGTAGCTACACTTTACTATTTACATTAAGAGATTATTGCTCCTACAAAACAGAACTTGTAGCGAGAAAGTATGATTCTTAGCACTCTTGGAACATTGGGAGTACTCTGAGGGACAAGATACAGGAAATAAATTGAGAGGCATGTGGACGAGTGGTGGACGGCAGGAACCCAAATCACAGGAGAGAGTTGAGAGAGGAAAAGGACTTGAAGCAAATGGTAATTGGTGGGTATTGGTTCCGTCAGGTGCAGAGAGTGCAAACCGTCCTCCCTGGTGGAGAAAATGAATGAGCAGAAAAACAGGCAGAAGAGCAACGTGACTTAAAAATGGACTTAGGCACAGAACAAGGCTATGGAGAGGCAGAGGGAGCCACCAAAATTTGTGAAAAGAGGAATGATGTATTTTACAAATATTATTTTTTCCTCTTTTTTTTTTAATTTAAACTAGAAACAAGCTTGCTTCCCATGTCAATCCCAGCTCCCTCTCCCTCCCCTCCTTTCCCACCAACAATCCCCCCCAGCTCCCCTTCCAGCCCCCATTCAGCTCCCCAGGGAGGGTAAGGCCCTCCATGGGGGATCTCCAAAGTCTGTCATATCATCCAGGGCAGGGCCTAGGCCCTCCCCAATGTGTCCAGGCTGAGAGAGCATCCTTCCATGTGGAATGGGCTTCCAAAGTCCATTCGGATGCCAGGGATAAATACTGATCTAGTACCCGAGGCCCCAGAGATTGCCGAGGCCTCCTCACTAACACCCACATTCAGGGGGTCTGGAATAGTCCCATGCTGGCCTCTCAGCCATCAGTCTGGGGTCCATGTGCTCCCCCTTGTTCAGGTCAGCTGTTTCTCTGGGTTTCACCTACCCAGTCATGATCCCTTTGCTCATCACTCCTCCCTCTCTGTCACTGGGTTCCAGGAGTTCAGTTCAGTGTTTAGCTGTGGGTGCCTGCCTCTGCTTCCATCAGTCACTGGATGAAGGCTCTAGGATGGCACAAAAGGTAGTCTTCAGAACTGCTCAACTCATTGTTTTTCTGCTCTTAGAGTATGATCTCTGATAACCCCAAACCCCTCAGTTTGCAGACTTGCTGGACTAGGATTCTTACTTGTGCTGAGGGCGCTGTTGTGTCACCTGGTCACCAATCACAAGCCTCTAAGATATAAGCACTCCTCATTCACTCTGAGAGCTTGTTAGGGGTTTACACAGGCACGGTTTAGGATTAATTTCAGCCTAAATTTTATCTTGCCTAATGTGATGGCTATTTTTTGGTTGTCAATTTTACTATATCTGGAACTAACTACAACCTAAGCAACTGGGTACACCTTTGACAGATTTTTTTTTTTAATTAAATCATTCAAAGGACGAAGACAAAATTTTAGTCTGGATCTTTTGAGGTAAAAGATATACCTTTAATCCAGATCTTTTGAAGATAAACCTTTAATAAACCTTTAATCTGGGCCATACCTTGTACTGGAAGCCTATATAAAGGACATGGAAGAAAGAAACTTGCTCTCTTGGGCTGTGTGCTTTTACACTCATTCGTAAGTCTATTCCTCCACTAACATTAGAGCCTACTTCTTTAGGATTCTGGTGTGCACCAAAGACCAATTGAGACAACTAGCTTCGTGGATTGAGCAATGACTAGAGATTTGAACCTTCCAATGGTAGATAATCATTTTTGGACTAGCTGAACCAACAGCCTAATAAATCCCCCCATCTATAGCTATCTATGTATCTATATCTGTATCTATATCATAAATATATCTAGAGGATATATTCTATCTATATCTATCTATATACATATATCTAGATGTAAATTCATTCTACCAGCTCTTTTCCTCTAGAGAATCTAGGTAAGTTGTAATTATTGTAATCACACTGGAATTAGTATTCTAGCTTAAAAAGAACCACTCAGGCACAATCAGTTAATAATTTTTGTGTCATATATCAGTGGTATCCAAAGAAGGTGGCAATGGACTTTAAAGAAGAATATTGGAGAGCCAGTAATCTTAGCACTCAGGAGGCAGAAGCAGGAAGATTGCCTCGCGATCTAGTCCAGCCTGAGACCTGTCTCAAAACAAGAAAACAAAGAGAGAAATTTCTAGGTTCTGTCTCTGTTTCTGTCTCTGTCTCTGTCTCTGACTCTCTCTGTCTCTCTGTCTCTCTGTCTCTCTGTCTCTCTGTCTCTCTGTCTCTCTCTCTCTGTGTGTGTGTGTGTGTGTGTGTGTGGTGTGGTGTGGTGTGTATTCCTTTCTTCCAAACTGGGGACCAAACCTAAGCCCTCATTTGTGCTAGGCAAATATTATACCCCTGATTATACACCTCTAGCCCTATATATAACAGATGTGTGAATTAACTTATGTGATATGTATGTACTATTTAAAAATGAGTTTTGTAGCTCACAGGGTTCACAACTGGTTGGTGATGACTTTTGTCCTCTGGTAGAGGCATGGCATCTTCTAGCACTATGAAAGCCAGCAGTAGGTATGATCCTTCTATGTCAGTGTCAGCTTGATTTCTCCATGGTCTAGGACTCATGTATGCCAATTACAAAAATGATAAGACATGTTTTCTGGTGCAATGCTGGCACAGATATCATGGGAATAACCAACCACTTTCTGACTGGATTTAAGGAAGACCTGCTCCACAAGATGAAACTCATATCTAACGCCATTTTCAGGCCAAGAACCAATGGCTAGAAATAGCACAGGTTCTAGGTGAGGGCCTACTTCTACTATTCTGCTAAATGTACACAGAATTAAACCAACTCCTAACTGCTTACACCCATAGATTAATGCATCATTCACCTGTTCTCAGTAGATGATGATCGACACAGATACCCACAACCTGCTAAAGCACAGAAAAGACTGCAGAGTATTTATCCCTAAATGGAGCACACACATTGTACCCTTCTCTAAAGGGCCATGGGAATCACTGTAGAAAAGGAAGAAGGAAAGATATAAGAGGGAGAGGATGTACATGGCTACAAGGAAGCAGTGTCTTCAAGACCCAGTACGACAGCTGCACATATGAACTCACAGTAGTTACACAGCATGGACAAGACTGGTGAAAGCCCAGCCCAGACCAAGTCCCAGCACGGAGAGGGGATCAGGGCATAATGTTCTACCAATAGCTGCAGAGAAGTTCGTTGTTGTTGTTGCTGATTTTCCATCGTTAGCTGCTGAGAGAGGAGGGGTCGACTTTCTCTAGGCGTATATCCCCTGGCAAATCCGCCATGCTTCAGCAGAAAGTCACACATCCAGGAACGTTGGGCAGCACACACTGGCCTTCAAGGACAGAGAACAAGATGCAAAGTTGGATGGGAAGGAGAAAGAGAGGTGGGTGTGGCAAGAATCGAAGCGGGGAGGGCAACTATGGTCAAAGCATGCTATAATTCTCAAGGAACTAAAAAATGAAAATAGGATACAAGATTAAAGAGACTAAGAAAACGGTTCACCCATGTTTCCTATACCAAGGCAGGTGTAGAAGTGCAAGTAATCCAGCAGTCTGAGGCAGAAGGTTCAAGGGCTCAAAGCCAGTGAGACCCTATCTCAAAATACAACCAACCAACCCGCCAGTAAGTAAGAATAGAAAGGGAAAATAAGCCCTTTGGGAAAAATATCCATGCAGGAGCAGGTACAGTAGTCTAGAAACTGAGTGCAGGAGCAGGTACAGTCTAGGAACTGAATGCCACTTCCCAATGAAAAGGCAAAATTAACATTCTCCAGATTAACACAATCTGCTTCCAGCTATTGATATTCATTTTGGATCAGACAGGACATATTTAGAAAATGGCACATCACCAGAAAATGTGGGTGGGAGTGTAGGATTTTTGCCTAATACAATGCTTCTAGAATTTTTTTTAAGCCAGAAAAGAAATCTGTTTCCCAAATCATTTGGATTAGAATACAGCCCTCCATTAAACAACTATATGAAGTAGAGTAGCATCATTTCACTAAAAATAACCACTCACAAAAGCTGTACTTAAAACACAGCCTTGGGGGCCCTGGTGGTCCTACATCTGTGTAGTATGCTTGAGCCCAATGTTTGAGTCCTAGGACAGGAAACAAACAAACAAAAAACCAAACAACCAAAACATCAAATATAGGCAGCACACTAATCATATTGGCTACTGTCAATATATTCACAGTTAAAATAATATAGTTTCATCAAATACTTCATAACATATCATAAAATATACCAGTGGTGAAAATTAAAGTATTTAAATATACCTACTGATAAAAATGGGATGCCTTTTATTAACAACGTGCAGATATGCACATCCACCAGCTACCATAAAGGCTTGCATGCTAGCAGAAGCAGAAAAAAGTGGGTGGATATTACAAATGTCATTAAGAAATAAATTAAAGGAAAATTGATGCCTTTATTAGGATACCATACATTTTATTTTAATGATAGCAAGTTTTCAAATTAGATTAAAAAGTACTTCTAAAAAATCCTTCAGAGGGGATTGCTGTGCAGGCCTGAGGACCTGAGTTCACATCACAAGCACCCATGCAAAAAGTCAGGAAACATTGTAAGTGCTCGGAACCACAGGACCGGAGGGCAGAGATAGACAGATGGTAGGAACCCTCTGCCCAGTCTGAAAGGTGAGCCTTGGGTCAGTGAGAGACCTCATCTCATGGGAAGAAGGCAGAAAGCAACAGAGGAAGACACCCAAACCCCCCCTCTGGATATTGGGACACACACACTCATGCATGACCCTCCCATCACACACACTGCACACAAAGTACTTCAGAAATATTCACTTGCTTGTTGTGCTTTGGAAACATTTACTTGCTTGATATCTCAGAACAGTTTCAGAGGCAAATCAGAAGATGAGAGTGGAAGGAAGGAAGACAAAAATGGGAAGAAAGGAGATGAAGAGAAAGATCAGGAGGCAAAAGGAGACTAAGGAAAGAGGCTCACGTCCTAACATTCTAGGGTAGGTCTCAGAGCTGGATCAGATCTCAGATCGTGGTCTCTCACGGATGCTTTTCTCTCCAGGGTCCACCCTTTCTAAAAGACTCCCGCCTTAGTGATGACAACACACGTGTTAGCAACTGCAGCTTCCATCTTCTTGGTCTCAAATACAGTGAAAAAACCCCTTCTGTCTAAAGAACTGCACTAAGGTGTCCAGGGTGCAAACTCATCGTTCCAATTGTGGGTTAGAGCCGCGTACAAATGCATTGGTGCACCTGAGAGGGCCAAAAAGACATACCTGGTGGAACCACACGGGGGGGGGGTCGCATCCCCCTAACTCCAGGCATAGGAGGAAGGGAAGTTCCAAAAGACCAGGTGGGTACAGCTTCCGAAGACCAGCACTAGACAGCCTCGGCAGACCTCAGGGCTCTCCTCATGCTGTCTTCGTCTCCAATCCATTCACAACCTTTCCCCATCCCAGGAGCCTTCAACCTCCAACATGTGTGTTCAGCACAGGACTTCTCTAACACAGGAAAATGCTATTTAATGAAGGGAATAGCCCTAGAGTCACAGGGTTTGAAAGGTTCAGGCATTACTCTGGCCTGCCCTGCTACCTGGCAGGATTCACTCAGGCAGTTCTCTAGCCAGCCCAGAGTTCCTTGAGAACTAGACTGCATGCAGGTGCAAAGGACCCTTTAAAGGGCAGACCCCTGCCCACTCACGCTCTCTCGTCTTTTCTTCTCTCTCATCTCATCTTCTCTTCCCTTACCTTGCTCTCTCCCTCTTGTCTGTCTCCCCGCTTTCAGTCTCGGTCTAATAAACACTGGTTAAAATGCTCTCCGTGGCTCATGCTGTATGGCGCCGGTTCCTGTCTCCTGCAACACTATTTCCTTTTTTCTAATTTCTAATCTTAAGCAAAATAACAACAGGGTTCAAGTTCTCATTCTGCCTCTGTCACTTTAGCAAGTGACACAATCTTTCTACGTCTCAGTTTCCTCTCCACAACTAAAGGCAGGTGACAAAAGCAAATATAAGTTGCTAGGACAAAAAAAAAAATGAGTTGACATGTGCAAAAACGCCTAAAATAGTGCCTAACACAAAGTTATCTCTCAACAAAGGACATCGATATCCAGTGTTTAGTTAATAGACAATTAGCACTGTCTTGCTTACTTTATCCAGAACCTTTAGGTGGTTCTAGCATATTCCTAACCTCAATACTCAAGAGTTAGAGATAGGGGAGTTTGAGGCAGTCCTGGGCTATCAAGAGACCCTTCGTAGAGAGAGACACCATCATGCTGCAGGGCTCATGTGGAGGGTTTTTCGGGGGGGGGCATGGGAAAGCGGGGAGGGGCGGGGAAGACTGGCCCCTGGAGACAACAGCAAAGGAGGAGAGGAAGAGAGAGGCAGAAGGCAGGCGGGTGTCTTTCACAAGGAGACTTCAGCGTGTGCTGTGGCAACGTAGCTGAGGACATTGTCAGGACCCTGAACAGGTCAGAATACTGCCTGAGTGCTAACACCTGACACAAAAGACACCTGTAATTCATAAGATATCACATAAGGAAGCAGGTAACAAGTACTGGGCCACACAATGGGAGCTCCTTCTCTAAGATTACCCTTCTAACTTACAGCCTTCCCACCAATACAGAAAGGTGGCAGTTTCGCTGCCTCCTTACCAAACTGTGTTACAAGAGAAAAAAAACTCTGCAAAGTATAGAAGGCTTTCACAGGTTACAGGAAGTCTCTGCTACTCAAGGATTTCCCACTGGTCCTTTTCAAATGCCCTTGTCTAGACACCAGAATGGATGTTTCCTACACCTTAAAAGATTTGAATAAGAAGAGAGAAGCATTCTTAGTTCCTACTGTGTGTGTGATGGATGGGGGAGGAGTACAGTCCACCTAGTATCCCTGGAGCTCAGTACCTCCCAGAGGGCAAGGCCCTACTCAGGAACCAAGTGTCCAGTGAGGCTTGGACTCTAGCACCTTCCAGAGGGAGGTCACAGGCCCTACTCAGGAGGAACCAAGTGTCCTGTGAGGCTTGGACTCCAGCTAGGAAGATGCAGAAACAGCGATGAATTCAAAAACAGAAACTAGCAACAGGGTGTGGCTCTGGGCAAAGAGAGGACTTGACCCAGGCTCTGAAGAGCAGAAAGATGTAAGACAGGAAAATGGAGATGTAAGAAAAGACACTGCACTGACATTTCTGCTCAGCTCACAGTGGTTCTTGTGAGCACAAACACATTCCTGCTGACATGTCTCTGGGTGCTGCATGCAATTATCATTACTTTCTCTACTGTTCAGTCACATCAAAGGCAGGGTTACCATTTCCAGGAGTCTTGCAGTGGCTGTTTGACTGCGGTTCTTTAGCATGTGTTCAAATACCCTGCTTTTAATATCCAGCAATTAAATAAACAGAAAAGGAAAGCGGCCGAGAACTGTTCTTATTGAAGAGACCAGGCCCCTGCTTTAGTAGCCATGACTCAACATGTGCTTGCCTGACCCTGCCCCTCCTCCCAGTCACTAGGAGGTCAGATACCCTGGTGGCAAGGAACCAATCAGAAGTTAGCTGGTGGGGTTGTGCTTTATGGCTCTGGGTGTGCTCTACAGACAAGTGCACAACAGTGATGTGCATAGCATAGCAACCACCCTGGGAGGGCCTATAGGCCATAACAACCAGTTGACCAATCAGCACAGGACAGGTTGCCCAAGCCCAGAGTTCACCAATGCTGAGACTGTTGCGTGCCCCTAGACACTCCCCTTGCTCTACCCAATACATTCCCTCGACTCATGGTTTCTCAGGGTCCTTCTCTAAGCATCAGCCACGATGAACAGATGAAGGGCCCAAGCTAATGAGGTTAGCTCATTAAACAACAACAATTTGCATTGAAATGGGTCTCTTGATGATTTGGGAGTTTCAGAATTTGGATGTAACATTTATCACTATTCATTTTAGCTTTACTCTCAACAGCTTACCTTCCTAATCTTCACAAGCAGTTCATAAAGATCGGTATTACCAAAAAAAAAAAAAAGTCAGAAGAGCCAGAGAAATAGTAATTCTTAACAATCCATTCCTGCAGTTTGAGAACGGAGCAGGGCTGAGACACGTAGTCTTACACCCATGTTCTCAACACAGGGGCATCCTGCCCTGCTTTGTGACTCCACATGGAAAACATTGACAACACCTGTAGAAACAGCCAGCAACCAAGACCAAGGCAAAGATACACTATAGGATACAGAGAAGGGCCAACTTCCAGCACCCTGATGATGACTGGGGTCAGGCGCATGTGCTAATTCTTTGTAATAAAAATAGCAAACCAATACCACGGTCAAAGAAAGGGGTGCATATCTGAGAGGAGGCTACAAGACAGCAGAGTGCCAAGAGACTCTCCCAGGCTATTACACAGGTGCACGGACTCACCCCCTCCTTTCCTGATGCAGAGGATGAAGACACAGAGGTGCAGAGCACTGAGCCCAGACCAGGCAGAGAATGAGACAGTGAACCCAGAGCTATACTCAGCACTTCTAGCATTCTCTCTCTCTCTCTCTCTCTCTCTCTCTCTCTCTCTCTCTCTCTCTCTCTCTCTCTCTCTGCCTCTCCCCCCTCTCTCCCTGCCTCTCCTCATCCCTTCTTCTCTCTCTCTCTCTCTCTCTCTCTCTCTCTGCCTCTCCCCCCTCTCTCCCTGCCTCTCCTCATCCCTTCTTCTCTCTCTCTCTCTCTCTCTCTCTCTCTCTCTCTCTCTCTCCCTGCATCTCCCCCTCCCTTCCTCTCTCTCTCCCCCCTCTCTCTCCCTTTCCCAAGAATGAAATTTCTTATCCAAAAGCAGAAAAAAATCTCTACTCCTTGGTGTAGTGTCACCAATTCATTTATAGACATTAAACAGGACTAAGAAGGCATGCTTGCATTAAGGTTGCACACCCCTTGTCTGCCAAGACACTGAGGCTGACTCTCCTCCCTGAGGAGTTTTCACTCTCTGGACCGGAAGAGTTACTGACATTTGGGCACACAGGTCTTTCTTGTGTAGGATGTATGGAGCAACATAGGGCAATGTCCACTACATCCCAGCAGCAATTCCCAGTCATGATCAAAGTCACCCAACTGCTTCTCACTGAGAATCAGTGGGTCTCTATGTTGTGTGGTGCTCTTTTACTCCAGTAGCCATGGCAACTAGAACAGAACAGCACAATTGTAGCAAGGTCTACTATAATGGTCCCAGAGATTAATATTCCCTTGTAGATAGAGGGAGGAATAGATGATCAAGAGGCCCTCATCTAGGATTCCAGTTATGGTTCCTGCAGCCTGTCCCCCAGCTGCAAGTAATCTTGGGAAATGTTAGAGTGTATAGTAAGTAGAAGGCTAATTGAAGGCAGATCCATGAGGTTTCCATCCATGACTGAGTAAAATTCTGTAGTGATGTAGCTGTTTTGGTGTCACATATGTAACCCTTCACCCCCATGTTCTTTAAAAAAAAAAAGTTCAATAAGCTCACAGGTCTCATCAAATCGGACTTCGGTGAAATTGTACTTAGGGTTGCTGTTGGTGTCTACCTGGGGTCAACAGGTATTGGCTATGTCGTCCCCCCCCAGGAAAAATTATGCGATACCATGAACCACAGCTATTAGCTCTGTTCTCCAAGACTTTATCATTAACCAGTGCAACACCAAACACATTATGCTTTGACAGCACAGAATTTAGTATCCATCCTCAATGACTTGTAAAGCAACTGGAACATTCCCCCATTAAGAGTTGTGGCCCTCTCCCTTCCCCCACTCATTTCTGTACCCCAGGCCCCAACTCAACCTTCCCCTCCCATGCCATGCCCGCCAGAACACAAGACAGGCTATTTGAAGACCTTCTCCACTCTCTGTTCCCCCAGACCCAATCCCTCAAGCTTCTCCCTAGCTCTGCAACAGAACATCACTTGCAGACTCATTTCCCCATCTCCTATGGATCCCACAGGCAACACACAGCCATCACACACTAAAAATCCTGAGAAGAAACAGAAACCAAGGAACAAAACACCCACCCAACAAAGACAAATCCACAAATCAGCACGTAGACCTACAATCATCCCAAACTCAGATGTCTAATCCAGTGTAAGAAGAAAATCAACAACAACCAGTGCAATATGGCACCAGCAGAACCCAGCAACCTCTCATAGCAGGCCCTAGATATTCCAACATGGCTGAAGCACAAAAAAAGTCCTTAAAACCAACTATATGAAGGTGATAGAGGTCCCCAAAGAGGAAATTAATAAATCCCTTAAAGAAATTTAAGAAAACACAAACAATTGGAGGAAATTAATAAATCCTTTAGAGAAAGCTAAGAAAAAAGGAAACAATGAAAGGAAACAAATAAAACCATGCAAGACCTGAAAATAGAAATAGAAGCAATAAAGAAAGCCCAAACTGAGGAAATTATGGAAATGTAAAATTTAGGAATTTGGAAACAAACTAGGGATGTAGACTTCAATAACTGGATACAAGAGATGGAAGACAGAACCTCAGCCATTGAAGATATGATAGAAGAAACAGATATATCAGTCAAAGAAAATGTTAAACCTAAAAAATTCCTGATAAAAAAATCCAGGAAATCTGGGACACTATGAAAAAACCAAGCCCAAGAATAATAGGAATAGAGGAAGGAGAAGAATCCAAGCTCTAAAACCCAGAAAATATATTTAACAAGGTCATAGAAGAAAATTTTCCTAACCTAAAGAAGAACATACCTATAAAGGTAAAATAAGTATACAGAACAACAAATAGATTAAGCCAAAAAATAAAGCTCCCCCATCATATAATAATCAAAACACCAAATGTAAAGAACAAAGAAAAATTATTTAAAGGTGCAAGGGAAAAAAGGTCAAGTCACATATAAAGGCAGAATTATAGAATTACATCTGACTTCTCAATGGAGACTCTAAAAGCCAGAAGGTCACGAACAGATTCTAAATGAGTACAGATGTCAGCCCAGAGTGCTATATCCAGGTAAAACTTTCAATCACCACATATGGAAAAATAAGATATTCCATCATAAAAAATATCCATCTATAAATCCAACCCCTACATAAGGTAATATAAGGAAAACTCCAACCCAAGGAGGTTAACTACAGACACAAAAACACAGGAAATAAATAATCTCACACCAGCAAAAACAAAAGAAGGGAAACACACACACACACACACATACACACACACACACATACTACCACCACCACCACCAACAACAACAACAATAACAAAATAAAGGGAATCAACAATCATTGATCATTGATATCTCTCAATATCAATGGTCTCCATTCCCCAATAAAAAGACACAGACTAACAGAATGGATTAAAAACAGGATCCTTCTGCTGCATCCAAGAAACACACCTCTACGTGAAGGATAGACGTTACCTCAAGGTAAAAGGTTGGAAAAATATAGCAAACAAACAGACCTAAGAAGCAAGCTGATACAGCCATTTTAATATCGAACAAAACAGACCTCAAACAAAAGCAAATCAAAAGATATGGGGATGGACACTACAGAACCTGAGCAAAGAGAAAGTGGGGAACAGCCTTGAAAGTATTGGCACAGGACTCTTATAGTGCAGCTTCTAAGAGCAACAATTAATAAATGGCACCTCTCAAAACTGAAAAGCTTCTGTACAGCAAAGGGTACTGTCAATTGGACAAAGCAGCAGCCTACAGAATGGGAAAAGATTTTTTACCAACTCCATATCTGATAGAGGACTAATATCCAAAATATGTAAAGAATTCAAGAAACCAGATATCAAAAAATCAAATAATCCAACTTTAAAATGGGGTGTAAACAGAATTCTCAATAGAGAAATTTTAAATGGCTGAGAAACACATAAAGAAATGATCAACATTCTTAGCCATCAGGGAAATGCAAATCAAAACAACTTTGAGATACCATCTTACATCCATCCCAAATGGCTAAGATAGTAACACAAGTGACAGCTCATGCTGGAGAGGATGTGCAACAAAGAGAACACTCCTTCATTGCTGATGGGAAGTACAAACTTGTACAGCCACTATGGAAATCAATATGGTGGTTTCCTCAGAAAATTGGGAATTGATTTACCTGAAGACCCAGCTATACCACTCTTGTGAATATACCCAAAGTATGCTTCATCCTTCTATAAAATCACTTACTCAACTATGGTCATTGTGGCTTTATTCATAATAACCAGAAACTAGAAACAACCTAGATGTTCCTCAATTGAAGACTGGATCAAGAGTACACATGGAGTATTACTCAGCTGTTTAAAAAAAGCATCATGAAATTTGCAAGCATATGGATGCAACTAGAAAAAAAAATCTGAGTTAGGCAACCCAAACCTAACTAAGCAGGCTCGCATGGGCTCACAGAGACTGGAGCAGCGAGCACAGGGCTTGCAGGGATCTACACCAGGTTCTCTGCAGATATGTTGTAGCTGTTAGCTTGGTGGTTTTGTGGGACTCCTAACTGTGGAAGCAGGTGTCTTTTTGACTGTTTTGCCTGCTCTTGGGACTTTTTTCCTCCTGTTGGATTGCTTTGTCCAACCTTGATATGGAGGCTTTTGCCTTGTCTTGCTGTATTTTGTTTTGATGTGTTTATGTCTCTTAAGGCCTGCTCTGAAGATGGAAACAGGAGGAATGGATCTGAGGGAGAGAGCAAGGGCAGGAGCTGGGAGGAGTGGAGAGAGGGGAAACTGTGATCAGGATGTATTGTATGAGAATATAATTCATTTTAAATTAAAAAAATAAGCAGTTGAGGCCCTAAAAGCATCTAGAAGATAGCTGAACTCGGAAGCAGATCTCCATTCTGAAAATCCAGTCCCAAAGCTTTTCACCTGAAGGGCCAGTATATGGACTGGAGTTTCAGTCCTGCTCTCATGAATAGCCTCTGACAAGGATGCTCATTTAGGGAAAGAGAGGTTAACAAGAAGCCAGAACTCTGTGTTGGCAGCTCTGGCCTCCAAGCTGGATAAGACCAAGGACTTTCTTGCTTCTTGCCAAGGACAAGCATGGAAATGCTACTTTTTGAGTCCCTGCCCTGAACAGATTGATCCATTTCTACCCCATTCTCATCATTATTTGTGTACCACCTATGCTTTTAATTCATGAATGTGCTGCTGCCTACTAAGACAATAATAAACTTACCTAGCATTTCAGGCCCTTTGAACTTGACCCAAGGAGTCTTGACCAGTATTACCACAACTCCTGAAAATAACATCTATCCTCCATACCGTATATTTTCCCCAACCAGTTCCCTTCCCGGCCATACTTTCTCCATGTCTCCCAACAACTGAGATGTTTGCTTGAAATGTCTCTCTTTCCACATTTTCAGTTAAGTCACACCAGTTCAGGGATCCTCTACATGGGGTCTTCAACCTCCCCTGTGTAAGACTTATTTCCCTCTTTACACACACAGTACTTCATACTTTCCTGAGTTTGCATTTCTTCGTTGTTTTTTTTTTTTGAGATATAGTTTCATTATACAGCCCAAGCTGACCCCAAACTTAAGATACTCCTGCCTTCGCTCCCCATATTCTAGGGCCTCAAATATGTAACACCACAGCCATCACATTTTATAATTTCTTGTCATAACGTACTTGCTTTTGTAGCTACTCATCTGTTTTAACTAAAACCTGTTGAGTTGGAGTCATTCATCCTAGAGACAAACCTGGTCTCTGCTTGGTAACCCACGTCTTCCATCCTCAGTCCACTCAAACTGGGGGAGACCTCTCCCAAGGCTTCCAGAGTGGAACGGAGGAGCTCAGCCACATCTACACAGCATGTTCCCCCTCCTGGTAGCAATGGCCTTACCTGTGCTCGTCTGAAGGTCCAGACAGTGCTCAGTATGTATGATGGCTTGGATGTCAACTCAACTACATCTGGAATTAACTGAAACCCAAAAGGATGGGTGCCCCTGTGAGGCATTTTTCTTAATTGAACCATTTGAAGTGGGGAGACACATCCTAAATCCAGTCTTTTGAGGTGGGGCGATCCATCTTAAACCTTGGCCACGCCTCCTAGTGGCAGCCACTATAAAGGACATGGAAGAAGGAAGCTTGCTCTTTGCCTGCTGGCCCTCACTCTCACTGGCAAGTCCATTCTTTCAGTGGTATGAGAGCCTACTTCTCAGAATTATGATGAATACTGAAGACCAGTGGGACATCCAGCCTCAGGGACTGAACAACTATTGGATTTTTGGACTTTCTATCAGGAAATAGCCATTGATAGTCAAACCAGAACCTTTCAGCCACTGTAAAGGAATATACATACATACATACATACATACATACATACATACATACATACATTCTGTCAGTTCTGTTTCTCTAGAGAACACTAACAAATACAATCTATCTCAGTTATAAATCAGCCCTGGCTTTTCTTCCACTGACTATGGAGGATACACGGATGAGATCCAGAACACAGAGCTGCAAAGGGAAAAACCTACAGCTGAGCAATCTGCCTGACACCTGCACCTTACCAGACAAAAGCCTAGGCCCATCCCAGACATCTCAGTAACATGAGAAAAAAATTACTATAACGTTGCTTAAGCAAGTGGGAGGCCTCATAGCCACAGAGGTAACCCTTCAGCATCTCCACTTCTGCTGACCAGGGATGCCTCGTATACCTTTGCCAATCTGTCCATGCGTGCTCAGTACCACTAGATCATTGTACATTAAATGTGTGTGCATATGCATCCATGCATAGCACTGAGCAAGGGCTTTACTCTACAAAATTTTCACATGAGTTGGGGAATAAATATTTTATCTGGAATGAAGCCAAGGTTTTAATTTTAGCCTCCTGCAGTCTCACCGTCGCCTTCTTACTTTCAGTGAGTAGACAACGACATGCATTAGGGAGCTTCAAGAAGGCTTTCCATTTGTAATTAAACTCTTTTTGTGAAAACCTGTCCTTACCTTCAAGATTGCTGAAGTACTTGTGGCATATGGGAAAGCAGGTGTTTGGCAGAAAAATGTTTAAGATCTTTGAAGACCACAAACTTGTTTCTCATTCTCAAATTAGGTAGGACAGTACAGTTGTAGCTTGGCTTCCCCAACCCACTCAAGTACGCATCAATGACCCTGCACTACGAAGCCACCGGCTTGTTTAGTGCTGACAAGGAAATGCATTCAGGCTTGCTCCACTCTGGATCCAAGTGAACACACTTCTTATCTACACACAAAGTGAAAACGCTTCGGAAGACTATGAGCAGAGGTTCCCTGCCACATAGCGATGCTGGAAACTCACAGAGGAAAGCAGCAGAACACGCTTTTCCTCTGCAGATTCACTCACAGGGCTTGCTCATTCTGCGATTAACTGACCATGGCCCATGTCCTTTGGCTTAGGAACTGAGAAATCTGCATGTGGCATCTCAAAAACAAAAAGTGGGTGATAGTAATAAACATGGCTTCAGAAAATTCGTGGAGGATCATGGGTTGTGACGTGGACATGTGCCTGGTTTCCATGTGCATAGGAAAAGTACTGAAGAACTGTTTTTGAAATCTTGCTTGACTTACTGAGCACCGATTTTCTATCAGGGCTAAGCAATTAGTCTTACATCTTCCAAATACCACATACTTTAAGTCACCAGCTTTTCCTTTTCTAAAATAATGGACCATAATCCCAGGCTGCCTAGCACACCTGGAGCCTGCAGAGCATTGCTTAGTAGCAGTCCACCACTTTCCTATTCCACTACTGCCCTCCAGGTGCAAACCCACATATGCTTCTTCCTGTACTTTGTCACTCCTGTGAACTTGAATGGTGCCATGCCAGGAGTTGCCCAAATAGGGTTCCAGTTCTTCTACTAGGCTAAGCCTCTTTGGAGCAAAACCTCTCAGTTCCTATATTCACTCTCTAAATTTTCGCTGAAAGATCCAGGAACCACTCCATCCAACCCCATTTTGGGAAGCAGCAAGCTCATGCTTCTTCCACTCCAGGCTTGGGTTACACGTTCTGGGATTCAACATTCATCCTTTGCTGCTGCTGCTGCTGTCCACAGCCTGCAGACTGATAGGGCACTTTCTAAGTCTGAAAGTCCCCACCTTGTCCTGCACTTAGAGTCCTTAATCTACCAGGCTGGCTTACACCTCTGTGATTTCTGTAACGCTGCTTACACAGTGGCCTCCATACTAAAGAATTACAAAAATCTTTGCTGAGTATGGAAGGCAAGTCTAACATTGGGTGGGCCTGGGAGGCAACATGGACAACTGTGAGAAAGGGGGTGATACTGTCTTTCCAACCTGCTCCCCTCAAACGAGAAATTCTAATTACCCCTAACCTCAGCAACAACCCTGGGTTCTTTGTCATAATTCTGCTACTAATTAATAATTAGGACACCAGGTGACTGACTTTACCTCCCCAAGCCTGATTTTTCCACCGGAAACACCAAGTGATACAATCCTACAGTCTCTAGAGACTATAATAACACTAGAGGTATGATTTTAATATAAAAGATAGTGACATCAGCCAGCCATGATGGATTATATTTGTAATAAAAGCACTTGAGGAGCTGTTGCAAAAGGACTGAGCTCAAAGTCAGTCTGGGCTATGTGATGCCATGGTCACAAAATAAAAGAAAACCTAAGCACTTTAAAAATAATTGAAGTCACCAGGGACATATTGCAGCTGGCAGAGCTCTTGACTAACTAGTGTGAAGCTCAAGTTTGGTCCCCAGCACCACAGAGGCTGGGGCATGATGGTGTATGTCTATAATCGCAGCACTTGGCAGAGAGAGACAAGCCGGTCAGAGATTCAAGACATATTGTAACTACATAGATTAGAGGCTAGCCTAGGTTACATGACATTCCATCTCAAAACAATATAAATAAATAAATAAAGCTACTAGATTCCATATTGCATCTAATATAGCAAGACTCAGTCACTAAAACCCTTCTTACAATAATCATTATGCAAAAACATTTAATGACTACCGAGGATACTTAAAGGACTAACACTATTATAAATCCCAATATTATAATACAAATATGAGTTGCCATATAGACATTTAGATGGCAGGTGTAAGCGTCATAGGGTATTATTAGCTAATATACAGTAAAATGACAGGAATAACTTTAATACCAGTAATTTTCTATCACAAAGCCCAGTACATGTTTGGAGGCTAAGTATAACCCTTAATTCTATCATGGTAATTTGTGTGTGGTCGGCAACCCAACATCTACTGATTCATTCCTTTAATTAGGAATTATGCCACCAGCATTACCTTGTTCAGGCTTCAGAGACTGCACCTGCTACAGTGAGGTAGCCTTGGCTGAGGCGAACACCCTTTTATGTCTTTTCCTCTGTTCTCTGAAATTTAGGTACAAATTAGGACTATTTTCATTGAATGTGGGCTTACCTACACATCTTGGAATGCATCCAAGGCGATAAAATATATCCAGAGGCACAAATGCTTCCAGGAAATAGAAAAGGAGTAGATCCAATGTTTATAAATAGAACCACAGGCTATTATGAAGAAGGACTCATTGCAGCATCCTTCCCAGTAGGACCTGTATGGGATCTACAATTCTACCTGAACGGGAAACTCCATAACAAGGAATCACAGAACTATGGCAAATGAAGGCAAGATGTGTCAGATGCCCCAGCAAAACTCTGCCTCAGCTATAATAAAGGTTAGAGAGTACTTTCGGGAGAAGATGGAGCTAAAACTGTCACCACCCTGCTAACAGGCCACACCAGCACTACTTGGGAATTAAGGGCTGGCTGTACATAGAAAAACAACATCCTAGTGACAGACATCAAGCCACAGTTAAGTCTTCCTTTGCACCACACGATGGCAAGACAGAATGGAAGAAAAACCTGGACACTTTGGCTCAAGAGGTATCTCTCCATCAAGAAAGACTTAAACTTGGTTGAGTCAACTGCCCCACTCTGTCTCTCGGTTTCCTTAGTTCTGGAATGAGAATATGGGACGAGCAACCTCTAAAATCCTTTGTGAACCCAGCAAGTGTGAATCTGTGACATTCAGTCAAATGTCAAGGTTGGCACAAACCCAGGGCCTTGGACACGCCTAGCAAATGTACCACCACTGCTGAACCACATCTCCAGCCCGAGGGAGCCATTTCATCCTTCCTCTTTCAGTCCCATACCAATGCCTTTGGTGGAATTTACCACTACAGGCATTGTTTTTACAAATTCGCGTACTATGAGTAAAGAGGTCAAAGTCAACAGTTAAAATCCGATTCCTCTTGGGTCAGCTGACTTTCTGTTCAGCCAGAAGTAGTATAGCTCAATGAAGCTATAGCCTGTTTTTTTTTCCATAAGTGAAATTTTACTGGCACATAGTCCCATGTACATGCTTAGACACTGAGTGTGGATGCTTTCTCCTTCTGCAACAAGACGGTACAGCCAGCAAAGTCCACCATGTTTATTATCTACAGGCTGCATCCTAGCACTTTAGAGTCTGCCAACTCCTACCCTAAACCCATGTGTGGCAAGCCAGCATTAGTCTGATCTTCTTCAGGTTCCCTGGATAAGGGGACATCCTGAAAGGAAAATGACAATCAACATTCACTACAATCTGCTACATGCTAGGCACCATGCCAGCTCTGATGTGCTGTGTACTGGGAAGGTCCACTAAACTACAAACTTCTTTAGGATGGTAAGCATCTCTCCCTTTATCATCTTGGCTCCTAGGAAACTTCTTCATACCAATCAATACACACAGCAGACACCCATGTGCATTTGTTGAACCTCTCTTATTTAGACCGCACAATAACCTACAAAGAAACTTAAGTGTCAGTGAATTGGGCAAGACATGAGATAAGCCCCCACTGGTCAAAGCTTCTCCAATACTTGAGAATAGCTGAACCCAGACAGTAGTCTTCCTGGGAATTGAGCTATTATCACCACAGCCTGACAACATACAGTTGGATGCTGTTGGCTTTCCAAATTCTTCTTTCAATGACAGTTCTATACAAGGCCATGCAAAATTATCTGAGTCATTGTTATGTACCATGTATTATTCTATCCACTCTGTAGATGTAGACACCTTTATTTTCATAACCCCATGAGCACCGGTTATTCCTGTATGAATCGTAATAAAAGCTTCAAATGTGAAGCCCAAAGGCTTAAACATCTTAAAGTACGGTGTAGCTATCAAGGAGTAGTGCCATATTTTAGCCCAACAAGTAAAGATTCCAGTGCACTAGGCTTCTGCATCACCTCAATTTTTTCCCAGTTCTTTCCCTTATCTCTTTTCAAGACACATGCCTTCCACAAAAACTGGACAATGTGGTGCTTGCGTCTGTCATTCCAGCATGTAGGAGACTGAGGCAGGAAGATTACAAGTTCAAGGCCTGGCTACATAGCAATTGTAGTTCTGCCTAAGGTATAAGGTATAAGTTATAAACAAACAAATGAAAAAAGTTGACAATGAAAACAAACATTTACTCCTACATCTGCTATACAATTCATTAAAATACTAATGGTCAATCATTTCATAGACTTTTTATCATCCTTTTTATATTTCCTAATCTTTTAAGGTAAACACCATTTTCAAAGAAGTTTAAGCCTAGCAACTTAAGTAATTATTAAACAATTGTTCTGATCTGCTCTTCTATGAACTTTACAAAACAAAACAACAACAACAAATAGAGCTTTCGTTAGCTTACACTTTGGGTATAACAAAGGATAGGCCTGGGAAGTGTATGCAGAGGGCTAGCACGCACAAGTCCCTGGATTCAACCCCTATCATTGCAAACATGAAATTAAAACCTGAAAAATTGAGGCACATGTACAAATCTCTAAAGTAAGCTTTATTCTTCCTGAACATTCAGGTTATATGCTAATATTTAGAGAAGGGGAAGTGGGCAGTATCACAGTAAGTCTGTTTATAAAATAAAACTTATTTATTGCCTGTGTTTTTATTTTTGCTAACTAAATCTTTTTTTTAATCATTTTTATTTTAACTTTAAATGGCTTGTTTTACATGTCAATCCCAGTTCCCTCTCCCTCCCCTCCTCCCGCACTCCCCTTCCCCCCCTCCCTCCCACCCTATTGCCAAATCCTTCCACATAGGGGATATCTAGAGTCTGTCATTTTGCTCTTGGTAGGGTCCAGGAACTCCCCTAAGAGTCCAGACTGAGAGAGCATCTCTCTTTGTGCTATAGGCACACGAAGACAGTTTGTATACCAGGGATAGACACTGATCCACAGCTCAGGGCCCCATAGGTTGCCCAGGCCTTCTCACTGACACTCACATTTGGGGGGGTCCAGATCAGTCCCATGATGGCCTCCCCACTGTCAGTCTGGGGTCCAAGAGCTCTCCCCTGTTCAGATCAGCTGTCTCTGCTGGTTTTGCCAGCCCATTCTTTGCCAATTTGCTCATCACTCCTCTCTCTCTGTCACTGGGTTCCTTGGGTTCAGTTCAGTGATTAATTGTGTGTTTGCCTCTGCTTCCATCAGTCACAGGATGAAGGCTCCCGGATGGTTATAGACATCAAGTTCATTATCAGGAATGGGAATTTGAGGTGGTCCCTCCACTATTGCTTAGCTTGCCAATTGGTGTTATCCCTTTAGATCACTCGAGGTCACTCTGGTGCCTGATCTATCTTCGATCCTATGATTCCCTCTTCCCCCTATTCTACCCTCACCCCCTCAACTTCCTGTTCCCCCATGACCAACTCTCTTCCTCTTCACCCCCTCTTTTCTTCCCAGGTCCCCCTTCCCACCACCCCTCACTGTGTTCCCCATCCATTCAGAGGATCTTGTCTCCATCCTCTTCTCTTGGGTACTATGCATATATGCATATCTTTTAGGTCCTTTCCTGTTTCCCAGACTCTCTATCTGTGGAAGTGCAGACTGGCACTATCCTGATCCATGTCTAAAATCCATATATGAGTGAGTACATACCATGTTTGTCTTTTTGTGACTGGGTTACCTCACTCAGGATGGTTTCTTCCAGTGCTATCCATTTCCCTGCGAATTTCAAGATTCCATTGTTTTTTTCTGCTGAGTAATACTCCATTGTGTAAATGTACCACATTTTCTCTATCCACTCTTCAGATGAGGGGCATCTAGGTTGCTTCCAGGTTCTGGCTATTACAAACAATGCTGCTATGAACATAGTGGAGCAGATGCCCTTGTTGTATGAACTTGCCTCATTTGGATAAATGCCTAAGAGTGGAATTGCTGGGTCTAGTGGTAGATTAATTCCCATTTTCCTGAGGAATCTCCATACTGATTTCCAAAGAGGCTGTATGAGTCGGCACTCCCACCAGCAGTGGAGGAGTGTTCCTCTCTCTCCACATCCTCTCCAGCATAAATTGTCTTCGGTGTTTTTGATTCTAGCCATTCTGACAGGAGTAAGATGGTATCTCAGAGTTGTTTTGATTTGCATTTCCCTGATGGCTAAGGATGTTGAGCACTTTCTTAAGTGTCTCTTGGCCATTTTAGCCTCCTCTACTGAGAATTCTCTATTTAGCTCTGTACCCCACCTTTTAAGTGGATCCTTTGGTGTTTTGGAGACTTGTTTCTTGAGTTCTTTGTAAATTTTGGAGATTAGCCCTCTGTCAGATGTAGGGTTAGTGAATATCTTTTCCCATTCTGTGGCCTGCCTTTTTGTCTTTTTGACTGTGTCCTTTGCCTTACAGAAGCTTTTTAGTTTCAGAAGGTCCCATTTGTTAATTGTCGATCTCAGTGCCTGTGCCACTGGTGTTATGTTTAGGAAGTGGTCTCCTGTACCAACTCGTTGAAGAGTATCTCCCACTTTCTCTTCTAAAAGTTTCAGTGTGGCTGGATTTATGTTGAGATCTTTGATCCATTTGGACTTAAGTTTTGTACAAGGCGATAAACCTGGATCTATCTGCAGTCTTCTGCATACCAGTACCCAGTTATGCCAGCACCATTTGTTGAAGATGCTTTCTTTTTTCCATTGTACAGTTTTAGCTTCTTTGTCAAAAATCAAGTGTTCATAGGTGTGTGGGTTAAAATTAGGGCTTTCGATTCGGTTCCATTGGTCTACCTGCCTATTTTTGTGCCAATACCAAGCTGTTTTCAGGACTATAGCTCTATAATAGAGCTTGAAGTCAGGTATGGTGATGCCTCCTGAAGTTCCTTTATTGTATAGGGATGTTTTGGCTATCCTGGGCCTTTTGTTTTTCCATATAAAGTTGATTAATGTTCTTTCCAGGTCCTTGAAGAATTGTGATGGAATTTTGATAGGGATTGCATTGAATCTGTAGACTGCTTTTGGCAAGATTGCCATTTTTATTATGTTGATCCTACCCATCCAAGAGCATGAGAGATCTTTCCATTTTCTGGTATCTTCTTTGATTTCTTTCTTTAAAGACACAAAGTTCTTGATATACAGGTCTTTCACTTCCTTGGTTAACATTATCCCCAGATATTTGATGCTGTTTTTGGCTATTGTAAAAGGTGATGTTTCTCTGATTTCTTTCTCAGTCACTTCATCATCTGTATATAATAGGGCCACTGATTTTTTGAGTTTACCTTGTATCCTGCCACATTGCTGAAGGTGTTTATCAGCTCTAGGAGTAATCTTGCGGAGTTTTTTGGGTCACTTATGTAAACTATCATATCATCTGCAAATAGTGAAAGTTTGACTTCTTCTTTTCCTATTTGTATCCCCTTTATCTCCTTTTGTTGTCTTATTGCTGTAGCTAGAACTTCAAGTACAATATTGAAGAGATATGGAGAGAGTGGACAGCCTTGTCTTGTTCCTGATTTTAGAGGAATTGCTTTGAGTTTCTCTCCATTTAGTTTGATGTTAGCTGTTGGCTTACTGTATATTGCTTTTATTATATTCAGGTACGTTCCTGTTATCCCTGATCTCTCTAGGACCTTTATCATGAAGGGGTGCTGGATTTTGTCAAAGGCTTTTTCAGCATCTAGTGATGTGATCATGTGGTTTTTCTTTCGCAGATTGTTAATATGGTGGATTACATTGATAGATTTTCTAATGTTGAACCATCCCTGCATTCCTGGAATGAAGCCTACTTGATCATGGTGGATGATTTTTCTGATGTGTTCTTGAATCCGGTTTGCGAGTATTTTATTGAGTATTTTTGCATCAATGTTCATGAGGGAAATTGGTCTATAGTTCTCTTTCTTAGTTGTGTCTTTGTGTGGCTTGGGTATCAGGGTAATTGTAGCCTTGTAGAAAGAGTTTGGCAGTAAGCCTCCTGCTTCTATTGTGTGGAATACTTTGAGGAGTATTGGAATTACTTCTTCTTTGAATTTCTGGTAGAATTCTGCACTGAAGCCATCTGGACCTGGGCTTTTTTTGTTTGGGAGACTTTTGATGACTGCTTCTATTTCATTAGGGGTTATAGGTCTGTTTAGATTGTTTATCTGCTCTTGATTTAGTTTTGGCAAGTGATATCTATCCAGGAAATTGTCCATTTCCTTTAAATTTTCAAATTTTGTGGAGTACAGATTTTCAAAGTATGCCCTGATGATTCTCTTGATTTCCTCAGAGTCCGTTGTTATGTCCCCTTTTTCATCCCTGATTTTGTTAATTAGCTTGCTCTCTCTCTCTGTCTTTTGGTTAGTTTGGACAGAGGTTTGTCTATTATGTTGATTTTCTCAAAGAACCAACTCTTTGTTTCATTGATTCTTCTCAGTGTTTTCCTGGTTTCTACTTGATTGATTTCAGCCCTCAATTTGATTATTTCCTGGCATCTGCTCCTCCTGGGGGAGTTTGCTTCTTTTTGTTCTAGAACATTCAGCTGTGCTATTAATTCTCTAGTATGACTGTTCTCCAGTTTTTTCATGTGGGCACTTAGTGCTATAAACTTTCCTCTCAGCACTGCTTTCAAAGTGTCCCATAAGTTTGTGTATGTTGTGTCTTCATTCTCATTGAAATCGAGGAAGTCTTTAATTTCTTTTTTTATTTGTTCCTTTACCCAGGGATGGTGCAATTGTGCATTGTTCAATCTCCATGAGTTTGTAGGGTTTCTGCGATTTGTGTTATTGTTGAATTCTAATGTTAATGCATGGTGGTCTGAGAAGATGCAGGGGGTTATTCCAATTTTTTTGTATCTGTGGAGATTTGCTATGTTTCCTATTATGTGGTCAATTTTAGAAAAGGTTCCATGTGGTGCCAAGAAGAAGGTATATCCCTTTGTATTTGGGTGGAATGTTCTATAGATGTCTGTTAAACCCAGTTGGGTCATAACTTCTATTAGTTCTTTTGTTTCTTTGTTAAGTTTCTGTCTGGAGGTCCTGTCTAGCGGTGAGAGAGGAGTGTTGAAGTCTCCTACTATTAGTGTGTGAGATTTTATGTACATTTTGAGCTTTAGTAATGTTTCTTTCACGAATGTAGGTGCCTTTGTATTTGGGGCATAGATGTTTAAAATTGAGACTTCGTCTTTATGTATTTTTCCTTTGATGAATATGAAGTGCCCTTCTTCATCTCTTTTGATTGATTTTAAATTGAAGTCTAATTTGTTAGATATTAGGATTGCTATGCCTGCTTGTTTCTTGGGACCGTTTGATTGGAAGATCTTTTCCCAACCCTTTACTCTGAGATAACGTCTGTCTTTGATGTTGAGATGTGTTTCTTGTATGCAGCAGAAGGAAGGGTTCTGTCTTCGTATCCATTCTGCTAGTCTGTGTCTTTTTATAGGCAAGTTGAGGCCGTTGACATTGAGGGATATTAATGACCATTGATTGGTGATCCTTGTTTGCACTTGATTTATTGTTAGTGAAGTTATTTTGTGTAGTTTCTCCTCCCTTTTTCTTTTGGTGTTTTGTAAAGTGTGATTATATATTGCCTGTGTCTTTGTGAATGTAGTTATCTTCCTTGGCTCTAGGTTTTCCTTCTAGCATTTTCTGTAGAGCTGGATTCATGGATACGTATTGTTTAAATCTGGCTTTGTCATGGAATATTTTGTTTTCTCCATGTATGGTAATTGAGAGCTTTGCTGGATATAGTAGTCTGGGCTGCCATCCTTGTTCCCTTAGCGTTTGTAGGACATCTGTCCAGGATCTTCTGGCTTTCATCGTTTCCATTGAGAAGTCAGGTGTAATTCGGATAGGTCTGCCTTTGTATGTTACTTGGCCTTTTTCTTTAGCTGTTCTTAATATTTTCTCTTTACTCTGTAGGTTTGATGTTTTGATTATTATATGGCGAGGTGACTTCTTTTTATGGTCAAGCCTATTTGGTGTTCTGTAAGATTCTTGTACTTTCATAGGCATATCTTTCTTTAGGTTAGGGAAGTTTTCTTCTATGATTTTGTTGAATATGTTTTCTGTACTTTTAAGTTGAATTTCTTCACCTTCTTCTATACCTATTATTCTCAGGTTTGGCTTCTTCACGGGGTCCCATATTTCCTGGATATTTTGTGTTAAGGATTTGTTGGTTTTGAGATTTTCTTTGGTTGACGACTCTATATCCTCTAATGAGCCTTCAACACCTGAGATTCTCTCTTCTATCTCTTGTATTCTATTGGTGATACTTGCATCTGTAGTTCCAGATTGTTTACCGAGCTTTTCTATTTCCAGCATCCCTTCATTCTGTGTTTTCTTTATCGTTTTTATTTCAGCTTTCAATCCTTCAACTGTTTGAGTTGTTTCCTTAATTTTTTTGGTTGTTTTTTCTTGGTGCTCTTTAGATTCTTTGAGAGATTTATTTCTTGAATTTTTCCCCCATTTCATGGATTTTTTTGTTTGTTTTTTCTTCTATTTCTTTAAGGGATTTCCTCGTTTCTTCTTTGAGGGTCTCCATCATCTTCATGAAATAATTTTTAAGGTCTGTCTCCTCTTCTTCGTCTATGTAGTGCTTTTCGGGTCTTGCTGGTGTTGGATCCCTGGATTCTGGTGGGGTCATGTTGGTGTTTCTATTGCTGAGTGATCTCTTATTCTGTCTTCTTCCCATCTCTTCTTCCAGTGGGTGCTGGTGGGGTCTTTCTGTCTCCACTGGTCTCCTTCCTTCCTGCAGCTGAAGCTGAAGCTGGACTCGCTGGGGTTGGGGTCTTGGAGGGGCTGATGTCTTTCCTGAAGCTGGACTCGCTGGGGTTGGGGTCTTGGCGGGGCTGATGCCTTTCCTGAAGCTGGACTCGCTGGGGTTGGGGTCTTGGCGGGGCTGATGCCTTTCCTGTGTGGGCGGGTCTTCTGGATGCCGGGAGCGGCCCAGAAGATGGAGGGGGATGGGTGATGGGCGGGCAGTCCCCGCAGGAGACCCAATCTCACCTGAAGCTGGACTCGCTGGGGTTGGGGTCTTGGACGCTAACTAAATCTTATCTTGACAATTCAGGAACTATTAGTGTTACAGTGCCCAGCCCCAATGTGAGTACATAAAAATTCACTCAAAATTACACCCAGGAATTTTTTCCTTATAGATACATAGCAAGGAAAAACAGATGGATAAGAAACCAAACACAGGAAGACAGAAACTCAGTGCCAAATCTATCAGTCATAAACTGTATGCAATTGACCATGCTGGTATCTACCGGCACCTATGTTACCACCAGAAATATTTCTTCCTTCATGTTCATGGTCATGTTTGAATGTCCTAGGTATTTAACAATTTAGTACCTTCCCTCTGGTGGTGGTGGGGAAGATAGGAGTGGTGATGGAGATGATGGTGGTGATGATGATGGTGTGTGTGTGTGTGCGTGGTGTGTGTGTGTGCGTTGTGTGTGTGTGTGTGTGTGATATAATTCTCTGACAAAGCAATTAAAGGGACAAAGGTTTTATTGTGGCTCACAGTTCAAGGGAAGTCAAAGACTATTAAGCTGCTTACCTCATAAGCAACAAGGTGCCATCCACACTGGAAACATCTTCCCACTTCAACTAATACAGGTAACTGATATTGGCATGCCCAGAGGCTAACCTTAATCTACATAATTCCTTCTCACAGGTGTGCCTAAAGGTTAGGTGATTCTACACCCATTGACAATTAACACTAGTCACAAACATATATAACCACAAGTGTGTGCATGTGTGTGTGTCTATATTTGATTACTAGTTATAATGAGTTGATTAAAAACAGGTTTGTCTTATTGTCATTTAAGACATTACAGTGTAAAGAGTGTATGCAGCTTATTTTATCAATGGCATCATTTTATGACTAATATTAAATAGTTTCATACTGTTAGGATACCAAATATACTTGCATGCTTGCTATTGTGGAGAATGGAGATGGTCTTATGAGCACCGAGCTAATTTTGCTTTGTTTTTTTAATACATTGCTTCAACTGTGCAGCATTGTTAGTTTGCAAATTCTCCATAAATCTCAATTTGAGTTTACAAGGTTTCTTTTATAACCTTCCCAATTTAATGAACCTATTTTGATCTTAATCCAAAAATATATTGATCATGTGTGATGGTTAAATTTATGTTAGTATTTCTGGAAGTGTCTATGGTGGTTTTTCTGGGAGAGACAGACTGGCATTGGAATCAGTGGATTGGAATCAAGAAGATCCTCCCTCACCAATATGAGTGGGCATCACTCAATCTGCTGATGTCTCAAATAGAACCCAAAGGCATAGGGTGTATTCTCACTCCAGCTCTTTGAGCTTGGGCATCCATCTGTTCCTGCCCTTGGACATGGGTACACACACACCCCACACCATGTTGTAAGGCCTTTGGTTTTCCATGGAATCTTATCACCACTTTCCTGGGTTTGCAGCTTATAGACAGAAGGCAATTGCACTCCCCAGCTTCCAGAAGTTTGTGAGCCAGCACCTTGAATTAAATCTGTTTTTATGTATCGATATATATCCATTGACTTTATTGTGTTGAAAACCTGGTTTAACATGCCTTATCAATTCCAAGCAACTTAGCCACTGGACAGTGCTTAGAAAGCAATTTACAAAGTGACTTCTTTTGGTGACCCAAGAGCATTTGTACAGGTGACAGCACCTCACTCACTCATTTAATCACATAGTGAAGACCCATCTAAGATGGAAGGCACAGAGTCCAGGAACATTTGAGTTCCTTCCTGTATCAAGGATCCTGCTGACCAGCCTATCAGTGGACAGGCTACAGCACAGAGACACACTTTCAACACAGAGATATGCCCTGACACACCAGAGACCAGCCAAGCCAGTCTCAGGAGCCAATGGCACCTGAACTAGGAGAATACATTGAACACTTGAGGTCATGCAAAGTGATCTAACATGGGTGCTTTCAAAGGAGAGAGGGAAGTGCCACAACAAATACATAAGTTGTTTACGTTTCTGAAACTGAAATAGAAGCCTAGGCTTCCGCATCCTAAATTCTGGGATTACAGTTCTCAGCCGTCACACCAGGATGAAAACCCTTAAATAAAAAACAAGGTAGGTAGCTACAAGAAAGCAAAGAAAGGAAAAAGGCACCAAGAAATAATGACATGTATGCTGGACCTGAATGGAGGCAAGGAGTAGTCTTTGAAGCAAGAAGCTTAGTTCCTAGAGCTATACAAGGGCCTTCAGTGAGAGTTCATCTTGTCATCCAGCAGCTTCCTTATCAGACCACTGTTGGCAAGGCTTATAAATAACCTTCTAAAAAGATGATTGCTTAGCTATGTCAACAATCTTACTAAGAAAATCTCCCACCACACATGGTAGTGCATGCCTATAATCCCAGCATCGAGGAGGCCGAGGCAAGGGAATATTAAGTTCAAGACCAGCCTGGGCTGTATATAAAACCAAGGGAAGGAGGGAGAGAAAAGGGGTGGGAAAATGTCACAATGCAGTTAGTTCTTGGGAAAATGTGAAAGTTAATTGTTAATTCTAAAAATGTTCACAACATACTGTATTATTTTCTCAGGCTACCAAAGCAAAGAGCCACAGGCAGGGTGCATGGCTTGAACAACAAAAATCTGTTTTCTCAAAATTCTGGAGGCTAAAAGTCCAAAATCAAGGAGTCAGGGTAGGGTTGGTTTGTGGTCTCCCTTGTTTATTTATAAATGGTCATTCCCTCCATACTTTGTGTGTGGGGGGGGTATACAATGGCCTACATAGCTCCATGATTTCAATGTAATGTAGTCACTTTCTTTACAGACCCTTTTTTCAAATAAACTAATTCTAAGATATTCTGGGTCTTAGGACATCCACACAGAAATCCTGACAGTACAACATATACCCACTCTGTGATATTGTGATAGACAATAGAATGGATATAGGGATACAAACAAGACGTGAAAACATCAGTGCTTTCTCCATCACTGGCACACACTTTTCATTATGATCTTTCAAATGCTTGTCACACATAATAAGGCAACGTTCTTGGAAAAGAAGTGTGGGAAATAAGAAAGGAATGACCTAGCTCCGATGTATGTGTCCTGTGTACCAAATCATCCTGGACATTGTCCATGGGTTCTCAGTCTCCACCTACAAACTAGTGGGCTGATTCAGTCAATACCATGAATAGCACAGATACAGATAATCTATACTACCCCAACCCTGGTTGAAAGAAAAGCCCGGGTTGGTTTTTCATACTTCAAATCTGTTAGACTGTGTTCTTTCCTCCTACTTAGGAAGCAGGTAAAACCACATGGACTTGCAATGACTATTATCACTTCCAAGTGCCCATGTCCTGAGGAACAGCACATCAATAATGCCTCCAGAGGCCAGGGTTACAGAACTCTCACTAGGACCTTTCACTTTTGCTGCAAGCCCTACAATTCAACGCCCTTGATTTTCCTTATTCTTTTTGTTCATCCACTTGGGGCCACAAGTTGTATTCATTACAGACTCAAATGAAAAATTAATGATTTAAGTAGCAAAGCAGGCCAGAACTTAAGTTGATTTCATGAAAACAATGATTTTTTTTCTTTTTTTTTATTCTTTTTTTTTTTAAATTTAGATAAGAAACAAGGTTGCTTCACAAGTCAGTTCCAGGTCCCTCTCCCTTTCCCTCCCCTCCTCCCGTGCCCTCCCCCCATCCCCCCCCCCGTTATCCCCTCGTTCCCCCAGGGAGGGTGAGGCCCTCCATGGGGGTGTCCATAGTCTGTCATTTCATATAGGGCAGGGCCTAGACCCTTCCCCAAGAGTTCAGGGTGAGAGTGCACCTCACATTGTTCTATGGGAGTCCAAAGTCCGTGTGTATACTTGGGATGGGTACTGATCTGCTGCCCAAGGCTCAATAGATTACCTAGGCCTCCTCACTGACACCAAGATTCAGGGGGTCTTGATCAGTCCCATGCTGGATTCCCAGGCTGATGCCTAGGATTCAAGAGTTAACCTTGAATCAGCTGTTTCTGGGGGGTTAAACCAGCCCAGTCTTAATCCCTTTGATCATCAGTCCTCCCTCTCTGATACTGGCTTTCTTGAGTTCAGCTCAGTACTTAACCAGCCACTAAATGTAGTTTCTGTTTCCCAGACTGTCTGGCCATAGGATTGTAGGCTGGCACTCCCCAGATCTATGTCTAAAATCCATATATGAGAGAGTACATGCCATGTTTCTCTTTTTGTGACTGGGTTACCTCACTCAGGATGGTTTCTTCTAGTGTCATCCATTTGCCTGCGAATCTCATGATTCCATTATTTTTTTCTGCTGAATAGTACTCCATTGTGTAGATGTACCACATTTTCTCTATCCACTCTTCGGGTGAGGGACATCTAGATTGTTTCCAAGTTCTGGCTATTACAAATAAAGCTGCTATGAACATAGTGGAACAGACATCTTTGTTGTATGAATGGGCATCTTTTGGGTATATGCCTAAGAGTGGAGTTGCTGGGTCTTGTGGTAGGTTTATTCCCATTTTTCTGAGGAATCTCCATACTGCTTTCCAAAGTGGCTGAACCAGTTGGCACTCCCACCAGCAATGGAGGAGTGTCCCCCTTTCACCACATCCTCTCCAGCATAAATTGTCATTGGTGTTTTTGATTTTAGCCATTCTGACAGGAGTGAGATGGTATCTCAGAGTTGTTTTGATTTGCATTTCCCGGATGGCTAAGGATGTTGAGCACTTTCTTAAGTGCCTCTCAGCCATTTTAGACTCCTCTATTAAAAACTCTCTATTTAGTTCTGCAGCCCACTTTTTAATTGGGTCCTTTGCTGTTTTGGAGACTTGCTTCTTGAGTTCTTTGTAAATTTTGGAGATCAACCCTCTGTCAGATGTGGGATTAATGAATATTTTTTCCCATTCTGTGGGCTGCCTTTTTGTCTTGCTGACTGTGTCCTTTGCCTTACAGAAGCTTCTCAGTTTCAGTAGGTCCCATTTATTAATTGTTGATCTCACTGTCTGTGCTACTGGTGTTATGTTCAGGAAGCTGTCTCCTGTACCAATTCGTTCAAGGGTACCACCCACTTTCTCTTCTATGAGGTTCAGTGTGGCTGGATTTATGTTGAGGTCTTTGATCCATTTGGACTTAAGTTTTGTGCATGGCGATAAACATGGATCGATCCGCATTCTTCTACATGCCAGTCTCCAATTATGCCAGCACCATTTGGAAAACAATGATTTTTATAATGTTTAATATGTGAATAACAATAGCAACAAAGAAACTAATGCCACATTTCTGAATAAAAATTGAGCCGCATACATTAAGTTAGTTGTCATGAAAAGTGACCTAAGTCCATGAATAGAGATGCCTTTGGCTTGATCTCTTGATTTTAGAATATAGTCTTTACTTAAGATGATCCTCATAGTCTATCTGTCAAAAAACATGAGAATCATGACAGCTTGATAGTGAAATTAAAATGAGTAAATCCTGGATGTCAGTGGAGTCACTGTGGAATTCACCTGACTGTGAGCTATCAGGAGGGGGTGGTGTGAATGAATGCAAGGCACCCTCATGCGGGCTCCCTCGCTCCTCACTTTCCTGTACATCAGTGCTTCAGCAATTTTATGTATCTCGTGTCTAACACACATAAGTTCTTCTAACGCTTTCTTCCACGATTGAATAACTTAATCCCCAGACAGTAATCTAGACAGAAGACAGACAGACAGACAGATAGATAGATAGATAGATAGATAGATAGATAGATAGATAGACAGACAGACAGACAGACAGATAATAGGCAGGTAGGTAGATAGATAGATGCATACATACATACATAAATAGAAACATACTTATATAGATGATAGAAAGTAATGAAGGTAGACAGACAGATATCAAATAGATGTCAGATAGATTTCAAAGGTATAGATATCAGATAGATAGATCATAGACAGACAGATTAATGATAGGAATTGGATACTATATATACAGCGGGTAAGCAGTGACAGTCTAGGTAAATGTGTTAATGTCTTGTGAATTTCTACACCAATTATATTGCAATCAGAAGGAAATTATAGCTTAAAAACTGGGATGCAGATGTTGTCTGCTCCTATACACCTGAGTATATTACAAGAAAACCAGATTAAACCTTATCTGTCATTCCCATTAAGGAACCTGACCCATCCTACTCAAAGTGTCCTGCAGCACGTTAAGAGGCCACATCTCAGAACTGCTGTCCCTCATTAAGTACCACTCATGGCTCTGGGTCTGGAGTCCCTCACCTTTCACCTTTCCTGCCTCTGCCACCTCCGGCCTGTCTAAGCAGCTGCCACCCCATCCCTCTCTAGTGTGCGGTTTCCACCTGCTTTTAAATGAAAACCTAGGGCGGTGGTGGCGCACGCCTTTAAATGAAAACCTAGACGACTAAATCTGTCAGCATTGTTCCTAAACTTAGAAAGGCTACTAGCTGGTGTCTACTGTCACTTCCATGATCTCAACACATGTGCTTCTTATTTTCACTGTGCTGAGGACACTGTAGTGCACACAAGAAGCAACCCCCTCACCCTCCAGCAACCCCAAAAGTGTTAGTGTCCCCAGTGCACGAATGAGGCCTCACACAGTCAGCCTTATGGGAGGAAGCATAAGCCCAGGACTGTTCCTTGCTATGCCATCAAAATGGCTGACCTCGGGGTAAATGAGGGGCTTTTGAAGGAAATGATCTGCCAAAATCCTCTAATCCAGGGAGTAATCTTGTACACTCACTAGATCTCAATTTTCATATAATCCTGACCATCAAAGCCACCTTCAAAACCATTTCAGTCACAAGATCAAAGTCTTTGATAACAATAGATTAGTTTCATCTTAAGCCTTATAAAAGGTCTGTTTTCCTTACAAAAGAAGAGACTGAGCTAGTTTACATTAGTCTCTCTTCTGAATTCAAGGGTCTTACTGGATGAATACTTCAAAATGCTCCAGTGGTTAAAACATTCACTTGGAGGACAGGCAGCCTCAATTTGAGTCCCACTTTATAAGCAATAGCTTTTGTAACTCCAAGCAGAAGCCTATAACTTCTGAGTCCAGGCTTTCTCACTGGCCAAATGCTGGTAACTGTAGCTGTTTCATTGTGTCTTTGGAAATAAATTGTTAGATAAAAGAACACATGGAAAGTACCAGAACACATGGAAAGTACCAAAACACAGTGCTTGCCACTTAGTAAAAGCTAAATAAGTGTCTGCCACCTTTGTCAAATAGTGTGACTCTCAGTTCCATAAGACAAGCAGGTATGTAAAGTTAGTTCACTATAAAATACTATTAAATTATAAATCCCCCATTACTTATTAAGAAGAAAAATGGTGACCATCCTTCTAATTACACTTTGGAAATCAATGAAAACTACAAGATGAAGATGAAAAAAAAAAGCAAGCAAATTTTAACTTCAAAGATCATTTTCCTTTAAAGTGAAAATGAAATATTAGACTCTTGATAACCTGGTATGTTTTCAAAGTAATCCAACTTTCAAAAACCTGACGATCCTGTATTGTTACTGCACAATTTCCCACTTTCTAGTCCAGCATGTGAGTGGTATAATACTGAGGAAAAGCAAGCTGTCACTTGTGCATATCTCTGGTTATGACATGAAGCATCCTCCAAAAGCTTACATGTTGAAGGCTTGGCTCCCAGTACAGCACTGTTTTATCAATGGATTAACCCACTGATGGGTTCGTCATTTGGCATTCTTTTGGGGAGATGATGAGAGAGGCCTCACTGACTTAAGTAGGGAGGCATTCTATAGGAAGATATACTTTATTTGTTTTTGCCCCCCACCCCAACCCCCGCACACACACCAGAAAGTGGGAAGCTCTGACATGCATCATGCCCTTTCCACCATGATGCTCTGCCTCACTACATGTTTGTAACAACTGAACAAAGCTCCACAAAATATCTAAATCCGTGAACCAAAAGAAATCCCCGGGTATTTTGTCAGGCAATGAAAAACTGACTCTCTCTCTCTCTCTCTCTCTCTCTCTCTCTCTCTCTCTCTCTCTCTCACACACACACACACACACACACACACACACACACACACACCGCGGGGGAAGGGGGCTGTAAAGAGTTAGGACTCAACATCTCATCTGTAAAATATCACTTTTCAACTCACTGGATTTTTGTGGGAATTAAGACAACCAGTGTAAAGTATCTCTTAACTTTAGTTTGTAAATCATGCAATGTTTTCAAACAAAGTACCAAGAAGCACACGCAACATAGATTGTTACCATATTCACCAAATATTTTTAATTTTTCTTTACAAATTGAACAGCCCAGACCAATAGTATTTAATTATTTAAGTCTAATCGTATGCAGGAGTGGAAAGCAACGATCGTGAATTGGGTAAAGATTGAGAACTCCAAACAAGCTCTCTCGGTGATAAGTCTGCTGGTCTGCATCAGCATAAAGGCTCTGCATTATTAATACTGAAATGGCATCTGGAGCTTTTGCCTGTCCCTAACAACCACTGGTCATCACTAATCCACAAACCGGGACATAGTTATTACTTGATATCTGCAGGCTCAGTGTTTGAGTCCTCAGAAGTACAAGCCATTCTTCCCAGCACGAATAAAGCATGGGCAGTAAAGCAGTAGTCCTGGCGATGCATAACAATTACATGGAGAGGGGTGCTTGAGACACAAGGGACCTCAGTCTCTCTTAAGACCAATTAAAACTGATTCTCTAGGGTTGGGCCCAGGTGTCTGCAGAATTTTGACATGCCCTGGGTAACTCTAATGTACAGTACAGCCTGGGAATCACATATTATAGGAAAGGAGAGAAAGAAAGAAAACAATCCTGGAAAGAAGAATTGGGCCACTTTATGGAAAGCTCTAGCTGTCCAATTCCAGAAGAGTGTGACTGAGAACTCTAGAGAAAACCACACAGTCCTACTTTTATCACTCGTATGTAAAAGATCCCCCATATGTTCATGGTACTGCATACTTGGTCCCCAGCCTGTGATGTTTTTTGGGGAATGTTGTACCTCCATTAGGAGGTGGGGGCCATGCAGGAGCATGCAGGTAGCCGGGGAATAGGCCTTGAGGTTTCCAGCCATGCCACTTTCTGATTGTTTAGGTGATGTGACCTTCCATCACTGCTCCTTCTCCACCATGATGGACGACGCCTTTATAAAGTCTGGACCAAAATAAACCCCCTTTCTTTCCCTTAAGCTGTTTCCTGTTAGGTACTCTGTGATAGCAACAACAATAGTGACTAACGCACGTCATATTAACAAACGAAAATCACACATGCTTAAGAGTTTCTTGTCTACACTAACAAGTCTTTACAGTGTCACATATCAGGATGAACTAAACTCTAGAACACAGTACAGATTCTGAAGGAATTACAATGATCTCTACCAATGAAGTAAGAGTCTGGGGAGCAAGAACTCAACCTACTATAGACAACATATTCCCTTTCTTTTGTAGGCACTTGGATCACTCTTGAGTGATGCCTACCTACACTGCAGGACAGGACCACCAAAGAGGCAGGAGACAAAGGCTATCTCTGAGTATCAACTCCCCAGTTACTTCTTCACAGCAATTTTAGACTTCCTGTGACATGGATGACAGCAGATGGCACCTGATGGAAAACAGAAGCAAGCAGCCAGCCTGTAAGCAGCAGGCAGAATTGTTGCTTCAGTTCAGAAATGTGGGCCAAAGTGTAATGACATATAACTCACGAAGCATCAACAAAGCCAGCAGCTACCCAGCAGCTCCAAGTCCAGTACGAAATCCACTGTAAGAGGAGGCAATTGAGGCAACCCATTAGTTGTAATCTCATTAACCAGCAGGTACCACACAGTATGTAGAAGACCAAATAATAAAACTGACTTTTAACTGGGTTCAGGTTATGACACATCCATTTCCAGAGTTTGTACAACAGTAGAAAAGGCCTCCCTACTCCATGGGCACTGGGGTACCCAGGGATGACTAGTTCTTGGGGTGTTGTGTTTCCTCATTACATTAACATATGCGTGTTGGGGCATGGGAGAAACAGTAAACACCAAACTCATCTGTTATTTTAGAGAAACACCCACCATGAATCCAGGCAGCAACATCACATGGACAAAGGACTTTAGACAGAAGAAAAATGATAAATAAGGAAGTCAAGCAGACAGACCAGCAATGTTTCCCTCATCTCTGCTTCTTCACAGTCATGATGAGAACTGCTCTGCCTGGCCACACCTTCCCTATCATGATGGACCAACACCTTTGAGAATCTGAGCCAACACAGACCCTTCCTTTTCCCTTCAGTCTTTCTGTCAGCATTTGGGTCAGACAACCTAAAGCAACTACCACAAATGCCAACAATGTGCATATTGTTGTACAACAGATCTTGCAAAACTGAACCTCTGTACTCACTGAACAATTACTTTTGATCCCTGGCAAATATCACTCTATTTTCTGTTCTAAGAATTCTGACTACTTGAAAAATAAAAGCATTAGCATTCAGAATGCGAAGGAATTTCTCTCAGCAGAGACAATGTCTTAAAGGAAAACCGTAAGAAGACAAGTTACAGGGAGAAGGAAGATCAAGAGCTGTATGTTGTCAGATCCAAATCAACAAACAAATACAAAAGAATTAGAAAAGAAGGTACATTCATGGAAATGCTCTGCTCATCTGCGAAGGAAAGAAACCCACCCCCACCGTGTGTGTGTGTATCCGTGTGTGCATGTGTGTGTGTATCTGTGTGTACATGTGTGTGTATCTGTGTGCGCATGTGTGTATGTATCTGTGTGTGCATGTGTGTGTGTGTGCATGTGTGTTTGTGCATGCGTATGTGTGTGTCTGTGCGTGTGTGGTATTCACGTGTATGTACAATCTGTGTACATGTGTGTGTTGTACAAGAACAAACAGGTTTAGGACAGGAAATATGCTGCAAAACAGCAACACAGAATATTGATGAAGACTGAGAAGTCAAAAGATCAGAGGCTCTAAAAGTGCAAGACTTTTAACTTTAACAACTGAGAGTTTTGAGGCTGGAAGTTCTGTTCTCCTTGGTGTGCTGGCTGAGTTGTCTGTAATTTGGGTGGGTGGCAACACTGGAAACCAACAGAATCCTAAGTCAAAAGTGCAGCAAGTCTGACAGCCTAGCGTGAGGGCTGGGGACACTGGGAGAAAGAAGTCACCGGCTACTTGACGGGAAGCACCACCAGGTCTCAGTTATGGAAAGGACACGCTTACTAAGAGGAGGAAGAATCCAGAACAACTTCCTGTTTTATGAAGAACAACACCACAAAATAAAGAACATGAAAAGGGAAAATGGTGAGTCTCACTTTGAGATGTCTGCTGCAACCTTAAAAGTAGAAGTTTGCAGAGAGGTGTGGTCTGGAGAGGGAATGATGGGACCATAACCCAGCTGACATCTTAGACACAAGAGGGCTGGATCAAGAATGGAAGAGGGGACTGTCTTAGTCCATGTGCTCTGCTCTAACAGAACAGCTGAGAAAACATAACTCACAGGGAAGAGATATGACTAAGAGTCCAAGATGAAGGTATGGAAGGGCTGCTGGGGGCTCACTCTCTTTGTTCCCAAGGTGGCAGCTTCCCGCTGTGCTCTCCCTCAGCAGAGCAGAAGATAAGAGAGAGCATCTAGGGGAACTGCTAAGCAGGGAGAGAAATTGTCTGAGTCCATCTCTTAGCTACCTGATTCCAAATAGATAGAGAACCTTAAGCACCTTTACCCCTCTCAATGACGTCAGAAAAGTAGAACTACTATTACATCCTCAAGTAAAAACCTGAACAAAATGTTATTGTTGCTCAATGGATACTAAAGTTCACAAAAGGCCCACTTTATTTCCAGAAAAAATTGTAAACACATCTAGACATTGCTTACTGTTGTCTCACCCACTACACAGAGAGTGAGACCTCAGCTTGGACATGGGACCTCCGAGGAAGGAAGATGAGGCACACCAGCAAAAAGAGCCTCTGGATAACTAACTGCCTTACCATACATCTCACACAATGCTCTGCCAGAACATGACTTTGACAAGACACGGGACAAAGATTCAGCCACCCAGAACCTTAGCATTTACCATGAGTTCACATATCTTGACACTGTTATGAGATTAAATTTACGGATTAGCCCATTTAACCAGGCAGTGTTAAGAAACAGTACCAAAGACATCCACCAAGAACACACCAGCTGTAACAGGAGTGCTTCGGGCTATTTTACACTTCAATTAGCTGCCTAGGAAAATGAATAAACCTTCATTTAAATAGTGATAATTGAGGCATGTGTGACAGTATGTGCCTACAACCCTAGCACAGGAGAGCTAAGACTAAGGGGAGGAAGACTGAAAGTTCTAGTCCAGCCTGGGGTACAAAGAGAGACTCAGGCCTGTCTTAGTTAGGGTTACCATTGCTATGAAGATAAAAATATCATGAACAAACAGCAACTTTGAGAGGAAAAGGTTTATTTCACTCACAATTCCATAGAACAGTTCATCACCAAAAGCAGTAAGGACAGGAACCTGGACTCAGGAGCTGATGCAGAGGCCATGGAGGGATGCTGCTTACTGGCTTGCTCAGCCTGCTTTCTTATAGAACCCAGGACCACCAGCCCAGTGGTGGCCTCACCCACAATGGACTGGACCCTCTCACATCAGTCATTAATTAAGAAAATGCTCTACATGTTCAACTGCAGCCCAATCTTATGGAGGAATTTTTTTAATTGAGGGTTCCTTCTCGGAAACTTGTGTTAAGTTGACATAAAAGTAGTCATCATAAGGCCAGTCTATGGCATATAGTGAGTGAGCCCCTATATCACAAAAAGCAAGAATAAATAGATCACATTCCCATGCAAAGCCTATGCTGGAGTCACACCCAAATGCCAACCTGCTTAGTGAGTAACCCTAGACCCTTGACATCTCCACTTCCAATTCCAGGCCCACATGGGTGGACCAGGTGAGTTGGCCATGACCTTTATCCATGATAGCCATCCCTTCATGTCCAGGCTTTCCCAGGAGTACCACTAGGTGAACTGCTAAAGACTATGTCCTATGCCCCTCAATGCCCAGACGGAAGTCCCACTCGTGCTCTATCAATAAATCTATCTGTTCAACATAAGCGAGTCAATAAATTTAATAAATCATATGGACTTAAAGACAACAATTAAATAGTCATCTCAATAGATGCAGAAAGGCCTTTGACAAGGCCTACATGCCTTCAAGATAGAAGTCCTTGAGAAAGGACTAGAAGGACCATACCTCCACACAGTAAAGGTTACATATGACAAATGTACTCTAATATCCTAAAAGGAGAAAAACTCAAAGCAACCATATTGAATAGCAGGGCTATTCAATAACCAACCTCCTCTGCTTCAATATAGTGCTTGAAGGTCTAGCAATAGCAATAAGACAAAAGGACATTAAAGGGATAGAGATATGAAAAAAAGTCAAACTATCCCTATTTGTAGCCAGCATGATTATACATAAGAGATGCCCCAAATTCCACCAGAAAACATCTAGAAATGATCAACATTTTCAGCAACTTCATCAACAGGACACAAAAACAACATAGTAAAAACCATAGGTTTTGTACACACCAATATAGAATGAGATATACTTAAGAGTGAGACCCAGGAAGCACTTCCACTCACAACAGCCTCCAAAATATGCATCTGGGAATAAACCCAACCAATGAGGAAACAGACAATTTAAAACTCTAAAGGTCCGAATAAAGACCTTGAGGAAGACACTGGCAGAGGGAAAGATCTCCCATGCTCATGGATTGGTTGATTTAATACTGTAAAAATGACCACACTACCATAGAAACAAAGAATAAATAATCCTTGTGTCACAAAAAGGAACACATAAACCAAGTGAAAGTATCTCAGCAAGGCAATCTCTTTGCACAAAGGGTGACTCCAGAACACAAACCAGGCTAGCAACACACTGGGGCTGACATGGCGTCTATCTTTTAACCCCGACACAGTTGGCGGCTGCATCTCATCCTGCTGGCAGTCACTTAACTTCAAAATCTGACATGATTGACTAATTGGCAAAAGGGGAGAGGGAAGGGGAAGGGTGAAGAAATAAGTCCTTGCCAGACTAAAGTGTAAAAGAAAATAAATTTTTACACTATCAAAAGCAATTTACAGATGCAATACAATCCATATCAAAATTCCAGTCAAATCATTCACAGAAATAGGAAAACCAACACAAGAACAAACACCCTAAAACTCACATGGAAGCACAAAGATCTTGGAAAAGTCAAAGCAATACTAAGCAGAAAGAACTGCCAGAGGGATTGTCATACCAGATTTCTAGTTATATTTCATATATTACATAAAAACAGCATGGTACTGGCATAAAAGCAGTCATGTCGGTGAACAGAATTAAAGTGCTGCATTTAAGCACATATAATAAATGACATTAATACTGACACCGACAAAGATGCCCCAAATACACAGTGGATAAAAGAAGGTAGCTTGAACAAAAGGTGCTGGGATAATTACATGTCCACATAGAGAAGAATGAAATTAAACCTATATCTATCACACTGCAGAGAAATCAACTCCAAATGGATCAAAGACCTCAATGTGAACCTGGAACTCCTTGAACAAGATAGGCAGTAGCCTACAAGACACTGGTGCAGTAAAGGAAAGTTTCTGACCACACTGCATTTGGGCAGGAATACAACCAATAGCTGACAGGGGGGCTCATAAAACCAAAACACTTCTGTACAACACAGGAAACAAGCACATACTCTATGGAGCTTAATATCCAGAATATACAAAAAAATCAAGGAACCCACTGACCCAGTCCAAAAAAATATGATAAGCTATGAGTCTGAACAGAGTTTCGAAAAGAAGCACAGATGGTTACAAAACATCTTTTTAAACTGTCAAGGTGTTCATCATCCTTAGCAATCAGGGATGTGTAAAGTAAAAGCACTTTGAGATCCTATCTAATTGTAGTCAGAATGGCTGGCAACAATTGCAAGGCTCCAGGCCAGCCTGGCCTACAAAGCAAGTTCCACAGCAGCCAGAACTACAGGAAGAAATCCTGACTCAACCCTGTAAACTGCCCCCCCAAAGAAAGAATTGGGGGAAAGGAGAATGCTCAATTCACCATTGGTAAGATTTCAGACTGGTGCAGCCACTATGAAAATCAATGGAGAAAAATTCTCAAGAAGCTAAAAAATAGATCTACTCCTATGGAAATCAATGTGGAGACTTCTCCAAGTGCTAAAAATGGCTACACTGTTATCCAGCAACGCTACACTTTGGCATAAATCCAAAGGGCTTGATAGCCTTCCCCAGAGATACCAGCTCTACCATGTCCTCTTTCACTGTCTCCAAAATATCTAGGAAATTAAAGTAGCCTAAATATCATCAGTTGATGGATGGATAACAAAAATATAGTAGATAGATACAATTGAATTCTAACCAGTTGAACAGAAAAATTAAATCATGAAACTTAATGGGTAAAACCATAAAATGTTATACTGAGTCAGATCACAAAGATCCAGAAAGATAAGTGCCACATATTATTTCTTATCTGTGAAAGATAATCTTTCTGCTAAGTCTTCCAAGTGTCATGATGACGGGTATGAGCATGGTGGTAAGCACTTGTAACCCCTGTACTGGGGAGGCAGAGAGAAAGCTCCTTGGGATTTGCTGACCTGCCAGTCTAGTCTGATGGGTGAGTACAGGTCTCAAGGAGACCCTACTACAAAAAACAAGGTGGGGTGATAAGGTGATTCGTAAATAGTATTTGTACCAAGGCAGAACACCTGAGTTCATCCCTGGTCCCACATGGTAGAAGGAGAGAAGTGACTCCTGCAGGCCATCTTCTGACCTCCATATCACACCATGACATGTGTATATGTGAACATATGCACACACACACATACACACACACACTCACACACACACACTAATAAATGTAAATGCAATTTTAACAATTAACCAAAAAGTAGACAGCTCCTGAAGAATGACATCAAAGCAACTCTGTTCATAAAGAAGTAATTCCAAAAGTGAAAGGTAAATATCACCCCCAGGCTATATTGTAGTAAAACCCACACATTAAAACAAAAACAGAGATTTGGAATAACACAAATAAAATAAAAAGCTGCCTTTTCTTCCATTAATCTCAGACCCTTCTCATACGTGTATTCACACAAGGACATGGCCTCAAGAAGCATGAAATTACAGAAGCAGCAAGTCCCTGGCATCTGTTTGCTTTGTTGACCAGAGGCGGCAACAGCATGAGAGTGTAATTAAGAGGCCTCTAGGAGGGTATGAACACACGTTCTGAAGTGTGCTTTGTTTTTATGCTATGGGCAACTGTCAGAAGGTTTCCCGACGACTGAAGGAGGCAGCTGTTCCCACCCTATCATAACAAACCCGGGGTTTTCTGTAACAAACACTGCTTTTCTCCTAAAGTCCTCATAGCTAGTTATTTCCAGAGGCACTGCTGTGATTCCGTACTGTCAGAGGGACACAGCTAAATTCAAAAAGGACTAATGAGTGATCATAAAAAATGATCTGAAGAAACTACAGCACAAATCCACACCAAAACAGCTGTCTTAGTAGGCTAATGTCCTCCAAATCCTGCCCTCTCAACCACTAAGGCCCAGAGTAAGAAGAGTCTCTAGCCCTGGGACTTGCAGAGTGGGTCTTGTTAATCAGGAAATAAGTCAGAGACACTGAGGAATGTGGCAGAGAAAAAGATCAAGCTAAGGGCCCACTGCCCTCTTGTCCTCTATTCCTTGGAAACACTTTAGCCATCCGCGGTGAAGAGTACCAAGAAGGCAGAGCCAGGAAGCCAAGGGAAATGCCCTTGTTCATCAGATGACCAAGGAACTTGCAGTTTACACTTCAGGGGAGGAGATAACTTTCAAAGCCAAGGCTATCTTTTGTCCAGTTTACTTCCCACTACAACCATGGCAGTGCAAGAGATGTCAGCAGCCCTGCCCTGCGCTGCCCACACTCGGACCCCAACACAAAGGTGGGGGACAAATCTGCAAGCCACTCGAGTGAAACTAGATACCGTATTGGACTAAAGTATTAGAGTGTTCAGTAAATCACCCTCGGTCATAGGCCAAAGGACTGAGGGCAGACGAAGGAGGGCAATGACCCAGACAAAATGTGTTTCTCTTTCTAATGTGCTCAAGTTAGAGTTAGGGACACTGAGGATTTCAGACATACAACTGACTACATGAATCCAGAAGTTTCAGACTGCACAACTTAAAATAATATTTTCTATTATCAAAGCACCCTCTTGTAAAACTCTGAGAAATTTCTAAAGAGACTGACGTCAGCGGGAGGAAGAGGGGGGCTGTCGCTTCTCTTACTGTCCTTGCAGTCTTTAATCTTGCACCTTTGAAGCAGACAGAGAACCTGCTGCCTCAACAAGAAAATGTCATTAAAAAATTTGAATAGACTTACTTTACTGACAAAACAACAAAGGCTTTTCAAGTGTGAGGTGTGAACAAGCAGGGATGTAACAGTAACAAAGACCTTGGCTCAAAAACAACAGACAAAAGCCTCGCTTTAAAGTTACAGGGGAGACAGAATAACGGTGGCGGCGTTAAAGCTACTGGGGTGGTGAGAAGAATAACGGTGGTTCCATTAAAACAAGTGCACTGAGGGTATTTCAGAAGACTAAGCCTGAGATGACAAAATAAACAGAAACTCAGACACGGCTCTGGCACAGAGGGGACAGTTATAGAAGGACTATTGGACTTCACTCTAATAACTTCTCAATCCAATTACTTTCCAGAGTAAAAAAGGGATGTTGCAGTATTGAGTATTGTTCATTTCTTTCTTAAAACGCGTACACTCTCCTCCCTGCAAGAACAGTGTGATGCAATCTTCATAGGAATCAAAGAAGTTCAAACACGAACAGACTAATTCACCAAAGGGTGATGAAACCTGATCAACGTTCAGAGTTATTTTAAAAATACGATGCTTCTCTTGTCTGACAAAGGTTTACCTGGCCATAATGGAAACTTGAGATAGGACAAGTGTTTCCCAGATACTCTGAATGCTCTGGAAAAGAAGGCTGGGGTTAGAGGTGAACAAGACTGTAATCAGATGCCGACAGCAGTTCACCAGTAAGCAGCTATTAAAGTTGAGAGGCGAAGGATCCCAGCTATTGCACCTGGCACTTGGAGTCCCAAGATAAGCATGGATGGAAGGAGCATTCAGTGTTACCTGCTCAGCACTGGGCCACCAAGACAAGCTGTTAATAATCTAAGGGAAGAAGTAGCCATGTAAACAGATCTACTAACGTTGAGCTCTAAATTCAAAGTGAGATGGAGACAGGGACATGACTAATCTCCTCCAGTGGTTCATAAAGTTCCCAAAAGCACGGCTCTTGAGTTCAGTCCTGGAGGATAAGTAGAAATTAACCAGGTAGATATTTTTAGGGAAAAGGAATTCCAATCATGCAATCAGAGGAATGTGATAGCACAGCTTATTCAGTAAAACAGTTCTGCAAAGAGGAAGATAATTTGGAATCCAGTTCATAAAAGTGACAATTAGCTGGGACTGAGGAGCCACTAAAACAGAGTTTGCAGTCACATGTAGATAAGATCAGGGTTTCATGGTGAAGACAAAACCTAAAGGCAACTGCAACAGCCCCATTACCTGGAAAGATGGTACAGATTCAAGAGACAGTTTTAAAACATACAATTCTAAGTACTCAGAATTGAATTAATTTGATTGGAGAAATGGTCACAGAAACACAGGTATAGAATGAATTTCAGATTTTACTGGTCAACACCAGTAAACCTCTGGATACACACAGAGGAAGGTTGGCTACCACATCCAGCAGGGCTTGGTCCTAACTGGGGTGACAAGGAAATAAAGAAAACACATAAAGGGATGACATACATACCTACACACAGGAAAGCTGGGATTTGGTGGGCCATGAGTACTTTAATGGAGTGGTATCAACAACACTACAACATCACAGGACAGTGGGGGAACAGGAATGGGGGGACAGCTAGTCTCCATAGGAAGTCTCCAGGTGAGCAGTCTCAGCCTGCAAACATCCTGGAGGAGAAAGCTGCCAGTTGCTAGTTTTTGCACACACAATCATTTGTAAACAGCTGCCATTGCATACACTGTCAACATTTGCATTCAGACCAGATATTTTCCAACAATACAGTCACCCCGGACTTCATCTGCTCTTTGAATATTCACTCAAGGCCTCCTTGGTGCCCCACAGGTGGGTCTGCCATCGAGGAAGCTAAAGTCACAATGCATTCGGAAGTCTGAGACAAATATACAACTGCATATATGAAATTCCAAACTTGAATACTATTGCAACTTTCCAGTGTTACAGTAAACACAATGTGTATATTAAAATAAATGTTAAGGTGTCAGAAAAAATTTAGGTTGCAGCTGAACGCTCAGAGGCTAAAAGCAGTCACTGCTTTTCCAGAGAAGTGGAAGATTCCTAGCACCCACCAGATGGCTACAGTTCCGGGGTATCTGACACCGTCTTCTGATCTCTGGGGGCAGGCAGCAAGCATGCTGTGGCACACAGACATACCAAACATGCAGGCAAATTACCCATAGACATAGAGATTAAGTTAAACTTTATAAAAAGCAAGGTTAGAAGCAATGAGGAAAGCAGATAGAAGAGCTTGCACGGGGAGGATGTTGGAGGAAGTGGGGGAAGGGAAAATCAGAATCAGAATATATTGTATGAAAAAAATCTATTATCTAGTAAAATAAAAATGTAAAGCTATATTAACTAAAAAGTAAAAGAGTTTGCAGCTGAGATGGACAAGTTGACCAGGTAAGGAGAGGGTAGAGGTAGTTAACATATGACTGTGACTCAAGTTGCCTCAGTGCCACACAGTAGGGAGCTGTATTTGCTCCTACTGGGTGTGGTAGAGATAGGGGAGGGGCTTCCTTATAGCTTTCTCTACTTAAGATCTAAAGGTCCTGGATGTTCTAAAACTCACCTGATAAATACTTATAAGTGTTCATATAACTTCTTAAAACTCCACAGCATAGACCCCTAGACTGTGCCACACCTTAGGGTAGCCCAGGCCAGCCTCTCCTTGGCCTGTTTGCTTGCTCAACTTCACTAATTAAACTACTGCTTTGCTAATTAAACTTTTGTTCAAACTGCCAGGCTATGGACTGGACCCATTTCTCCACGGAGACAAGAACCAATGACCCCTTAGGCACATGCCACGTCAGGGACTTCCACATACAGATCTGTTTTAGGGGATCCCATGCAGAACTCTCTAGGTGGCTGCATGGGGGTTCAAGTTTATTGATCTGACAGATTATTGCTCATGCCTGTATTCAAGGCACTCACTCCACTAGATTTTTAATGAGGTTCTTCATATGGTGAAAGAGACCCAGACTTGGTGTCAGGACCCTCAGATTACAAACCATTGCTGCAGCAAGCTTTTTCATCAGCTGCTAGCTCACAAATAACGACACAGAATTATTATTAATTATGAAAGCTTGGCCTATAAGTAGGTCTTATAACTTAAGTTAACCCATGTCTATTAATCTATATTTTCACCACGTGGCTTTTTACCTTTTTTCATTCTTTATGTCTGGCTAGCTCTGTGTCTCTTTGGTGTCTCCTTAATTATTTCCTTCTACTTTTCTCTCTGCCCAGAAATCCCACCTATACCTCCTGCCTAGTTATTGGCCATGCAGCCCTTATTAAGCCAATCACAGCAATATATCTTCACCCAGTGTACAAATATCCCATAGCACATTGCTCTGGATCTGCACTAGGGTCTCCCCAGCAATCACGTAGCTCCTCCCACAGCATGCAGATGAGTTAGCTCTTCCACCAGCAATGCTGGAACTGTTAAATGAGATAATTATATGGAAGCCAGAGCATGACACTAGACACACAGTAGTTGATCAATAAAATCACCGTTTCTGATGATTTTTAAAATAATTTTACTGATCATCTACAATGTGTCTAGTATCAATGACTGGGTGGTGGTGGTGAAGGCCTTTAATCCCAGCACTTGGGTGGCAGGCGCAGGTGGATGTCTCTTACTATGAGACCAGCCTGGTCTACAGAGTAAGTTCCAGGACAGCGAGGGCTACACAGAGTTCCACACAGCCAGGGCTACAAAAATAAACAAAATAAATAAATAAATAAATAAATAAATAAATAAACACAACATTCACCATTTTTTCTTTTGGGCTCCCCCCCTTTTTATTTAAATTAGAAAAAAGCTTGCTTCACATGTCAATCCCAGATCCCTCTCCCTCCCCTCCTCTGCCTGCCCCACACCAGCTCCCCCAGCCCCCCACCCAATCCCCACTCCGCTCCCCAAGGAGGGTGAGGTCTTCCATGGGGGATCTCCAAAATCTGTCATTTCATCTGGGGCAGAGCCTAGGCCCTCCCCTATGTGTCCAAGCTAAGAGAGCACCCCTTTATGTGGAATGGACTCCCAAAGTCCATTTGTATGCCAGGGATAAATACTGATCTACTACCCAAGGGCCTATACAGTGGCAAGGCCTCCTCACTGACACCCAGATTTAGGTAGTATGAATCAGTCCCATGGTGGCCTCTAAGCCATCAGTCTGGGGTCCATGAGCTTCCCCTTGTTCAGGTCAGCAGTTTCTGTGGGTTTCACAAGCCTGGTCTTGACCCTTTTGCTCATCACTCCTCCCTCTCTGCAACTTTCAGTTCAGTGTTTAGTTGTGGCTCTCTGCCTCTGCTTCTATCAGCCACTGGATGAAGGTTCTAGGATGACATTTAAGGTAACCTCTCCAATATTACTTAGTTTGCCAGTTGGTGTCATCTTGTAGATCTTGGGATTCTCACCTAGTGGCAGATCTCTCCTCAAACCTACAATGCCTCCCTCTATTGTGCTCTCCTCTATTCTTCCCCTGACTCAATTTCCCTGCTCCTCCATATCCTTCTCTCCCCTCCTCTTCTCCATCTCTTTTTCCCAGCTCCCTCTCTTCTCCCCCCATGCTCCTAATCCAGGAGATCCTGTCCCATTCCCCTTCTCTGGGATACCATGCATATCTCTCTTAAGGTCTTCCCTGTTTCCCAGACTCTCTGGCAAGGGTATTGTAGGCTGGCACTCACGTGATCCATGTCTAAAATCCATATATGAGTGAGTATATACCAAGTTTCTCTTTTTATGACTGGGTTACTTCACTCAGGATGGTTTCTTCTAGTGTCATCCATTTGCCTGCAAATTTCAAGATTCCATTGCTTTTTTCCACTGAGTAGTACTCCATTGTGTAAATGTGCCACCTTTTCTCTATCCACTCTTCAATTGATGGGCATCTAGGTTGCTTCCAGGTTCTGGCTATTACAAATAATGCTGCTATGAACATAGTGGAACAGATGTTCTTGTTGTATGAATGTGCACCTTTTGGGTATATGCCTAAGAGTGAAATTGCTGGATCTTGTGGTAGACTGATTCCCATTTTCCTGAGGAATCTCCATACTGATTTCCAAAGTGGCTGTATGAGTTGGCACTCCCACCAGCAGTGTAGGAGTGTTCCCCTTTCTCCACATCCTCTCCAGCATAAATTGTCATTGGAGTTTTTGATTTTAGCCATTCTTACAGGAATAAGATGGTATCTCAGAGTTGCTTTGATTTGCATTTTCCTGATGGCTAAGGATGTTGAGCACTTTCTTAAGTGTCTGTCAGTCATTTTAGACTCCTCTATTAAGAATTCTCTATTTATTCCTGTACCCCACTTTTTAATTGGATCCTTTGGTGTTTTGGAGACTTGCTTCTTTAGTTCTTTGCAAATTTTGGAGATCAGTCCTCTGTCAGATGTGGGGTTGGTGAAGATCTTTTCCCATTCTGTGGGCTGCTTTTTCGGCTTGTTGACTGTGTACTTTGCCTTACAGAAGCTTCTCGGTTTCAGGAGGTCCCAGCTTTTTTTCCATACAGGGTTTATCTGCATTAATGGTGGCTGTCCTGAAATTCACTACAAAGACCTGGCTGACCTTAAACTCACACAGATCAGCCTGCCTCTGCCTCCCCAGTGTTGGGATTAAAGGCCACCATGTCTGGTCAAACAGACACCACCATTCTTTCTACTCAGTTTGTAAGCGAGTGGAAAAGAAGAGAATGTGCTGTGGGAGGTGACAAATACTTAAAAAGTGTAATCAAGTGATGGGCAAGGAGCGAGAAAGAGAAAATGGAGGGAGGACCTTTAGAAAAGATGGATGGAAAGTCTTCTATACACACTCCACCTGCACATAGGTAGGATTTACACATCCAGAAACAGAGTCCAATGTGCCTCCCACGCAACACAGGAGAGCCAAGGCACACATTTCTAGTGAGACAACCTGGTCTTACATTTGAACACTAACATTCATGAGTCAAGCATCATGAACTCACGTGAGAGTAACAGCAGCTATCTTTCAGTTGCCTGTAGGATTCTGTGATACAATACACAAGTCAGCACCGGGCACATGGCAGCTAGCGTGGAATTCAGCAGAAAAACGGAGATAGCAACTATCAATGTGACCACAGCATATACTTCACAGAGCCAAAGGCATAAAGTGAAAAACACATTGCAGGGATTTTTAAAAACAAATTTTGAGTTTTATTCACATGGGAGATGCTATTGAAGTAGAGCATGGAAGGACGATGCCTGCCCATTGATCTTCTCAAATATCAGACTTTTTATTTACAACATGAGGAATTCTAATTATAGAATGATCTGATTTGCACCCAATGCTTGGAAGCATGCAAACTTTCAATAACTACACATCAAGGCTGAATATACTAATTATAAACATGTTTTGCCTTTTAAGTTGGTGAAAAATTTTTAGTTCATGACTGAATGATATTTTAACCTTACTTGTTGAATGTCAGTATGTGAACACACAAATCGTATGTTAACAGATGTTTCTGGCTTTGCTTTTTAGAGGAGGGACTCTCACTGTGTAGCCTGAGCTAATCTTGAACTTGGAATCCTCTGTTTCAGCCTCCTGGATAGCTGCTATTACAGGAATGGACCACTGCGCCCACCTGATTGTTTTCCCAATCACAGCCACAACACACTGATATTAAGGTAAGATTTATGGAGAACATTTCTTTTCTTTTTCAAAAAATTTATTACAATTTAATTTTTAGGTTTCGCATCTGTTTGAGTATATGTCACATGCTTGCTCATGCCCTGGGAACCCATAAGAGGTCATTGGGCCATGGAGCTGGAGTTACAGAGTTATGAGCCACCCAATGTGAGTACTGGAACCTGAACTCAGATCCTCTAGAAGAGCGGCAAGTGCTCCTAACTGCTCAGCCATCTCTCCCCCACACATTCTATATAAACAGTTTGGAACTTCGTGTCCACAGGCTCTAAATCCTCAGATTCAGTTAACTACAAGTTGAAAACATCTTCTAAAAATTACATATCTACTGAAAGTTTTTGTCATTGTTTCCTAAACAATGTAGCCTAACTATTTACATGGTATTTATATTGTACCAGATGGTATAAATAATCTAGAGATGATTTGAAGTACATAGGGTATATGTAGAGAACACATGCAAACACAATTTATATAAGGTTTCTAAATATCTGCAGCTTTTGGTATCTAATCTAACTCTGTAACCAATCCACCCTGGGTTCTAAGTAACAGCTATCTAGTTTACATAGGATAGCTATGTTTATATGTGCACACTTACATACATAGTAATTCTCACATGTTTCTCTTCTACCAGGGTGACTAATCTCAAGCAGTTTTTATAACTGTCACACATATAGCTCATAATCTTTTTAGTCTGTTTTCATCCAAATCTTAGGCCCTGTTTTCTTCATTATTTGCCACTGAATTTCCACTAAAGTCAAAAATAACCAAATTTCCAATTCAGATGCGCATGACACTTTTCTTCCAAGGAGCTTAAAGTTGCTGTATAATTAGTTTCAAGTTGTTGAGGCCTGTGAGAAAGTAGGCATGAGATACTATATGACCTCAGTGGCCCACAGGAGAAGCTCACCCAGAAGAGTGATAGCATATGTAGGCTGCCTGTTTGGGTAATGATAGTAGCTTATACTATTGGGGGCGGGGGTCTCTTGGACATCCCTGACAACAACTCAAAAGCAAGTTTCACGTGCCCGGCACTATGTCTTTATATATACCCCTTGTTAAATGGTAAACTGCTTTTTTTCTCCACACGTCTGTGCTCTACACTAGCAGTGAGCAGCACACAGATCAGTAAGTCACTTCTCCAAACATCTACTGAGCATCCATAGTTTGCCAGACACTATGAGAAGCTGCGTTCAAGAAGAATAAAAGATGAGTTATTGTTGGTACGTGTCTTAGGAATTCTCAGTTAAGTGAGGAAGGTGGGCGCATCCCCAGTTGACAGCACAGACTAATGAATACAAACAAGACTTAGTGTTTAAGGATTCCCAAAGAGGGAGAAATGTGGGTACATAAACAAACATCAAATTTTACTCCCAAATCCCAATTCTAGGATCTGTTGCTTTTCCCACACCCATATAAGCATGCTGAAATGCCCAAAGAAGTCCTCTTAATATTTCCTGAGGTAACTTTAATCTCCTGGCTTCTTTCTACTGAACTTAGGTTTGTTCTGTCACGTTTCTTAAAGCAAACACAGCTTTTCACCCAGGAAAGGAACCCGGACTGTGATATTTAACTAGAATGCTACAGTTTACCAGTATACGCTTACAATTAAACACCAAGTTTGTATTCAATACTGAAGCTCTTGGGCTATTCATCTTTGTATCCCGCTCAGCACTGGGCACCATGGATGGGAAGTGAATGATGGCTGACATGACTAAAGAATTGCAGTCAGCGTAAAGTGATAGCAACGTTCCTACCCGCCAGGACCGACAAGAGCTACCAGCACTCTTAGTAACTTAAAGCTGCCTGAATCTTAGATTTGGTTTTTGTTTTCATTATCATTTTACTATAAGTATTTTCGCAGTTAATTAAACATTTTCAGCATATGTTTTTTTTAAAGAAAAACCATATAAATATCACATGACTCCATCTTAATCTGTTTACTCATTTCCATTTGTTATGTAGTATATAAAGGTGTTTGTTTTACCGGACCTTTGACAGTATTAAGCACTTTTAACTTTCTTTTTTATCTGTCTGCCTGCCTTCCTTCCTTCCTCCCTCCCTCCCTTCCTTCCTCTCTTTCTTTTTGAGACAGCTCTCACTCTGCAGCCTTGGCTCATCTGAAGCTCACTAAGTTAGACTAGGGTGAGCTAAAACTCACTGAAATCTACCTGCCTCTGCCTCCAGAGTACCAGGAATAAGCAAGTAGGCCATAACACCCAGTATCATTCTTAATGTTTTTAAAAATATTTAAAAATATCTTGATAAAAGTAAATATTTACATCATAAACATAAATAACGACCTTCTCATCTACCGGTTACAAAGCAAGAAGACCCCTTAAAGGCTTCAGAATACAAAAGGAAATCAGCTACTTAGACCAGACTTAATTCAGAGGGTAAGACTGGTTTTATTTTTACAATCTACAAGCAGCTTTATACACACTCTGTCTCTACTGCTAATCTCACAGAAGCTAACTTAGGGTCTTCATTCGGTGAATTCTCACATTGAATTAAAAAAGCATAGCTGGGCTTCTTTCTCACTGTTGGGCTCAACAGTACATTAAAACCCACATATTTTTAAAGGGATAAAATTAGCTAAAAACATATACACCAAATACCTAAGTATTAATGCTGACCAAAATCTCACCCCTCCCTAAGGATTTCAAGTTCTTCAAGAAAGTTCTTTTCCTTGAGTGCTTTGTTTAATTTTATTGTTCTTATTTACTCTGAATTAAGGGTCATCTTCCATGACCTTTCAGAAAGGGCTGACTTGCTTCTGTGTAGCCCCTGTGTATTACATTTCTCCTCTTTCTTTTTGCTGCTGCTGCTGATGGTGCTGGTGGTGGTGGTACCTGGTGGGGGCGGGGTAGGGGCATAAATTCTATATATCCCAGGCAAGTCACAGTACATTTATTTTTATCAACAAGTATCCTCAAAATATCCCTTTCCAGAAAAAAAATGGATGATGTAAACCTTTCGCTCATAATAAAAATTTCAAGATGAATAGTACTTCCTTTACCTCTCCAATTCCAACTGTAAAAACAAATGAGTTAGTACACATGAAAATGCTCTAACCCATGGCCCTCAGATCACAGGTTCTGACCCAATATGGAGTATACACAATTGAGTGTGAGGGCTGCAAAAAATGTTGAAGCTACAAAAATGTCCTCACTGTCCAGTGATCCAAAATTGATCCCAAATCAAGCAGACAGTGAATGTGGACTGTTTTGGGCATGTTCCATCACAGTTTCCCCTCAGTCTTGATGCTGGACACACAATGTGTACTCTGCATTGTGCATGCTCTAACGCTTGTGGCACCAGCAGGTGTTGTCAGTAACACCATGGTTCAGATTTGAAACCAATGTTTGTACCAACGCAGTCTCTTCACTACTCACACAGTTTTCCACTCTTAGATAAACATGATGGCTCGATTACAGGAAACAAAGACCTTAAGATTATCCTGTTAATCATTCCTCTACGAGAATCAAGTTAGTATATTTCGACATATATGTTGGATAATGGAGTGCACAAGTCTCATTAATATGCAAACTGGCTTTTAAGATTAATAGTAAGTATGTCAACGAATCTGGGGCCCTGCAATATGACACAGCGGGTGTAAAAGAGCTCGCTGCCGGGCCTGGTGCCCTAACTTCAATCCCAAGCACACGCATGGCGGTAGGCAAGCACTGACCCAGGACTGTCTTCTGATCTCCTCATACATGCTATGGGATCTTTGGACACATGCGCAAGCAGTAATTCTCTTTCCAATTTATTAACAGCAAATGTGTGATTTCTGTACTCATCTCACACATCTGCAGGCTCACAGCTGCATAAAGATTTCTCGGATGAAGAGGGATCATGAGTGGAAACTTTTAAGAAGCCCTGGTCTAAAGAACACTGGAGCATTCTTGGGTTTTTAACGAAGACCTAACTCTAGTATATCTCCTTCAAGGAAAGGAAGGGCCCAACTCTCGGTCCCCATCACCTGACCTCAAGGCGATGTCTCTTCTGTACACATCTTTCGTGACAAAGAATCTTTCACTATTCTAGGATGTGAGCACAGAACAATTCCCACTAATAGACAACAGCTTCGCTCACTAAGAGAGGAAGTGGGAGATCTGAGAGTTTCACTGAAAAGAAGAATCCCCAGATTTTCCAGGTGCTTTATTTTGTCAAAGATGTTTGACAATGAATGTACAATTAGCACCAGACACAGTGGTGCATGCCAGCAATCCTAGTCCTCTTGGAAGCTGAGACAGGAGAATCTCAGTGTGTAGTCCTGCCTGGGCATCACAGCAAATTCCAGTTAGCCTAAGCTACATACTGAGATACTGTCTCAAAATTAAACTAAGTTAAACTGAACAATAACAACACAAGCAGCATGACTAATTTCATTTTGCACATTTTGCAACCTAGCTTCTTATGGTGATGAACTAAGCTTTAGTAAAAACGGCCCATTTTCTGTTTTTCCGAACTCACTGAAATGTTCTCAGGACAGCACTCAGGAAGGACTTGCCTAGACCATACAGGATTTCAGGCAGTCCTCCACCAAATCTACATTGCTTGACCGTGTTCCTGCTAACTTCTTCTGGCTTCTCCTATCCCCCAAGTTTCCCTCAACTCAGTGACACTGACTTTCTAAGATTCCAGATTGCAGAAGGCATGGTCAAAGTAGGCTTGGGTGGACAGACACCAGGCCCCAGATGGGAGGCATGGCTCCAACAGTGACAACAGCCTTGTTTTCCTGCCCTAATTGGCTAGGTTAAATCAAACCCCAAAATAAAGATTTTTCTCATCAAAACATAATGGAAAGGGGGAAAATAAAGATAAAATAAAACTGCCTCCTTTACCCTTATTTACAAGATAAGTTCTTCTCAGATATTAATCACAGCATAAAATTTATGTAATAGAAAGTACCTCCCTTGGCAGTCATGCAGAAACATATTTTAATGTATCCTTAGAAAAACTTGCATATCAGAATGACAATACCAAATTACAACTAGTGTTTTGAAATCGCTGTCTTTGCTATAAAATTCTCTTTTCAAATACTGCAGCCTGTCAGAGAGACAGTAGCAGAACACAATTACAGAAGTTGACAAAACAGAGTTTTTTCATTTATGTGTGTTTCATAATAGGAGAGTACAGGTTTTCTTCTGCTTTTTATTTTTAAAAAATAACTCTTTTTAAATATCAAGGGAGCCAGGCATGGGCCCTGTTATCTTGTCACATAGAACCTAAGGCAGAAGAATGCAAAGTTCAAAGTCAACCCGGACAACCCTTACTTAAAATAAATTGATAAGTAAATGAATTAATTGAAGTGTAAAGGACTCTCAAAATCTTAACTCACAGGTACTAGCCAATACCAAGAAACTCAGGCTTCTCATTAAATGCTAGACCAAAGACCACCTGTTTCGGAAACATAAACTCCACACTTCTCTCAAGCATTTGATACAGTTTATGGCACAATCTTTCATGTTAGAAACAAGAGAAGTCATAACAATTTTCTAAGCCTCAGTCTCTAACCAGTCCCCCAAATGAACCAAGACCTCGCACAAATCTTGCTGCAAACATTTCCATTACATGCACAGTCCCTCAAGTAAGTTGGCGTGTGTCCTTCAGCAGCAAAGCCTTGGCTTTCCTTGACTCTGACTTATATGGTTTTATTTTTTTAACTGCCCTTAAGATTTCCAGTGCATATATGAAAAAATGTCATAAAACATATCTCGTTTTCTTTAGAGGAGCAGTTTCAATGGGCAATAACAGTCATGGTAATGTATTTCTTATTTATTTGTTTCCTACTTCGTTTTACATAATTGTAGTGTGGATTTCTGTTTGTTTTGTTTGTCTCTTCCAATCTCATTAAACTGCGTATCATTCAATAATGGGTATTTGTGAGGAAAATCAAAATTGGGAAATTACTATGAAGTCCCCATACCTCAGAGGGAAAATATGCTACTGATAAATGGAAAAAAAACCAACAACCCACATAAACCCACATACCATTAGCTGAGAACGTCTAATGCCATCCCCCAAATTCAATGTTCAGATGAGCCACAGAAACCAGTCACTGGGGGGCACCCTGGAACAGCTGTCTCACTCAGCCCATGACACATCACTGCAGCCAGTAGCTTTGGCAAGGGTACTTCCCTGGGCAAGTCTTCCCACCCACTAAGCCAGGATCTCACAACCATCCCTCCAATCAATAATTATATGTCAGGCATTGTGCTAAGGAACAATGAATGGTTCCTGGCAGATGGAGCATCTGAATGGGTGAGAGAAGAGTGCTCTTCACCTGAGCTCTATCCTCCCAAGAGTATCAGGTAGGGCAGCATGAGGTTGGATAATGTGCTTAGTAGGCCTACCTCTACCATTTGCCAAGTTCAGAGCAAGAGTAAAAGTGAAGGCCTATATCCATGTCTAAATATTTCAAGGCTGTAAGTTAAGCCAATAAATATTCCTATTCTTATATCTTGAACCTGAAGACAAGGTTAGAACCAATTACTCTAGCCAGAATGTAGAGGTGCTAAAGACATCAGGTTCTCCTCTCTCTCTTCTCTGAGCTCTCTCTACCCAACAGCACAGGGAACTCCCCGGCACATCACTTTGGAGCTCACCAAGCTCATCTGTGCTCCCTGCAAATAGCTGCTGATTAGAAATCCCCTGGGTCTAAGAAAGTGCACACTGCTTCCCAGGCTACCCTCAGACACAACCCTATGAAGACACCAAGTAAGCTATAGAAGGAGGCTTCGAGTTTCTCATCAGGAAAATCCTGTACGCAAAGTAGCTAGATGGTATTCTAGAAGGCAGGACCCAGTTCCAGATGAATGTATTTCCTTGGCCCTGTGATCCTATAAGTCTGGTGACTATGAGGACGGACAGGATTAATGAGGCCAAAGGAGGAGGGAACTTTCTACCTCCACTCTAAGAGTAGTAATGAGCTCAGAAAGGTTGGTGGTAGATTAGATGCCTCAGTGTCAGCCCTGTAAAGGGGAGAAGGGTGAGAAGAGGAACCAGAAACAAGAGAAGAAAATCTACTGTTCAACGCTATCAGGTGACCGTCACCAGCCACCCTCATGTCTATCCCATCCAGCACCACAGCAGTCAACAGCAGCAAAAGCTGGGGAAGGGAAGAGCCAGTGTTCTGTTCAAGGGTGAGGTGGCCCCTGTTGTAGCAACACTTACAGCCCGAAGAATCCAGTAGAGAAAGGGTAAAGGAAGAAGGAAAGAAGAAAATGACATCCATTAAGACTTACTCAGGCCGGGCGGTGGTGGCGCACACCTTTAATCCCAGCACTCGGGAGGCAGAGGCAGGCGGGTCTCTGTGAGTTCGAGGCCAGGCTGGACTGACAGCCTCCAAAACAATACAGAGAAACCCTGTCTCGTAAAACCAAAAAAAAAAAAAAAAAAAAGACTTACTCAGGGACAGTCCTGTAATCTCAAAAGGAAAGCAACAACACAAGCAGAAAACACATAAGCAGCAACATTTTATTACTTTTTTAATTTTATATTTACAGATGTTTGTTTCTAAATATGCTTGCCATAGTTTTACATTCACCCCATTTACTCTTCAATGTTACCAATCATTATTACTAGCCAATTTTATAAAGATTTTATTTTATTTTTAATTATGAGAGCACGCATGCGTGTGGGTGGGGGGTGTCATGTACCTACAGTGGCCAGAATAGGAAGTCAGATCCCCTGACATGCCTGGAAAGAGAAAACAAACTTTTCAAAGGTGCCCTCTGACCTCCATGTGCACCGTGTCACACGTCCCCCGCATACACACATCACAAGGCAGCTGGGAATCACCTGCTGTAGGTGCTGGGAACCAAACCCAGGTCTTCTGCTGGGAATCAAACCCAGGTCTTCTGCTAGAGGAATATGTGCTCCTAACCACTGAGCCATCTCTCCAGTTCCACTATCCACAATTTTTATCCAAAAAGAAAGAACCTGAGCTCCCAGGCAGTATGCAGGTTATTGAAAAGCACAAAGCCAGGAAGTCCAAAACACACCATAGTTATAAGCGAGTCTGCAAAACTATGGTTACTCTGGTTCCACTTCTGAGCTGTCTGTCTACTGATTAGGTCTTAGGCATTAACAGAAGGCATGTTCAGCCATGACTCCATAGAGTTTTAAGCGGGATTGCAATGAGTAACCCACAATAACATTAATAAATATTAAAACAATAGCCATGCTTTATAGTTTACAAGTGAACTCTTAAGGGTCAACTAGAAGGCTCAGCAAGTGAAAGCACTTGCCAAACACATGATATCCTGAGTTTGGATCCTCATCCCTCCTTAGAAAGAGAAAACAGACTTCTGAAAATTGTCCTCTGACCTCCACATGCACCGTGTCACATGTACCCTGCACACACACACACACACACACACACACACACACACACACACACACATGCGCGCGCACATACACACACATCATACACACATACAACAACAGCAATGATAACAATAACCCAGTTTAACATAACTTTAAAAGTCATTATGCACTGTGTGTATGATGTGTGAGCTTTGGCACATGTGTGCCACACTGCACATGTGGAAGCCAGAAGAAGACAATTTCTCAGTCAAGCCTCTCCTTCTCCAGGGGCTGAACTCAGGTTGTCAGGCTTGCAGAGCAAGTGTACTTACCTGCGGAGCTATTCACCTACCATGGAAGACAGCTTTTAGGAAGTATTTGCAAAACAGCAGTCAATGAAAGAAAAAACAAAGAAACTAGACAACAATACTATTTTGAAAGGACAAAGTAAACAAACACAGGTTGGTCTAGTTTATAGTAAGAAGAAAAACACAATAAGCTACATTTAAAATGAGAAAAGGTGACGTAATTGCTAATTCAGTATTACAATAATTGTAGAGAGCTCTACCAGGAGATTACTGCACACGGATATGTATCTATAGAGATGCATTGTGATACTGAGAATAGTTAAGGAAAACGGAGATGGTAGAGATAAAAGACAAAGAAACAGGGACACATTTCCAATGTAACAGTCATAGAAAATAGAGATACTGTAAGTCAGAAGGAAGGGACTGACGTGCTGAGTTTAGTTCAGTGAAGAGGGGCACAAAGGAACAGTAGGACAAAATGCACCTCTAAGAAGACATTCCAATGAAAGAAAACCCTCAAAAGTTTAAAACATTTCATAAACCAACAAATTTGGAAGAGTTTAGAAAATTATCTTTAAAAAACAGAAATTCTCAAAAAAATCCAAATGGTTTAACAGGTGAATTCCACCAGTCCTTGGAAGAATATATAACCCCTGTATGAAAATTTTGAAGGCCTGACAATACCTGTGGAAAGACTGAGCATTTATGAGACACACAGCATCTGTCTTAGTCAGGGTTTTATTGTCATGAAGAGACACCATGATCACAACAACGCTTATAAAGGAAAACATTTAATTGGGGTTGGCTTACAGTTCAGAGGTTTAGTCCATTATCGATATGGTGGGAAGCTTGACTGCACTTCCAGATATGGTGCTGAAGAAGGAGCTAAGAGTTCTACAGGAAGTGACAGCCACACTGAGTATGACTCCAGCATCTGAGACCTCAAAGCCCATCCCCAGTGACACACTTCCTCCAACAAAGTCGCATCTATTCCAACAAGGTCATATCCTGTAATAGAGTCACTCTCTTTGGGGGCCAATTAGTTCAAACTACCATAGTATCTAAGTGTCTTGTGGGAAAGCCAACCAGATAAGGCTATACACTGAGCTCTGCTTCCCAGCCTTATCCCCTTTGCCAAACATCATACCTGCTTTATAGACAGATGGTCTTCATGGCTCAGTCATTTGAGTATCTACTTCATGACTACTAGCATCACCAGAAACGTGTGTGTGTGTGTGTGTCTGTCTGTCTGTCTGTCTGTGCCTGTGTGTCTATATCTTTGTCTAATATCTCTGTGTGGCTGTGTGTATATCTATGTATATCTATGTATGTGTGTGTGTGTGTGTGTGTGACTGTATGTCTGTCTGTGTGTGTGTCTATGTGTCTGTGTTTCTCTGTTGTGTGTCTGTATGTGTGTGTGTGTGTCAATGTGTCTGTGTCTGTTGTGTCTGTGTATCTGTCTGTGTGTGTCTAAGTGTGTATGTCTGCATCTCTTGTGTATGTCTTGTGTGTGTGTCTGTGTATCTGCCCGTGTGTCTATGTGTGCATATCTGTATGTGTGACTGTGTGTCTGTGTGTCTGTGTCTCTGTGTATATATGTGTCTATGTCTCCATATGTGTCTGTATGTCTATGTGTCTGTGCATAAACATTATCTGATGTTTACTTAAACTGACCACACTAAAAGATAAATTTGCAGCTAGTGCCTTTACAGCAGAACACTTCTCGAGCACTAAAAGAGAAATTGATATCACTATCATAACTGGAAAATCCATGTCACTTGCCAAATTAAGCTAACTGCCTAACTAATAAAATTTTGAAAATGTTTATCTGAATACCACCTAGGAGTAACTCACATTCTGCCAGCATCTGCTGTTGGCACATGGGTGAATTATTTGAGAAACATTTTACGGGCCAAGCTCAATGATGAGTCCAGGTGCAAAAAACTTTTCAATCCAATATTAGAAAATATGTCAAAGAACAATTTAGCATGACAAAATAGACTTTATTCCAGAAATAAAAAGGAATATTGGAACAGCTTCTAGAATGTGTACTCCAGACATAAATGGAAAAAACCCTTTCCTCCCCAAGATTCATTTGGTCCACGCGTTTTATCACAGCAATAGAAACCATAAGACATATCAATAGTAACAAGGTTGAGAAAGCCTGACACAGGAAACAAAGCAGCTAACTCCAAGTCAGACTGCAATCCAGAGCTACCAGTGCGTCAACACAAGATCCCATAGGAATCCATGCAGGTTTTATTTAAATAACCCACTCCAAATCACACGTAAGCATTACACCTAACCAAAAGGTTACAATTAGGAGAGAGGTCAAGAAGCTATGAAGAACATTCCTCCCACAGGAGGACCTTTGCCCCATTAAGGAAAGTCAACTCACTGTTTCTCCCTCCAGACCATCATCAGTCCACTGAAGAATTTGTCACAGTCTGCTCCTGTGACACGGCCATGTATTTTTGATCCTGATAAACAATGGAAACCTGATTTGTTCTATAAAACTGCCATAGGAAACTGTGAAAGGTATGTCTTAAACAGTGTTTGCTTTTGCTATTTCTACAATTTATGTATTGAAGGAAATAACTGGGTCAATTTACACAGGTATTTTTATCCCTGAGAAGGGCTTTGAAAGAATGCTGTTCTCTGAAACAGGGAAGGAGGCATACATGCATGACTTTACATTCTTCAGTTAACTCTCTTGACCTATTTTTACTAAGCTGCTTTCTACCCCTTCATTACAGCCGTACGGTAGAGAAAAGAACCATTAACAGGCCTGCTTGTGTGTGTCCATCCATGTTTAGGTACTCTGAAGACAAGCCGAACATTTCCACCCCATGGCACAGCTAAAAGAGGAACCACTGAATATTTTCTTCAAGTTCATGATTTTAGAGCTGGCAAAAGAAAGCTACTGGGTTCTGCCTGGAACTCATGGGCTGGGAGGGCTGACTTTCAAAGTTCTTGGACTATAAAAAGCTCCAATGTTCACACAGAGTTCTGTGTAGGATGAGTAGGAGGGGGTATAATAAGAAAGAACAGTATTTTGGTCCTTTGGCAGATTTTATTCCTTCATTCCAGCCTCCCACTGAGATGGGTTAGGATGTGCAAACCATGCCAGAATGCCCCCAGCCTCCTGGCCTGCCACCCTCTGTCCTGCAGGCCTTCTTCTTCCTCATTCCCAAAGAGAGCTCCAATATTTCCGATGGGGTTTCCTTCTATGAGTATTTCACCTGGAACATTTACAATCACCACAATTTCTATCCTGTAAAGCATTTTCTACCAAACTCAAGACAAAAATAAACCATGGGATGCTTAAATAAGCCTCCGGTTCAAAGGCATGAAAATAAAAATGGTTGCAATGAGACTACGTTTTTTTTAAAAATACATGTTATTGTTACACTTCATAAAAAAGACTTTCATTCCTCAAAACTAACTACTTTCATTTTCATAAATATTTTCCACAAATGACTATTATTATAAACACATTTTAAAGACATAACTATCTGAACAAACATTTTTAATTATTGTGCAGCACCGGCTTTAATTAATAGTAAGAAACTAATTTAGCACCGGCATTATTCCTCTCAACATTAGACCCACAAGCATTTAGTAGAGAAGACTTCAAGGGTTCCCCCCTCATTCTCTTTGGAAACCTCTAGAAATTAGACTTCCTATTTGATCAGTGATGATGGGACCCACACAGTAAATTATTCTTGGAAACACTAAATGCCAAATTACTAAACATAAAGCCACAGGAACTACAGAATAATTAAACAAACAAGAAAACATCAACCAGTATTTTCATTCATTTTTCTAGAACCATTAAAATAGATATCAACTTTGAATTAAGAATGCTGCAATGCTGTGCAGAGGTGTAAATTAATTCCACACTCTATTCTCAAGGCCCTGTATCAAGTCATTCCATTCACCCAACAGACATCAGGACCTCCTGGACACCAGACTCAAAGGAAAGAGTTGAAAATTCAGGGAATAAGGCAGCACTGGGCCATAATCTGGCTTATGTCCTGAGTAAAGCAAGTAAGTGTAGGTGGCTTGTCAGAGAACTTGTAATGGTGACCACACCTCCTTGGGCGTGGCCTCAGACAGTGGAAGGAGAAAGAGAAATGTAGGAGGAAACAGTATTCCGCCATTAACCATGTGACTTATTAGAGGCGCATACAGATGAGGTAATAAAAGGGCGGTTTACCGTACCACTAACCACACCCACTTATCTTACTTCCCTATTGGCCAACAGTGCTTTAATGACATATACACAGGATTTCCCCAACAGAGAAAAACTTGAGGGAAGGGAAACACTTCAGCAGTTCTTTGTATTATTCTGTGTAACTGTTCCCCAATAAGCACTCGTTAATCATTTAACTTGGGTCTGGTGATATAATTACATCCTCACCTTCAGGTAAGTGCATAAATGCATGTCAGTACAAACCATGACAGGTGTGACTGAAGAGACGGACAGGAATGAAAGAGTATTTCAGAACAAGGAAGACACCAGATTACTGCAATGTTAGCGTCACATGAGAAAACGATGACCCAAGGATAGGGCTATAAGAGGCAGGCAGACACTCAAGGTGGATAGAACAAAGAGAGATGCAGAAGAGAAATGGGGGAGGGGACCCGGGAAGGGTAAGGAAAACATCCCTCAGCTCAAGCTTCGGGACCATGGTGACAGGGGTTATGACATTCCTTGTGAGGCAGCACAAGGGATTTCTTTTCAATAGTGTGCCTCCCAAATGCTAATCATTCACCAAATAGTTTAATGCATGACTCTGTACCGGAAGTCACAAGCCTTAGCACCCAGAGGGACCAGGCAGGTGAAGACAACTCATGAAGCTGTTTGCCAGCCCTGTGTGAGAGATGGGGGCTGTGGCACATGGAAAACTGGCAAGGAGTAACTGCAACACATGGGACGAAGGCCATGTAAAGATAAAAGCTGAGGCTTTCCGTTTGTTTTAGAGACAGTCGGCAGGACGGACAGAAGACTCAGCAGCGAAGAACACAGCTCACAACCACCTGCAGCTCTAGCCCCAGCGTGATCTGACTCTTCTGGCCTCTGGGTACCTGCACATATACACAGACATGCAACATAATTAGAAACAGTGTTTAAAATCTAAAAAAGTAAATATCTGGACCTTTTTCCTTTCATGTTGAACTCTCCAGGCTGTTAGTACTGTGTGAGGTGTACAGTAAGCTTGAAGAGTAATCCTTTGCAACCTCCCTTCAGTATTTTACAATAGTTAGCAAGATACAGAGGATGACACTTTATAACCAGGCCTTTCAACTGGTTTGACTTTCCATATAACACTCACAAAAGATTTCACACCAAGAAAACAAACCCTATAGGACAAGCTGTTCTACAACTGTGCTTTACGTATGCCATAGGCATGACTAACTTCATAGAAATGATGCTACATTTGGTACATTTTGGAGTGGGTTTTTATTTTTAAATTTTTATTTTACTTTGTGTATGAGTGTTTTGACTGCATGTACATATGTGCACCACACCCATGCCTGATGGCCAAGTGGTTGTGAGTCACTTTGGAGGTGCTGGGAATTGAACCCACATCCTGTGCAAGAGCATCAAGTGCTTCCAACCCCTGATCCATCTCTCCAGTCTTAATGATGATATTTTCTAATATTCTATAGTTTGTGCATGAGTTTTGTTGTCTTGAAACATAAATCTACCATAATGGTGGTGGTAATTAACATGCCTAGTGATCCACACAGAATAGTAGTCCATAAATATTTACTGCACACTCAGCACATTCCAACTCCCTATGGTGAAAGAGCTCCTCTTGATTCCCACTAGTGAGACAATACTCCCATAAACAATTAGAATACAATGCAAAACAGTATACAATGGAACAGTTAATTGCAGAAAGAAACCATCAGAAGCCTCAAATTCTCAGAGGCCTGAAATAACTATGAAGGGTTTGGATAGACCCAGAAGAGAGAGAAATGTCCAGTGTTGAGCAAGAGGGGTGAGGCAAGGCAATCACCCACATCAGGTCAACTCAGGGTAACCCACAGACCCAAGTCTGCTGGCAGGTGGCTTGCTATTGCTTGGGGAAATGGGGGAAAGTATGCAGATGCCTTTTTAGCATTTTGAGACCGCTCTGATGTCCTAGCTTGTGACATATGTACTGTGACACTAAACAGGTCATAGATCAGTCAGGACAGTATGAAACACCTGGAGGAGAGCACAAATGGCATGAACCTCCCACCAAAAAGGTGCAGCAGGAGCATTTAATAACATAACATGCTTAACCAACAACCACAAATAGCATAAGGTGTGTAGGGGGCATAGGAGTGCGTACAAAATCAAGAAATTATTTTTCCAAAAGAAGTAAACGATCTGAAGTTGCTAAGAGTAAGTCGCAGATTAGCTTTGAGCATAACAGCTTCATTTTGGATCAAAGTTTAAAATGAATATCCAGAACTTGCTCAACGGTTTCCTTGGCTTCTGGTATCCTCACTGCATGAGTGGTGTGCCAGCGAAAAACAAAGCAAAAGCCTACAACCCTGCTTCCTGGACATCACACCCTGTGAGAATTGTCAGCATTAGTGCTATGTTCGTTATACTCAGAAGCAAGATGGGAGCTCAGCTTATGAGTTCACATTCCGATGTGGGAAGTATGCGTGCAAAGCCATAGGAGAGGGATTGCTGCTACTGCACTAAAAATCATTGCTTTAAGTGTAATCCTAGATCAGCAAAGTTACTAATGCAGCTACAAGTTTCTATGTCACTGTCTTTTCATGTCCTTTTAAGAACACACATAAAGTTTAATTGTGATTCTTTTTTCTCTTCAGTTGGCCTTAATTTTGTTGGAATGCACCTTGTGCAATGATCCTAACATTAAAGAATTTGAGCTTACATTTCATCAGAGCTCTTTCTTTTTCTACTAATTCATAGTAACAACCCCCCTTGCACTGAGAAGTTAAATTCTAAAAAAGAAAAACCAATCCTCCACATATTGTTTGAGAAATAGTTCTCTACCCTAGATTTAGAGAATCCTTCCCAGAATTGTGCAATTATAGCTTTCCTTAGGCCCATATTTCCCCCAAATTCAAGATATGTTGCTTGGTAACAGACTAAAGTTAAATATATTGTATCCAACAGGAATAAAGTCATCCTAAAGTCTTGGTCCTTTACCAGGCACCAGGTGAGTCACGTATAGACTTATAGTTCATTCCTCACAGAATTACAACTGGGTCACTATCACAATGAAAAGGAGCCCTGGACTAAACTCAGCCAAAGACACATTCATTACCCAGCAGACACCCAATGTTTCATAGTTTAAAGAAGTCCCAATTGTTCCTCAGTTACTTTCAGCCTCCCAATATGACAGTTAACAATGCCAATTGGACAGGATCTCAGATCACAAAAGAGAAGCTCTGGGCATGCCTATGAAGGACTGTGATCATCTTTATTCGGTTAATTGAGGTGGGAAAACCCACCTCACTGGGCAGAGCTTTTCCCTGGGCTGGATAAGGAGAGAGAGAGAGGAGAGCAGTCACAGTCCTCGTGCTCTGCTCCTCTACTGCAGGTGCAATGTGACAACTGGCCTCAAGTCCCTGCCTCTGCCCCCCTTGACACAATGGAGTAAACTCTGAAGCTATAAGCCCAAATGAACACTTCCTCTCTCCCTTAAATAGCTTTGATCAGGGTATCTTATCATCATAACAGGAGAGTAGGCAAGTCATTTCCTAACCTGAAGGACTCAGTCCCAGGGAGACACCAGGGAGCTCTGATGACAGGACAACCCACTGTCCTGGAGACAACACAACATTGGTGACCTTGGCCTTCCATGTTTCATACACACAATTTGGCACTCATTTCATAGATGAAAATAGTTTCCTAATATCACTGGGGTTAATTAAGTTCTACAAGATAGAGGTCTATCACAATATTTGATATTGTGATATTCATGAGTAATGCATTAATTCTTCATTAGGATGCTTGAGAGTATAACAAAGGATGAAATATAATAAGGTAATAAAAGTAATATTAAGAAGAAGAAAACTAGATGAGGAGTCCACAATTTTACTATAGCACTTCCAAACTAAATCACCAAACCTACAATGCAAAGTCGTATTCCAATGATTCTTAATAAACTCTCTGTTGAATGACATGATGCCATTAATAAATTTTCAACACCTGCTAACTTTCCTATTTTAACAAGAAAGCAGAGATTTGGCTGAGAGTCTTTGGCAACTCTCAGTATCCAACTGAAGTTCACTCCATTGTTTTCTTTTCACTGTAATGACTGTTACTGTTGACATCTCTTAATCATGTTTCTTTTTTAAATAATTTTCCTTCAACGAAAATGAGCAAATATAAGATGCTACATAATCAAAGAAGAAACAGCGCCTGGATAAAACATAAGACAATTGTTCTGTCCTAAGTTAGGATACCCCAAACCATTTCTTGTCACCTCCAGCCTTGCCTCCCCAAATCTCAGGGTATATTTCTTGTCATTGTAACTCAAAGCACTGCCCAAGAATAAAACCTTATGAGGTAATCTCTCCACGAGGCAATGTCTTCCTTTTAGCAAAAATGGATTTACAATTCAGGCTTACTTTAATGTTTGCATTAATCAAATTTTCCTAACCTAAAACAGAAAGGGATCTTTTATACAGATAGGGGATGAGATGAAGAAGACTGAAATCTACTGCACAAACACAGCCCAGGACCCTTGGGCTTTTTCTTTTCTTTTTGCCTTTTTCTGTTTTTAATTTCTGTGGATTATCTTATAGGTCTTTCATAATCCAAAAACGGTGTTAAGAAAAGGTTGAATTAGGGCTGCACCTCATTGCAGAGTTCTAGCCTAGCATGCCCAAGGTCCTAGATTGATTCTCAGCTCCACCACAGGGGGAAAAGAGACATAATACTGAAAGGCCTCTGCAGAGACATCAGAGTCTAATACGATGGAAAATAATGAAATGCTTGAGTGAAACTAACAAGAGCTAAACAATGAATGATATGTTCAAAGCTATTTATATCATTCCACAGGATGCAAGCTCCTTAAGTTCCCTAATTTCTTGGTGCCTTGCCCCTCTCTCCCTTAGTAACCCAAACCTGCCCTCACTCTTCCAGCAACATCCTATCCACCTGCACTGATACAGGATATGCCATGTGCATACAACACTTAAGAACCAAAAAGTGATTTTCCTCTGCTTCCTCTGGAACAGCCCAGGGCTGACCACATAGAGGGGTTGAGCTGCTGCCTGGAATGGTTTCTCTGACAGTTATTTCCAGACAATACCTGTTAAATTAATCATAGCTTCCATATGCTTAAGTGTTTGGTACCCATCATCTCCATTCTGGACCCTTTGGCCTTTTACTGCTCTATGAGCGTCACAGAGCAGGAAATGGGTTGAGAAGGGGCTACAAGTACAATCTCAAGCTCCATCACCTGAACTGGCTTCCCTCTGATACCCACTTCCTTTCCATGGGCAAGGCCACAGAAATTCATTTCTGCTCAATTGCATATCACTCACTCAACAACTACACCAACTAACCAACAGAGAGATGGCAGCCATCAGCCTGCCTTCTCAGAAACAGATGCCCAGTGTCCCGTTCCTGAATACGCTGAAGCATACATTTCTATAATTAATTATGTTTAAATAAAAGTAGAACTTTGGGCTGGAAAGTATCTTCTCTCCTTGCTCCTGGAGGTCATCCCATACCATCCCTGAAAAAGCATTTACATATTCATTTAGAGAAATGTGGGGTCATGATCTGCAAGTACTCCTGAGGCTGCATTTGGTACTTGGGGTGGTCACAGTCATCAGATTTAGGGGGAAGTTAAGTGTTTAAGCCAAGAAAAATGTTTGGTATGAATTATGTGAATTAACCACATTTCTATATTTTGCAAAGTTCTCACAAATGAATTACTTATATTTTTTTTGAGATGCGGCTCTCTGTGTAGTTCAGGCTGCCTCAAAAATTCTTCTTTTTATACAATGGAAAATATAAGTTTATTTTTGAAATATTCCTTTTCTTCTGGATTCTAAGCACAAGTTCTTAAACAAAGGGAATTTGTACACATGAAGATATCAACATTGATTTCTTAGTTTTGACAAACACACTATGTAGTAGTCTAATAACAGGTATACACAGGTAAGCAAAATATATATTTAAAAAGTCTATTATCCTTGAAATTTGTCTGTAAATTTCAAACCATTCTTCCTTCCAATAAAATAATTCTAGAGGACATGACAGTGTGTGGCATGAGCCTGGCACCTCACACCAGTCTTGACTCTGCAGGGTCTTGAGTCTAGTCTGGTCCAGTGGGTTCCTGTCTGCCTGCCCCATCCACTGCCATGACCTAAAGAGCACTCCAGAGGATGTACAGCCATGACTTACTTCAGTTGTGAGACTGTTTTGTGCCTGCTTATGTGAAATGTCAGGGGTCTGAACCCTGCCTTTGTTATACGCTGGTACGAGAGTCACCCTTAACTGTCAGAGGTTAGCGGTAAGAAGCGAAATGAGGAACCTGATTGTGCTCATGCCTTACCAAGATGGCTTACAGCAGTTTGTAAACACGCTTTCAACTTGACCTTTTCATGACAGGCATCTATCAATGTCTCACAGCTAAAGAAGAAGGCTAACATGAAAGGGGGGGAGCAAACCAGTTTAGAATAACTTTCAACTGATGCAGAAGAATATAGAAGAGAAAGAACTCACCATGCATGAGACATAAATTATCTATAAGGTCAGGAGCAAAAATACATTACGACCAGGAGAAAAGGGCTAGCTCAAGTGTGTGGCCTGGGGGTTCCAGAACAGAGTAGTATTTGAAGCTAAGAAGGAGGCTCCCATCTAGTCCTTCATTGCTCCTTTTTGTACAAAATCCCAGTGACACATAATCAGAGAGCACAGGGTTCAGAACACAACAACATGCCCATTTCACCTCTGTGGGCTAGGGCAGTAGAGATTATCGCTCCATGTTGCACGTGAAGAGTTGAAGCTCTACTGTGGGTACAGTAACGAATAAATGACCTAAGTTCTGAAAGCTGGTGAGTGGTACACACCACCAGAGCCTGCTCACTCCAAAGCATCCCCTCTGTGTAGCTCAGTTCCCCTTCACTGCATCCTCACTCTGCAAAGGGGACTGAAGGGAAAATGTACCACCAGCTGCTGATGCAAATCTGATTTTATTTGGAAAACTTCTGACAGAAAACAGACTTCACAAATTTTCCCTCGGTAATGTTTTAGACGCATGCATGAATCTGGGTAACTCACTTTGAACTTTTCAGTACAACCCCAGACACCACATAGGAGCTCACACTCTGGACTTGAGGGATGTTAAGGCCACTGTAAACCTCTAAAAAACTTCCCTGGAAAGTCCAATTTTACCCAATGTTGAATAATTTAAAACAGTGTTTTGTATTAAAGCAAAATATGTATTACACAGAGAGTATTACATTTGCATGAAATTTTGTAAATAATATATTTCAGAGAAATTTTAAAATTGTAGGAAAAATTCAACCCGAATGATGGGAGTCCATGCCCAGAAGTAGTTCAGAATGGGGAGGGGTTACAGAGTTCTAGAAAGTCTTATTAAAGAGAAAATTTACATGAGGTACTTTTCACTCTTCCATTCCAGCATGCCTCTAATACAGTGGCTCTCAACCTTCCTAAAGCTGGGGCCCTTTAATACACTTCCCCAACCATAAAAATATTTCCGTCTCTGCTTCATATCTGTAATTTCCCACTGTTATGGATTGTAAGCAAATATCTGATATGTGGGATATCTGATGGGCAACCCCTGAGAAAGGCTGTTCAACCCCAAAGGGGTTTCGACCCATAGGTTGAGAACCGCTTCTCTGACGATACCAAATCACTTGGATCAACAGCAGTCAAGTGCATCTTCAGTTACTGCCCCCCCCAGTTCCATATTAGTCCCACCATAGTGACGGACACAAGTTTTACTAACACGGCACAACACTTGGTCAAATTTCTACAAAGAAGGGAAGTTCTTGGGGATGACCAATTTCACTTTGTCTGATCTGCTCATCTCCAGGGCCTACCAGCGCCCTAGTTCAGTCTTTATGTTGCTTCCCTAACAACCTGAAGCCCGACATCGCTCACCTCTGGTGACTTTTTCAACTTCCTCCCAGACGCCATTTTTCTTTTTCCTCTTTCTTTTATTTAATTTAAATTAGAAACAAGTTTACATCACATGTCAATCCCAGCTCCCTCTCCCTCCCTTCCTCTCCTGCCTCCCAACCCCCTCCCCAATCTCCACTCCAGTCTCCAAGGAGGGTAAGGCCCTTCATGAGGGATCTTGAAAGCCTGTCATATGATCCAGGGCAGGGCCTAGGCCCTGCCCCATGGCAGACACAATTTTTCTAAAAGCAGCTGTCAAGATGGCCACAGGGTAAAAAAGATCAGGGAAAGATTTTGTAAAATATAATAAGTGATTTTTAAAATATTTTTATGAAACATATTAAATGATTTTATGCCCTGGTTGAAATTGCATAAGCAGTCCTGTAAATTATGCTCAAAGACATGATAAGTATCTGGTCTCTTCTTTGAAAATCCTGACATTTTAAAAAGATAGAAGTGGGGGAGGACTGAGGTTCAGCAGGTGAAGCACTTGACACAGAAGCTTGGGAAACTGAATTTGATCCCCAGAACCTCACATGGTAAAAAGAGACCCAACTCCTGAAAGTTGACCCCAGACCTTGATACAAACAGCATTGCATGGGGACACATACCCCACCAACAATTAAAGTTAAATTACATTACACCATAAGAATTTCTTACACTCTTGTTCTTGGGGGCTGTGAATTAAGTTGTTTTTGTCTTAAGATTCATGCTTTTTTTTCTAGAAACTGAGTCCCACAGCAGTCTCAAGTGGCAAAGACTGAAGTGATGGCAATTATAATGGTGATGGTACTAACATAGACTCAAGTTTCTATTTACCGGGAGCCTCTTTAAATAAACACAGTCTGGATTTTCAGATACATGTCTCTAAATCATATAAATGTAGAGATACTGCCAAACAAGTAATTAAATACTAAGTTCATACTAGTGTCTACATTTTTGGAAATGTAGTGGGTACAGCCTAGCCCACTTAAAAATGATTTTGTTTGCCCAAAGCAAACAAAAGTTAATAGATTTTCAAAGTCAGTGCTGAAGGGTTGTTGGCCAAAGCATTGGAGCTAGAACTCTGATATCTTAGAATTATTACCCCCAGGCTGCAGAACACGATGCTCCTTCAAAGTAAACAACAAAACAAAACATAAAGGAAGGCTTTTCTATTGTTCAAACCCAAGGCTTTGTCAGGGCACCACTGTTCATTGTTCTGTGCACTCTCCATCAGAACAGTTATAGTTGCATGATCATGCCTGGTCCTTTCCTGATCCAAACACTGTGAGAGAGACAAGCCCACATGCCTCTAACAATCCACCCTCCTGCACTCCAAGTTCACTATTTAAAAGTTGCACCCAAAGTCTTAGGCAAACATGAAGACAGCAATCAAGTAGCTAAACATTCTGTAGCTTTCTCTCTCTTTTCTGTTTCAGTGAAATACCTCCTAAATTTTCAAGTGATACTTCATTTATCTGTGCAGGGAGTTGTGGTTACCCAGAAATGGGGTGGGGGAAGGAATTTAACTAATGAAAGGGATTCTGGCCATGCTGCTCTCAAATAGTTTCCTCAGAAACAAACGGACTGAGGATAAGTGTTATAACCACTCAAAGAAATCACACCACATGGAATCAATGACCCTGTATCTAATTAAACTGTAGCATTGACAGTAGAACACTCTACTACCTTCTGAACAGAATCATTCAGCTGTTCTCACAGGACTGGTAGATGATCCTTCATGGGGTATTCTCCCATAATGCCAAAAGTGACCAGAAACGAACCTTTAGGAAAACATCACAGCACATCCGTGGAAGAAATCCAGCTCGCCATATTACTACATTTCCTTACAGTAAGAAAAGGGAAACAACGGGAGGAGAGGGAAGAGGAGAAACCATTTCAGTAGGCATAATTAGTCATGGCTTAGTGAGCCTTCCTGTCTAGATTTCTTCTCAAAAGATTATGTTAAGAAATAAAGCCTCTTCAAAACCCATCCCCAGTCTTAGTAAGACCTTCATCACATACTACATATAATCAATGATAATTCTCTGAAAACACCATGTGAAATGGATTCTCATCTAACAGGAGAACAGGGTGTAGACAGGATTTGTAATCTACACTGACTCTATGTGATGACATCAGGAGCTTGAAGAATTAATTGCCTGAACAAGAATGACTACCAAACAGCAAAAGCAGTTTACATGGGCTTGAGTCTTCTTCGTTTTCAACTAAGGGTTCTAGGCCTATATCAACAAGTATGCCATCTTACATGGCAATGACTACTGATTCAAAGACAAAATGAAAATTAATAAGTTCTACATCAAATGCTTCATTAAAATCTGAAGAAGATCATGGATTTGCCAAATGCTTTTGACAGGATAATTCAAGTGATAAGCTCTTGCAAGCAAATAGACTGGAAGTGGGCTATAAAAGAAACACCAGCAAAATAAATTGACACATGCTTAGAAAAATTAGAAGAAACACTTCTAAACAAAATATATACTAAAAAGTGTTGATGTCCTTTGCCTGGTATTTGTCCCTGGCAGAAATGTATTTCCGGTCTTTGAAAGAAGGCTATCTGAAACTGTTTCCTCAAATATTTTCAGCAAACAAAATGAAGCTTCTTTTGTATTTAAATAAATATAAAATTACAACAGGTTATGTTTTCCATTTCTCCAATATTTGTTACTCTTGAAAATCCCCAAGTCAGCATGATGACAGTAGTTTTACTTCATGACAGCTTGATTAGGACATCTTAGAAAATGTAGTGAATTAAATTACCCTTATTTTCAAAACTAAGGAGACTTCAGAGGTCATAAGATTATGGCCAAGATTTATTTGGTCTTCTGTTGTATGTCATTTTGTTGTTTAATTCATACACATGATTTTACTTTCTAAAACTTTGATGTAAAAATACAGATATATGTGCCCATAACATTGTAAATGTTGTTTAAATACCTAATAAAAACTAATACTCTGTTTAAAAAATGAAATACATTCATTGCTGAGAGTGTACTTCAGTTATGAAAGTACAGGCTTAGCATGCTTGAGAGCATGTAATCCCCTACATGACCTCACGGACATGTGTATACACATGATTCTACATATTTAAGGGAGAGAATTGAGGAAAATTAATAGTCACCTTAGATATTATTTTCAGGCCCAAAGTATAGAGGCCAACTGCATAGGCCCTCAGCACCTTCATATCCTATATTTGCTATCTTACATAATGTATATGAGTTCCTTAGTCCTTTTTCCCTTAAAACTAAAACCACTCATCTGTATGTATCCTTTCTTGATTTAAATCTCACTTTTCATGTTCTTGCTTTCCCCATCAATTTTCAGACTGAGGAATGGAAAAGTTCCTCTTCCCAAATCTCAGCAAAATCACATATCCTCATCCATGACACCCAAAAAGGGACTATATAGGTGTAATTTCATTCGCAACTTTCCATTAGCAATGCTTAATTAGGCAAGTAGATGTATTATTATTACCTTAAGCTTCACTGACATTTTCTAGTTCAACTTATTTCACTATAAAAGCTATGAGGGCAATGCTACCTTTGAGAAGTGCATGGAAACAAGACTTTACAATCACTTTACTTCGTTTTGCAAAAGGACAAATACAATATTAGCCTTACTGGAAATGAGGAACCTACATAACTGATTTCTGCATGGCCGTGACCTACATGATGAGTTCGTCTGTCACTTTAACCCTGTCTGTGGACTGGGGTTTATTTTTCTGCTAATGTACCCACATTTACAGTTGCACTATTTCCAGAAATCTGATTTCATTTGTGTCTGCTAAGAAGTCAGCATTGTGTCCTAAATTGAAAGAGATCAGACAATTTGAAATTGGTGTGCGACCTTTGACATCTTTATAATCAGCTATGTGTTGTCTTATTTCAGAGATGTACTTCCTGGCCATCGGAAAGCAGCAATCTGGGTCAGTCTGGCTATAAGTGAATTTTTAGTGCTGGCCATGTGCTATGGGGAAAAATGTTTACCTTGCTCCCCTTCTTAAATTATACACGCACCCTTGCCACATGGGCTAAGTGCTCACACGTTGGCCTTAATAAGCAGGCATACATTATTAGAAGAACATACTGTGAGATCTCAGTTGTCTGAGCAGGAAACAATTGAGGGGATGTGTTGTCTGTCCCTTTAAATGACACACACCTATGGTCTCTCAGGAGCTTTTCAGCCTCACAAAGGAGCAGATTGAAACAATAGATAAATCTTAGTCTTCGCTGCCTTGATCCACCTCCCATAAATATCAGAAGAGATGTGGATACTCTGGTGAATGTAGGCCAGCTGCCGTGACGCAGGAGGGAGATGTGGGGCTCGAGATATAAATTTTTCAAAGAGCTAAAAGTAGCTCCTAAGAATCCTCTTAACACAACTGCCTGCCCAAGCTTCAGCCCTCTCTCCTGTCAGATATGGAGACACCGGTCTGTTCTGGTGCAGGGGGCAGGGACCAGCTCACCACCAGCCTGAGATGGTAAGATCAAATCCTACTGCAGTGCCCATAGAGCTCCCCACATCTAGAGAAAGAAATTTAGAATGGTAAATATTAATTGGTCCCTTCCTTCTGTACCTATTTGCCCAACAAAACAATGTAGAAAACAGATCATCAATATGACAGAAGAACACTCCAGTCCACAGCTGCAACAACTGACCCCTAAACAGCCACGTGTAAAGTTTCCCTGGCTTTTCTTATCATATATTGCCAAAGAGGGGTGGCAAATTTCTCAGTTTGTAGAAATCGGGGTTACTTTCAGCAAATTGACAAAGGCTCTGATTGAAGAAATGTAAAGTCAAGGTCAGGATGGTTCTAGCCAGATGTGACGTAGACCGCCCACACCCGGCTTATTTCTGTAGTGCTGTTTCCAACATAATGGGCAGGAAAGCATAAGATCCCAAACATGGATACTCGGATATTTTACTCTGTACTCCAGTAAATATACACGCCAAACCACAGCCTCCACAAATCACTATCATGCTTCTCATGACACCACTGGAAGATAAAGGAGATCTGCTAAAGACAAACTGTAAGAAAGCTTAATTATAATCCTACTGTGTGCAAAGCCTACATGTGAAATGTATGTGTCCTGGTCCCTTAACCTCTTGTCACATCCCTTTCTAGGTCTAATGCCTGTGGCGCAGTCTATCACTCTGAATGTACAGGACAGCCTTGGTCATTCTTCCCTTCCCTCTCTCCATCAACCTGTACTCACCCCAGCCTTTTGCGATGCTGTCCTTAGAGCAGCCACAGCAGGAATAGTAGGGGAAGCAGAGCTGTTGAAAAGCTTAGAGCTCAAGGACTATCTACCATACATCGGGGTTATGTTGTCCCTTCACTGCTGTCCAGAAGGTCTGAAATTGTTCCTCTCATTATTAGACACTGCCTCATGAACTGAAGAGCTGAGTTAAGGTACTCACTTAGAAAAGAAAATGCTAACTCCACCGGGGTAGCTCCACTATTGGAAGAGGAGAGCTAGACAGCTCTCTGCTCCAGCACTTACCTCCAAAACCACTACACAGGGGGAAAATATGAACGATTTAGGCTTAGTAATTGCGGAGCAGTTTAAAACGACTTAAGAAAGTAATGGGGGACTTTCAGAACTATAGAGCAACCTGGAAGACAATGTTTCAGGGGGGGGAAATACATGTGTTTCTTAATGGCCAAAAGCAGAATGTAAGACACACTGAATAAAGGAAGTATTAATTAATAATTAATAATACATGCTGAATAAAGGAATTATTAATGGACCCTGTGGACATATAACTTGATCTAAAAAGACTTTGATTGTCTTATCAAATATAAGAGACCCTTTCTGCCTCTATCCAATTTGGAATCTGTTTGTTTCCTTGGTACATGGTTTGTCACTATGAACTATGACAGTGTTTTGCACAAGGGAACACAGTAAATGGCCACAGGACCCCAGAAGAGCTGGAAAGGATAGCAATGTCACTGGTTCTGTCCACATGAGTATCTGATGCTTCATCCTTCTACTTCCAAAATTCTAAACAGGAAGAGAAAAGGTAAAAATGATTTTTTTCTTGGTAACCAATAGAATCTGTCTTTTTCTTCCTTGGCCTCACTCCCATGATTCACCATCAGTTTGAAGAGGGGAAAGAGATCATGTAACACAAAAATTACATTCAGAAAATACATGATACTGCTTATTAAACTAGGTCCTGAGCACCACAGGGTCATTAAATCTCAACATTGTTCTGCCTACACAGAGTATCAGCCACCCTCCAAGCAAGAAGACCCTAGCCATTCATCTGACCTTTGAAGCTGTGTGGAATGGCAGTATCTATAGAGAACAGCAGCAGTTGCAACTGAACAAGCCCAATGTGCCCAGGACACAGATCAGTCCTCAAATGTGCCAAGGACACACACCATTCACATCTCACATTTCCATCAACTCATTTCAAATATAGAGGACAAGAGAGGTTATGCTAACAAAAGGGGGGGTTGTTCAATTATCAAGATAAAAAGGGGGTGAATTTTATCACTTATGAAGATAAAAGAAAATTATTCTTTACTTCTTCTCCCTCCTTAATGTTACAGGCATCTTATTTTGAAGAACAATTCAGTTTAGAATCTGAAGGGGTACTGTGTCTCTGTATAACAACAGGGGGGATAGAAAAGCCCTAGACAGACAGAAGGCAGATAGATCCAAGATTCAAACATCCCACTGGAGATCAGCTAGCAAGAGCAGAGGGATGTATATTCTAACTGAAGCTGGAAAGTGGGAGGTGGCAAGCCCTTGACCTGCCATGCACACCCAAGAGATATGCTTCATGAAAAGAGTTCTGAGGAAACCAGAGGCAGTGTGAATCAGAGCAGAGCACAAGCCATGGAGCGGTGTGGCCAGCACCAAGTAGACGACTAAGGAGTCTGGCTCACAAGAATTCCAACTGATGCTCTATTTTATAGGTTGTTGCCCTGTACCCTCCCACCTTCTCCCACAAGGGATTTAGACTGAACGCATCCTAGCTCTCTGTTAAAAAACAAACAAACAAACAAACAAGAGAAATGATGGAGCCACTGACTACTGGCTCTTGAGGCCTGTGTGCCCAATTGGAGAGCTTGTTTAAAAGTTAAGAAACCCCAAGAGATTCTGACCCCGGCAGACTTAGATGCAGTCTATTCTGGACCACACCTCGGCAAACACCGAATGGTGTAGGGGCAGCAGGAAGGGTGACCTGCTAGCTGCAATGAATCACACCCTGATTCATTCATCCTGGCATCATAAAAGGTACATCACACACTCAGCAATCCTCAGAGAGCTCTCAGCCCACACCACACTTGGAAAAGACTAGGATTCCCACTTGCATTGTTCTTGTATCTCAGTGGTCACCCTGCTGCTTGGACGTCACAAAGCTTAGCCAGTGGACCTTCATTCCCAGCCTCAAATATTTAGGGAAAAGTTACTAGTTTTCTTAACAACTTTTTGTTTTTAAAACTATACAGTGGTCACATGAGCCAACACACTCTGGTAGTTCTGATTTGGCTCCCATAAGCTTTCCACACAGGCACCTTCCTTCCCTCCTTCCCTCCTTCCCTCCTTCCTTCCTTCCTATGAAGGACAAATCATAGACAACATAGGACAAGTTTCAGGCTGCTCATCGGAGCTTACCAAATACAATCGTTTAGTATTCACTTGGGAACCTGTCATCTCCTCAACCCACCTCCACAGCAGTTCCATTGAAGCTGAAAGATTCCTTGAAGGAGGAAAATATAAAGGGTTTCCTAAATATCCTTGAACAAAGAAATCAAGTTCTTCCAACTGTGAAAAGTTGTGGTCTGAAAACAAAGAGTCTCTCTATTATTTTTAACTTCCTAAAGTCAAGAACTATTGCCCAATAGCACCAGTAACAGAAGCCCAAAAGCACACTACAGTCTTAAGCTAACACTAAGGATGGATCAGTGAAGCAGGCATGTGGAGCCTATCCATAACCCCAGGATTCAGGAAGCTGAGGCAGGAGGATCCACAGTTCAAAACTAACCCAAGCTATGTAACGAGTTTAAAAGCCAGCCTGAGTTAAATAGAAAGACCTTGTCTCAAACCAACCAACAAATGGGTTGCTTGTGAAACTCCAAATATGCCCAAACTCTTTTGCGAGAAGCTCAACCCTTATAGGACTACGCACTTAGCCACTGATGTCATTAATCAGAATTTCACAGTCAAAAGTAAGGACGGAGGAACATTTGTGTACAAAGAATCTAATCGCTAAACTTCAGATGGCATCTTCTTTGATTGTACATCTATCTACAACAAAGAACAGAAATAACTATGAAGAAGTACAGCATATTCACTCACTAAACTTTCTCCACAGAACAAACGCAACAAGAAATGATTGGCCATCCCAGCTATATGAAAGAGAATGTGGATGCCACAAAAATGAAAGAGAAAAGGATGGATATGATTGCAGCAAGAGACTAGATATAAAACTACCCTCAGCTTGTCTATGCCCTTCAAGATCTTATATAAAAATTCTGTTGCCATTTTCCTACAGCCATAGAAACCACCACCTTAGGGTCTTCAGAAAGATTTGGTAAAGGCAAGTATCTAAACTTATTCTATCAAATTAAGAATGACCATGGATTTGAAGAAATATTAAAATTTTAAAATTCTATTTCAGGTTGTTTCTCAAGTCTTTGACACAGAGACCCCTGAAGTACAGCAGCCAGACAGCCTAGTCAGTCACTGCAAACCCTTTCCAAACCAAACAACAACAAAGGAATCTTTTAAGTACTTTCTGACTTTTTTTAAATTTTAGTTATTTAAAAGGTTGGTTTTTTTTTTCATTTTACATACCAACCACAGTTCCCCCTCTCTTCCCTCCTCCTGCTCTCCCCTCCATCTTCCCCTCACCCAAGCCCCATCCACTACTCTGTAAGTGTAAGGCCTCCCATGGAGAGTCAACGAAGTCTGGCATATCAAATTGAGGAATGACCAAGCCATACCCCCTAAGGCTAAGCAAGGTATCTCTCCATAGGGAATGGGATCAAAAAAGTCGGTTCATGCAATAGGGATAAATCCCGGTCCCACAGCAAGTAGCCCCACAGACTGCCCAAGCCACAGAACTGTCACCCACATTCAGAGGGCCTAGTTTGGTCCTACACAGGTTGCCCAGCTATCAGCCCAGAGTCAGTGAGCTCCCACTCGCTCAGGTGAGCTATTTCTGTAGGTTCTCCATCATTATCTCCAGCCCTTTGTTCATTTTATCGCTCCTCCCTCTCTTCAGCTGGATTCTAGGAGCTCAACCCAGTGCTTAGTTTTGGATCTCTGCATCTGCTTCCGTCAGTTACTGGATAAAGGTTCTATAGTGAAATTAGGGTGGTCAACAATCTAATTACAGGGGAAGGCCAGTTCAGGTACCCTCTCTACTATTGCTGGGAGTCTTAGGTGGAGTCAGCCTGTGGATTCCTGGGAGTTTCCCTAGCACAAGATTTCTCCCTAACTCCATAATGAGTCCCTCTATCAAGATTTCCTTTTCCTTGCTCTCCCTCTCTGTCCCTCCCCCAACTCAACCATCCTGTTCCCTCATGTTCTCCACCACCCTTCCCTTCTCCCCTTTCTCCCTCCAACCCCCCACCCCACCCTTACACTCCCAATTTACTCAGGAGATCTTATCTATTTCCCCCTCCCAGGGGCATCTAAGCATGTATCTTTTAGGGTCCTCCTTGTTACCTAGCTTCTCAGGGGTAATGGATTGTAGCCTGGTTATTCTTTTCTTTGTGTGTAATATCTGTCTTTTCTAATGAAGAAACTACATTGGAAATCATGAAGAAGGTATTATGGGTGTGGCTGAAAACAGCAAACCGGAGAATGTACTCAAGGAGGTAAATATCCACAGGCAGAGAGCTCCTCAGCCGCCCCCATCAGAAGCTTAGTGACTTTACACCAGCAACTCAAGCAATGCCCACTCACCATCTTCTGCTCTGCTGATGGTATTGAGATTAAATAACCCAATAACAAAGCATTCAAAGATGTATTCACAGAAACCAAGAAAAGACTATACATCTTAAAAAGCAAAGCTTTTCAAAAAATGTAAAAAATCTTTTCAATGGACTAAATTTCTTCAGTCATGTACAAGAATTACCTGAAAAGTAACAGCATAGAAAAGGTAGAATAAAAATATTTTATCTCTATGCTTTATGAACACATAAAAATAGCAGACCAAGTTGCAATTAAATTACATAAAGAAAAAGGCATAAATTAAAGGGAAAGCATGGCAAACAAAAAAGAACACAAAAGATACATCAATTAAGACCATATCAGACATAGAGAAAGGCAAAGCCAACACTGAACAGAATGAATGACATGAAAGAGAAATGCAAGAAAATTAAGCAACATAGATAACACTAAAGGTATTTTGAAAAAACCAAATGGAAACCTACTATTATAAAAGCTTCCCAAAACACAGATAAAAAGATATGCACAAAAAGAGTTAAAATTGAGTTACTCTATAATGGGGCAACAATGTCCCACAGACTAACAAATAAAAACCCCAAATGCCGAAGATGGATTACTCTTGAAGCTGTTAGCCAGTGAGGTCTCACAGATTCCCCCAGAGCACAGGCTATTCGCAGTGCTCTTGGTTCCTCTCCAGAACTTGACAGTAAGGCCATAATCCTTAATACACTTCACACATGACTCATACAGGATAGAGAAACAAAGCTGGTACTAATCTGGAAACTTTATCCCTATTGGCTACCTTTCATACTGCTGGACCGTGCTGTGCATGCTACTGGATGAGAAAAATAACCAACACTTTTACACAGCTGTGAACCCAGTACGCTACAACAAGACTTGCTGACAGGTACAACAGTGGCACAAACATCATAGGAGTAACCAGTAGCTTTCTGATCCCATTTAACTTCTACTTCACAAGATAAAACCCATACCTGGCACCATTACTAGGTCAAGGACCTACATTCAGATAGGTCATAAGCTTTAGGGGAGAATCTACACTATTTTCCTAAATGGACACAGTATTAAAACTACTCCTAATGACTTATTATTTTAGTCATAGAATACTACATCCCTCAGCCCTCATCAGAGAAGCTTCTGTTTACAGTAAATGGTTATTAACAGACGCCCACGATTGGCCAAGGTACAGAAAACAAGAAACTGTAGACTCCCCAGACATAAATGGAATATATAAATGGCACCACCTCCTCCCAAGGCTCAGGAATCAGTTTTCATCAAGATATAATCCTTGGTAGTTGACCACACTCCAGGTGAGGCCCCGCATTCAAGAGTATTGAAGCAGTACAAATTGGACATGATGGGGAAAAAAAGGAAGGAGCAGGAAGGGGAAGAAAGGGATGAAGGAGAGAAGGGGGAGGATGAGGAAGAGAAGAAGGGGGAAAGAAATAATAATAAAGATCTTCTTGGAAGTTGGGTGGATAAGATGGTACGGATGAGAGGGTAGATGACTGAGGAGTTAGGAGAGGGAGGAGTAAATATGATCAAAATGCATTGTATGAAATTCTCAAAAAGAAAATTTAGCAGCAGTTAAAACTTGAGTCATAAAAAATACAACTGACATGGAAAACTTTGTAATGGGATATTTAGGTAGTTTAACCCTATTTTAGAAAAAAGTAATATACTCACATAGTACAACACTTAAAAGTAACCAGTCATCAGACTTCCTAGAAATAACTACTGCTAATGACTTTGTTTCCTCCAAGACACATTTTATTTATGCAAATATACATGAAAATAGTTTAATATTTTTGCTAAATAAAGCTGTTTTGTTTTTATATAATAATATAATTAAAATTTAGGTGACAAAAAATAGTAGAGATAGGTAAAAGAACAGAGAGAGAGAAAAATCTATATGTCTATAGGAAATAGGATCTCAAAATTCAAAATGACATTGAGAGAGAAAAATGACCATAGAAAAATGTGTCGTGAGTTAGCATTTGCTGTCACTGAGAAGTGATATTCAATGACTGTTATTTTTCATTTGTGCTTTTTCATATTTTCAAGATTCTGTGTGACCAAATCATGCTATAATCAAAAAATATCTAAAATATCATTACTTAGATACAAATGTACAAAAGGGGAAAGTTTCCTAGATATGCATATAACTCTGGAATAATACAGGTATTTACATGTTTCCTCCATAAGACATTTGATGAACTCTAAAAGCCTACCTATGGAAAGATTAATATGGCAATTTATATTACAAATTAATGTCCATGTAAATGTGCAAATGCTAAACACACAAGACAACCAGCCTCTAGTTTAGTTTCTCACAGGATCTATTGCTGAGTTCATGTTGTTGGCCTTTGCCCCTCCTCACCTCCCTAACATAGCTTCAAAGTGCCAGAAAAAAAATGTTCATCTTGTTTATACACCAAAATTACACAGTAAGACACTATTGCTAAAGATGCAGCTCACATTGGATGTAGGCTATAAAGAAATTAATCTCAAACCAACTGAGAAACTTCCTCCCTGGTAGCTGGCTTTCATAGCGCCAAAAGGATGCTGGGGAAGACTTATGTAGTATGGGATCCTGCATGTTACAATACTAACATGCTGGACTTGATGTACCCATTGGTGCATAGTGGCAGCACTGTTAAGGGGTAACTAATAGTTCTGATGGGAAGTGAACTTAACTCCATAGGAGGGAATTTCATGTCTGGTACTGTAATCCTAGTTAAAAGTTCATAGCCTTGGAGATCACAGGTCCCATGGTAGAACCTTCTATTTATATTTTGCTAGATAGTCATGTGTTCATATTGCCTTCTAAATATTTACACTTATTATCAATAGAACTGGTATGATCTCAACTTTGTTTAGAGGAGCCTCTTTTATCAGTAAACAGTGATTATTGGAGAGATGCATAACTGGTCAAAAGGCTGAAAATAAGAGACTTGGTGTTCAGCACTAAACGGTACATGTGTATTAACCCCACCACCACCAAGGCTCAGGGAGCATTGCTTTGGAAGACGAGGTGGACAGAATGTGAACCAGAAGATGGAAGAAGTATAAAGAAATAAGCTTTCTGAGCATGGCATGATTAACACAACCATGACCTCATGGCAGCTGTGCCTACCTGCACAACACCTACACAAGATCAATCTAGGAAAAACTGGTAGACGATCTCCAGACTCCACCTCTTACTGAGAAGCTATCATCAGTAGGTAGATGTTGGGGGCAGGGGACTCATTCTTGCCTGAGGATGTAGATGCTGGTAGGTTTCCCATGCTCTAGTGGATGTTCCCCTACACATGCCACATGCGGGCAGTGCTAACTAGACTTAGCAGGTTATCGAAACAAAAGTCTTGAAGTTGCAAGGGGGTATAGTAGGGAGAAAAGGTGAGGGTTGGAAGGTAGAATGGAGGTAGATACCATATTTCATTATATACTACATACATAGTATATATTATATATTATGTTTGAGGTATATATATGTGTGTGTATGGAGGTATGTGCCATATTTCATTATATATAATATATATGTTATACTGGAAATATATATATGTGTGTGTGTGTAATTCTCAAAATGAATAAAAATTAAAGAAAATTTAATAGTACCTAAGTAGTCTGTGAATAAATAGACTTTTTGAGTTAAAAAGTGCTAGGCTAGAATGGTAAGGCTCCATTTGCCCTTGAGCTAAGAAACAGGAGTCTTTCAATGTGAAAGGGAAAGGAAGAAACAGGTCCCCCTTTCCTGTTTCAGCTTACACCATCAACTCCCACACAAGTGTCTCACCTCCTCCCTGTGTTCTAGTCACTCTAGAAACCCACAGCCCACACAGTATGAACGCAAAACTACCTTGCAATTCCATGGGTACCATTTCTGAGAAATGAATCTCATCCTAAGTTGTATTTGCACAACATGATGTATAAAGGGAAGAACTATAGAGCTCTTTCTCAAACAGCAAGTCAGTCAGCTGTCCCTAGAGAGTATTTCTATTAACTCCAAAGCGAGACGGCAGGTCTGATCTGGTGTAGTAATTCACATCTTGCTGTCATGCCTTTTTTGAAAACAGGTATACCATATATACAGTGTGGCAGGGTGTGCAGGAGTCTAAAAGACAGAGCAAGCGGAATAGCAAGGCAAGAGACTACACGGGGTCTTGTGCCTAATACCTTTTTTTGGTTCAAAAGTCTCAACTTTTGGCTCAGCTTCAGGAGACATGGAATCTGATCAGTTACCACCTTCACAGTAAACCCCTCTCTCAGGGACCAACTCATCCAGTAGAACTCATAACACATGGATTGATGTGGTAGTGTAATCGCACACTTATCCCCCAGAGGGGGATATGACTACCTGTCATAGTGTAACTCATAACATATGGATGGATGTGGTGGGGTAAACATACACACACACACACACACACACACACACACACACACACACACACACACACAGCAGGACACCTGTCATTGCTGCCTCTTTAAAGGACTTTCCTTTTTATGTGATTCTAACATTTTACTTCTGGGAACTTCTCATTCATTGTGGGAACGCACACTTTGACAACCATTTGAGTACTAAGGCTAGCCCTTAGAACCTGAATTCCCAGTAAGACCAATAAACTGTGAGGCTCTGAATAGCTGAACTTTACAGGGGGGCCACCTGGAAGACAGTGTGATTCAAAGTGAAGCATGAGGAAGAGATGGAGAAACATTGCCTGACAGTGTCATTCACTATAAATAAATATATATATATACTTGTGCATGAGTGTGCATGCATGTATGCACATTCCCGTGCATATGTTTCTGCCATGGCATATGTAGGGAGGTCAGAGGACAACTTGCAGAAGTCAGTTCTCTCCTTTAACCAGGAATTGAACTTAGGTTGTCAGAGCTGTGGCAAGTTCCTTGTCCACAGAGTCATCTTGCTAGCCCTGAAGGCTTTTGAATGACTTTTATTTGTTAATTGATTCAATTATTGGTGCATACATGTACACAAGGGAGGGAGGAGGGACATGAATGTGTGACAGTGCCCTTCAACGTCAAGGTCAAGCTGTGCCTAAGAGCAAGTAGACTTAGAGCCCTCCCTTATGAAAGCCAATGTACTCTTTTTGCTTAAACCACTTTTAGAGTTTTCACATCTTGCAAAAAACAAAAACACCCCTTTCCCCACACACACATAACCTAATTGGTAAATGAAAAGTTGTATCAATAACAACAACAAAAAAGCAGAACCATTCTATGTAGAACTTAAAACATTGGATTAGTCTACAATAGCAACTATACTGATATCTAGCCGTGATGACCAAGGCTCATCTTTGTGTGTGTGTGTGTGTGTGAGAGAGAGAGAAAGAGAGAGAGAGAGAGAACCTGACCAATCTCCCTTACCACCAATGCTTTCTCTGCTAAGCCCTGTTTCTACATTCAGCCAGTCTATCAGGGTTGTAGTTTTCTGTCTCTGCTCTATTACACAGCAACTTGAAAATGTGCCACTCAGAAGGCATCAGATTCCCTTGCTCCCAAGTTCTTAAGGTGATGTGTCACAGAATCCTGAGCACTGAAAGTAATTGAAAACCTCTTAATAGATTATTCAATTCTATAGTGCCCAAGAGAACTCATAAATCCTCTGAATTAAATGCAATGCATTCCTTTTAGTAAATTCTAGCATTAAAAATCATTACTGTAGCAAAATGACACACTCATTAGTTTCCAAGCATCAGGATAAGCTCATGCTGCTTTCAGTGAAGGGGAACACACAGCTCTCCTATTCGTTATTTCTCTTGCTGCTGTGACCAAAATGGGTGACAAGGGGCAAGTTTGGAGGCAATGCATGGAAGGAGGATCCATTCTGGCTTACAGCAAGGGATACAGTCCAGGGTGGCTGTGAAGGCATATGGAGGCACGGTGGCTGGTCACATCGTGTCCACAATGTGGTTGCAGAGATTCATCCTGGTGCTATGCTTGCCTTCTCCTTTGTATTCAGCACAAGACCCCAGCCCTGGAAATGGGGCTGCTCACAATTAGGATAGGTCTTTGCATCCCAGTTAACCCAAACTAGAAACACCTTCATAGACATACCCAGAAATTTACCTCCTTGATGACTCTAGATCCTATCAAGTTAACAGTGTTAAACACACAAGTAACTCATGACCTTAGGCTTCTATAACCCACATTTTTCTCAGGTACAAAGAGTTGTTCACAAGAAAGTCATAGAACAAGGCGAAAGTGTATTCATTTTGTTTTTTAGTTCCTATTACAGGTACAGGTTGTACAAACAAAGGCCTTTTCTATTTCATTGTAAGCACAAATCTTGTTTATGGTTAGACTCATTGAGGACCACTGCCAGGGATACCTCCCAGCTCCTTGTCCTAATTAACTGGTTGCATAGTGAGAAGCAAACTGTCACTGTCTCCTAAGAAGTAGCATCATTTATTTATGTGTTTCCTCCACCAGGCTCTTTTTCTTGGATGACTTGGTGACGATTACAGCAAGCATCTGGCAGATAATCTATAAACACTAGTTGCATGAATTTAAATAATTACACTTGTCAGAGTTCTACCAAACTATCAAGTCTGTGTCCCTTTCCTTACTGTGTGGTTTCAAGCATCAAGGAAAACATTGCAAGTTTTAGAAATGTGGTATCTGGGTCAGTCATTGTGATGCTGGCCCATAATACCAGCCCTCCTAAGGCTGACACAGGAGTGCTGTGAGCTGGGATCCAGTCAGGGCTACATAGTGAGGCCCTGTCTCAACAAACCAACAAGCAGGGCACTCTCATCACTTCAAGAACAAATAGTACAGAAATAGCTTCCTGCAACTCTGTCTGATACAACTATCTGACTCGGGGCTCAGTGTCTGACCTAAAAATGTGACCCCTAGACTAGGTGTGAAAAAAAAACATCATCTTCAATCTGACAAACAAGAGAGCTGAGCTAGACCCCATGGGGGATAAAGGATAATGAAATGCTTAAGTAATCCAGTGTAATGCTCTCTTACGTTCTGTAAATGCAATGTGCACAAAAAGAACTGTCAGACAGATGGGAGACACAGGGTGGTGGTGGGGCAATAAAAACAAACTCTAGAGCAGAAGGGGCCAGGAACAAGGAAAGGTTGTGAACCCTCAGAGAAGGGAGCCTGCAGTACTGCAGGCAAAGAAGGGACTTGACTGGAGACAGAAGCAAGGGTCAGGAAGTCCTATGTGGCCCCACGCTCCCATTAAAAATATAGTGACTGGTCGGGTAACACATGGAATCCATTATGATCTAACAATTTTGTTTTCAGCTCTTTACTTCTAACAGTGAGTGGCAACTATGAGTTATACAGCATGGATATCAAGACTAGTGAAAGCCAAGTGCAGCAGCAGCACACACCTATAACTGCAGTGCTTGGGAAGTGAAGAGAAGACCAGGAACTCAAGGTCATCTTCTGTCACACAGTGAGTTTGAGATGACCATGCACTCCATGAGATCCTGTGAATTCCCTAGCAACCCATCAGGAGAGCCTCACTCTTCCAGGACAGGCTATAACCCGCATATTCAAAAGGCTGGATTCTGTAAAGAGTTAAAATGAGTTAGAGAAGGAAATCACCAGGAAGACAAAGAACAGCGAATGAAAAAGAAGAATAAAGAAAAGGTCTGAAGGAAACTAAACAAGGGGAGGGACAGGATTGTATACTCAGCTGGGATTGGCTTGCAAGATTTTGGCTGCCCAACGTCAACTGTGACTTCACCTCTGTAATTACAGAGATGCCTACTTAGTGATTTCATTATTTGTTATGCTGTGCATTTGTGTCTTAATCATTTTCTCTGATGTCTTTCTAATTTAAAAAGCCTTAGAAGGAATGTAATGACTGATCACATTGAGTACATACTCCTCAGTCTGGGATTTAAAAGGCATCTAAGTTTCTGCCCTGGGTTGAATTATGTCCCCTCAATGTTTTCATGATATCATATTTCTCTCAATCAAATCTTTTAGGCAATCAAAGAACACCTATCAACTATCTACTATCAACTCCACAAAATATATTGTAGATGTATTTTTATGCACTCTTACAGGGAAGATTTACGTTTAAATCATTGCTGTGAGACGTATAGTCTTCACCTAACCTTAATCATTGCCATTATTAGCTGTGAGTATAAACTCAGGGCTACAAGACACAAACTCAAAAGTGAAACACCTTGAATAGGATATTTCAATATTTCACATTTAATAGTGATTCGTAGATAGAGATTAGTAATCCAGGCTTCAAAGGTTTCTAGTTCTAATTCCACACCCTTATTTTCAGTCTCACTGCAGCAGGAAGAGTAATGGAGCATGCCCTTTCCCATTGGCTGTATTTTATCATGTGATCATGACCAGTTTCAAAGGAAATACATATCTATGCCTACAAGCAAGGTACAAAAGGATAAAACTATGCTAACATATACCATCTAGGTGTCTTCTCTCCCAACACTTGAGGAAAACTGAATGAAGTCTATCTTCAGACTTCGAGTGATTCTCATTTGGTAAAGCCATTCATTGTTTAGATAACACCAAGGAGAAATAAACTATGACATTGTACATAAAACACAGGTTTACAAAACAAGAAGTCAAAGCTCTGAAAGATCATTAGATAACAGAAGATTAAACAAATAATTGAATAATTAAACAAGAGCTAGATGGGCTGAGAATAAACCACAACCACAACTAACCTTCTTCAATGAGTTTCCTTAAAAATTCCCAAATGATATGGGGGAAGTCGGTGCCTGCCCCACTTTGAAGAGCCCCAATCAGGTCACTGCACAAGTCAAGATGCTGGTTAAGAGAAGAAGGAACATCTTTCTCAGTCTTCCAGATTGTTGTTTTATTAAAGCTTCAGCAACAACAGACACTTTTTGTCTCACTGCTCTGGGGGCTGGAAGTTCACAATCCCAGCAGAGCTGGGTCTTTCTTGAGGGCTGCAAGGGAGAGGTCTGTTCCAGGCCCTTTCTCCTTGACTCTCTTCCATCCATGTGTTTCTTCCTCTCATCCCCTCTCTGAACATCTTCTCTGTACAGATTTCCCCTTTAATACTCACCCCATTTACCCCATTTACCCCATTTACACTGGAGAAGGGCCCAACCCAGGCACTTAACTTGATTATCTCTAGAAAGACCCTGTCTCCAAATAAAGTCACAAGCTGAGGCCCAGGGGCATAGAACATCAACATGGAAACATTGAGGGGACATAATTCAACCCAGGGCAGAAACTTAGATGCCTTTTAAATCCCAGACTGAGGAGTATGTACTCAATGTGATCAGTCATTACATTCCTTCTAAGGCTTTTTAAATTAGAAAGACATCAGAGAAAATGATTAGGACACAAATGCACAGCATAACAAATAATGAAATCACTAAGTAGGCATCTCTGTAACCACCTTCCAGTCAAAAGAAATGCCCTGGATCCCCAACCTCCTGCCTGGTCACACATCACCCTTCCTCCAGGAAGTCTCACTATTGTTCTTTCAGAAGTGACCTCCTTCTTGTCCTTCACAGATCTGCCATTTTTAAACACCTCCCTCATGAAAAAGTTTGGTCTCATTTTAACTGTATGTGGGATGAGTTATATTATGATATTATCTACGGTCCTCTTCCACTCAAGACTGTGCAATATTTAAGAAAATGAATTTAAATGGTTTTAGAGACTACTCTATGCACCTATGCCAACTTACCTACCCAGAAAACTTCCTTTTTCAATACTGCCATCCCACTCGTCCCTGGAATCGCCCCATCCTTCAGTGTCTACATCAGTATCTTATCTACACAGAGAATTCATTCTAAAAGTTTATTTTACAGTTTTCATCACAGAAAAAAATTGTTTAAACTTTGTGTAGACATGTTACAATCTGAGCTTTTTCCTTGTCACTGCCTCCACACTTCCCCACAGAAACTGAGAAGATGCTCCCAGAGAGCTGTACTTATCAACTGACCTGGACCCGGTACGGTTCAAGCAATACAGAGCAGAGCCCAGGCTGAATTGGCACACCCATGTCAGCAAGGCGTGTGAAAAGCCAGAGAGAGGAGCGTAACACACTTCACTGGTGAGCAGCGTCCCTTAAAGGAAAGATAACTCAGCCTGCCTGTTGTTTTTCTTTAACTGTTGCTGCCTTTTAAGCTGTGACTATCCTATTCAGCAACTGCCACTCTGCCAATACCAGCAGCAGCAGCTAGGCCACAAGAAATGAAGTCTGAAGGAATTCTGATCCCTCAGGCACCGACCCTTTCAAAGCTACTAAAAAAAACGTACTTAAGTCTCTGTCCTGCTTTAAAAAATAATAAAAAAAAAACCACTCAAGATTCAATGGCTGAGGTAGAACCCTGCTTCCCAGAGAGACTGAATAGCAAGCAGCTCACCTAGCTCACCTCCTAGCATCGCCCAAAAAGTCCTTGCCACTCCTTATAAACCCTTCACCTGGCTTCTCCCTCCAACTTTCTGTCAGCTAGTTGCCGACCCAGTCTCCTGACCGAAGGTGAATTTTATTTAATCAAACACATCTTTGCATGGTTAAACAAATGTTCCAGAACATAAACAAAAGTAACACATTGAGACTGGCTCGATTCTTGATGGGGTTTCAATGGTCAAGGAAAATTTGGCCCTTTGTCAGTTCAGTTCCAGTTTTTTCTCAGTATTCTGACCATCCACATCTACCACTCTGAGGAGTGTGTCAACCTGCATGCCCAACTAGCAATCCATTAGACTGATTCATCAAACTGCTAGCTAGTGGCCTCGCCATGAGGAAGCTGACCGTCCCACCTTTATGCCAATATTCTAAATGTAGATGCTAATTCCTGCTTAGAAGTCTCCATCCAGTTTTTATTTCCTGTTCCCAATGACCTGTTTCTTTTCTTTTTTTAATATAATAAAAGTTTGTTTCCTTCACATGCAATTCCTACTAAGATCTCATTAATAACCATCATTTTGAAGTAGCTCTTCTCTGTGAGACTCGGGGACCCAGTTACCTTTAATTTGGTAGAGGCGTTGTCATCACCCTGTGTCCTGAAGCGGAGCATGAACAGAGTACATGCTCTCAAAGCACAACTCAAATGAAAGTTTCAATAGTGATATCATTAGCTGGCGCCTACTGGCTGGTTTTGGGTATTCTTTGGGTTGAAAATTAAAAACAGTTGGCTACATGACTGAACCCTTGTATCATGGAAGGGAAAGGAATCTTGAGCCCCAGGTAAGGTTCTGGGTCCTTAGAGCGCCAGAGTGCCTCAGCGTGTTCAACGTGAACAACCATGTTGGCGAACTTGAAATAGGACCTATACAGATAATGGGAAGATTGTGCCCACCCACTCTCACCTCCCACCCCCCAACCTCCTCCCCTCTTTGCATAGAGCAGGCTTGTGTCAGTTCATCTGCATATCCTGGGCTTTTCCTGGCATGCTCTATTTTATGTAACTCTGCATACAACTTCATGCACAGTACATCTGTTACCATCATGAGACTCCACTAAGGAATGTGCATTTTAGTACAACAAACCATAGTCACCTTGAGGCACTCTGCAGTGCCTCTGTACCCTCACCACTGGTCCAATTTTGCAGCCTTTGGGTAAAAGTTCGAATGCTTTAGTATTGTCTTGTGTCCGTGGCAGAAATAAAATGGGAAGCATTTAAAGTTGTCACTCATCTCATTAGGAATTCCTTTCAGTTATTAATTTTCTTGGTTGTAACTGAAGTTCTTTTAGGTCTATTGTATTTGACTGTTTGGTCTTCAGTTGTGAATAGATTGCCAAGGTAAGAACAACTGGTTCTTCTCATTGATAAGTATGTGTGGTAGTTTGGATGTAATTGGCCCCCATAGTCCCATAATCCCATAGCCTCAGGGAGTGGCATTATTAGGAGGCGTGGCTTTGTTGGAATGGGTGTGGCCTTGTTGGACGAAGGGTATCACTGTGGGGGGTGGGCTTTGAGGTTTCATATACTCAGGATACCACCCAGTGTGTCAGTTGATTTCCTGTTGTCTGTAATATGTAGCTGTCTCAGCTCCAGCACCACGTCTGCCTGCATGCTGCCTTACCCCTCATCATGATGATAAGGAACTGAACCTCTGAAACTTTAGGTGAGCCACTACTCTTAAATGTTTCCTTTGTAAGAGTTGTCATGGTCATGGTGACTTCACAGCAATAAAAACCCAAACTATGACAGCATGCATCTTCCCTCATGAGTTATAACACATTCCTGCAATGGAATTCTACTCTGTTGTTAAAAATTAGGCCAGAACAATGAAGTTTACCATCACAATATTGCCTTTGCAATATTTCTTGCATTTTTATTTTGGTCTGAGGATTGAAATCAGGACTTTCTGCATGCTAGGCACACATTCTGCCATTGATTTACATCCCAACCCTTCTTTCCTTCTAGAGAGAGAGAGACAGAGACAGAGACAGAAAGACAGAGAGAGTGAGTGTGTGTGGGGGGGTGTGGGTGTGGGTGTGGGTGTTGTGTGTTTATGTATGGGGTGGGAAGTCAGATCCGGCAAACTATCTACCCAGGTCATATTCATAGTCCTATTTTTAAAAATTCCTTTTTAAAGTTCTTTACTGTGTTAGCAATCAAATCCATGACCTTTTAATGCTAGATAAGGATCTACCATTATCTTCCCAACTTAATTTTTAACCCTACCCTCCTGCTTCACCCCTATGAAAAGAATTGCAGTTGGGAGGTTTCACTGTCATTCTAGATATATGCATATGAAGTAAAAATGAGCTGAGTAAAAAGAAAGGTATGCTGTCACACACCTACAATCTCAACACTTGAGAGACTGAGGCATGAGGAGTGCAAGCTCCAAGACAGCCTGTGCAATAGTGAAGCTTTGTTTCATTCTTCCCTAGAAAAAGGAACTAAGAAATTACTAGAGGTATGAAGTTTTCATTAAGTTAAATAAAGCAGTTTTTCTTTTCAAGATTGCCATTAATTGATACCATCTTAAGACATAATTCATCCTTGGGTATAATACTCAAAGATGACCACTGCTTACATCTCAACATATATTCTTTCCCATTCTTCCCTTTTGTTCACATATACATAGGAAAATGGATGCAAAAGTATATACCAAATAAAATAATGATATTAGTAGTATTTTGTGACTACCTGTACACCTTAAAAAATATACAGCAGTTCCATCCCTGGCTATTGGAATCCCTAGGTTCCATTCCTGACACTCAAACATACACATGAAACCCACACACTCAAACCCACTCCTTCACCACCAGGTTTTTCTAAATAAACAAATGGGCTGGGGTAGGGATATAGTTCAGTGCTAGAATGCTTATCTAGGATTAAATGGTCATTGGATTCAACTGATAACACAGTAAGAAACTTTAAGAATTTTTAAAAATAGCACAAGAAGTACACACTAGCAGGTCCTGGTTTCTATCCTCAGACTTTGAAAAATGCAAGAAATATTGCAGAGACAATATTGTGATGGTAGACTGTGTTGTTCTGGCCTACTTTCTAATGACAGAGTAGAATTGCATTGTAGGAATGTGTAATAACTCGTGAGAGAAGATGCATACTTATCAATGAAAATAGCCAGTTCTTACCCTTTGCCTTGGCAGTCGTTCACAACTTAAGACCAGACACAGTCAAATACAGTAGATGTTAAAAGAACTTTAGTTACAAACAAAATTAACAACTGAAAGGAATTTCTAGTGAGATGAATGACAACTTTAAATGCTTCATATTTTGTTTCTGCCATGGACACAAGAAAATAAGGAGCATTTGAACTTTCGATTAGGTGGGAATCTGTTTGTCTTTTCCCCAGTAATTCCATTGCCTTCAATGACAACTAGGAAATTAAATGAAATCCAAATGTCCACCCTGTCTGTCACAGCAAACCAAGTGACTAGCTCCAAAAGCTGAGTAAGTTAAGGAACATTTTTAACTTTACCTCTGGGACTAAAAAATAAGTCTCATAGTGAACACAACTATATTATCTCATTTTATGACAAAAAAACTAAAACATTCTATCCAAGGATGGAGACAACGGACAGTTAAATGAAAAATAGTAATTTTATGCTATTTTTCAGAAACACTGTATGAGACCTTAACAAAAATTAAACTATTGTTAAAAGGTGACAGACTGTGGGAAACCGTTTCTTTTTTTTATTTCACTCTAGGAAATTGTCTCAGTTACTGTTCCACTGCTGTAAAGAGACACCATGACCAAGGCAACTTATAGAAACAAGCAAGCATTTAACTGGGGTTTTGCTTATGGTTTCAGAGAGTTGGTCCATGATCATCAATGTGGAGAGTGTGGTGGCAGACAGGCAGACATGGTGCTGGAGAAGTATCTAAGAGCTTACATTCTGGTCCACAGTCAGGGGGGGGGGGGGGGGGGGAGAGAGAGACTCTGGGCCTGGTATGGGCTTTTGAAGCAAATCAGCAACACACCAACTTCAATAAGATCATACCTCCTAATCCTTCCCAAATCATTCCATTGACCATAGACCAAGCATTCATGCATATGAGTCTATGAGGGTCATCTATGATGGCTATTCCCTATTAAACCACCCTAGAAGAGAATAGACAAATATTTGTAGACATGACCTAGCAGAAGATGTCTTCTATTTACTTCCTAAATATTGTTCCAGATGATAATTAAAAACACACAAGTGCCTGGCTTTCATGTGCTTCCATGTATGTATCTTCTCCTTATATACACTACATATGTGTGTATCTTCCCCTCGTAACACTACACAAAGGCAAACTTACATCTTTGCAGTTTAAGTCACCCAAACACAGCAAGCAGATGCTTCACTGAAATGTTTACACAACATAATTATTGATCTCTTTTAGACTTTGATGTAATTACTCCTTGATTCGGAAGACAGTTAAGATGAGTTGAAAAATTATACTAACTTTTTAGGAAAGAGAATGTTTAGCAGTCGTGGGTTACTTTTCTTAAGCCTGTGCCATCCAACTTCAGAATCCAAATCGTGCCTCAAATTCTCTTCCTAGGCCAGCAGTGACTTCACACCATATGCAGTCATTCTCATTCTTCATTTTTCTTTTCCTAGCAATTCTTGTTGTTGACTCAAGTTCTTTCCTAACATTCTCCACCCCTCAGCTTTTCTGACAGTCTTCCCTGTCTCACCCTCCTCTCCTCAGTTCTCTCACAGAGCACCCCAAGCCTCGCCTCCCTGTACAGAGAGAGGGGGAGCAAGCAGCGCTGCCTTTGAGAAGTCAGATGTAAGAATATTACAAGGCGTGGCCATGTTGTCGGGAGACAAACAGGAGGAGAGATTTAAGTTATAATCAAACAAAAAGGATTTATAGCCACAGAAGCTGAGCAACACTAGGTTTGGGCCAGGCCCATTTATATTCCCAACAAAGTAACCCTCAAGCCCTTGGCTGCCTGGAAATCTTTGTGGATTTTCTTCAGGCAGATTTTTGTTCCACTTTAATGACAAGTCTTTCTGTTTCTTGTCTTCAAATTTCCCAAACAACCTCTAATCTGTCTCACTTGCAGGAAATGACCCAGCCTCCAGCTTCAGAGAAAACACTGATGCTCTATTAGCAGAGAAGTCTGACTCTGGAATGACAAGCACAGAGTACAGAGGGTAGCTCCTCTACTCTGCCTAGCATCACCTGCCTACGCCTACCACCATCACTTTGAGAGGCAACTGAAAACCCCCTACTCCCTACTCCCACTTCCCTAAGAGTCCCTAAGTGTCTTAACTCTTGTACCTGAGTCCAGGTTCCCTCTAGCCGGAATGTCCACTAAGCCTCCACTCAATATCTTCACTGGGTTTTCCTTGAGTCAAAGGAGAACAGGTCAGAATGGCAATAAAGGATAGAGAGTTGTCCTTTCTCTTCAGAAGATCAAGAGAAAGAGACAATCAGGTTCAGCCTCAAATTGCAAGTACTAGGATCCTATTAGCATATCCTAAACTAAAATCCTTTCCAGTTAGCTATCCGACCTCACCAAGGCTGTATCTATTACACAGGGAGATGGTCATGCCATAAACCCCAGAAAGGCTGGGTGGCCAGAACCACAAGGAAACAAACACTTGTCTTGCTCGCAGGCTCTGGCCACACTATCACTTGTTCCTCAGAATCAATTTATATCAGCTAGAAGCTAATGATTGCTTTTGCCAGGCATAAAAAAATGTTCTTCACACATTTCCTCTCCAGAAGTATCATTCTGTTCAGAGTCTTCCTGAATGTGTGGATTACATTCAATAACTTAAAGGATGCTTTAGAATTCAAAGTTGCAGCTAGTGGAAAAATATTGTGTCTGTAGCGTCTCTGTAATGAAAGGGGACAGAGGCTACTTCATGACTATTTACCCACTCAGCAAATACATATGAAGCACTAGGCCCTGCACCAGGTCTGGGCATACAGTAAAACAGAGATGCTACTGCTCACAGAGGAGCAGAAAATAAATAAACAAGGAAATGGAGCATTACAAATGGTAATACATGTCTATATTACACCAGTCAGCAGAATTACATGTCCAGGCACTACCAGGCTCCCCAGCAGGATGAGTAGTGACCAAGGAAACATAGGAAACTATCAAATTGCTGATGCAGGGTACATTTGCATTTCTACTTGCAAACGGCTGTCTGGAGAAACCTTTCAGGCCTATGGCTTGCCAAACAAATGGGTGATTCTTAGTAGAACTCCATACTGAACCAAAAAGATGCCTCACATACTACATAAGGGTTTTATTTTTGTTTGTTCTGAGACAGACTATTATCAGTGCAGGCCCGCATCAAGCTCACAATCATCTTGCCCCAAGCTGCCCAGTACTGAGATCCCAAGTATACAACAACCACTTCTGACTCACTGCACAACTTTTAGCATAACAGACCATTAACTTGAATCACCAATATCCAATACACACAAGCCTCAGAACACACATTTGATAAGTCTCATTTCCATGAAACCAGTACAAAAGGTTCCAACGGTAAAGCAGGTACATCACTTAAACAAAATGATGCACCAAAAGTCTCCAATCAACACAGCAGACACCTCACTCAAACAAACAGCAGCACACACCTACAACCCTTGGGAGGTGGAGGAAGATCAGGAGTATGATGTCATCCTCAGCTCCACAATGATTTCCAGACCAGTCTGTGGTCCATGCGATCCCATCCCCACAAACAGAAATGGAGGAGGGAGGATGGCAAGGAGTGAATCCAAGCCAAGAAGACGGGATCTCCAAGTTTTATTACGTGACTATAAAATGTTTTGTTTTTTCACTTCTGACTTATGAAGGCAAAATCTATCAAATTCAATGGTTTATGCTCACTGTTTCGTTATCTCATCAATGTCTTCAGGTCCTGGAAAGTTGACAAATGACTCAATGACCTATTTAAACACTGAAAAAAATATTTGCTAACTGTAAAATTTCTGCAGTGCCCAGAGGTAACTCAAAGTACATGGGTGGCAGTTGGGCAGATAGAATTCCTTCCACCTCTTCAAAAAATGTGTCCCACCTTTCAGAACCTGGGTCCTACACAACAGCAAAGAAAAAAGAAATAATTGAGAATGGTATTCTATGTCAGTACTTTTTTCCTGGTACTAATTCTGCTTTATTTTCTTTCTTTCCTTCTCCTCCTCCTCCTTCTTCTTCTTGGTTTTTCAAGACGTAGTTTCTCTGTAGCTTTGGCTGTCCTAGAACCCGATCAGTAGCCCAGACTGGCCTCGAACTCACAGAGGTCCACCTGTGTGCACCACCCCAACCTGGCTTCTGCTTTATTTTCAATCAAATTTATATCCCAGCATGCAATAGTACTAGGGCCACTTGGATCCACAAATAATAAGTTGATCACTCAAAAATTTTACCCAAGAAAAACAATGAGCTGGGGACTCATTATAGTACACAAAATTGCTGGCTAGAAAATGACTCTTAATGCCTTTGCATGGCACAGGAAAAAAAACCCCACCCTAAAAATACAACCAAGATAAGAGATCAGAAAACCTTTGTGTTAAACAACAGATCCATGACTAATAAAGACTACAGTAAGACAGGTGTTGGTGGTGCACACCTTTAATCCCAGCTCTCAGGAGGCAGAGGCAGGCGGATCTCTGTGAGTTCGAGGCCAGCCTGGTCTACGGAGTGAGTTCCAGGACAGCCTCCAAAACAATACAGAGAAAAGCTGCCTCAAAAAAAAAAAAAAAACAAAGTAAAACAAAAAAACCTACAGGGCCACCCAGAATAAAGACACCAAAAAGAAGAAATACGTCCGGGATTAGGGATGAACAGATCTCCTCTCGTGTAAGACTATGTAAAAAAGAAGAAACATGCAAATGTTTTAGTCTGTTTGGCCATAAACTAGGTAGCACATAAACAACAGAAATTAACTTCATTCTAGATGCTGGGAAACCCAATTCTCCAGGTTCACCAGCTGGCAAGAGTCCCTCTCTGGTTTACAGTGGCTACCTCATCATCTGATGCATTTCATGTGGTAGAAGGGACCAAGTAGCTGAGGCCCCTTCCTTCCTTCCTTCCTTCCTTCCTTCCTTCCTTCCTTCCTTCCTTCCTTCCTTCCTCCCTTCCTTCCTTCCTTCTCTTTCTTTCTTTCTTTCTTTCTTTCTTTCATTCTATCTTTCTTACTCTTCTCTCATATATTACATTCCGACTGGCGTTCCCTCTCCCTTCCTTCCCCGTCTCTCCCTCCCACCTTCCCCCTTCCTCCAGATCCAGCCTCTTCCATCTCCCCTCAGGAAAGAGCAGTTCTCCCAAGGACATCAACCAAATAAGGCATAACACACTACAGTAAGATCAGGCACATCCCATGGCATCAAGGCTGGATGATGCAATCCAGTAGGAGGAAAATGCTCCCATAAGTAGGCAAAAAAGCCAGAGACTGCCTCTGCTCCCACTGTTAGGAGTCCTAGGATAACACCAAGCCACTAAGACATCAAGTTCAAGTCCAGACCAGGTTACATAGTGAGTTCAAGACTGGTGTGGGCTACAACAACAACAATATGTTCAAATATATTGTACATTATTAAATAAAGTCATTTGGGTCCTATATTAAGTCTTTAGGACTTTTCAACGTATAACTAGAAATTCAACCACATTTCAACTCTACTATCCATGAGATCATGGAGTATTTCTCCTCCTGTGTCTGGTTTATTTTACAATATCCTCATTAAGATAGACTATCTAGCAGACTGTAGATCTGAGGATAAGTACTTTTACAGCATACACAAAAGTGTATCTGGTCTTTGCTGAACAATTCTTCTTCCAAGGACTTTGCCCAAGAGGGGAAATTTTCTTCCCTGGTCCCGGCATTGGACCCTGCATGCTGCAACAACAACAACCTGTCAGAGGAGATTCGCCCACTGACGCAATAACAACTTTGTTGAAAAGCTTCTTTCTGAAGTAGGCTGCAGTGCAGGCACAGACTCCTAACTGGTCAAAGGGCTCAAAATATTCGATTGCTGAGTGATCAGCTCTACACAGGACATCTACAGCAGCAACCCCATCCTCAAGCTCAGGGCACATTGTGAGGGAGAAATATAAAAAGAATGTAAGAACCAGAAAATGTGTGGGAGCACTGGGAATGCTGTCTTCTGCACATGGCATGTCCGTTGAACACATGAACTCTTATGTTACCTGCACAAGACATGCCCAAAACCAAGTCAGACAACATTTCAGCATGGATAGGGGAGGAGCTCATGAGGCCTCCCTTCTGAAGAGTGACTGGCAGTTAGTGCTACTGAGTGGGAAAGAGAACATTTGTCTTGGAGGGTGTGGCTGCTGGCAGGTTGCTCAAGCTCCAATAGATGGCTCCACACCATGTGCACGCAGGCAGCATTGACTGAACACAATGAACTATTTAAAAAAGAAGAAGAAGAAAGGACCATGATGTGGGGCACATGTTGGACTGGGTCTGGAGGGCTGTGGGAGGTGGGGAATAGTTATGATCAAGATACACTGTATAAATATATGAAACTGTCAATGAATAAATTAAATTATTTCTTACAAGAGGAAAAAAGAAGTCCCTGGATTCTCCAAGTAGCACCTCCCTGAAAGCTAATTCCATGTTAGGAGATGAAAATATAATTTCACTTTAATCAACAGTTCAAAAGGCATAGAAATATATGTGATGACCTGTTTTTAAGATTTTTGTGGCTATAATCAAATATTCATGCTAAAATATAGAATAATTTGGAATTTGTGCCACACCATCCAGTGTTCCAGTGTAGGCAGGGTTCTAGACCTACAGAGCCTTATAGGGAATGCTATACCATGTCTAAATCGTAAAGATAACATTCTTTCCAGGAAATCACATGAGCATACTTTCTCAAACCAAGAGCCCCATTATAAGCCCTGTATTTAACTCTTTGAGGATTTCCATGCATGTTTATGTCTTGATAATATCCTTTTTTAGGTGGAGAATGGCGAGGAGACAAGGTCTCACTCTGCAGCTCTAGTTGGCTAGAACTAGCTACATAGTCCAGGCTGGCCTTGAACTCGCAGATAATGCACCATCATGCCTAGCAATCCTTCTTAATAAATATTCACATTCAAATTTAGAAAATATACCATGATTCTTCAAATTCAGTTGATGCACTAAGCTCATTTCATCACATATCATTGTTTTAAGCACACATTTTGGTTTTCCTGCCTCTGGCTGACAAGTTGGCATATCCTTGGTGAAAGACGGAATAGTCTCAGCTGTGTAGACATATAATCCCAGCTGGCTCTAAGCCAGTGATGAGTTGGCCAAGCTGGAAACACTGCTTTTGGAGGGCAGTGTCTGTTATCATGACAGTAACTAGCAAAGATGTATTGGAGATACATTCCATGGGCAAAACTACAAGAAATTACCTAACTCTCCACCAAGCAGACATGGGAAAAAGCAGTAGGTGTATATAGCATGGATAACATCAGAAGAAGTTCACTCTGCATTGGGTACTATATTAGGCTCTTTCATAAAATCACAATTATGTACTTATTATTTATTTGGGATGTGTGCATGCTATGATGTAAATGTGGAGGTCAGAGGACAACTTGAGGAAGCCAGTTCTCTCCTTCCACTTCAGGTTTGAAGCAAGCACATTTACCCACTGAGCCTCTAACCTGGCCTCTGCTAGGCTCTTAACACATTATCTCATTACAGCCTCATGATAGCACTGGAAGCTATAACTCTACTTTTAGAAGTATTGTACTAAAAAAGAAAATCAGAGCGCAATTAAGTGCTAACAGGTCATAAAACTAATAAGCAAGACAGTTACATCCTGCTAATTACAAGTCAGCATTCTTTTTACAGCATACTGCTACCCTCTGATAGAATATCACCCTGGATCCAGGCCCTCCTAACTAACTAAACCAGAGGAATGTAATAGTCCCACATTGTTTTCAAGCATTTTCTTCAGCAGCATGGAAACCAGCCCTCAAGGGTTATACCCCAGCTGTCTTTTAAGAGGGAAAGAGGCCCAGTCTTTACTCCTCATCTCATAAATAAGACCTCTACAAGGTCAGGGAGCCCTCATTTACTTCAAGCCTCCACCAACACTACTGATGGTAATGCTGTCCATCTTGTGGCTTCTCATACGGTCCCAGAGCCTCCGCCTAGCCCTCCAGTGTGGCGTCATCCCACAGAGGCCAAGGGGCCCCAAAACAGACAGGACATGAAACTACATAAGGCCACAGCAGCTGCACCAGCTCCTTGCTCTGTAAGCTGAAGCAGAGTAGCAATGATAACAATGTCACACGAAAAGGCACATAAATCAGGAAAAGGAGGGGTGTTCAGTATTCTAACCCAGTAACAACAACAATCACTTTTTAGAACAGCACCCTTCACAATTAGAGACATCTCCTTAAATCCTGGAAAGAACAGTGTGAGAAAGTCAGTATGCACATGCGGCATGGGGCCAGCAGTTGCTATACTTGAAGTCCTTTCACAAAGAGGATGTCCTAAGGCCTTTACTCAGAATCTGCAATGACTTCAGAGTTTATGCCTGTATTCTCAACCAGTTAGCCTGAATAACTGGACTGTCACATGAAAATCCTCCCCAACAGGTCTCAAAACTATCTCTTATGAAAACCTCCTGAAGATCGTGCCATACTGTAGACTTTTTACTCACTGGGTTTAGAGTGAGGTCAGACACTGCATTTCTGACAAACGCCCACGTGGTGGGAGTGGCGGTGGTAATGACAATGATGCCGCCACAATGACCACCCTTTGCCAGCGAAAAGCATCTCTGTTTGAGGTCATCGCGTGCTTATGATCCCATAGATCAGAGTGAACTGTCCCCAAGAAATTGAGCTTTAAGATGTTCCCTAAAGCATACTCATTTTTCTTATTCACGTATATTATATGTAACATTTTAATATAACGTTTTATGTTATATCTGTGTGCAAATATACATCTCAGTCAATGAAAAGATTTTTCTTTTATGGGAATAACTAATGAGCTTTTTTGAAAACTAATTTCTTAAATTAGTCTTTCTCAAAATGGACTCTGAGACATTTTCTTTGTAGTTCCACAAGAATGAGTCTGCCATAACAGAGCTATCCAATGACTTCTTAGAACAGCACACACAAAGGCATGCATGCAGGTTCAGGAGCGGGGTAGGGTGTCTGGAATGGGCAATGGTCAGGAGGAAAGTAAATCCTGAAAAGCCCAGAATTTGATGCTCCACCCTCCAAACTTGGAGTAAGTAGCTCGTGAGAACTTCAGAACAAGAAGAGACATTCGGTGGACAGCCACGTGGTCTTGCTGAGAAGGAGGTAAGCCTAACAGTGCATTTCTTTGGATAGGTATATAAAGGCAGAAAGTTGTAACACTGCTATAAACAGCGTATCTAGGTTTCAGCAAGGTATTTGTGTCTCTGGAAACACCCTTATGTATGGTATGGTCATTATGCAAGTCTTATTTGAGGCAACCACACTGCTGAGATTTCGTGGCTGCAGCATCTTGTTATGTCTAGAAGACGTTCTCTCAAAGCAGGTGCCTAGATCCCCTGGCTCTTCCAATCTTTCCAGGGAAATTTCACAAGGCCCCATCCTGAAATGAAGAACTATGGGCAGTCAATGAATGCTGATAGTGGGAGAAACAGTTCACTGGAGTGACAAGACCCCTGATTGATGATCCAGTCCTTAGTGGCAACCCAAACGCAAGTAAAGATAAGCAGCACTAAATGGGTTCAGTAGGGTGTGTGTGTGTGTGTGTGTGTGTAGCAATAATAATTACAGAGGCAGTGATCATGAATCTAAAATGGAGTTGGGGAGGAGGAAGGAATTGAACAGAGAAGAGGGAAAGGTAGGAATGGTACAAAAGAAAGTTCCACTCACATATGAAATTCTCAAAAATATTCAAATTTTTTAGAAGTCATAGATGCCACGCACACAAAACTTTCTTGGGACTGATAATATAGAAATGCGGCCTAAAGAATAATGAGTTAAACAGACTCACAGGTGGTTAAACAAATGATCTAAAGAAAATGGACTGACATGACAATGTCAGCTTGCAAATAAGTCCCTTCACAGTTCATTTCCATCTCCACTCACATGTCACCCCTCCAAACCTTCGAGAACAATAGAAGAAAACACCAGAAATGGTACATCATGAAACCAACGTTCTTACAGATACTCCAAGGGAAAGCAGAGTCCAGGGGCAGTGGCTTATAACAGAGAATCTAATTGCATTTTTCCTGTGTGTGTTATTTACTCAAGGTGATTCTACTGGTAATGATGGTAAGACAGACTGGAAATACAGAAGCAGAATGAATGAGGGCAAGCAATTGGGTCTTTCTGTTAAAATTTAGGAAAGATGATAAACAAATGGGAACCAGATCTTACACTGTATTACCAGGCAGCATGGAGGGGGAACACCCAGGACCTACACTGTATCCCCAGGCAGTATGGAGGGGGAACACCCAGGACTTACACTGCATCCCCAGGCAGTATGGAGGGGGCACACCCAGGATTTACACTGTATCCCCAGGCAGTATGGAGGGGGCACACCCAGGACTTACACTGCATCCCAAGGCAGTATGGACTTACACTGTATTCTCAGGTGGTATGAAAGGGCAGGAACAGAGCAGATTTGCACATAAGGACAGCTGTCCAGGGCTTTCTTTCCATCATAAGCATCCACATCACTCAGCATCTATGGGCCATCAATGGTCCCAGGAGGAAGTGCTAAGGAGTTTTTATACTGAATTACAGATCAAATAAGACACAGCTTCAAGAAATACACCAAACACTGGGTCCCTGATATTCATAATCTTTGGTGAATCAAAGATACATATGCATCAATGAAGCTAAAGAGTAAGAGAACTTTTGTTAAGGTTTGGATAGGAAGGGCTCTCCCAAAAGACTCACATGCTAGGAATTGGTCACCAGCTAGTGGCACCATTTTGGGAGAACTTTAGGTGACAGGCCATAAATGAAGAAGTAGGCCACTGGGGATTTGCACTGGGGTGGGGGTCTCTCTGCCTTGACATTATCTCTCTGTTTCCTCTCTCTGCTTCTAGGCTGCTGTGAACAAACCTTTCACCAGCACACACCTCAACTGCATGAGTTCTGTCAGATCATTGGAGCCAGGGACCATGGGCTGCAATCTCTGGAACCATGAGTTCATAAGCTACCAAGTCTTTCCTTCTCCTGAGTTGTGTGTGTCAGAGACTCGGTCAGTGATGAGAAATCTAACTAACACACCTCATCTAATGATGGGATATTGAGAACAATTTAATTGGGTAAATATTGAGGTTACTTTTATGTGCCCTATTGTTTTCTTACCCTTAACTTTCTCATACAATATATCCTGATCTCCGGCAAGTCCTACTATGGTGGGCTGGGGCATGAATCACCATGAATTTTGAAATTACCTGAGAAAAATCATGGAGAGCACTGCATGGCCACTCTCTGGTGGCATGCAGGAAATGGTATTACCTCCCCTGCCTTCCTGCCAAAAACTCTCAGCTTATGTCAAAAATCAGAAAAGTAACAAACCTAAAATATTTTACAACTGGTCCAAACTCTTCTCACTATCATCATAAAGCAAAATAATCTAGAGGATAAAAAGGGGCCAATGGGAAAAAGGAGGGGTCAAAGGGAAGGTGGTTGGGATGGAATATGTCCAGTGTACAATATATGCTTGTATGAAATATCCTTGTGTAACACAGCACTTTGCATAATAAATATTACAATAAAATCAAAATAAATGAAAACCAAAATAAAACATTTTAGAAGACATTAAGAGAGAAGACAATAAAATCAATACACAACTTCTTAGTATATCTTGAATCCAAAATATGTTATAAGATAACATAAAATACATATATAATGGTATTATTAAGGTATGGTTAGTTAAATTAAGGTGCAACAACAGTAATAATAATATTAGGAATGGTAGGGGAATGTCTTTATTCTTGGAAATTAAAAGTATTTGAGGTAATGTTTCAAGATACCTACATTTATACTTCAAACATTCAGAAAATATACATACAAAGAGATAGAAGCAAAGTAATAGATTATTAATACCCAGTTGGTCTACAATTGTATTCTTTTTCTTTTCTTCTAATTTTTCATAGAAGTTTTCAAAATAAAAATTCAGGGAAGAGAAAAGTTTTAATTTAAAACACTCATAATATTTTTGCTTATTTCCTCAGCCTTATTATTTTCTCGTATGGAGGAACATACGAGAAGGTGAGACGACTCAGTGGATAAAAGCACTTGTTGTAGACCCTGACAACCCAAGCTCAGTACACACATGGTAAAGAAAAAAACTGATTGATTTGACTATTCTATGACCTTCACACAAGTGCCCACTGACAGATAGACACACACCCTAAACAAATGTTAATTTTTCATTAAAATAGTTAAATATATAAATTGATACTTGTGTTTTTCAACTCCTGTACTTTGCTAGGACCTGGTTTTATTCCTGGATCTAGTTTTAACTTCTCCTTGGAGCTTGGTAGCAACTATGGTAAGTTCTACACTGTGCATTCGGTAGTCTATATTTATACAAGTCATAATAAAACACATTTAAATATGAAATTGGGCATCGGGTAAAAGCCTAGCTGTACATTGAAGATTGGGTGGTGAGGCCTTGCCTTGTCTAGACACTTCCAGGAAAAGGTAAGTGGTAATTTCTGTTTCTGTGCCTTGAATTTTCTCCCTAATTTAAAACTGACTTTGGCCCACTGCTGTCACCTCCTACCACGTTGACAATAAAGTCCAATTGGATGACAAGGCTGATGGCTGCAGTCACCTGACCTTGTCTCACTAGATTTCAAGATCACCTCATGATCACTAACAAAGCCAGCCAGGAGCCATTCCAAAGGTGTGGGGGCGGGGGTGGGGGGAGAATCAGATGCTGCTGGTAGTAAGAATGTAATCTAAATTTGGAGAATGTGGTCTAAAATAGGGATGACAAAGCTGACGGCACACAGATTCTCTCTCAGCATCTTGTCCAAAAAAACAGCAAACCAAGGAAAGATTCTTATGTAACAGGTAACGTTCAGAGATGCTAAATTTAGAAAACAAAATTTTAACTTCACATGTTTAACTTAATATGTTCTCATTTTTCCCTTATGTTCTTTTGTTTCACTTTTGCTACATATTTATTTTGTAACTATGTGCATATGTGTGTGCCTGGGGGGGCGAGGCATGCCTGTGGAGATCATAAGACAACTTGGGGGAACCAGTTTTCTCCTTCCATAGTGTGGACCCTGAGGTTAAACTCAGTCTTCCAAGCTTGACTGCAGGCAACTTTCACTTGCTGAGTGTGGTGGTTTGAATAAGATGTCTCCCATATTCTTGGGCTCTTGGGCCTTTGGTGATGCTCTTTGGGGATGCTTAGAAGGTGTGGCCTTGCTGGAGGAAGTGATTGTCGGGGAGAGGGCTTTAGGTTTAAAACTTTCCCTCCAACTTATTAGAACTTTCCTTAATTTGCTATTGTTTTGGACAAGGTGCAGAGACACAGGTTGAAGATGACTGCAGCCCCCAGTCTCCTAAGTAAGTAGGGCTTCGTGGTGAACTTGGTCAGCAGCCATGGCACAAACCTTGCCTACAACATCAACTTTTCTGGTGCTCTTTTGCTCTAGAAACTCAACATTTTGTATTTCTTTCTGCTCAGTTTGCTCTTTTTCATTGTAGATCGGCATGAGAATCATTAATAATAACCACACCACAGATTCGATATTATGCTACCTTGAAATTGCCTCCATCAAAGAAATTATAGCACATTCCTTTTCAAGTTAGACTTGGGCAATTCTTAATGCATAGGCAGAAAGCAGGGGGAGTCTTTGCCAAAGTATTACAGGAATGGGCTCAAGCCCAGCTGCTGTTAAGCTCCTCGCTTCCCCCACAAAACCTTTTATGATGGTTCTCTAGGGTCTGCTTTGCTTTTAGCTGTTTTCCGGGCTCCTGGAATTCGACTGTTTTTCTCATCCAAAGTTCCCAAATCTTCCACATTCTTCCAAAAACCAACATGGTCAGACACTTGACAGCTGTGATGATTTGAATGTAACTGGCCCCCATAAACTCCTAAGGAGTGGCACTATTGGGAGGTGTGGCTCTGTTGAAGGAAGTGTGTCACTGTGGGGGTGGACTTTGAGGTCTCTTTCGCTCAAGCTTCCCTCAGTTGCTGCCTGCAAGACGAAGGTCGCTCAGCTATTCTTTCTGCACCATATCTGCCTGCATGCTGCCATGCTCCACTCCATGATGATAATGGATTGGACCTCTGAAACTGTAAACTGCCACCTTGATTAAAGGTTTTCCTTGATAGGAGTTGCCATGGTCATAGTGTCTCTTCACAACAATAAGAAACCCTAGCTAAGACAACAGCAATAACCAACCCTGGTACCAGGTTCTGTCTTAGGATTCTGTTGCTGAGACAAAACACCAAGCCAAGGCAACTTATAGAAGAAAGTGCTTATTTGGGGCTTGCAGTTCCGGAGGTATAAGAGTCCGTGACCATCACGGTAAGGAAGTGTGGTGGCAGCAGACAGGCACCGTAGCAGAAACAGCTGAGAAATCATATTGAATGTCAGACAGCAAGCAGATAGAGGAACTAGGGATGGTTGGATGCTTTTAAAGCTCAAAGCCCATGCCCAGTAAACTCTTCCTCCAGCAAGACCAGGGTTTCTCTGTGGCTTTGGAGCCTGTCCTGGCACTCTTGTAGACCAGGCTGGTCTCGAACTCACAGAGATCTGCCTGTCTCTGCCTCCCGAGGGCTGGGATTAAAGGCGTACACCACCTACACCCAGCTCAAAAGAACAATTTTCTAAAGCTGGTTCTCTCCTTCCCTGTTCACACGGTTCTAGGAATTCAACTTAGGCCATCAGATCTGTTCAGCAAGAGCTTTAGCTACTGACCATTCCACAAGCCTATCTTGATTTGTATTTCCAAAGGAAACAGGATCTGCTTTAACCATATTAACATACAGTTTCATGAAACTAGTGAAAATTCATAAGTCCTGGTCATGTTTCATCTTTATCTCTAAACAAAACACTGGCTTCTTTTAAAAACAGCAATGAGTTGAGTGTGATGATACATGTCTGTAATCCCAGCAGGCAGCAGAAAGAACAGGAGTTCAAGATTGGCTTTAACTACATGGGAACTTTCAGACCAGCATGGGCTAGAGAAAGACCCAGTCTCAGAAAAAAAAAAAAGGAAAGAAAGAAAGAAAAGTAAAATAATGGATGCTCTTTAACAACTGAGAGGTTAAAATTAATAAGGAATAAAGTTATCCCTATATTCAAAATAACAGTATGATTCAAGAATATTTTGCTATTGATTTAAACATTCGATCTCGATATAGGTAGCTCGACTAGTCACAATACAAGGTTACTTTCCGTACTGTGAGAGTCGAGTAGTTTGAAATATTAGCACATCCTCTCCAGTTCTGTGTATGGTGGAGCTTCTGTTCTCTCTTGACTTATAAAAGGGGTTTATAGTTTACACCCATCAGCCCAATACCAAGAAGCAACCTTACATTGACATGGGCATCTTAGAATTCTCAGTTCTGCAACAAATCCATATGCTAAGAACATCTTGCCAAATAAAGGAATTGCTTCCAGCCATGACCCATTTTAAATGAGAAAAAAACTAACTAAAAATTTTTTGCAAGTGAAATTAAATTACTCTAATGGACTACTTACCCCAAAACCTACTTATGTTTTCTCTACATTAAAACCCGTTCTAAGAAGTGGTGTGAAAGGTTGTTCCATTAATAACACTGCTTGAAAAACCTACATGCTATCATCCTATAATATCTATAGCATCCATGTATTCAAGTCAGTGTCTTTTACTGCTTAAAATAGTCTAATTTTCCTGAAGTAAAATAAGAATTGATTATAAGTTCTCTAAATATTAAAAACAAAAAAGAAGTTATTCATGTTCCAAAGTATCCTTACTATTAGAAAAATACCTTCCTAATTACTGCACTGATCAAGGCTATCATCCTTGGTAAAGGCTTCCTTCACCCTCAAGACACCATCCTGAAACAGATGCAGTTATCATGACATTTTAGAAGTGAAAGAACTAAGGTCCTGAGGTGTCGCATGACTGTGGCAGTCTGCAAGACCTCAGTCTTGCCCCATATCGAATCTCTCCTTTGCTTGCTCCAAAGTTTTAGCTTCACAGCGAGCAGACACATGTTCCAGCTTCAGTCAGTCTAGAGGTGTGCAATGTGGAGGTGAGACAGTTTCCACCACACAGGTGACATCATCACAGTCATGGGGCACAGAGCAACAGATGACCTCAGCAATGGTCCCCTAGACTATCCACCCTGACCCACCTGTCTACCTCAGCGTAAAGAACATAAACATGTTAGAGACAGACAAAATCAAACAAATTCCCTCCTTACTGGGATACTACGCTTCCCATAACAATACCTTAGTTCACCCAATCACAGGAACTCACACCAGAAGTAGGGTGAACTTAACTTGAGTATGAAGTACGAGGCACTGGCTCAGCAGTTAGATTTATCACTTCATCACTATGGATGGCTCTATTTTTGGGAGTGATAAGAGGTTTAGAGGTGGGAACTAACTGAAGGAAGGAATTCATGGGAGGAAACCTTTGAAGGTCCCTGCCACTTCCTGTCCCTTGATGCTCCCTGGCCATCATAAGGTGAGCATCTTCCCTGCAAGATGCTCCTGACACCACTGTGTTTTTCCAAAGCACATGAGACCAAGTAATCGTGCTGTGAACCATCTGAAACCATGAACACAAGAATCTGTCAAGTATTCTGGTCAACACTATACAGGAGTAACTAATAGTCAAGGGAGGCACTCTGCTACTGAACTACATGCCTCGCGAAGGTAATGTTTTAATCCTACATAACATAGGCATTCCAGAAAATCTATTTTACTTCAATGCCATGCATATCTAAAAATAAAGCAATTGGTAAAATGCATTTCAACCATGTTTCCTTTAGAAGTACTGAATTGTTTTAATCACAGGTTTTGCATATTTTGCTAGGTTTGCTCTTTCTTATTATCTTGTTTTTATTTCCAAATTTAGCTAAGAATCCATTAAAATTTCATTCAAGGTCAAGTTGTATGTATCTTTCTCTTCAGACCTGGGGAAACATCAATAGGACACACATCCGTACAGGAGCATTCTCTTTGCTGCGCTGGTTATTTCTGTGTTCTCCTTACATAACACACTCGTGTCTGAAATGCTGGAGCCACGCTGAACCTGTAACCTAACGGTGCCAGTTCCCTTACTCCCACCCGTGCCAGAACTCTGAGGAAAAGTCAATGGAAGAAAACAAAGAGCCTCACAAAGCACTAAGGGGAGGAATCCAAGAAATAACACAGAAATAAAAGCTGTCACAAATGTCAACTTCCCCATAAATAAACACCAAAATTCTCTGAGAAACGCCTCCTACCAACTTTTCCCATGTCACCCTTTTTATCGTTCTGCTCTTTTCAGCACACACATTATTTTCCCCTTGGAAGCTTGTATTTTATCATGCTATTTTTCTTCCTCTGCGATGATAAAGGTTTTTAGGAAGTGAACCAATATCATTTCTGTCATGAGAGGGGGGCCTTATATCCCAGCCTACCTGAGACCACTCCAATGACTGCCTGCTGTCCTAATGTAATTATCACTCCCAATTGTGTCCCAGGCTGTAAGAGAAACTATAATGGACATGCTACCTCTTGATAACCAGCTGTGTGACCTTAAGCTATGAGCTTCTTTGGAACTCGGTTTCTTTCTTCACCACACAAAACCAAATAACAATTTGTGAGTCTGATAGCCACTGGAAATAACATCTGGAAGTGCATGGAGAAAGGTGCCATGTAGACATAGCCCACACTAAAAAGTAGCACAAGAATACTGATGAGATCTGGGCAGCCCATTCAGAGACAGAATGTTTATCTAATGGCCATGAGGCTCTGGGTTCAAGTCGCAGCAAGAGAAGCTGGGACGACCACCCTCCTGCTTGTTTTACATCACTCCACGAGCTGAGCAGATATGACACAGAAAGTCATGCTGCTGTTCAGAATCCTGGTTTCCTAACTACAAAAAACGGGAGAGACTGAGGGACACTTATAATCCTTTTCAACTTGAGAAATTACTTATAAAACTGTAGTTCATTTCTTAGATTACCATGTCCACTTATGTTGTATCTATCCAACAAGCCGCGCTGAATTCCAAAACCTCCTGACTTCTCTCAGAAGTATATATGAAGCTTACAAACTTACTCAGGCAGACAGCTAAATGTTTAAAATCTTTCGAGTTATTTGCCCTCTTTTTTAAAAGAAGACTTCAAATAAACGCTATTTCTGAATTTTCTTGGAAAACAGGCATAGGTTGCATTTTAGGGAAATAATCAGAAGCAGCAATAGTAGGAGCTTGTGAGCCTCTCACCCACTGTATCCACAAATCTACGTTACTTCTCTACAAGATGCAGGCTCTATCCCGGAAATACAATGAAAGAATGGCCACACACTTACATCTCCACCCACGACTACAACAGCAACCCATCCTGCAACATGATTCCTGACAGCCTACTAGCTCATCAGTAAAATTTAAACTGGAATGTTGTTAGCTGCTTGTTCGAAAGAACTCCAATAACTTTTCCCTTGTTTTCTTTGTTTTGTCTAAATAATACAAAGCAAGCAATTTATTTAACCAGGAAACAGAGGTCAGATTACGTTTAGCTCTGTGATTTATTCATTTGCTAACCCCAATGAACCTTATCACACAAAATTTAATGGAAAAAAAAGCAGGGCAAGTGAGGTAATGTCTAATATCTGGAAACAACCAGGAAAGGGTGGCTAGTCATGTCTCCAGGAGACACTGTACATTTAAAAATGGGTAAGACAGGAGTGGTGGCTCATGCCTTTAATCTAAGTGTTTCAGAGACAGAAGCAGGCAGGTAACTGGATTTGAGGCCAGCCTGGTCTATATAACTAGTTCCCGACTAGCCAAGGCTACATAATGAGGGGAAATATATATATATATATATATATATATATATATATATATATATATATATGGTAGTAACATTGCAATACATTGAATATTTGTGGCTCCCTGGAGTTCTATATTGAAACTCTACTCTCATTGTCCCATTGTGACAGCAGTGGTGGGTGGGCCTCTTGGAGGGAATTAGATCATAAAGGTAGAAGCTTCATGAATAAAACTATAGAGCCAACTAGTTCCCCTTTCAGCCAAAGACACTGCAGGAAGACAGCTGTTTGTTACCAAGAAAGAGTGCCCTCAGTGCCCCTAACCCTGGCACTCTAACCTTGGCCCTCTGACTTCCAGAACGTTGAGAAACAAACATCTGCTGTTTAAGCCACTCAATCTTGCTATGTTGTTATAGCAGCCAGAGCTAAGACCCAAATGTTCTGCCACAACTCGTGTTTCCTACTGAGCACAGAGGCATGTCCCCAGGGTCCCCTATTCAGAGGGCTGGGAGGGGCAGTGGGAAGGGGCTCCTTTGACCCTGGGAGTTGGAGACTAGCCTGAGCTACTTAACAAGATCCAAATCATCCATCTACACATGGACTTTTTTTTTTAAATGGATACCACTGTAGGGAGTAACAAGAAGAGAAGACAAACAAGCAAAAGGCAGCAAAAAATAAAAGTCCTTGCTTCAGAATTTAAAAAGGAAAAAGTACAGTCATGGCTACTTTAAAGTTTGGAGTAGGGAATGCTGCTTCTGAAATAACTAATAAGTACCTCCAGGAATGTGCTTCTCCATGACATTTAGAACACCCACCAAAAACCTTGCCCAAAGCAACATTTCACAGCACTGGAAATTGACAGCAGGAGGACATTTTATTCAAGAAAAAAAGTGGCTGTGTCTTAGGACATTGCTTGATGGCTTTTTATAATTTGTCTGTTTTCAGCATTTAGTCACAAGGTCATGGCACCCTTGAAGCCAAGATAGGACAGCCATGGCAACTATGGAAACCAGCACTCTGGCAGAGTCAGAACAGGCTTGCAGCTTCTCAAAGAGGCTGCGTGAAGGCGAGGATGTAATTATATCACTAGACCCCAGATAAATGATAAATGGGTGTTTATTGAGGACAATTACACAGAAAAATACAAGAACTACTGGAGAGTTTCCCTGCTCTTCCTACCAGATCCACTGACCCACCAGAAAGAGTGGCCAAAGGAAAGTCATGCCTCAAGCTCCTCTCTTTCTGATTTATTTGCCTGAAGCCACACCCAAAGGGGTGTGGCCCCTGTTTCAGATCCACAGAGCAGATGCCTACAGCTGGGTAGCACAGGAAATTGCCATCTCTGACCTGGTGGTTGCCTGGGAAAGACCTATTCTCAAGACTTGTCTTTGTTAAACGCTACTTAGTGCCCACTCAATGTTAAAGTACTTACCATACATGTCTAAAAACAGTCATCAACTGTATGCCTGCAGCAGCAATACCAGTTGGAGCAAACAAGAGACAGGCAAAGGAAAGCAATAAAACAAACAAAAAGATAGTTTTTTCTTCAAGTAAGTGGCCTGTGGTGACTTTCTTTTGAAAATGGCTCACCAGTCATTTTTACAAAATCACAGCAATCAAAGGTTCAGATCTTGGGTTCACTTTATGAACACTGGGGAAACTACCTGAGACACCAAACTCTCATATGTGTGAAAAGCCCCCAAGTACCTGAATGGGTCACTTTAAAGAAGAAATAATGTGTCATTCTTGCAGGACAATGGTGGGGTTAGTGGGTGTGCCCTGTCCCGATCTAGAGGCTGGACAGGACACAGCATCAGCAACACAAGAAAAGTGCTAAATGTTTGCATCGCAGACCTAAAAATTTGAGTAATGCTGAAGTGGGGATTTGGATTCAAATTTTCTAATCAGGAGACACATCAAGGTGAAGAAAACAGCCCAGATGTTGCATGGGATTCACCCATAAGTTCCCTCGCCACACCGAAATGATCCTCAGAGAAAAACAGTGGGCTCTTCCTAAACCAGAAGAGGAAACTACACAGAAGAAAAAAACCAAAAACTTACAGCATGGAAATCAATTTAGCATAGAATGAGCACAATTAGAGGAAGGGAGGAAGACAGGAAGGGAGGGAGGGAGGCAGGGAGGGAGGGAAGGGAGGAGGAGAGGGGGAGGGGGAGGGGGAAGGGAGAGAATACAACCTAGTAATGAGAGTAAAATTATCTCTGTTCAAAGAGGGTATGATTACACACACTCACACAGACTTTACAATAAGAACAAAAACATAAAAAGTTCTTAGGAATAAATTTGATTAACAAGATAAAGGACTTCCACACTGATAATTATTAAAAATTACAGAAGAAAACTGAAAGAAGACAAGTTTCAAAGATACCTCAAAATCAGGGACCACACACACACACACACACACACACACACAAACCACCATCATATGATCAGTAATCAACAATCCCATCCTTGGATATCTATCCCAAGAAATGAAATCAGTATCTTGAAGATACATTTCTGTGTAGTTACCGTGCAGTTACTGCAACATTATTCTCAACAGCCTAAGTGTCCACCAGTGGATGAATGGAAAAGGAAACATGCTGTATATATGTGTATACACATATGTATAATAAATATTCTACTATATGTGTGTATGTGCATATGTCCACTCTTACAAAAGAAGGAAATGTGGATAATTTGCTACACCATGGATGAATCTAAAGATACTATACTATTCAAAACAAGCCAGACACAATGGTAAGTACTGCACAGCATTACTCATATAGCGAATCTAAAAGATCAGACTTGGATGCTGGAGACATGGCTCATCGGGAAGAGTCCTTGCTGCTATTTCAGAGGACCCAAGTGTGACTTCCAGCACCAATGTTGGGCAGCTTACAAATAAATGTCTGTAACTGTATCGCCATGGAACCTCATGTCCCATTCTGGCCTCTGCAAGCACTCACATACCTGTGGCATTTTACACACACACACATGCATAAGCACATGCATGTACACTCATGCGCACACACATAAATAAAAGTAAAATTTTAAAAATAAGTTAAATTATCAGACTGATAGCACAAACTAGAAGATGGTTGCCAGGAGTTGGGGGTAGGGAATATAAGGAAATGGCGATCAAAGGATTTACCATTTCAGTCACATAAAGAATGTTCTGGAGATGCAACTGACAGCCCAGCACCCACAACTAGTAACACTACATTGTAGACTTGAAACTTGGTAAGAGCATAGATCCTAAATAGCCTTAGCACACAAGAAGTAAGAATGTAAGCAATGAACATGCTAACGAGCATGACTGCAATGATGACTTCACAGCATGTGTGCATGTCAAAACATTATACACCTTACACATGTGTGATTTCTATTTGTAAACCACTTGGGGCTGGAGAGATAGACCAGCAGCTAAGAGACCTTGTTGCCCTTTCCAGTACCCACATAGGCAGCTCTCAACCATGTGACTCCAGCTCCAGGGGATCTAGCACTGTTTGCTCTATCTTCCACACTTACACACACACACAAATATACATACACAGAGAGGGAGAGAAGAGGGGAAGAGGAAGGGAGGGAGGGGAGAGATATGAAAATAATTGTGTAAAACAAACCATTTGATTTATTAAACTATTGATATTTTAGTCAGCTAAAAGAAAATTATATTTTATAATTACAGAAGAAAGAAAATAACTAAATTTTCTCCAACAAGAGTATGACTCATTGCCAGGCATGCAGGTACTCATCTATAATTTTAATTGATGGTAAGCAGAGGCTGGGGAATCATAAGTGTGAGTCCATCTTTTGCTATACAAGTAGTTCAAGACCAACCTAGGCTGCATAGAGAGACTCTCACTCAAAAAAAGTAAAAAATATGGCCCATCAATATTTCAAAATGTTTTATATTTTTGTTACAAGACAGCAATTTTAGAGTGTATGAGTTATATTTCAATAAAACTGTTAATTTTTAATCTACCAGAGAAAATGAATTCTTATAGAAGAATTTTCAAGGCAGAAAATAAGCTCCTATGTCTTACAATCAGTTCCTCTCAACAGACATGCCAGACCATACTAAATGCTACACCACAAAGGCTAATAATAACAGACTGCCTTTGCACGTGGGGAATTTAGTTAAATAAAAAATTAATGAGTAGCAAACCCCGAGATAAGGTTCCAACTCCTTCCTACTTTCACACATGCAGCAGCAGGCTCTGTAAGTCAGCAGTCACCTAGTGCCAACTATCCGTGTAGAGATAAACTAAGGCAGTGTTTCTGCACAAGCAGGTGCGAGCTTCGATCTGGGACCGTGACTGCCCTGCTGCAGTGTGTGACCCTAACATGGCAATGCCTGCTTCTCCCCATATTTCAGCTTCTACAAGACCTAGCTTTATATTTTATGACACCTCCATCGTTTTTTTCAAAACACTACTGAGGTCCTCAAGGTGAGCTGACAAAGCAAACGTGACTCCATTGTTTTATGTCTTTTTATTCTTTTACTTAGTAAAAACCCCTTCTGCTCACTAGGTCCGAAGCACTGCCTGGTGCCTTGCACTGACTCTACCAGGGATTGTCATCATGTGAAATGTGCTTGTGAGTCTGAACAGAGCTGCAAACCAGATGCAGGCAGCACGTGGATTTTCTTTGCCATGAGCTACACTGAAAGTATTTTAATTACTTGTGGATGAGCTGCACTCAAGATACCTTACATCCATACATTTTTAGCTTCATTTTCAGAAATCTGGCACCATTGGTGCAAGCCAATTCCATCCCACCTACTTGGATGAGCTTGTAGGTCTGTGATCCACAGATTTCCATGCATAAGATATCCAGCTGGGTTCACTTGTAATTAGCTAATTCTGAAGATACTGAAGTTTGAGAAAACCCAAGGCCAGGAAGCTGTGCTCAATGCCTAGAGGAAGAGCTCTACCCTCATTGCTAGGTTTAAGCAGCAAATCCATACTCCCCTACCCTTTCCACCTCTCCTAGTCTTTCAGGACCACAGCTTCTCTGTCTCCCACTGTAACATATGCCTATCATCTCCAGCCATAAATGACTCTATGGCATCTTTCAACCTCAGAGCTTCTACATAAAGCAAGTTCCAGCCACAGGGCAGAAAGCTCCCATGTCTTGCCTGCAGACCAGTGAACTCTTCAACTGGAGATCCTCTTCACTTTGAAGTAATTGTTTCTCCCAAATTTCTAAATTCTGGTGAATTTTTTTAAATACCCCTCCAAATTTATCAAGAAATTCAATAACAAAAAAGAAAAGTCTGATTTTAAAATGGACAATGGATCTAAAAGATGTTTCTCAAGAAGATATACAAATAGCAAACAAATGCATTTAAAAAATACCCAACAAGGTAGGGTAAATCAAGACCACAATGAGATATCACTCATTCCCAGAAGAGTGACTATCATTAAAAAGACTAATGATAACAAGGCTCACGGATCGATTAGAAAAAGGAGGTAGAAAAACTGTAAGAACCAGAGGTGGTGGATGACTCCAAGGCACAGCAGGACTGATGAGCTCATAGCGCCTGTGGCAGCACGCACAGGGCCTGCCCAGGTCACATCCAGGTGGGGTCTTAGCCCTGAGGGGGAAGTGGCCACAGGATCACACCCTTAGCCAAAAATGCTATTTGCAATGTATATCTGCAGGCAAAGGCATAAACAAATTTCCCCAATGGAGTGTCACTCAAACCCTTGGCAGGCCCCATGCCCAGGAATAGTTAGCCAACACAAAATGAACTCAGTGATATTTTTGTGAACTTTTTGTTTTGCTTAGGCCGTTTTTTTCTTATTGGTTTTTGCTTGTTTTGATTTTTGTTTTGGGGTGTGTGTGTGTGTGTGTGTGTGTGTGTGTGTGTGTGTGTGTGTGTCAAAGAAAGAGAGAATGAAGTTGGCTGGGTAAGTAGGTGGGGAGGATCTTGAAGGAGTTGGGAAAGGGGAGAACATAGTTAAAAATAATATATGTAAAAAAGGAATTTTTGAAGATAACAAGTGCTGGTGAAAGTATGTTAAAAATGGAACCCTTAAAAAAGGGAACCCTTTCCCATGAAAAGTCATACGAAGGCTTATTTCAAAACTAAAAAGAGCTACCAATGATCTAGAAATTCTAATACTGTGTATGCATATAAATTATCCCCAAGTTGATTGTACCACTGTTGACAAGGCCAAGAAATAGAAACAACTTAAGTGTTCATAAACTGATAAATGGATAAAGAAAATGTGGTTCTTAACCGAGGAGCACTTTGTGGCTACAGAAAGAATGAAATACCATCACCGTGACAGCATTTACGGACCTGGAACTCATTGGGTGAAGTGAAATAAGCTAAGCCTATAAAAACCAGAAGATCTCACTGACATGTACACTCTAAAAGGCCTGACATCACAGGAATTGAGAGTAGCATGATAGTCATCAGATGTTGACTGGATAACATCGGATGGATAGAGAGAGATGGGGAGAGGTTAATAGGCCCATAGTAAACTGCAGTTCAACAGGAGTTAGGTGTGGTGTACTATTGAGTAGTGGGCTCACTACACGTAATAGTAATATGTCAGACAGAACTTGAGGGTAAAACCCTATTGCTGAAGACACCACACATTTCAGACACAGAACCTAGAGGAATCAGGCTGGCATCAACTGGGAAGTCTCTTTCCTAAGAACTGTCAGAAGGTACCATGTTAGTGCATGGGAAGAAACACTATCAGTAGTCCTACCCATCTATAAATCCTGCCAACTACAAGACCTACCTAGAAAGATAACCCTAACAGTGTACTAGCAGCACCACAGCTGTCTAATTGGACATAAGAACCACTCAATGGGAGGGAATTTCTTCCTGGTATTGTAAACCTCACTAAGAACTCACAGCTACAGACGTTCTAGACTTTAAAGGAAAACTCACTACTATTACTGTGCTAAATTAATACACTTTCTAACCTTCTAAATACTCATGCTTCTACTCGCAGATAACTAGCTCTCACCCCATCAAAGAGGTTTCTTAAAGCTACAGATGAGAACTATTACAGAGAACCACAAATGGGCAAATACAGAAGACAAACAACTGTGGATGTGTAGCCCCCAGTGGGGCATCTGTAACATATTCCCTGTAGTAAAGGCTCAGGGGACATTGCAGAAGAAGTGGTTGGAAAGTTTGCAAGAACCAGAGGACACAGAGGACTGGTGCAAGATGGCGCTTTCTGTATATGACAGGGATGTTGTATCCATGCATTCTCAAGAATATGGCTGCCTGCACAAGACCTGCACGTGTCCATACCAGTTGGCATAACAACATAGCTGAGGAAAGGCTCACAAGACCCCACCCTAGTTGAAGAGCTATAAGCAGTAAGTAGCTGCTTAGGAGGGAAGAGTTAGTTTACTTTAGGGATGATCTCCTATTAGGTCACCCAAGCCTTAGTGGTGTAAGTTTGTGTGTGTGTGTGTGTGTGTGTGTGTGTGTGTGTGTGTGTGTGTCTGTCTGTCTATCTGTCTGTCCATCATAGTCATAGAATTATGAGAAGAGAATGTAGCAGAGGAACATAGGAAGAACTAGAAGGGGGGACAGGAAAGGTGGAAATGTTCTAAGTACAGTGTATTCATGTATAAAATTTTCAAAACATGATTTTTTAAACTTTCAAAAAGATAAATGTTTGAGGAAATAGGTATGTTTAACTTTACTTACCGAAACATGTTACCCCATGGTATGTACAATTGCATTATATACAATTTACAAATAAATTTAATAAGCAAAGGAAATATTTGATATGTGTAAGGTGCAGGCACTAATTCAGTATGTCTGGCAGGAAGCCTAAGAAGTCACTGCTAGCTGTGAGCCTCGTTCAACAGCAGGGAGCCAAGAGACCTTTGATGGAAGGTTTCTGAGAAAAAGTTATGTAAATGAATTAGACCTCCAAGTCACACTCTGTCGTTTTTAAAATAATACAAAAATGCTCACCTCTTAGCATTCTGTGCCAGCTTAACATCTGATAGCGTAAATAGTTGCCTTTTATAAAGATCCACACGGAAGAAAGCTATTAGACATTGACTATTGTATATTCTCTATGTGATCAATACCGGGCATTATACAGAGCACTGACTAGACTTCCATATGTTCACAATGATCACAAACCTAGATAACAAAAAGACTAATGGGAAACAACTCTCCAAAACAGCAAGATGACTAAATCTTAATTGCTAATAAACGAATAAAAGTAATGGAGCCAAGAAGGAAATATCAATATCATAGAGGAAAATATCAAACTAAACTCACTCCCTTCCATCCCTTCTCAGAAAAAATGGATACTCAACTCACCTCCTGTCAGTCACTGGCATAGAAGCTACTAGTGAGTCTGTCCAAAAAGGAGAGGGGGAATGAGAACCACTATTTTCAATTGTATATGAAAAGGCAATGGGAGTAAGCGAGAACTGATGGGCATTCCAGATCTTTCCTGTGGCAGAAGTACTGAGCAAGAACTAGGATATTCAGGAGATGGAGGAGTCTTCCTCCTGTATAGAGGATGCGTGGGACCAGTCTCCCAGGAACCTGGTGAGCATCCTTACTACACCGCTGAGGCATTACTTTGCAGAAAGACTCTGGTGGTTTGTCTCTTGGGCCCTCTCCAGCTTTTCCTCAACTCCCAGACAAAAATTCCAGTTTTCCCCTAAAACAACATCCTCACCTGAGTCACCCCAGTCATTCCCCTTCTTATGGAAGGACTGTGGATGTATGCAAGTCTATATAAACAAACACAACACCTACTCACTCCCTCGGACAGGGCGCTCTCCTGTCCTCAGCATACCTAGTCCTCAGCTCTCACAGATCTTATTTTCATTCCGTCTCCAGTGTCTCTATGATCCTTCTCTGAAACCTGTCAAAGCTACCCTTCCCCTTCTCGTGCAGTGGGTGATGAGTAAGATTTCAGATTGACCCAGCCATTGCATCTAAGAGGTCTAGGTTGCACTTTATTCTCTACCAAAACCCCCTCTCCCAAAACACACATCACACGGTCATCTGCTTTTCTTATTTTATTTATAAAATATATTTCAAATGTATGTTCAAAAGTCCTTCTAATTCAGAAGTTCACCCAGCAGTAGCCATATCCAAAACCCAGACTGAACAAGTGTTAACAATCCCATCACATGTGCATTATGAGTGCATGTTTGCTTGCTCGCTCTAACAGTGGTTGCGGATTGGGACACAGCTTCCTGTGCCTTCAGGGGCAGAAGACCGAGGCAGCAGCTTTACCTTTTTCGTGTGAATGATTCCCCCATAAATACCTGACTTCCCTTTATTCTGAGCTCTGGTGGACTCCCTTGATACATCCTCCCCTCTGAAGCATCTTTCTAATTTCATAAATGGTGGCTAACCAGAAGGAAAAATCTTATCCTTTGTAGCATGAGTTTTCAGTGATAAGTAACAAAGCTTCACCAAGCACTCCTCCCTGAACTAATGCCAAAAGCTGATTCATGCTCTCATGACACGCTATTTCACCCAAGCATCAAGCGCAATGTCTGCTAGCATGTACTGGACAGTACTCACTCTTCCACACTCTAGTCCAGGATGAGGTCCAGCAGCCAACCGCATAGTTTAAGAAATTATGTTGAAAACTGGTTTATACGGAGAATGTCTGTCTTTAACTTCCCAGCTGATCTTCCAAGTGCCTCTTCAATAAGATGCCCGCACTTGTTTTCACCACAAGAGTGCTTTAACAAGACTAGTAGAGCTATGGTCTCTGAATTGCCCTTAGTAATATAACGTACAGAATTTGTAAGAGAAGCGTTATTATGGCTTGCCCTGGAAAACCTCAATGGTGTAACAGAGAAGCCACTGTGCTTTGTTTGAAAATGACACAAGGACATCCATGGCTTCACGCCACTATTGGGGAGGTTTCATAACAGTAATTAATTAAGGATTTGCTCCCAACAGAGATCAGGAATGAATGGATGATGAATCCACTAAAAAATTGCTTTGAGTTTATCATATTTCCATATGCACTACACAGATCCTGCTGTTCTCATGTGTAAAGATTCATAGTGTATATTTGCATCAATACTCATGTCCCTAAACATGATGACAGCATGCTGGACCATGGCACTTAGTTCACTGCAGGTTTCATGTCACGTCATGGTAGAGAACTTTCTACTTTTGTGGTACTCACAATATTTCAGATTTAGAGCATTTTGGATTTCAAATTGGGTATGCTCAACCTGTTATTTCCAACACTATGGTTATACTCTGTGTACCATTTTTGAATGACTGGTCAAATTTTATGAAACAAAAATACAACTTAATAATAGCAATAATAAGGACTTGGAATATAGCTCAATGGTAGACTGCTTGCCTAACATGCATGAAATCCTGAGCTTAGTTTCTAGTTATACACACACACACACACACACACACACACACACACAAGTGGGAGAGATAGAAATAATAAAACACACTTTAACAAGTAAAAACTAAACAAAATAGAATTTATATTAAACATGAAATGGGCCATTAACAAAATGTAGGTTATATATACTGATTGGTAGTATTCTTTATACTATGATGAGCTTTACAAAAATATAATAGGGAACTGGAGAGATAGCTCTGGTTGATCTTCCAGAGGATCTGGTTTTGATTCCCAGCACCCACATGGTATCTCACAACCATCTATAAGTCTTCCTGGCTTCCACAGGCATAGCACACATATGGCACACATACATATACATATACATATACATATACATATACATATACATATACATATACATATACATATACATATACATAGGCAAAAGATCCATACACACACAATAAAAAAAGTTTAAAATGTTTTTTAAAAATATAAACAGCCCTCTCTGTCTTTTCCACTCTAGGAGCAGCTCTCCTGCCTTGGTCCCTCACCCCTGAAAATGTATGCCTGCTCCAAGTTCATCTCCACCTGCTCCTTGATCGGGAGCGCCTCTCAGCTGCTGAGTCGTCCCCTGTCTGCAGTGGAGTTGAATTGACCACAGATGTGGACAGATGAGGGCCTCAGCAGCTTGGCAGCCCCTCGTTCTCTGACCTCACTCATCCCTAGCCGCAGCTTCCAAACCAGCGTCATTTCCAGGGACATCAACACAGCAGCCAAGTTTAATGGAGCTGGGCTGCTACAGTTGGGGTGGCTGGCTCTGGGGCTGGGGTTGGGACTGTTTGGGAGCCTCATCATTGGTTATTCCAGGAACCTTCTCTGAAGCAACAGCTCTTCTCCTACACGAGTCTGGGCTTTGCCCTCTCAGAGGCCATGGGCTCTTTTGCCTGATGGTGGCCTTTCTCATCCTCTTGGCCATGTGAAGCAGCCGTCTCCACATCCACCTCCATAGTCCTCTCATGTCCCGTCTGCTCTGTGTGTTCCTTTTCCTGTACCTGCCCAGGAAGTCTGGGGAAAGTGCTTAGCTCAGGGTTTGACAGAGAGAAGATGAATAAATACTGTATTAATAAGAAAAAATATAATGCAATACCTGCTGAAGTCACACTCACTCTCCTATGTCAAGGCCCTACACAAGCCCTACCACTCCATGTTACTTCTCTGCCTCACTGCTGATCCCAACCCCACCCCCACCCCGGGCATCTGCAGAGCATCATACTAGCCTCCTTGTGGATCTCTGAATACATTCAAACACAGACCACCTTATAGAGCAGACATTTGTACTGGCAGTTCCCTCTGACTGCAATTCTCTCCATTGTGTATGTACATAAATGACTTATTTTACTTCCTTTGAGGTTTGTTTGAGGTCACTTTCTCCATGAAGCATCCTCTGCCACATTTGCCGTTCTACCATGCTACATCATTTTCTTTTTTATTTGACTTCCTGTTCTGGCCCTCAACAGAATGAAAACTCTGCGTGGTTGGCATTCCTTGTTTTAGTATCTGGTATATAACCAGCACCAATATCAGACACTAACTCATAAAAACCCAGTTGAATCAATAAGTGAAATTCTTTCTTTTTCTCTGTTACCACCAATCTGTGTGTGGATCTTTCTTTAAGACTTAAACAGAAAAATCATAAGCTATCGAAATTTTAAGCAAAAGCATAGCAACAAGTGGTGTTAAAACCAGACAAGATAGGGATTTGATTCAAAGTTTGGAGAAACTAAATGCAGACAATTAGTTTAAAAAGTCAATCCACAAAAGAAATTAAACATGCAAGTTTCAAATGACCACGACTTCTTGGTAGCTTTTTTTTATCCACACAATTAGACATATTTACAGACATTCTGTCGATATATGCAAACAAACACATAAACATACAAGTGGCATCAAACCAGAAGAAACTAAGGATATTTTTCCACCAGGTGGATATACTTCATTATAAAAGCTAGCAACCTGAAATCCAGGTGTGGAAGTGTATGCCTATAATCCTAGCACTTAGAGAGCCTCAAGTTCCAGGCCAACCAATGCCACATAAAAGACCCAAGTTCACATTTTTCTTCTTACACTTAGTTACTCTTTTTATTCATGTGTATATAAAACATGGTTTATACATGTGTGTATGTGTGCTTGCCTAGATTTGTGTGCACCACTTGTGTCAATTTGCCTGTGAAGGTCAGAAGGTGATGTTGGATCCTCTGGAACTGGTTGTGAGCCACCTGATTTGGTGCTAGGGACCAAACCTAAGTCATCTGCAAGAATAGTGGGCACTCTCACCTGCTGAGCTATCTCCAGCTTCCCAAGTCCACGATTTGGATCACCATTAGGATGGCCATACATGCTAGTTTACCTGGTATGATGCTTAATCTTGGCTGTAAGCTTACTAGGATTTAAATCACCGTGGAAAGGAATCTCAGGTCACACCTGGAAGGGGGTTTCCAGACAGGCTTAAGTGACATGGGAATTGAGATGGGAAAACTCACCCTAACTATAGATGAACAATTCCGTGGGCTGGGGTTCCAGCCTGAATAGAAAGGACAAAGTCAGATGCACGTTACTCTCCGACTCCTGCCTGTGGATACAACGTAACCAACCACCTCGGAAAATGCCATCCTCCCCGCCATGATGGACTATATTCCATTTAGCTATAAACCTAATAAACCCTTCCTTCCTTCCTTCCTTAAGTCAGATAGTTGATCATAGCAGCAAGAAATGTAACTTGAAAATCTGAGCCCGTCCAGTAGGTTGGCTTGGTGCTCTTTCCAGTTAGCACCACGTTTTACTCACACACACAAAAAAATGTCCCTGGTTGAAAAAAAAGTTACTTAGTCATCACATTTATAAAGGAGAAAAGTAAATTTTATTCATATTCAGACATGCTGACCAAGCTGTTAAGGACTTTGGTGGACTGTGCTAGAAGGTAGACAACCATAGTAATACCTACAGGCCAGCACTACAAATGAACCGTTACAAACGGGCACATTTTTTCAGCAAAAGTCACAAAAGCAAGTGCCTCAAACCTCATATATGCAAAACCCAAACCCTCATCAGGTTACTTGTGCAATTAAAATCTGCACAGGATGGAGAGATGAACCAAGTATTTTCTCATATGCTCCCTGGGAAAAGCTGAGCCCAGAATCCAACTGGAGACAGAAGAGAGCACAGAAAACAAAAGCTCCCCTATTGTCCTGGGAAACCACAAGAATGTGGAGTCAAGACTATACAGGAGCGTTTGTGTTCTGGACTCCCGGTAAATATCCAAGAACTGTGTCTAACACTAGATGGTAAAATAGGCATTCATGTGTGTAAGCACAATGTAAACATTCAATCTATAGGCAAGTTTTGGAGCAACTGTCCTCCCAAATCACAGGAGTAATTCCAATTTGTGTCAGCCTTAACTAAAGGACAAGTGGTAATTCTTGTCTTGAAGACACTAATAGGGACTTAGAACCAGGACAGACACTCAATGACTTAGCACAGCTTTTCTCTACATGTGTAAAGAGATCACATTTTATCTTCCCTACTATGTCTTTTTCCTTTGTATTTTTCAGGTTCAAATGTCTTCTTATTTTCTTACTAAATATTCAAAAAGTAAAAGACTGACATTAAGCAAGCTCAAAACCTGATGTTAGCCAGGAATGGTGGTACACACCGGAAATCCCAGTACTTGGTACACTAAAACAAGAGAACCTCAGATTCAAGGCCAACCTAAGCTGTATAATGAGACCCTGTCTCAAACAAAGAAGCGAAAGGAAAGCTGGGGTCAAGAGAGGGCCAATGAATATAAATAACCACGACACCTTGATTTACACAGTGATCATGTAATTTATCATCCATTCCAGAATCCTTTTTAAAAGTGGAGATAAGTTGGTAGTGACAAAATGGCAACATCACAGGCAAACCTGAAGGTCTGGTCACCATTGTACCCTCTCCTTCATAGCATTCACATTCTGATGTGGCTTCCTGGGCAGCTTCCCCCCCCCCCATAACCCCACCCCCACCCCAGTTGGAGTCACTGAACTTCATGCCAGGCCTAGTAACAACAAAGTATCTTAAGCTGCTAGTACCTATCTGACATACCACCACCTCCACCATCACTCATACATCCCCACTCCCCCATCTCCCACCCCCCACACACACCTCATTCCCACCCTACCCCACCCCATTAAGCAGGTAGCAATTCACTACTGAGCAGCACAACAGGCCAGGTCAGAGGCAAGCCCAACCCAGGAGCATATTTCCTTTTAAAGGAGCAATTCACAATGGAGACGGTCACCACAAGAGGACACGGACATCGGACACAGACTGAATAGCAAGGATTTAAGATATCAGATCACTGTATTGATAATAGAGTACATTCAACACCAGGCAGAGCCCCAAAGCCACCCCCTGCCTACAAAACACAGTCTCCAAGAAAGAAAATCACTGTATCTGTCCTCAAATACAGTAACAACTTGGGTTTCTTTTTTGTTTGCTGAGGTCAATGTCGTGGAGCAAAAGATTCTGGAAAGTGTAAGAAAGAGTGCTTTCCTTCTTAGAGCACACTGCCCAAGTTCTCCAGAGTTGAGCTCTTTATTTCAAGCCTCTGGTTCAGCTCTGTCAAACACCACCACTTGATCATCACGTTTTAGTCTCGTGGCTGGTAAGCAATCAATTTGCTAAAATATTTCCCCTCACATTCATAACAAGGGAAAGCCAATGCTTGATCAAGTTGCAGTCCTAGAGCATGAAATCTACAGAAGCAGAAAGCCTACAGCTGAAGTATTCAATGTTTACAATGACTGACATTATCATGCTTCACAAAGATCTCCTGCCAGGAGGCACCCCAACCTATGATGGGTGTCATCATGAAGCAAATGTCTAGGGACAGGTAAATCATCATGGAAGTAATGTTCATAGATACTATGTTTGGTGTCAAACTCTGGAGGTCAGGAAACCACTTGCTAAGGAGATAAAAAAGAAACAAATTCAAACTGATGTAGATAATAGGAAAGTCCTTGCAGCTTGGAGACATTTTGAGTCCAAGGTGCCAAATCTATGCAAGGACCTCCCCCCATCACCAAAGTGGTAAGATACTTTTTAAGTTCTAAGGCATCTGTGTCCCTGCAACTGTTTAACCCTATGCCAATGTAGTAATAAAACAAACAGTTCAATCATGGGTTCTTAACCCTGGAAAAGGAAGAAATGATGTAGGTTGCTGGATACCAAATGTCTCCTTTAAGAGGTCAAAATGATGTCTTTCTCACCTCATGCCTCACTTTGGTAATACAGTGGCAATTTCTGAAGTGGGCAATGCCCCTTTCTGCCTGGCTCCTCTTGTCTGCTAGGGACACCATCTGTCCCACACTGTATAAACAATCTCTGCAGGAATCCTCTGATGACCACACAGATTAGCAGCATCCAGATCCTGACACCATTAACAACATCCCCATCAGATTAGGACTCTTGCTCTCACAACTCCAGAGACAAACTTCAGAACTAAGCTCCCTTTGTTTGTAAGTAATGTGAGTGACATTTTAAAGATAACCTCTTGGCACATAAAGCCATCTGTTGGGGGGGGGGGAGAGGCTGACTGACTCTCTAGGCAATAGAAGAAATGAGCCCTTTAGGGAATAGGAGAAGCAGTAAAAAGAAAACCATATTTACACGGCAAACTAATACACCAGATTTCACAATTTCTAATAAACGACTGCTGATTACTCAATTTTTCTTCTAAATGACAAAGTACACCAAAAATTTTCAAGAAAAAATAAAAACAACTTGTACACTTCGGCAAAGGCATACGTACAAGAATTCCAAGTTTGCATGACTCTAGAACGGCAAAGCAGTAATCTTATCCACAAAGGCTAAAGGCCGAGGTGAAGTTTGCCTCCTGTCCACCTCCGTCCATAGGATAGCCGACGCTGTCCTTTTCCAAGTTTATTATTGACTGAACCCTTATAACTGTACTCGTGAGCTCTCTGGGCTGACTCCAAAGACTCCCAACTCGAAAAGAAATAACTGTGCCTGTGACGGCGTTCCTAAAATTAATCATAATAAACCAAAAGCATCTGAGCACCGCTAACGGAGGAGACAAGGCATAAGGAGCCAGACCTCTGCAGCTGCACGTCCTCCCAAACGTCTACGTCTAAATCTGCAGCCCGGGTTTCCTCCAGGCCTCAAGCTAAAGCAGAGGATGCTCACCACACATTCCAAACAGAAAGCAAACGAAGCCTCCTCTCCCTCCAGTGATGCTCACATGAGCCCCCAAGTCCCAGTTCCTGGGGATCACCGAATCAGCAGGCGCGTCCGGCGCCACCAGTCCGCGGCGCTTCGGGAGCAGAATGTCAAATGAATGACCGCGCCAGGGCGCGAGGGAGCGAGACAAAGCCGCCGCCCGCTACCTGCGGCGCGGGCGCGGAGCACGGGCCGCGCACTCACCTGGGCAGGCGGGCGGGTTGAGGGTGGGGACCCGGCCGAGGCGGGAGCGCGCCCCGCAATCGCCGCGAGCCGCCAGTGCGCGCCGCAGGGAAGGCGGCCGACCGGGCGAGCCTGCCGCTCAGGGCTGCGGCGGCCGCGGCCACGGAGCCCACTCCGCTGACGGGGCCGGCGGGCGTCTCAGCGGCCGTCCCCGGCTCGCCTTTGAGCCGGCATCCTCGCACGCCGCAACGACCCTCGGAGCTCTCGAGGCGGCTGTGCGCCGCCGCCCACCCGCGGTTACGCCGCGCGACCCGCCGATTGTGTCGAGTCAGCGGCGGCGGCGGGGACGCGCGGAGCCATGTCTCCCCGCGCTTGCTCGGGGCCCCGGGCGCCCGTTCCGCTCGCACTCCAGGCGTCGCCCGTGAGCCGCGCACCAGCCGCCCGCGTCCCCTCACTGTCGCCCGCCTCCCCCGCCTCGCCACGGGTCCCTGGCCGACTTGCTCACCTCCAGTTGCTCCCCCGTGCCCGCTAGACGCCCGGGCGGCATCTGCTCGCACCGCGCTGGGGGCGCTGGGCCGGGGGCCGCCTGCACGTCGGGGACCCGGGAGCTTGCCGGAGCAGAGCCCGGGAGAAGCGGCCAGACCCGGGCAGCGGGACCTCCCTCAGGACGGCGCTCCAGAGCGGGGCGGGTGCTGCTGGGCGGAGGACGAGTTAGGCTGCCGAGCAAAGGACATGAGCATTCCTAGAGGCATCGCGAAGGATAAAGAGGACTCGCTGAGGTCATGGAGACAAATTTGTCCCTAAATTCTACCCGAAAACCGAGTCAGGGGCGTCATGCCTCAGTTTCCCCATCTGTAAGGACAAGGCAGTAACACATATGTCACATACACGGGGTGGGGTCAAGATGAAAAATGTATCAGTAAAATTGCAATTGGCTTAGAGAGGATACTAAAAACTAAATTTTGCTGTATAGATACTTGGCGCTTTCCATGTGTTTCTTCTGCAGCCTTTTCTTTGAGTCAGCTTCATTTTAGAAAAAAAAAATGTGCAATGCTGAAATATAAGACTATGCCTCACAGTACTTACATGGTACCTATGTAGACATGGGAAAGAGCTGCCTGGTTTGTATCTTAACTATGTTTATGCAGGAAGTAAAACAATACATCTTCACCCAAGTAATGGGCACGCATACTTTTTGAATGTGTGTTCAGTGTTATGAATCTCCCTAACTCTCCTTTCCTAGTAACAGTGATTCAGATCGCTCCCTCACCCTCAATGAGTCTGTGGTTCCGAACACTGTCAGACCCCTCGACAAGCCTGTGGTTCCGAACACTGTCAGACCCCTCGACAAGCCTGTGGTTCCTGAACACTGTCAGACCCCTCGACAAGCCTGTGGTTCCTGAACACTGTCAGACCCCTCGACAAGCCTGTGGTTCCTGAACACTGTCAGACCCCTCGACAAGCCTGTGGTTCCGAACACTGTCAGACCCCTCGACAAGCCTGTGGTTCCTGAACACTGTCAGACCCCTCGACAAGCCTGTGGTTCCTGAACACTGTCAGACCCCTCAACAAGCCTGTGGTTGTCTTCTAGATCGCAGTGTTTGACTATGGGCTGGATATATTAGCCCAAAAATTCAGTGTGAGGCTTTCCTCCTATCTGTTCAAAAAATATAAAACTAGTATAATTAAATCTGGAAGATCTAAGCCAGACAACAAGGACCATGTTGCCAAGAAGCCAACTTAGGAAAGAAAGGTTGAGATGAAGAAGAGGTGTCTGGACCTGGACGGAGGCAAACGTGTCAAATCATCTCCCTTTTTATTTCAAATCAGTTTCACTTATGTTCCGTCACAGGTCACAAGAAAAGCCACGATGCCTTTGTCCTTGGATTTATCATCACAGGCATCATTGGTGGATCACATCCTACCAAAGGCTCAATTCCAGTTTCTATTGACTGGACTTGGGGTCAGCCTCGTCTATAGTAGGAATCCCATGGGATGCCATGAACCAATAAGTCTCTACAATTTAGACCCAGCAGCCCTGCACCTGCAACCTTCAGCACCCCATATTGATTAGTCATTGCCACAACCTGTTTTTTAACTAAAATGTATATAAATGAATAGAGCTAAACTGGATACCCTGGGTTGTTGTTTGGGTTTTTGTTTTGTTTTGTTTTGTTTTCTTAGAAAGCAGTCTCAACTGTCTAAAACTTTCAATATATCAGTCACAGTGACTGAAGTGACAAAAACTTACTTTGCTCAAAATTTGTATTGCAAAAATCATCCTAATATTGTAAGACTCTAAAGTCTAACTGCCACCACTATCGGTGTGGATTGTCCCCTGATAAGTCTGCTGCCTGGATCTGAGTCTTTCCATGTCCCACTCATTCCGATAAAGAATTCTGAACTAGTCAACCAGCTTAACAGTCAAAAGTCTCCCTTTTAAATTAATCAAATACTTTTATCTCACAGGACTCCAAGCACTTAGTGGTTACTTTCTCAGGGTGTTTATGTGGCCCTTCAGGTCACACATGTCCTAACCTTCCCTCAGTTGTCTCCTTTTTTCTGTGGATATGATCAAGTTTGTAGGTGTTTATCCCGACCCTTATCCAGAGCAAAACCCAAATGCATATTTCAAGAAATTTAAATCTCAGAGGCCTCCCAGACCCATAGAGGTGCCCAGAGGCATATCCCTGTGGTTTTGTACATTTATGAAAGTTTCAAAAGTAAAATTTTTTGTTACAAGAAATATGTTGTGGAGTGAGTGTTTAGGATCCCCCAAAATTCAGAGGTTAGAAACCTAAACCCCAATATGAGGTGTTACAGGGGACAAGGCCTTAGAGAGAATCATAAATCATGAATGCAGTCCTAATGAGTGGGATTAAGAAAAAATGCTGGGACAGAGACCCAGGAGAGTTCTTTTATGCTCTTTCTATCATACCAAAATAAAGAAAACAATTTGCAACCTGGAGAGAGGCCCACCCAAGCCCAAACATGCTAACCCCTTGATCTTGAACTTCCTACCTTTAGAACCATGAGAAATGAGTTTCTGTTGCATGTAATCCACCAGTCCATGCAGCCTGTACTAATTCAAGTCTTGTCTCTTTTCATCTTCACTTCTCCTTTATCATAATTCTTCTCGTGTCTGGCAGAACTGGAATAGTCTGAAAGCATTTTAGGGCTCAGACTGCTCAGTTCAGTAAAGGGATGTCGCCCCTGACAAATCCTACATCTTCGTTCTTTGCATCTCAAAGGAAGCAAATACATTTTCCAAATGTGAAAAAACTAAATCAGAAAAATGCATGTGACTTCCCCAGTAGTAGTTTTTGCACTGGAAAGCACCTCCTAAACCAAAAATAGCAAGAAAAATTGACCCTTTGAAAAAGAAACTCAAGCATATAAACCAAAAGTGTAAAGGAAAGAAGTATCACATAGACCTATTAGGAATTAACTAACTTTAAAATATTGTGAGGTTTTTAAATGTGTGATTTGAGAGCCATTTTAAATTCTAAATAAAATATTATGTTTTATACCTCCTCCTGTATTCCTTAATGAGTGCTCCGGATTGTGTAATGTTCAGTTCCCACAGAGCAGTTCCCAATTTTACCTGTGTCTGTAGCCTAACTATAGCACTCAAAGAGTGGAGACTTTAAAGAAATTGATGATTTAAGCACAATATGGCCTTAGAGCATCTGTTTCTGTAGCAGTTCATCTATCAACTATAAGAAGAAAGTAAACAGATAGTTGTAACTAGGGAATCAGGGACCAAAAGATATCCTGGAACTTTGTAGACCAGGCTGGCCTGGAACTCACAGAGATCTGCCTGAGTGCAGGTATTAAAAGGGTGTGCCACCACACCCAGCCAACCCTGTGGGATTTTTGTTGTTGTTTAAAAGATGTGTGTGTGTGTGTGTGTGCATGTGCACACACGCGCGTGCGCTTGCAGTAAGTTTGAGTGCACCATCAGTTTTGTATGTCTGTGTGCCCTTGCAAATTTGTGTGCACCGTGATCGCACAGGTGCCGTGAGGACAGAGGACAGTCTGTCCCCTGGAACTAGAGTTACAGTGGCTGTGAACTTCCTGATGTGGATCATGGATACTGAACCCAGGTCCTCTAAAGGGCAGTTAACACTCTTACCCACTGACTCATCTTTCCATCCTTTGAGGAAGGTTTCACTTTATAGGCCTGGCTGGCCTGGGACAAGCTACATATAGCAGGCTGACCTTGTTACTTTTGAGGCAGGGTCTCACTTTATAGGCCTGGCTAACCTGGAATTAGCCACATAAACCAGGCCAGCCTCAAATTCCCAGAGGTCTGTTGACACTGCCTCCCAAATGCCACCATAGCCAGATAACCTCTGGCTTCTCTACTTATTTTTTACCTTGTTTGAGACAAGGTCTGGCCTCCCTAGACTCCAGGAAGGTGGCCCCTGATCTTCTAGGGATTCTCCTGTCTCTGTCTCCCATTTCCCAGTAGAACCAGAGGGATGACAGAGGCCCCTGCTTTTATCACAGCAGCTATGATTAACTTACCGTGATACACAGATGCCTGAAAGAGACTGTAGGTATGCGTGGTTTTGTTCCTAAACTACAGCCTCAGGACACAATACCTTTCTGGAACCAACCTCCAACTTGTGTTGATCCCACTACCTCTGCCTCCTGAGTGCTAAGATTACATATATGTGCCACCACACCTACCTGTGCTGTCTTAAAACTAAGTTTCCTTACCTGAAGACTGTCTTGCTTTTAATGTATTGTTTTTATAAACTTCATTCGTTTGTTTACTCAAACAAGTTAAGCATCACAGAGATCCCCTCAAAAACACGAATGCATTGTGAATAAATTTGTTATTCCATTGCAGAGGTGTCATTACTATCAAGGCATCTGTGGGTGTGTTACTTTGTGTTGTGCTTGTTTCTAATTCAAACTTTACTTTTTGTTAATAAAAGATCTTTAAAAGAAAAGCCAAATTGGTGAAATTAATTCAATAGTTTAAAGAGATCTTTAAAAATTAATTCTCATTTCTTTTCATTTTAAAATGCTCAGATTTCTACATTTTCTCCCAACTCTAAGCTAACAGTGGTGAGCACTGAGATTATGTGACAGCAGCTGTGTTGCTATCCCCAGATGGCCCTCGTAACCTCCAGCATACCTCCTCCATGGTGGGAGTGACCATCTGGGCTGCCTAACCACCAGAAGAAACTCAGCTGGTTCCACCTCTGGACACTCCTTCATAAAGCCTGTGGCTGCTGAGATTCATCCTTGGAGTTCCCAACTTGCAAGTGGCTCGGCATTGTTCCTGGCTAGTCTGGCATCGTCTCAATTGCCACTGTTACTCCAGACGCCTCTAAACTTCACTCATCTGTGTTATGTTCATATTCGACAGCCTAGCTCAGCAATACTAAGCACAGGGGTTCTCATCCTCTGGTTCCCATCACAGTACCTCTTGGATCTGTCCTGAGGCAGCCGACCTCAACGCTACACCTGTATAACCTGTGGCACCCCTTACTAATGTTTAAATGTAATCAATGAAAGAATCCCTGCTTTAACATATCCATCCACCCTTCTGGGCCCAACTGAATAAAGGACATATACTTTGAGGTCTACATCTGTGGCATTAGAGTCCTCTTCTGTTTCTGCCTGCTTCCTTTGTCTATGACCTGCTATAACGCTGTTCCTTTCCCTTCCTTTTTCTGTCTCCCTGGGACTTCCTATAGAAAGCTGCTGGGCATCCCAGTGCTGAGCAGAACTAAGGGTGGAAGAAAGAGGTCTCAAGGGGGCCAAACTAGAAGAGCTTTAAAAAATACTATCCTTCGATTACCGGCAAAATATATTTTAATTTCTCCTTTTCTCAATAAGCTCCATATATTACTTCTCTTTTAAAGAACCAGCTTCACAATATTGGAGAGGCTACCTTAAAAGCCCTTCTTCTATAATGAGAATGATGAATAAATGCCATCCTAGAGCTTTCACCCAATTAACTGGTGGAAGCAGAAGCAGAGATCCACAGCTAAGCACTGAGCTGAACTCCTGGAATCCAACAGTAGAGACAGAAAAGTGATGAGAAAAAGGATCAAGACCAGGCTGGGAAAACCCACCGAGACAGCTGACCTGAGCAAGTTGGGAGCACACAGACCCCAGTCTGACAGCTGGAGAACCAACATAAGACCAAACCAGGCCCCCTGAACGTGGGTGTCAGTTGGGAGGTCAGGGCAGTCTATGGGACCTCTGGCAGTGCAACCAGTATTTATCCTTAGTGCATGGACTTTGGGAGCCCATCCCCTAGGGAGGGAAACTCAGCCTAGATACATGAGGGAGGGCCCAGGCCCTGCCCCAAATGATGTGACAGACTTTGATGATGCCCCATGGGATTGGTGGGGATGTGGGAGGGTGGGATGGAAAGGGAACTTGGATTGGTATGTAAAATAAGATTCTTTTTAATTTAGATTTTTAAAAAAGAGCCAGTTTAATATCTGGGTAATGGTGGCACACACCTTTAATCCCAGCACTCAGGAGGCAGAGGCAGGAAGATCTCTGAGTTTGAGGCCAGCCTGTTCTACTGATCCAGTTCCAGGACAGCCAAGGCTACAAAGAGAAACCCTGTCTCAAAAAACCAAAACAGAAGAAGAAGAGGAAGGAGGAGGAAGAGGAAGAGGAGGAGGAGGAAAAAGAGAAGAGGAGAAGGAGGAGGAGGAGGAGGAGGAGGAGGAGGAGGAGGAGGAGGAGGAGAAGAAGAAGAAGAAGAAGAAGAAGAAGAAGAAGAAGAAGAAGAAGAAGAAGAAGAAGAAGAAGGAAGAAGGAAGAAGAAGAAGAAGAAGAAGAAGAAGAAGAAGAAGAAGAAGAAGAAGAAGAAGAAGAAGAAGAAGAAGAAGAAGAAGAAGAAGAAGAAGAAGAAGAAGAAGAAGAAGAAGAAGAAGAAGAAGAAGAAGAAGAAGAAGAAGAAGCACTGTTATTACAGCTTAGTTGGAAAGAAAACCGAGACACACAGAACAGCTATGTCCTTTACCAGGACTATCACTGTGCCTTTTCTGTCTTAGTCACTGTTCTATTGCAGTGAAGAGATGCCATGACCAAGGCAACTCTTATAAAAGGACACATTTAATTGGGGCCTTGCTTGAAGTTTCAGAGGTTTAGTCTATTAGCATGGCAGGGAGCATGGCAGGAACTCGGCATCACTCCTGACACTGGAGAAGTAACCCAGAGTTACATCCTGATCTGCAGGCCAAGAGAGAGACTGGGACTGGTGTGGGTTTTTTGAAAGCTCAAAGCCCAGCCCCCAGTGACACACTTTCTCTAACTCCAATTCCTCCTCAAATATTGTCACTCCCTGATGACTAAGCGTTCAAATATATGAGTCCATTCTTATTCAAACCACCACATCTTCAGTGTGCTTTGCATCATGGTATATTGATTAGCTCTGTGTTAAAACAAGATAGCTATTAAACTAAGTTGTACTTCCTTAAGACACCTAAAGTCAGCCCCGCTCTCATTCAAATCACTCACTTGGATTTCTCTTGCATTTGCTTAGTTTCCTTCTGCCAGATGTGGTAGCACAGGTCTGGAGTCCCAGCCTTGAGAACCTGAAGGAGGAGGATTTTAATTCCAGGCCAGAATAGATTGTATAGAAACACCTTGTCTAAAATTTAATATTTTTTTTACTTTTAGTCTCAAGAATTACTGTTTTCAGTTTCTTTCTGCTACTGCTTTGTACTGGCTGGTTTTATGTCAACTTGACACAAGCTAGGGTCATTAGAGAGGAGGGAGCGTCAGTTGAGAAAATGCATCCATAAGATCCAACAGTGGCAAGACTGTAGAGCGTTTTCATAATTAGTGATTGATGGAAGAGGGCGCAGGCTACTGTGGGTGGGGCCATTCCTGGGCTGGTGGGTCAGGGTTCTATAAGAAAGCAGGCTGAGCAAGCCATAGGGAACAAGTCAGTAAGCAGCACCCCTCCATGGCCTATGTATTGGCTCCTGCCTCCAGGTTCCCATCCTGACTTCCTTTGATGATGAAATTCAGATGTGAAAGTATAAGCAGCATAAACCCTTTCCTCCCCAAGTTGCCTTGGTCGTGTTGTTTCATCAAAGCAATAGTAACCCTGAGACATTTATAGCATTTTCAGGCATATAGGAAGAGCCCCCACATTCTTGTTGGCTGCTTGACTATATTTTCACAGTTCTGAAGATGAGAAGTAAAAGAAATTAAGATATGTAAAGTTATCACCAAAGAGAAAAGTATTTACATTACATAGCTAAAAATATCATGAATGATTTGCATATTTTCTTGCTGCTGGACAAATACTTCAGGAAAACCCAGCATAAACTTGATTTAAAATTCTAACCCAAGACATGATTCTGTTTACTGAGAAGGCTGTGGCTATAGGTTTTGGCCGAAGGCAAGACAGTTTTTCCCACAAGCTGTGTCATTACTGACAGTCATGCCAAGAAGTGGTGCTGTGACACAGCAATTAGTCTAAGGAGAATTGAAGTGGAACGAGAACATAAGAAAGTACAGTGTTAAATTAAAAGCAATGGTGAAATCACATCAAATATAAGCCGTTTGATTATGGGGCCTTTTAAGTGTTGTCCCTCACTTATGTCCCTGGGCCAATGTGACACCACATCAAACTTACCCTCTGACCATAGTTTTCTCTGTACTTCAAGCCAGTCCTCAGGACTCCAGTCTCAGCATTCTCTGCCCTCCCTTGTGACCTGGGAGGCTTACCCACGTAGGCTACACAGTGGCTCCTTCAGTCACTGGCACTGGGGGTCAGAGTGTCCCTCACACCCATCCCTCCTTGATTTCCATGTCAGGAGTTCACCTTCCACTGCTCCAGCCCCTCCTGGACTCCAGGGACATGCCTCCCCTGTCCTTCTTTGCTCATGGATAACAGCAACTTTCCATTGTTGCTTGGGTGCCTCAGTGGTCCTTGTTTTCCTAACCCTTCCCAGAGGCCTGGCTTTTCATAGCAGTCCCCACAGCATCCAAGCCTACAGACCTGTTTTCTGCAGGGTATCCTGGCAGACAGTTTCAGGATATTCACACTTTGAGAAATGATGGAGTCACAGAAGTGCATTTGGACTAGAAGTCTTTGTAGTTCAGATCAATAGATTTCAAATCAATGGACCCTGAATCAATTGTCATCAGGTAATCTGAGATCTAGTTTCATTGAGTTTTTACCTGTTTTGATACTGAATTATATGTCCACATCTCCACTTAGTGGCCTGTAGATGAAGAGAATTTTTGGTATTAGAACTTTTATGTCATTAGGTCACGGTTCTGCCATCTTGTCGAAAATAACACGGAAGATTTTGCAGACCAGATGTTGGTTTCATGTTATTGTGGGATCACATTCAGAACTAGAGACATTGGCTACTTTAAGGACTTCATTTTTTTAGGGTTTTTCTTTTTTAATTATTTTTTTATTTAGGTTAGAAACAATCTTGTTTCACATGTCAATCCCAGCTCCCTCTCCCTCCCCTTCTCCCCTGCCCTCCCCATCAGGTCCCCCAGTCCCCCACCCAGTCTCTACTCTGATCCCCAGGGAGGGTGAGGCCCTCCATGGTGGATCCCCAGTAACTGTCATTTCATCCAAGGCAGGGCCTAGGCCCTCCCCTGTGGAGAGCTGCGATGTGCCTCGCATTAAAGATGGCACAGGCTTTCACCTACCACCCTCCCGACGATGGTGAGCGATGGTGAGCGCTCTCGAAGTAAACAACTCCACATTTGGTCAAGGCTCGGGTCCACGGCTTGCTTCCCTGTATGTGGACCTATCTGCTGTGGCCAAGTGGGGCTATATAAGCTGTGGGCTGGCTTTCCCCGGGAAGAAGAAGAAGACTGTTTCAAGATTCCTGAATAAACCACTTGGAGAAGAGTTCCTGAGTCGCATCTTCATTGCTGGTCGAGGTGGTCGCAACACTCCCCCAAGAGTCCCGGCTGAGAGAGCCTCCCATATTGTGGCATGGGCACTCAAAGTCTATTTGTACACCAGGGGTAAATACTACCCAAGTGTGATATGCTTTTGTATTCTTTGGATGTGTGTTTATGTTTTAAAAAAAAGGAGCAAGAAGGACTTAGATGATTCAGTGGATAGAGGCACTTGTTGCCAAACCTGAGAACCTGAGTTCAAGCCCCAGAGTCTCCATGGTGAAAGGAGAGAAACAGCTTCTGTGAAGCTCCACATACATATGCAACACACACACACACACACACACACACACACACACACACACACACACGGTAAGAATAAGCCAATTACAAACTAAGTAACAATATCAGTGATGGCTACAAGTAAGATGTGAATAAAAGACAACACATGCAAAAAGACATAAGGGGTGGCTTGGGTTGCAGTTGGATTGGTAACATGCTTCCCAAGCATTCACAAAACCCTGGGTTTCATTAGCTATAACCTAAGATACACCAGACTTTGTCTCAAAAAATCAATACTGTATAAATATAAAGCCAATCAATGTCATTTGGAAGTTAGAATAGTGGTAACTTTGGGTAGATGTTATGTGTAGAACGGTGGTCATGTGGGGGCTTCCTAGACACTAGTGATTTCTTCCTTAAGCTGAGTGCTACCCATTGTGGGAACACCAGACCTTGAGCAGAGACCCACTTCCCCTTCTGCCTGGGAGTAGGCAGCTGTAAGACAATGTTTAGTAAAAACATGTTTACTAAAAACGATACAATGCCCAGGGCAATAAGTTCCTGGAAAAGGCCTTCCCACGGAAACCGCCCTGACCTCGACCTTGTCCAAAGACTAACCGCATCTTCAGACCCACCCACATCCACTTCTGGGGGCAGAGCAGAACCAGCCAGGGGAGAGGAGAGAGCAGAAGCTTCTCTGGTGGGAGCTTTTCTTAGGAGGTTTTCTTGAACCTTTTTGGAGCCTGTTTAAAGTTTTCTTTACATCTTTGAACGAGTCTCTGTGTTGTCAATCCCCGACACCCTCCGCACGTTCTCGGACACAGGCCGAGCAGCAGACGTGACAACCCATGGAGAGGGATCCATTTGTGAAAACTTGTTGGAGCATCTTTATAACGGGGTGTGGGTTTTTGTACTTATACTTAAATAAAATAAAATGTTCTGAAAATAACAACATCACAGCTTGCTCCTATTTTGGACAATGATGTAGAACCACTGGCCAATAACCACTCACCTATAGTTGTATTTCATCTGGAAAACATCCAACAAGTATAAGATGCTGATGGAAAACTGCTGTGATGTGGAATCTTTGTGCTTGAGATGATATAATGTAAGATTTTGGTATTGTTGACTGGTACCCTAGTAGACAAAGTTGATTAAGATGGTAAAATTTTATGTTTCCTCAAGTCTTAGTCACCTTTTTATATAAAAATAAGCCAAAGATTCATGCTATTAAGTAAAGAACAAAAAAAAAATCAAACCCAAGACCCTCCAAAACTCACAATGCCTGTAGATGCTAGTTGCCCCCAATGTAGAGTTAATATTTCCCTCACTTCTGCATTTGGAGATGGAGTTCATTGAGCTCCTTATTGGTCCTTATTTACTGTATCTGAATAGAGACATGAAACCAAACTTTATATGCTCACCCTAGGGGCCACACAGGGTGCCTCAGCTTGTTGAGTCAAAGCCTCTTCCCTGTGAACACCTTAGGAAGCTGAGCCCTACCCAGCAACAGTTGCAAGACTTTGTTTAAATGGCACTCAGATACATCACGAATGAACACTAAAGAAACAGTGCAATAAATAATCGGGGGATTTTATTCTATTTTGCCTTAACTATACTAAAAGGAAATATTGTTTTTCTCCAAATAGTATCATATAATTGTTTCTGATAATGATTAGAGTTTATTAGTTTAGATATTTGATTGTTTTGGTTTAGTTTGTTTATAATAAATAAGATTTATATTATGACCTACCTATCATGTGAAATAGAAACGCCATGTAGATTTCTTCTTTTAAGGAAGAATTCTAGTTATTATGATTTCTTTCATGGCTATTCAACGCACAAAAAAATCCCAAAATATTTAGTGTCAACATTACAAAATTAGAAAATTACACTGTGATTAAGATTGTCCAAATATCCCCTTTGCAACCATTGTGTTCATGGCAATCAGGCTTTTAGTGCTAAGTTTTCTAATACAACTCAAAGGTCTCTGATCTACTCTTTGATATCCAATTACAAATACATTTTCCCTTTGTTAGCTGAAGCTGTTATTATTACGTCTTGATACCATTCTGCCACCATTACCCAGATTGTCTTCCCTGGGAACTGATGAAATGACACACTGTGTCCTTCCCAGCTAATTGGAGTTTAAATTTAAAGTGCATTCATTTAAGACAAGCCTCCTCTTAGGTGAACTATACTTCTATGATTGGAAGAAAGCAATGGTGTTGGTCTTGGAAACTGACTGTCCCCAAGCAACAAGAGGTCTGAAGAACATATGCTATTCTGGATGTGGGATTCCTCCCACTGCATAAGAAACCAACAGAGCTATTTCTGTGGTCAGAGAAAAATTCACCTGACATACTTTATTGGTATCTCATCACTGTGGTAGCAAAGTGCCACGGATCTAGTTGCTTTTTAAACTAAGGTGTTATATCTTCCAGTAGTGGAGTGTGAAGTCAGTGTAGATGAACTTGTCAAGTGACAGTTCATCGTGCCTGTCCTCTGTAGATACTATGGGGGGGCAGAATTAATCATTTATTACTCCCTTGTTTTTTTCCAAACCTTCTAGAGGTTGCCTGCATTCTGTGGCTTGTGACTCATCTTCAAAACTACTGGCTCCCTCTACATCAGAAAAACCCCTTTTGATCTGCAGTGTAACATTCTCAGGCATCAGGGATCCCTTCAGTCATTAAATTATCTGCTACAGATGGCTACATCTACAGAAAAAGATACATTTATAAGAAGGCACCAGATATAGTTGTAACGTTTTACCATTTCCCAATAATGCCATTGAGTTGTGAATCCACCACATATGTGGACTTCGCTAGAGCCTTTGTGATTCAGTCACCTCTCCCTGAATCTAGAAGCCTTGAAGACACTAACCATTTTATATCTACACACACATAACCTGGTCAGAACCGTTGCAATCTTAGGAGACCTCATAGGCACTTCAGGAAGATAGTTTTTCCTCCTATTTCTCTGTACTTAAGGAAACTGGATATGAGGAAGGTGGTGTTGCTATAATCACCTTGCTTGTCTGATGATAAAGTCCGAGGGCTAAAGTCTGGGCATGCTTGATATACGTTTCAGTAACAGGAGCCCACCCACACCCCTGCTAAATCTACCTCCATACCACAAGTAATACAGAGAGGCACATAGTGTACTATGAATCTCACCCACCAGTCTCAGAGCTCCCTGTTTATAGCATTGCCAAACAAGGTTGTCAGTTTCAGTTAGGTGAGGACTGTTTTCGCTTATAGCAACATAGATGAGAACAGTGGCTTATGTCCCAGACTTTGTTCTGTCCTGCATAATAAATCTAGAGTTTGGCAGTTTAGGTTTGTACCTTGGTTTGCAAAGGTCACTTTTTGCTTCACTACTTTAGACATGGACTCCTTAGGTACCTTACACCCCTCGGGTATGGTTACTAGACTATGTGTTCTGAGACGGAAGGGCTTGAAGAAAGGGAAAACAGAAGAAGGACTCTTAGCTCTATCCGTGTTTTGAAACTACTCTTCCCAGAAGACTCTCTCCCTCCTCCCCGACTTAACAAATCATTGGCTAAGTATTTTTTAATGTTTTAAGTTTTTAAAAGTTTTTTTTATTTTACATACCAACTACAATTCTCTCTCCCTCCCTTCCTCCTGCCCTCCCACCATCCCCCCACACAACCCACCATCCATTCCTCAGTAAGGCTAATAAAGGAACTGATGGGAATGGGCACTTTCACAGAACAATAAAATGTGAAGCCCTTTCCCTCTCAACTTGAAAAGTCAAGAGGAGGGGATAATGTTTCTGACCCTGCTATGAGGGTGTCTATGGAAGGGGGAGCTGATGGCCTCCAGAAGAGTAGTTAAGGGATCTTGGTTGTGACACAAACCAAGACATGAGAGAAAACATTGTCCAAGCTCTCTTCCTGTCTCCTGTCTGTGCTTCCATTAGTCTAAACCAAGCCTGGAGAGCCTGTATGAAAATGATGAAAGTGTACATAAGGAGTTCCCTGGATACAGAAAGGGAAAGGTGAATAGAAAATAAATCTAAAAGACAAGCAGATAATGATGGGTAAATAGAAAATGGATCTAAAAGGCAAGCAGATAATGATGGGTAAATAGAAAATGGATCTAAAAGACAAGCAGATAATGATGGGTAAATAGAAAATGGATCTAAAAGACAAGCAGATAATGATGGGTAAATAGAAAATGGATCTAAAAGGCAAGCAGATAATGATGGGTAAATAGAAAATGGATCTAAAAGACAAGCAGATAATGATGGGTAAATAGAAAATGGATCTAAAAGACAAGCAGATAATGATCAAGGCAACAGTTGGGTACATTCACAATTATCTTGTTGTGGAATATTATTTTATTTATGCAGTGGAACATTTGTTTAATGATGCAAAGATGTTTTGCATTCTTTTATGTTGCATTTGTTTAGTTCTGTAAAGCTGTGTCACTTTGCCTGCCTAAAACACCTGATTGGAATAATAAAGATCTGAATGGCCAATAGCTAGGCAGGAGAGGGATAGCCAAGCAGAGAGAATAAAGAGAAGGAGAGAGAAGAAAGAGGAGGAGCTAGAAAAGGCAGGGAGGAGGATGACAGGGGTCAGACACAACCACACAGCAAGTCATGGAGAAAGAAGTAAAGGAAGATATACAGAAATAGAAAAAGGTAAAAAAGAAAAAAAAAGATAAAGGTAAACACCCAGAGGCAAAAGGTAGACAGGATAATTTAAGTTAAGAAAAAGCAGGCTAGACAGTCTACAATCCCACTGCCAGAGAGTCTGGGAAACAGGCAGGACCCTAAGAGAGATATGCATAGTACCCCAGAGAAGGAGAATGAGGCAAGATCTACTGAGCAGGTTGGGTGCATGGGGGGAGGGGAGAGGGAGGGAGGGGAAAGGGGGAGGAGAGGAGAGGAGGGGAGGACATGGGGAACCAGGAAGGTTGAGTCAGGAGAAGAATAGGGGAGAGCAGGATGAGATATACTATAATAGGAGTCATTATAGGTTTGAGGAGACACCAACTGGCGAACTACGCAATAGTTGAGAGACTACCTTAAATGGCCCTCCCTGATAATGACTTTGACTAATTTGTTATATGCCATCCTAAACCTTCAACCAATGACTGATGGAAGCAGAGGCAGACACCCACAGCTAAACACTGAACTGAAACCATCCTGGAACCCAGCGACAGAGAGGGAGGACTGATGAGCAAAAGGATCAAGACTGGACTTGTTTAACCCAGAGAAACAGATAACCTGAACAAGGGGGAGCTCTTGGAGCCCAGACTGATGGCTGGGAATCCAGCATGGGACTGATCAAGACCCCCTGAATGTGGGTGTCAGTGAGGAGTCCTAGGCAATCTATGGGGCCTTCGGTAGTACATAAGTATTTATTGCTGGCATACAAACGGACTTTGGGTGCCCATCCCACAACAATGGATGCTCTCTCAGCCTGGACTCTTGGAGGAGGGCCTGGGCCTTGCCGTGAAAGAAATGACAGACTCTGGATATCCCCCATGGGGGGCTTCACCCTCTCTGGGGTACAGAATGGGGATTGGGTGGGGGGCTGGGGGTTGTTGGGAGGGCTTGGGAAGAGGGGAGGTGAGGGAGCTGGGTGGGATTGACATTTGAAACAACCTTGTTTCTAATTTAAATAAAAAAAGTTTAAAGAAAAGAAAAAGGAAAAACTGGCTAGAAACAAGTCAAACCAAGGCTGGCTGGACATTTATAAGTAATAGTAAGAATCCATGTATTTATTTGAGAGCTTTGAGGCAGGCCCCCAAAAGAATTAAGAGTAGAAGAGAAAAAAAAAAGAACTATATTACCTTGTTTTAAGGAAGCATAATTTTATAGGCATATATGAGCTGTTTCCAGCCTTAAATTTCAAGTTATTAAATTAGAAGTTGTTGGAGGGAGGAAAAGAGGGCGCAAGAGAAAGAGAGATTAGTTTGAAGAAAGGTGTGTATGTGTGTGTGTGTGTGTGTGTGTGTGTGTGTGTTTACATTTGTTCCTCTGATATCTTAGCATTAAGAATAGAAGCTTCCACCTTCTGTCAATTGATTAACTTCAGGATCGCTGCCCTTTCAGCAATACCTGTCGCCTTGCCCTAGTGAAGGACAATGCTATGGCAGCTGAAACACGTGCTATTAGCAATTACACACTTAGGTCCACTTTTCTCTTTTTAATGGTTTCATAGGGATATAATTCAAATACTATACAATTCACTCCTAAAAATGTACAATTTTATGTTTTTTTAGTATATCCATACCATCACATAACCATCACCACAATCAGTGTAGAACACTTCTATTAACCCCAAAAGAAATTCCATACCTTTAACCATTACCCCAATACCCTTCTTGTTCAATTTTTTTGGATCACTGCTCTAGCACTGTAAAAACTAACATTGGCACATAATTTTTATAATTCACAAGTTATATGATGTATAATTTTCTTAAAGTTTTGGTTTCTAAAATAACAAAATGAATATACTGTTCTAATTTTAGTACATGCACTAGTAACATTGTTTCTCCTTTATTTTCCTTCCACAGAATTGCCCAAATCAATTTGCTAGACATGTCAATAACTACATGTTCACTTCTTTCTCTTTATTCTGAGAGTCAAGTGGTGGTGGCACACACCTTTAATCTCAGCACTCAGGAGGCAGAGGCAGGTAGATCTCTGAGTTTGAAGCCAGCCTAGTCTACAAAGTGAGTTCCAGGGCAGTCACTGCCACACAAAGAAACCCTATCTCGAAAAAACAAAACAAAAAGAAATATTCTGAGGTTTTGGGTTCTTTGAGACATGTCTCAGTATTTTTATCTTTCAGTATTATCTAAGGTAAGTGAACGGTCATTTGCAACTGAACAAACTTTAAAAGTTTACATGATATTGAGAGGAGTCAAAAGTAGGCCATAGAGTACTTTAAGTAGTTCTACTTTCTAGGAATTGATAAAAAAGTTCTTAATATTTTGCCTCTGTCACACGCCCCCAGACACAACTGATGCCATGATGGAAGATCCCTTCAGGTCTTAGAACCCAGCATGTAGCCAGCAACAACTGCCAAAATGAGAACAAAGTCCATAATTCTGGGAAAGTCCCTAAATGTACCAACCTTCCTTTTTGGCTTCTGTAGTTCCACTCCTGGCTACCAGTTCTTCTAACAGAGATGTGTCAACACAGGATGTGATTTTTGTGCTGAAAGGCTCACTCTGAGAAAGGAGTGGCACTGTGTTTGGTCCCAAACACCCAGTGTAGTCTCTGGAAGGCTTTCTACTGGCTTGAACCCATGTCTGAGTGGTTTTCTCTGGTGAGTACCTCAAAACACCTCTAATTTTACTTCCTTTAAGGGCAGTATATGAAAATAAATGAAAATTCTGAGGCAAGCCAACAAATACAAAGATTAGAAAGTAGATTAGAAGATAGAAGAGGGTCTTATTTTACTACAGAAACAAGAGTGTTGAATTTAAAGAGATGACATGATTTTGTCTCTACCTCTGTGAACATCTATATTCATTTTATGGTGCATATTCACTCAGGATAATCTCACGAGTTTCTACCATTTGTACATCTGTCAGTGGGCTCTGAATAGCTCCAGTCCTAATAAGCTTTTCCTCTGGTTCTAAACCCAAATGCCTTCCTGGGTGTTTTCACTTGGATATCTTATGACATTCAGCAGATACAAACTGAATTTGTATTTTTTTGACTGTGCCAGCAACACCCTCAGGAAGCTCCTGGATCCCAGCAATATGGTGCTTATGTCTCTATGCATCCCTTCCCCCTGAAGCATGAATAGGTCCTATGAATTCTGTGAATTTCATATAACCATTAGAATGTGTACCTGAAACGACAGTGGAATATCACCATGCTCACACTGAGCAATGTAAGATCCCAGCAGACTCACTTGGGAACTCCCGTGCATTGTGTAATAAGGCCATATTGGTGAATCTCCATTGTGATGGTTGTTCTTAGCTGTCAACTTGACTACATCTGGAATTAACTAAAACCCACGTGGCTGGGTTCACCTCTGAGGGATATTTTTTTCTTAATTAGGAGGGAAGATCTGCTTTAATCCAGACCTTTTGAGGTGGGAAGATGCACCTATAAAGTGGCCACACCTTCTGCTGGAAGCCTATATAAAGGACAGGAGAGAAGAAAGTTAGTTCTCTTTTCCTGCTACCTCACACTCTCACTGGCAAGTCTAATCCTTCACAGGCATTAGTCTGCTTCTTTGTGATTCTGGCCTGTACTGAAGTCTAGGTGAGGCTTCTGGCTTCATGAACTGAACAACTATTAGATTCTTGAACCTTCTGTTGGTAGACAGCAAATGTTGGAGTAGCTGGACCATCAGCTGTAAGCCATTCTGATAAATTCCATATATATTAAAAGTTCTGTTCCTCTAGTGACCCCTGACTAATACACCCATTTAAGCACTCATCAAAACTATGGTCTTACAATCCTAAAATCCACAGGATGAATGTTCAGACATTTTCTTTACTTCATACTGGAAGTTATCCAAAGGAAACAGATTGGACTTAGCAAAGTTCGCCTGAGACTGAACTGCAACTGAACCCATCATACTGGTGTTTGCATACAGGTGTGGTGATATATTGTTTCTGATCTAATAAAGCCACTTAAGATCAGAATACAAAGCTAGCCACAGCCACAGAAGTTGGGCAGTGGTGGCCCACACCTTTAATCCCAGGACTCAGTAGACAAAGGCAGATGGATCTCTTCGAGTTCAAGGCCACCCAAGGCTACATGAGAGTGAATCAGTCTAAAAGAGAACAGGGTTCATGCCTTTAATTCTAGCACTAGAGAGGTATATAAGACAGGAGCAGAGCATTCAGTACTCTGTCTTGGTTTAGGCTCCTTCCATATTGAGGTCAGGATCTCCCTAGGCCTGGCAAAGGTAAGAACTCTCAGGTGGCTTGCCTACTTTGCTTCTCTCATCTTCAACTTGAACCCCAGTATCTGTCTCTGAGTTTTTATTAGTCATGCTACATACAAGTTTGAAGGGTAGCAATTATCTTGTCTTTACTTTCTAGTATTGGTTACAATTTCACAACTGTTCAGTGTGCAACTCCTGCGTTGATGTTGGATACTGTGCTCTAAGATGTCATGTTGACATTATAAAGGCCATGGCTATTTTCACAAGCCATCATCTTGGGAGAAGAAATGTGACAAAATACAAGAGGGAATGTTGCTGTTGTTGTTATTATGGCCTGTATATGTAATGCAACAATAACGCAATGTAATGCAATGAAGCTACTCATAGTGGGCAAAGGAAGTCACATCTGCTGCAGGGGGACACATGGTGACCAGGGAGAAGAGTAGCCCTGTGAGTAAACCATGGCCACAAAAGTGATCATCACTGTTAGTTACATGCCTGAACCTCATCTACTTTGCCTCTCAGTCACACGTTGTCATAGTGCAGAGCCTAAATGCAGATCTACACTGAGTTAGGAGAGTGGACCTGAACCTCATCTGGGCAGCATAATAGAGCTGACGCTGTTGATAGGGGCACAGGTGAGCCCATCCTGAGGGCATGAAAGCAGGAGAGCCAACCCCTCTCTTGTCTGCAATGGGGTAGCATGGGAAAGATGCCCCCCACCTGATGCAAGTGAGAGAGTTGACCTCATGGGCCCGAGAGGAGAAGAGCTGGCACTGTCCCTCACCCACTGTGGCAGTTGGAGAGTGGGTCCTGCATCTCGTCTGGGCAAAACAGTAGAGCTGGCCCTGGAAGTGTGAGCATGGGAGAGCCAGACCCAGGGGCATAAGATCAGAAGAACTGTCATTGCTGCCTGCGACTGCTGGGGCAGTGCTAGAGAGCTCATCTGGGTGATGGAAGAGAAAACTGGCAGGCTGACCTACCCAGCTACTATCCAGGCCCAGAACCAGAGCTACAAGTTGGCCCACCACAATATCCACCTCATCTATGATCTGCTAGATTATATGAGGGGGCCAGATCTTTAGACCCAAAGATGCAGGATCTCCATGACACAAGGAAACAATAGGATGTCCAAGAGGAGCCCCAGTGAGGGGTCAGTATTGTTAGTGTAGCAGAAGCCAGAGGCCTGGAACCAGACCAATGACTCATTGCAATGAACACTTACATGTAAAGATGTATGGACTAAAGGGTTTACTGCATGACTCACTGGGCCACACTATTGCTTCCACACCAAGATTTCTTTGTTTGGTTTGGTTTAGTTTTTGTTTTTTTCTTTTAAATTTTGCTTTGTTTTGAGGAGGTTTCAAGGGCAGAGGGAAGATTCAAGGGGATGGGGGAGACGAATGGGATCAGGATCCATGATGTGAAATCCACAATCAATACAAAGTTTAAAAAGTATATCCGGAGTATCTTTAGCTAGGGAGCCAGCATCCAGTCTGCAACAGGGTATGCAAAAAACCCACAATTGTGGCGAGGACTAGACTTTTCTACCTGAGGGGTATGTAAGGAAACACACGCTTTCTGATGGCAACTTTCTCTTTTACCTTATCCTAAATAATCTCTGTCTCACACAGCTACATTCTTTACATAAAACCACATATCTTTCTTTATATACATATATATCTCTCCTACATAGCCATACATCTCTACACAGTTACATGTATTCTCACATGGCTACACATCTTTCTTTTACATACATTTTATGTCTCTTTTCTATACAGCTTTATCTTCCTTGTCTCCACACAGTTACAAATCTCCAGACAGTTATGTTCTTCATGCATTCTCCACGTAGTTACACACCTTTCAGCACACAAACACTCATTCACACCCTGCACAGCTCTTTTCCCAGCAGCTCCCTACAGCTTCCCAACCTCACAGCCAAACTCTGAACAATTCTATGTCACATTTTCATGGTCCAGCCCATTCTTATAAAACAAGATAAGTCACACAGTTTTTCTCAGGCTTGGGAGGTTTCATTGACCAGTCAGGGAGTAACCCTTGGCCATGAACATAGCTCTAAGTTGTCAAGCATTGCCAGACAGCAAATGACATTGGAATTCAAGACTTAACAATAACAATTAATTAGTAGAACCTTAAGTGCAGAGAGTCTATTACTGCATGAAGTTTATTTCTACCAAAATGGCCTTAAGCCTGACCTTGAATCCACACCAAACGCCTGGAATTCATCCTTGTGTATTCTCTACAGGGGCAGCTAGTCTGTTTTGAATTTGTTCTGAAATCTAAAATAAGCTGTCTTTGTGATAAAAAAACCTATTAATCTCTGAATAATGAAAAAATCTTAATATTATTTATATTCATCAAAATTACAAAGTTAAGTATAAACCACCTTCCTGACTATCCACGACTATAAGTGTGCTCAGTAGATGAAATATTTTCACAAGATAAATACACAAGCAGTGGGAGTAATGTCCATTGCTATTATTAGGGAAGGAATGTGGCAGCACATGAGAGAATTATAGCCAGAGGCAACTGCTCGTTTCCAGTCAGTAACTCCACAGCTTTGGCTAGTGGAGCTGCCCAACAGAGAGTCATTCATCTGGTGGCTCAACCTGCTGAACACTAGTTGTCACCTGCTGTATACTCCCATGTCAGCTCTCAGGCACTGGAGGAAAAAACCCAACTTAAATGAGAGAAGGCTCACAGTTTGAGGGCACAGGCCATTGTGGCAGGAAGCCTGGCTGCAGGAGCCTGGGGAGCAGGTGCACAGGTGGGAAGCAGAGTACATTGAATGCTTGTGCTCCCCTCACTTCCTTCTTTATCTCCAGCCTATCCCCATGGAATCACCTCAATTAACTTAATCTCGATAATTCAAAGGCATTCCCAGAAGCTAAATAACCAGTCCCAGATGTCTATAGGCTCATTCCCTAGGTGATCCCAGGGTCTGTGGAGTTGACAATGACCACTGTCCAGCACATCCTTACCACTGCCCAAGACTCACTCTGAGCAATGCGTACATGGGGTAAATGCAAAACAGCATAGGGAAGCTTGCTGACAACTGAAACACTAGAACCTTCTCACAGACTCTATGATACAGCACTTGGTGTGAACCTACTTCTGGTTTATTGTTAAAAATAACTGACCAACATTTTTAAATGACTTTAACAGGTTCCAAAGTCCCATCAAATAATATCCAAAACACCCTAGATGAGTCCAGAATCAGTCGACACACCAACCACCAGAAAAATGTGATCAGTTCTTAAAGCAAAAGGCACCAACAGATGCAAAGTCTAGGATAACCAGATGCAGGGGAAGACATTTATGTAAACAGTCAAATGGAAGGAATATTTTAGAGTATGAGGAACATGTGCTCTCTGTCACAATGACTTAATTATTACTGTAGTTCAAAATGCCATACATTACATGTAAATAAGCAATCATGGTTATAGTTTAATAAAATTTCATTTACGGAAACAAAGTTTGAAATTCATGGGTCAAAAATATTCGATTCTTCCCCCCAACTACTTTAACTATGGGGAAATCCCTATTTTTTTTACAAGCTATATAAAAACAGCCAGCAGGTTGGATTTGGCTTATAGGCTTTGTAGTTTCTAATCTCATGGCTGAAAAACTGTAAATCAACAATTATAGTCATACTCCATTAAATAAAGGTAAACATTCTTGGACAGACTGGAGTGATAGAAGTTGTCAAATGAGACAGAGAAACTACTAAAAATAACAGAGTTGGAATTTTGTTTTGCTAAGATGGGATCTCATAGAGCCCAGATGTCCAAAATCACCATGTTCCTGAGGAGGATTTGAAGTCTTGATCTTCCTGTCCCCACCACCTCCCAGGGGCTCAGATTATAGGCACACCTAAAGGCAAAGAAGAAAACCACCATATCTGAAAATGTATGCTAAGAAACCAGAAAACATCAAATACAGGTGGAATGCTTTCCTAGCCAACATGGACAGGACTAGGCTTTTGCGTGCAGTTCAGCCTGTGGGGAAAGGTCACTCGTGAAGCAGAATGAAGCTCTGAAGGGGGGAGATCTTGAACCTAAACTTGTAGATCTTACTTATTTTGCCCTTTTGTGTGCTGGGGGAGAGAGTCATGAACTAACTACACAATGCCTGGAGGATAAACACAGCATTGTTAGTTTCCATTATTTGGTATATATTTTAAATGATTTATTTTTCTTTATTTCTTTGAGATTTTAATATAATTACAATATTTCTCCCTTCCCTTTCATCCCACTAAACCTTCCCACATACCATTCCTTGCTCTCTTTCAAACTCATGGCTTCCTTTTTCATTAGTTGTCGTGCATGTATATATGTATATGCAGATGCCTATAGATTCCTAAATATATAAGTATGACCTGCTCAGTCTGTATGCTACTTGTATATGTGTTTCCATGGCAGATAATTTGGTATTGGAAAACCAATCGGTGTGCTCTTCCCTGGGAAGACTGTTTCTCCTGCTCTCAACATTCCTTAGTCGCCTGCAGTTTTCGTGTAGAGTTGAGGCCTCCTGAGTTTCCCCATCCAGTCCATTGTTGCTTCCACCTTCAGCTCATGTTTAGGCAGTCACGTTGGTGAGACTTAATGGGTGTAGTTTCTGACATTACTAGGAGACACAGTCTCACAGCAAACTTCCTATAACCCTGGCTCTTACAATCTTTCCTTCCCCTCTTCGATCCTGAGTCTTAGGTGTGGGAGTTGTCTTGTAGGTGGATCGGTTGGGACTGTTACTCCACTGCTCTACACTTTGGTTGTTTGTGGTTTTCTGTAATGGTCTCTCCATCTGTTGCAAAGAGTAGTCCCTCTGCCTTGCAGGGGTAGGGAATAAGCAAGCAATAGGCAGCAAAATAGCAGGGTGCAAGTGATATGAAGGAGGAAATTGGAAAAAAATGAGAGAGGAAGGCTCTAATTAGGGAGCGGGGCAAGAAGATAAATACAGAAGAAGGATAAAATAACAGTAAGGATGTTTGAAAAAGTCAGGGTATGTAACGATAAACAACACACTTGATGAGGGTATAGGTAACTATTTATTGTAGACACTACTTACAAGAAAAAACTGGCAACCACAGTGAGTCAGAAGCTTTCACTACAGAACTGGAAGCCCAAAAGAGAGTGCATGTCTCTCCTGCACTGCCTTTTATTACCACCTCCATAAGCGCCTCTAGCCACGCCCAAAGTGGACATGGCTAGTGGCACAGTCCTAATGTCTCTTCCTACAAGGGTACATATAATATTATTACCTATCCACCTAAAATATCCATAATGCACATTAGTCAGTTTATAAATATATGCATATAGTTTTTAATTAAAATTGCCCATCTGATCTGACAATGTTCCCTCCAAGAGTCATGAGCATCAAATAAAAAAATGCACAAGGCATGAGAAGCCGTCTTTTGAGCTGTTGGTCAGGGTTGTCCAAGAGACTCCCAAGGCATTACAGGCTATCACTGTTGTCCTTGGTTAACCCCTTGAAATGGAAGGTAAGTTCCTATTGCTGAAGATACCATCCACTACAGATGCAGAGCCCAGAAGGTCCTGAGCTGGATCAGACCTAAAACCCTGAGGACTAGCTTTTATGATCCTGGAAGGCACCATGCAAGCTTCCAAAGGAAGGAGTCAACTAACAGTTGACTACGAAGCACAGCATGACCAGGATGGCACAACAACCCCAAGGATACACACATAATATGGTGGTCACTGGAGGTGTTACACTCTTCCACTTTTACCACTGAATTTAGGATTCAGTTCTCTGCGGGGGCAAACAGGTGTCTCTCCCAACAAAGGGACACTTATCAACAAATTATATTCAGGGTCAGGGGAGAGAACATGAACAAGTCCTACAGTCAGCCCCACAATGTTGCAAGGACAAGTCCTACAGTCCTGCTTCTGGGTCAGATCCAGACTTGACCAAGCTCATACAGATGTGCCCAAAGTTAGAGCCTCAGTTAATTAAAAGTATACCAGTGTAACTGATGCTTGTTTAACCAACTACTTTGAGATGACCTTACTGTCCCTGAAACTCCCCTTTAGCGATGCTTGAAAGGAGTCTGTGTGGTCTTTTCAGGGTTGCCATTTTGTCATGTGGCTGCCCCCCCCACGCACTAGAATTTTTACTCTCAAGAAATAAATTCTCTTGTTTATTGCCTATGTGAATTGTGGTCTTTTGTGGGATGACTCTCAGACCCTAACAGTAACCAACAGCTCTGTAATAGAACTTAAGATCAGTTCCATGAGAAGAAAATCATCTTGGAGGAGATCTTGGAGAAGAACTTCAGCTGCCACACCACTAAACCAGCATAATCCCTAATTACATCATAAATACTTGTTCTTATACCCTTACACCTCATCCTTCATCAAAGAAATTTCTCTTTGCAATTTTTTAAACTCTATAGGTAAACTCTATCACTTCTATAAGTGATAAATAACAATGTCAGGGCATGCTACTATCTTGCTAATAGGTTAAAAGACCTTTTATAGTTCCTGTTGTATATAAAAGACACAAAATCTGGATATAGATGATGCTTATGAAATAATATTTTCTATGACCATTCACATTATTTCCTTCCTTATCCACTGATTATGGTTAATGTTTAAGATAGCAATTATTACACAAGTCCAATCCTGGAAGACACTGTCAACAGCTCATATATTTATCTTTGCCCTGCCTATCTAAAATACATATACTAAAATGTTTTCTTTCAGATGAAGCAGATGATAATGTATGTTTTATCACATTCAATGATGTGCTGTAAGCATTTTTTAGAACATCAGTCACTTCTTTTTGATGGCCGCTTAGTGTGAATTATAATTAGCTAAACAGCTTCTTACTCATGTTTATGGTAGACTGGATTCATCTATTCTAATTTATCAATCTCCCATAATATGTCTTGTAATCTTGCCATAGTTTATGTGTGGTCTCAATATTATTAGTCTGTGCTCTCGGGCAATGAACGTCTCATTAGATGTGATACAAACAGATTTGAATTGTGCTTTGAGCTCTTACTTGTCTTATTGCTTTCCTATTGCTGCTAAGAGAATCATGTCTCATCAAAGTCGCTGCCTGCTTTTGCCTGGACACAGAAAGGATACATATATTATATCATAAAACTTTTCCAGTCGAGAAACAACACACGTTACTCAGCACAGATAGAGAACCCACAACAGACCAAACCATGGCTACCACCAAAGTCGAGTTTGGCGAACCAATGAGTTTTATTGGAATTGCTTATATGAATATGGGTAAGGGTTACTTATAGGAGCAGGATGACTCAAAGACAGCTGCATCACCAAAGCCCACTAAATATGGGTGACAGCTTCCAAAGCTGGGAACCTGGAGCACACTGTACAGATTGCAGGTTGGAGAGTGTCCTATCTAGGTGCCTCACTTGGTCTAAACCTCTCCTAGGCAGCTGGTCTTGTGTCAGAGTCTTCTTTGTAGCTTGTCTTCTCTGAGAGGGAAGCTAAGTTTGTATGACTTACTCTAGCAGGGAGGGGCCTAGTGAATCTGGTCAGTTTCAGTGACTTCCTTGAGCTGTTTTAAGTTATTTACCTTCTTGCTTAAGGAGCTTCCCTGCAGGATAGAATGTTTCAATCTCACAGGAATACCCATCCCGTTTCACCTGTAGACATTCTATAAGGATAAATACTGGCTGGGCGGTGGTGGTGCACGCCTTTAATCCCAGCACTTGGGAGGCAGAGGCAGGCGGATCTCTGTGAGTTCGAGGCTGGGCTGGACCGACAGCCTCCAAAACAATACAGAGAAACCCTGTCTCATAAAAAACAAAACAAACAAACAAAAAAGAATAAATACTGTATATGGCACTGTTATAGTAAATTTGCTAATATTATTGTTAAGACTAATGCAATAGTCATTTTTATTGATTCCAATTTGTTATTATAAACATTTGTTCAACTAGTAGTCATCCTTTTCCACAAATTTTGCAATTTTTAGTGAGATATATTCCTAGAGGTATAATTAATTTTTGAAGCTAAATAGGTAATGTTGACGGTGACAGAAAATGTTAATATTTAGCAAACATTATCTATATCCAAAGTATAAAAGTTTTAAGATTTTGCCCTATCTGCAAGGCAACAGCTTACCCTGACATCATTATATGGAGATATGAAACGCCCATGTTAGGAACAAATGGCTTTTTTTTCCACAGCACATCAACTGGTATGATCATTAACACTAGTTCTTCTGTCCCTGCACGGTGGGGAGGGGGGGAAGGGCACCACACATGAGCTCAGGTTGATAATCACATATGTGGTGGACTGTATTTCAGGAATGGTTCCCTGAACCTAGAGAATACAAATCTTTTACAAGCCTGCCCCTTGCTCCAGAGGAAGGAACTACCTCTATTTTCCAAAGTTGTTCTCATTGCAAATATATACAAATATACAGGAAAAGGGCATCCAATGCCTCTGCTCACAAGTCTTGTACACATGGATATTTGCCTATGGATGACTGCCTAAAGATTTGATTAATTTACTGAACCCTTTAAACGTTACCGTTGTATTTAGCTAGTGTGTATGGATATGTTTATCTGCACACCCATTCCATTGTTAGGTTCCTGTGGAGATCTGAGAGTGATGTGCAAGAGCCAGATGTTTTCTTCTGCTGTGAGTCCCACCTTTAATCCTAGCACTCTGGAGAAGGAGAAAACAATTTAATTTCCAAGAGTAAACAATGGTTTGATTGCAGATATGATTAAAATTGACCCAAGCTTTGCATTCTAAATTTCCAGCTCCCAGATAACAACACAGAGACTTATTAATTATAAAAGCTTGGCCCTAACTTAAGCTTGTCCCACTAGCTCTTATAACTTAAATTAACCCATTTACTTTAATCTATGATCTGTCATGTGGCTCATTACCTCAGTTTCCATGGTACTCATCCTGCTTTCTCTGTGTCTGTCTGGCGACTCCCTTTCTTCTTCCCCGAGGCCTCTCTGTCCCCAGAAGTCCCACCTAACCTCTTCCTGCCTAACTATTGGTTATTCAGCTCTTTATTAAACCAATCAGAGTGACACATCTTCACACAGCATAAAGGAATATTCAACAACATTTCACCCTTTGTCTAAATAAAAGGGAAAGGTTTCAACTCTAACATAACAAAACTACAAATAATAATAACCATTAACAGGTAAGAATTACATTCACAATAGCCAGTCCATTTGTGTTTGGCAAATTCAGAGAAAATATTCCATTATCTATTCTTTCTTGATGAGTCTAAAGTTTTGTGCCTAATTTACTTCCTATCATAACTAAGGAAAACTATAACTATCTAGTCTTAAATCGCATCAAAGACCAGAAAAAGATATAATAATACCTAGTAAACAGGAAGTGCAGAGCAAACAAATTCCAAACTATAGAAATGACAGAAACATCTGGCTGCCTGGACAGTCACCTAAGGTTCTTCTGTAACATCAGGGCATCCATCTTTGGCCAACAGGCCTAGAACATCTGACAACTTTTCTGTGAAGAAGGAATTTTGAAGGACTGTCCTACCTTGTTCTGGCAAAGTTCAGCTGTTGTGGAATGTTAGTTTAAGATGTGTTACATGCCGGGCGTTGGTGGCGCACGCCTTTAATCCCAGCACTCGGGAGGCAGAGGCAGGAGGATCACTGTGAGTTCGAGACCAGCCTGGTCTACCGAGCGAGTTCCAGGACAGCCTCCAAAGCCACAGCGAAACCCTGTCTCGAAAAACCAAAAAAAAAAAAAAAAAAAAAAAAAAAGATGTGTTACATTTTCACCACATGTTTATGCTGTGGAATATTTGTTTAACTCTGTGAAGCTGTGTTACTGTGCCTGTCTAAAGCACCTGATTGGTCTAATAAAGAGCTGAATGGCAATAACAAGGTAGGAGAGAGAGGATGGGCAGGGCTGTCATGCAGACAGAATAGATCAGAGAAGAAAGAAGATGAAGGGGGAAGAACAAGAAAAGGAAAAGGAGAAAAGGACACAGGGGGCCAGCTACCCAGTCACACAGCCATTCACACAATAAGAAATAAAGAAAGGTGTGTAGAATAGAGAATGGTAAAAATAGGATAAGTTGACTAGAAATAAGGCGAGCTAAGGCTCGGTTTCATAAGTGAGAATTAGTAAGTCTCTGTATATTTATTTGGGAGCTGGGTGGCAGGCCCCCAAAGAGTTAAGAGTAAAAAAAACAGCTACATTTGGCAACTGCCTTATTTTGTGTCTTGCTTGTCCAATTTGGACAGCATGCTGTCAACAGTTGAGGCAAGGGCAGTTTCTTGCCCAGTGGGTAACTTTTGCTACAAAGAAACCAACTCCATACAGAGGTTCTTCAATGTCCATCTGCTGCTGTGGGGCCACAGCCTGAGTTCAGGTCCTAAGACAGAGAAGGGGCCTCAGTGGGAAGAAATGAACTGTCCAGCCACCAGATGGCTTTCACATAAGTGACCAGCCCTGCATAGCTCCAGCCATATTTATACATCAAAAACAAGCACATTTTTCCATACTAACAAACAAGTTTTTACTATCCTCCAACATTAACCTCTGACAAAAACAAATGTCAAATACGTTTTTTCCCAATTTTTATATCAAAACATCTTTAAACCAAAAACCATTTTGCCATTTTGCTAGCTTGGCCAACTATCAAGCCATGTACTCCCTATCTTTACAAAACTGAAAGGTGATTGACATAGGCACACATTTTCAAGAATAACAAACCCATTCAAGGCTTATTTATAGAAATGGGTGATCTGCCTCACATCCTATCAGCACTGAGTCAGAACAAGTGGCAGTTGGCATCCCCAGAACAGAAACTTGAGAAGCATCAACTTCCAAAGAATTTTAGGGGAAAATATTTGAGAAAAAAATGGGACTTCCAGGAATGATCACATCTGTCCCATGACTGATTGACAAAATAGCACTAAAACCACCAAGAGAATCACCAATGTTACAAAAGAGAAGAGAGCATCTAAGCTGCACAGTCACAGCAGTATTCGGAACTGTACCTGAGTTCAGAGCTCCTTGCCAAGTGAGAGGGTCCCCGTGGGCTTTTGCCTCGTCTGGGGACCCACTGGACAGGGCAGCTGGTTCAAAACTAGTCTGCATGGCTCTCAACATCTTCACAAAGTTCAAAGGAAATTTTCCCAAAACCAATCCTTAAAAGACACAAACCACTTAATATTACTAAAAACAAAAAGTAAATGGATCATGTAGCTCTGTATGCATTAAATAAATTGAGACTGTAGTTTTCAACAATAAAAACATTCTAAGCCTATTGCTTCACTGGAAAATTCTAGAAGACAAATATATGAGTTCTATCTCATCTTAAATCAGAAAATATAAAAGGAAGAAACACATAGACAACATCATATTAAAAAATAAACTCTCACCAGGCGGTGGTGGCGCACGCCTTTAATCCCAGCACTCGGGAGGCAGAAGCAGGCAGATCTCTGTGAGTTCAAGGCCGGGATGGTCTGACAGCCTCCAAAACAATACAGAGAAACCCTTCTCATAAAAACTAAAAATAAAAAATAAAAAACCTCTCAATAATACACACATAGACACAAAAATCTTCAACGAACTTTTAGTGTGTCACAAATCTGAGGGAAAGGTTTCCCCAGTGGAAGTGTCATAGCTCTGAGGAGAAAGAGATCCCGGCAGTAGGGATTTACTGGGAAAGACATAAGAGGTTGGCTGTCTCTGCTTGGGTGAGAAGCAACAGGGAACTGAGCAAGAGGCAGGCTTTATATAGGTGTTTGGGGGCAGAGGAAATGGAGCTCTCCAGGGTGGCCTTGGATTGGCCAAATCTTGGGGCAAGCTCGGGGATTGGTGTGGTTTTATTGCCTTACCTTTCACATCAGTGAGGATGTGAAAACTGATTGATACCTCATGAATAAATACATATAAATAAACTCTTATATATATCAGAGCTTAGCCTCCTGGATCTTCAGGAGCTGGAAACAACCATTAAAGTCTTAGAGTGGGGCGAATATGACCACTTGCATGCCTTGAAGGGCTTATATTTCCCCATCCCTCTTTTTGTTTACTATTGATAAACAATCAGGAGTCAGGAAATGAGAACAAAGTTATCATTGGTCTACTTCTTGCTGAATCAGGGCATCAAGCTTGATCAAGCTTGATCTTCTTCATCGGGGTATAATCAGGAGTCCCTGCCTTTTGCTCCATAGCTATGGGCTGGTATTCCTGTAATAGCAACTGATCAAAAGTCTGGTTAGAATTCTTTTAGATCTGTTGTTGAAGAGATCTAGACAAGATATTTATAATGTAGGGTGCAACTAGTAGCATTCAGAAAAAGAGGAGAAGGGGGTTAAGAAGGGTAGCATCCAGTTCCATTTTTTATACATTATAACAAGAATTTGAGCATTTTTGTATTTGGTATCAGTGAGGATGTGAAAACTGATTGATACCTCATGAATAAATACATACTTTTGTCATTATTTGCTAGGTAATACAGCATAACAATGGTTTATAGACCTAACCAGACCCATAACAAATAAGATTGAAACAGAAATAAAAAGCATTCCTGCAAAGGAGCCCAGAGCCAGAAGGGCCTTTGACTGTTGCTTTTCAGCATCACAACCAAGACCCTAGCTGACTCACTAAAGCAAGAAATATAGTTGTTGCAATTGAGGGAGGGGAATAAGAGGAAAAAATACAAATAAAAATATATTTGCAGATTATAGAATTCTTTATGCAGGCAATCCCCAAAATAAAAAATTACTAATACTAGCAAAGGAGTTTGGCAAAGCCACAGGGTAAAAGGCTAAAATATAAGTTGTTTTTCTATGTATTATCAGCAAATTGAGTTAGGAATGAAAAGAAATGTTCTAAAAAATATAAGTTTAGATTATAAAATCTAAGAAAAGAGATAGACCACCTACATTCCAAAAACGAAAAAAATGCAGATTTCATAATTCAGATGACCTCTCAAGGGAGACAGGTATATCATGTTCATGATGGGAAGACTCAACTTTAAGATTAAATTCTCCATGTTGCTTAGGTGGTTGAAAGACATGCACGGGGCACCAGGTCCTCATGATCCCACCTGCAGAAAGCATCCACAGGCCCATCCAGCACCTAGCAGGTGAGTGCCATACTGATGAGCAAGAACATAGTAGAGAAATGAGAGAGAGAGAGAGAGAGAGAGAGAGAGAGAGAGAGAGAGAGAGAGAGAGAAGCAGAACGGTTCATACACTGTGGTAAGAGGCAGTTCTGAAGAAGGAATGGGCTGATGTGGGTGGTCTGCTTGCCACCTAGGACCAGAGTAACATCTGGGTCAGGGTTTCTGCCAAGGGCCATGTCACCACAACCAATGTCTCTGTTGTCGTCCATGGCCCATCTTGTCACCAAGGCCAGTGGGACGCTGCATGACACACTAACGTCCCCAATGCCATTGGGATGAATGAAGATGTGTTGGAAAGAAGAAGTGAGGTGGTTTTGTTTGTTTTGTTTTTAATTAATTTGGGGGGCATGCTACAAGGGGTCAATATAGATGGACTGGGAGGTAAGTGGGATTGGTGTGCATGATGTGAAATTCCCAAATAATCAATAAATAATTGTTTAAAAAAGATTAAATTCTCTTCAATTTGATATATAGACTTAACATAAGCCCTACCAAAGTTCTAGAGAATTTTTGTAGGAATCACCAAATTGATTCTCAAATTTCTTGGGAATGGTAAAGCAACTAACATAGCCACATAAATCGGAAGAAAACAAAGTTAGAGGACCACATCATTGGCCTTCTACATCCATGGGTTCTATACCTACAGATTTAATCAATCGTGAGTGGATAATACTTAGAAAAATAAATATATCTGGAATAGACCTTTTGTTATTATTTCTAGAATAATAGAGCATAACAATTATTGACATAGCATTTAATTATGTGTGGTATTACACTTAGTCCAAAGAAGATTTACAGTATATGGAAGAATGTGGACATATTATCTATAACTGGTACTTTGTGTACTTTATAACAGGTACTAGAACATTGTTTTGATATTTGTCAGGGTCTGGGACCAAATCCCTTATGAATACTAGGAAAGATCCTCACAGATATACTGATTTCAAAACCAACTTTGCGGGCTCTCCCCATACCTGCACACCTGGCCTCAGGTGAGATTGGGTCCTCCTGGGGACCCAATCCCTGCCCATCACCCGCTCCTTTGATCTTCTGGGGCCAGCTCCTGGCATCGAGTGGACCCACCCAGAGAGGAACGAAGTGAGTCCTGCCAGATCCCACCCTCAGCTCTCCCTACACCCATGCACAGAGCTTCAGGGAGACCAGTGGAGACAGAGAGACCCTACCTGCACCCACTTGAAGAAGGGATGGGAAGACAACAGTATAAGAATACACTCAGCAATAGAAAGACCAATATGACTCCACCAGAAGCTAGAGACTCCATACCAGCAAGACCCAAAAAGCACACCATAGATGAAGCAGAAGAGACAGACCTTAAAAATTATTTTATGAAGATGATAGAGACCCTCAAAGAGCAGACAAGGAAATTCTTTAAAGAAATAGAAGAAAAACAAACCAAAAAATTGAACTAAACAAATCTCTTAAAGAATCTAAAGAGAGTCAAGAAAAAAAACTAAACAAGTAAAGGAAACAAATCAAACAGTCCAAGCCTTGAAAACTGAAATAGAAACAAACAAACAAACAAACAAAAAACACAGAAGGAGGGAATGCTGCAAATAGAAAAGCTGGGTAAATGATCAAGAACTACAGATATAAGTATAACCAATAGAATACAAGAGATGGAAGAGAGAATCTGAGGTGTTGAAGACTCATTAGAGGATATACAATCATTGACCAAAGAAAATCTCAAGTCCAACAAATCCCTAACACAAAATATCCAGGAAATATGGGACACCATGAAGAAACAATACCTGAGAATAATAGGTATAGAAGAAGGTGAAGAAATACAGCTCAAAGATACAGAAAATATATTCAACAAAATCATAGAAGAAAACTTTACTAACCCAAAGAAGAATATGCCTATGAAAGTACAAGAATCTTACAGAACTCCAAATAGACTGGACCAGAAAAAGAAGTCCCCTCACCACATAATAATCAAAACATCAAACCTACAGAATAAAGAGAAAATGTTATGAGCAGCTAAAGAAAAAGGCCAAGTAACATATAAAGGGAGACCTATCCGAATTACATCTGACTTCTCAATGGAAACTATGAAAGCCAGAATATCCTGGACAGATGTCCTACAAATGCTAAGGGAACAAGGATGCCAGCCCAGACTATCATACCCAGCAAAGCTTTCGATTACCATAGATGGAAAAAACAAGATATTCCATGACAAAACCAGATTTAAACAATACATATCCACAAATCCAGCCCTACAGAAAATACTGGGAGGAAAACTAGAACCCAACAAAGAAAACTACACTCACAAAGACATAGGCAATAGATAATTCCACTTTACCAAACACCAAAAGAAAAAGGGAGAGAAACCCACACACAATAACACCACCACCAATGAATCCAAAACAAACAAGAATCAACAATCAATGGTCATTAATATCCCTTAATGTCAATGGTCTCAACCTGCCTATAAAAAGACACAGACTAACAGAATGTATACGAAGACAGAACCCATCCTTCTGCTGCATACTAGAAACACATCTCAATATCAAAGACAGACGTTATTTAAGAGTAAAACGTTGGGAAAAGATTTTCCAATAAAACAGACCCAAGGAACAAACTGGCGTAGCAATCCTAATATCTAACAAATTAAATTTCAAATTAAAATCAATCAAAAGAGATGAAGAATGACATTTCATATTAATCACAGGAAAAGTCCATCAAGTTGAAGTCTCAATTCTGAGCATTTATGCCCCAAATACAAAGGCACCCACATTCATGAAAGAAACATTACTAAAGTTCAAAACCAACTTTGTACTATACTAATCAGAAGCAGTGTAGTTCAGTCAAAGAGATGAACACATAGATCAGTGAGCCAGAGGAATCAGGAAATAGATCATTCAGCTAGGTTCAAGTGACTTTTTAAGGTACAAGGAAATTCAATAGGGGAGGAATAATCTTTCCAATAATGGTCACATAATTGAAAATCATATGGAAACAAAACAACAAAAAGACTTCCCAATGTCACTGGTTTTATTCATTCTGAAATATTGGGCAGCTGATGTATGTGAAGCAATTTAAACAGCACTCCTATACCTCCCTTTTATTACATTTATTAATTGATTTTTGTGCATATGGAGGAGTCACACACGGAACACAGTGTGCATGTTGATATGATAAGACAACTTGCTGGAGTCAGTTCTGTGGTGATACATTATTTATGATCTAATAAAGCATGTCTGGAGATCAGAATGCAAAGCTTTCCACATCCATAGAAGCTGGGCAGTAGTGGCACACACCTTTAATCCCAGGACTCATGGGACAGAGGCAGATGGATCTCTGTGAGTTTAAGGTCACCCAGGGCTACATGATAGTAAATTAGTCAAAAAGAGAAAAAGAGCTTGTGGGAACACCAGACCTTGAGCAGAGACCCACTTCCCCTTCTGCCTGGGAGTAGGCAGCTGTAAGACAATGTTTAGTAAAAACATGTTTACTAAAAACGATACAATGCCCAGGGCAATAAGTTCCTGGAAAAGGCCTTCCCACGGAAACCGCCCTGACCTCGACCTTGTCCAAAGACTAACCGCATCTTCAGACCCACCCACATCCACTTCTGGGGGCAGAGCAGAACCAGCCAGGGGAGAGGAGAGAGCAGAAGCTTCTCTGGTGGGAGCTTTTCTTAGGAGGTTTTCTTGAACCTTTTTGGAGCCTGTTTAAAGTTTTCTTTACATCATTGAACGAGTCTCTGTGTTGTCAATCCCCGACACCCTCCGCACGTTCTCGGACACAGGCCGCGCAGCAGACGCGACAAGAGCTCACACCTTTAATCCCAGCCTAGAGAGGCATTTAATGAAGAAGCAAAGGGTCTCATGTGAGACTCAGTTTCCAGTCACAGGGAAGTCAGGATCTCCATTTCAGCCTTGGTAGAGGTAAGAACTAATGGCTGGCTACTTTACTTTTCTGATCTTCAGCTTGAACCCCAATATCTGTTTCTGGGTTTTTATTACTTGTGTCATACAGTTTTCTCCTTCCAGCATGTGAGGTCTGGGGGCCAAACTCAGGTCATCAGGCTTGGCAGAAGATACCTTTATTTGCTCAACCATTTTACAGGCCTCTGTTTTTTCCTTTGATGACTATGTCAATATACCCAAACTAAGGAAGTACTTCAATCTTCAAAATGCAAAATAGCTGTAGCAATGTTGCTATAGCATGACTTTACTTATAAAAACAAAAGAAAACCTGCATGACCACAAAACTTAATTGGTGGAGCTAAGGGATAAAGCCCTCATAAGACCACTATAACTGTTGGACAGTTCAACTCACAGGTCTATATTTGAAGCCTGGGGTTGATTTGCTGGTTCACTAACAGTTAAAGATTCCTCCAAGTCCTAATGTCTATACCCAATGCCGATACAAACCAAAAGATCTGGATAGCTTACATAAAGTGAGAAACTTGCACAAGATATGAATTATTTGATTTCTGTGTTTGCATTTCTTTGTCCAAAGAATACAATTCAATCTGAGGGAAAGTGTTGGAGGGAATTTTGCTGTTGTTTTGTGACTGTAACACTGCCAAATCAGTGACATCTCTGGAAGAAAGCAGATGGCTTTTCCCAGCCTAAAGTCAAAGAATAGGTAGTCAAAAGAATAAAACAATGCTTTCTTCTAATAAAAGCATTTAAAACTCATGAGGTTACTCACTCACTTTAAAGAACTCTCTGTGCTTATATGTGTTTTTTCACAGAGAAGTCAGAGGACAACCAGTTTTCTCCTTCAACCACAAGGACCTTGGAATTGAACTCTACTGTACTCGTCACTGGGCTTTGCAGCCAAGGTGCTGTCCCATATGCTACATGTAAGCACCCCCCCATACACACACACACACACACACACACACAGAGAGAGAGAGAGAGAGAGAGAGAGAGAAGAAGAAGAAGAAGAAGAAGAAGAAGAAGAAGAAGAAGAAGAAGAAGAAGAATTGTAAAGACAAAATTCCCTTGCTCAAATAGCTTAAGTCTACTTAAAAGGAAACTGTGGCGGTATCTTGCTTGTACAAATAAAGCTTGCCTAAACGTCAGAGAATGGAGCTTGCCACTAGCTAACCATAGAGATCTGGAGGTCTGTACAGACAGACAGGAAGTGAGGTAACAGGATATAAGCAGGGAGAACAGCAACTTGCTCTCTTGTCTGCTGAGACTCTACGGAGGTAAGGTGTGGCTGTGGCTTGCTCCTTCTCTCCATTCTCTCAGCATCTTCCTCTATATCTTCGGTTTTTTTATTTTCTAGACTAATTAAGAACTTCATTAACAAGAGACAAAATACACTGCAATTAAGAATGGGTAGAGAATATCATCTTAGAAGAAGAGAAATAAGTCACAAAGGCAGACTGTGCTCAAAGCCCTGAGTTATGGGAATAGGGCCAGAGGGGCTAGTGGGTGAGGTTGAAACCATAAGCAGTATGAGCTTCATCCTTTTTGGTGGGAAAGTATAAGTCCAATGAGTGGAAGTATTAAATGGTATCAAGTGGAGACTGAGATGATCAGACTTAAAAAAAGATCACCCAAGTAACTATGAAGGGTACATTGAAAACCAGGTAGGAGGCAATTTCAGTGTTGTGGTGAGATAGTATGTGGTCCACGTGGAATGCCATGGTTTCCATGAATAGAACTACCTTGTTTTATGAATGGAGTCAGCATTTTAAAAATTAGTTGAGAATCAGGAAGGAAACCAGAAAGAAAAAAGTGTGTCCAATTTCGTCAAACATGAAACCAGAAGCTAAGTTTGGCAGCACATGTTTGAAATACTATCATTTGGGAAGCTGAGGCAGCAGAATTTTCGAGTTCAAGGCAAACCCAGACTATATTATCATGACTCTGAAAAACAAACCACCCAAAACAAACAAAAATATTCACCAAACCCACAAAATTAGATGTTGAAGGTAATGAATTTTCAGTGAAACAGAAACTGAATATCTGGGTGTTAATTTATTTTCAATATTGAAGATTTTAAATTCATTTCTCTGACTTCGTAATTATTTCACTTAAATCCTCATTTGCCAGAGGATGGATAGGAGACAAGAGGTGGAAAGAACCACATTTATTCGATTTAGCTCTCCGACTACTGCTTAATGGGGAGACTGGAGAAGGTAAACCACCCAAGCCTGAGGGTTTTCTGTGGCGTGCTTACACGTGCCCATCTGTTAGTTCCACAGAAACATCGTAGGCGATTGGAAGAACAACTGTATATACACTGAAAATTATCAGCTTTGTTTTTGCACTGATGCTTCAAAATGCCTTTTCACTTTTCATGTTTAAAGTGTTATTTGAACTAACATTTTCCATGGATAAGTCACACAGTCTTATGACTATGTCTTAACAGCTGTGGCTTGATGGGCAGACATTCTTCCCAGCTCAGGCAGCTCCAATCATCACAAAAATCAAGAATCAGAATAGTATAATTAATTCAGTCAAGACACCTGCTAAATAAATGAGAAGGCATGTCGGATTTGACTAGGTTTATTGGAGAGCTGGGTTATCAGCCAGAAGGAAGGACTTTAATTGCCCTGAGGGTGTTACAAAGTGCCCCAAAACTCCAGCGAAGTTGAATATCACGTTCTTTAACTATAGGTTTTTCATAGAGTGTAAATACTTTTACGGCAAAACTGAGAAACATGATTTTTATTCTCATTCCCCTCCCTCCCTCCCTCCCTCCCTCCCTCTTCTAGCTTCATTTACCTGTCAACAGGTGTCATAATTTATGTTGAAGAGACAGAAAATTAGAGAATAGCTTTTGTGTGGTTTACTGTCCACCTGATCATCATCAAAGAGGGCCGAGTGGGGTTCCTTTTTACAAGAACAAGCTGGCTTTTTTTCATTTTTATTGTCCTTAGCAAAAATCTGTTAATTCCCCAACGTTCAGAAGTTATTTGATCCTTTGGTTCTCCTACAACTGAGAACATCTGATTTTGGACTCTTGCTTCCTGCAGGGTGAGACCGGTTATCTAGGCAAAGCGGACACAGGTCTCGCCCACGTGGGAAGAGGGCAGCAACTACGTTTCCCAGCATGCCCTGCTGGGAGCACAATGGAGCATGGCGTCATCCCGGTCACGTGGCGGCGCGTTTCCCGGCGCGCTGAGGGATTCCGGCTAGGGTCCCTCCCCAGGCGGAGGGCCCTGCTGGGCCGGGAAAACTACAATTCCCGGCATGCCTCACCTCGGGTGGGCCTACGTATGGGAGCAACCCCGCTGGCGAGCGGGGTGGTTTAAAGCGCGGTTTTAGGCCCATGGAACCAAACCTGCTGGCCGCCAGACGGAGCTACAGGCTGGTGGATGGATTAGGGGTGAGGCTGCCGGGCCGGGCCGGTAACCCGAGGTGGGCGGTGCAGGGGAGAGACCACGCCTCAGAGCAAGGCCTCCATTCCCTTTCCCTCCCAGGCCGAGTCCAGTCCCTCCCTCCAGACCTCCAGGGCTTTGATTTAACCATGCGTCAGCACTCAGTCTGGCTGTGAAAAGCAACTCTAAGTCGGCTTTGGTCGGACCATGGCCGCAGGAGGGTGGCCGGTCACTGAGACCTCTGCCTTAGCCGCCTTTTATACACAGTTAGTTGGAGGTTCCTGGGACGGCCTTTCGCCATTAACGTTGGTTTTCGGCCACTGGCTGTCCTCCCTGACTTGCTTCCTAGACAAGTGGAATTTTCATTTGTGCATTGTTTCGGGCCTGTGCTGGAATAGATCTTGTTAAGTATTTATTGTCATGTTTGTTTGGCACCCACAGCAGCCAAGGCGCTATGACACGAAACTCTACAAAACAAACGACTAAAAAAAACCCACAAAAACCTAAGGACTGCAATCCTACTTGAAGACATTAGTCAACAGGGGACACGCACAGACTTTTGGGTTTTCGTGGACTCCCGCAGTGATAGGGAATGATAGGCAGGGAACAGGAGGATGAAGGCCATTTCCCACCAGCTGCTTTTCAAGCACTGTTTATAATAGAGTTGTGGTTTTTCAAGACACGGTTTCTCTGTGTAGCCCTGGCTGTCCTAGAATTCAGAGATCCACCTGCCTCTGCCTCCAGAGTGCTGGGATTTAAGGGCATGCACCACCACAGACTGTCTTCAGACACTATTTGGGACATAACACATATCTGTTAGTTTTCTCTGATAAAAATTGCATGCTTGTGGTCAGTTAAGAGCCTTTCCGATACAGAGAGCAGATGTCTACCAAAGCAGGAAACCCTTTTGAGACTTGAATACAAATATGTTGTCAATGCTACAAATGCCATGGTAATCCCTTTGCAATGACTCAGTGGTTTGATGAAGATAGCAGTAACTTCACCTGCACAAGCCAGGCTAAGACCTCCTATGCTTAGGAGGAAATTTTGCTTTGCAACCTGAAGAGATGAACCTGGAGCCAAGAGGCAGAAAGAAACATAAGACCTAAGGTGGGAGGAACCTGGGCTATAGCACAGTAGGGTGCTTGCCAAACCCATTTGGTGGTCTGTGTAGTTAATTCTAGCATTGGAAGGTGGAGACCTAAGGGTGGGAAGTTCAAAGTCATGCTCAGGACACAGTGAGTTTGAGGGCAGCCTGGGCTACACAAGACCCTACCTCCAAGCATAACTAACTAAATAGCTAAATAACTGCCTTAATGAAATGTATTCATCTCTCCCTACCTTAGCAGACTCTTAGTGGTAAGCTTCCAGGTTTTCTGAGGTCTCAGGAAGGTAGCTTTTTTTCTTTTGCAACTCTCTCTCTCTGTCTTTCTCTCTCTCTCTGCCTTCCCTCCCTCTCTCCCTCCCTCCCTCCTCTCTGATGTGGACACCAGCCACAAAAATCTGCCCGTAACCTGGTGGACAGACATTCTCACAGTCTCTGAAGAGGTCCTCTCCTATACCTTGTGTAACTTATCTTACTAGTCCATGGCTGGGCTTGTCTTCTGCCTTTACTTTTGACTCAGAAACTTAAAAGGCTAACACGAGTATAATCATCTCAAGATACTGACTCGATATTGAATAGATGGTTCAGCAGTTGAGAGCAGTGGCCACTCTTCTGGAGGGTGTGGGTCCAGTTTCTACCACCTACTGGGTGAGAGATACAGTTCTAATGTCATTCTTCTGCATGTGGACACCCAGGTATCCCAGCACCATTTGTTGAAGATGCGTTCTTTTCTCCAGTATATGCTTTGGTATCTTTGTAAAATATTAAGTGGATGAAATTATGTGTACTCAATGTTTGGTTCTTCTATGTTTGTTTTTGTAGCAGTGCATAATGATTTTATTACTATAGCTGTGTAATATATCTTTTTTGCTTAGGTTTTAGCTCTCTGGGATCATTTGTGATTCCATATGAACTTGAAGATGTATTTTTTTCTATTTCTGTGAAGAATGAGATGGGGATTTTGATTGGGATTTGGTTGAATCTGTAAATAGCTTTTGGTAAAAAGGTTATTTTCACACTATTAATCCTGATCCAGGAACATGGGAAGTCTTTCCTTTTTTTTTTTTAAGTGTATTTTATCTCTTCAAAGGTTCAAAGTTTTCATTGCAGAGGTCCTTCACTTCCTTGGTTAGATTTATTCCTAGGTATTTTATTTTCTTTGAGTATATTGTGAATAGGAATGTAGAAGTTGATGTTTGTATCCTGCTGTGTTTCTGAATTTGTTTTCTAGGGTTCTCTTAGAATTTTGGGGATCTCTATAGTATCATATCATTTGTAAATAGGGATAGTTTAAGGACTTCTTTCTCTGCTTGTTTTCTTTTAATTGCTTTCTCTTGCATTGTTGCTCAAGTACTAGCTTGAGCAACACAGTAAAATATATTTGTATTTCTTTCTAGCCCTACCTTCTCTAGAACTTTTATCATGATAGCATTTTGGATTTTGTCAAACACTTTTTTCTATCTACTGAGGTCATGTGATTTTTTTATATTGTTTATTGCATTTAATATTGAACCATCCCTGTATTTCAGGGATAAAGACAACTGGTAATGATGTATAATCTTTTTGATGCATGTCCATATTCTGTTTAAAGTATTTTATTGTATATTTTTGAGTCTGTTTTCATGGGGGATATTGGTCTTTAGCCTCCCTCCCTTCCTCCCTCCTCCTCTTCCTCTTCTCTTTGTCCTTCACTGTTTCATCTTTACCTGCTTTGGTTAGTAGAATGTTACTGCCTTTGTAGAAGGACTGTTGTCTGTTTCTCTGTCTTTCTGTTGTTATTTCTTTCTGAGTAGTTTAAGGACTGGTTCTTTGGGACTGTTCTTTGAATGTCTGCTAAAATTCTGCTGAAAATCTGTCTGACTCTGACATTTTTTTGGCTGGAAGACTTTTTATTACTATTTCAATTTCCTCATTTGTTATGTGTCTTTAAATTGTTGACTTCTTAGCTTAATTTTGGTGATTTGCCTGAATCTAGAAATTCATCTGATTTTTTGGTTTTTGCAGGTCTTTAGAATATTATGATAGTATGAATTTCTTGGTGTCATTTGTAATGTTTCTCTATTAATTTTTTATTTTGTTAATTTGGGTTCTGGCTTTCTTTTGGTTAGGTGGGCCAAGGATCTGTCAATATTATTTACTCTTTCAAAATAACCAGCTCTTAGATGACTTGATTCTTTGTATTGGTTTGCGGCTGTTTCTATTTCATTGACTTCTGTTCTGTTTTTTATTATTTCTTGATATTGGCTGTGTTTGGATTTGGTTTATGTTTGTTTTTCCAACTTATTGGATTGCATAATTAGTCATTTAGCTGTGCTTCTTCTGATTTTCTTTAATGTAGGCATTTAGAGCTATAAATTTCCCTCATTAGACTGACTGCTTTCTTGTGTCCCAGAGGTTTTATTGTCTTTTGTTTTATTTTCATCTAGTTCTAGTAAGTGTCTCTTTTTTGCTTTTTTTCTTTTATACTTTCATCATTCGTTAATGAGTTGTTTCATCCCTATGAGTTTATATATTTACTAGAGATTTTTTGCTGTCAATTTAAAATTTATTGCATTATAGTCAGGATACAAAGAGTGATTTATTTATTTATCTATCTATTTATTTATTTGAGTTTGTAAAGATCTCTTATTGTATCCCAGGATGTCATCTATTTTTAGAAAAGCTTCTGTGTGCCACTGAGTAGAATGTGTATTGTTTGGTTTTGGGTGTAATATTCTGTAAATATTAAGTTCATTTGATATATGATATTAGTTATTTCTGATGTTTCTCTGTTTATTTTTTGTTCAGATGACCCATCTATTGGTGAATGTAGGGCATTGAAATTGCCTGTTGTTAATGGGTTGAAGTTAATCTGTTTCTTTAAATCCAGAGCTAGATTTTTTTTTAAAAAGTGAAACTGGGCACCCTGGAGTTTGGTGTGTATATATATATATATATATATATATATATATATATATATATATATATGTCCCTTTTGATGTTGTCTGGCTAGTTTCAGTTGAAGTCTATTTTATCAGATATTAGGATGGCAGTACTTGATTCCTAGTCTACTTTGATTGGAGTACTTGTGTACATCCTTTTACTCTAAGATTGTACCTATCTTTAAACTAAGATGTGTTTCTTGTAGGCACCAGATGGATTTTGTTCCTTGATCCATTCAGTCAGTTTGTGTCTTTTGGCTGGAGAGTTGAGGGCATTGATTTTTAAAGTTATTATTGAAGTGAGTGCATGGGTGAGTGCATGGGTGCATGTGTTTTGTTTTTTTCCAGACAGGATTTCTCTGTGTAGCTCTGCCTGGCTGTGCTCTGTAGACAAGGCTTGCCTTGAATTCAGAGATCTGCCTGTCAGCCTCTGCTTCCCAAGAGCCTCCCAAATGCCACTGTTGCCTGGCATTTGAAATGTGTGAGTTAATTGTAGTCACTGTATTGTTGATTTTTGGTGGCATTTTTTTTGTATTTTTGGTGGTATTTTGTGTTTTAATAATTATGGCTTTGTATTTCTTTCCGCAGTTTCTTTGATGTACTTGTTCCAGTCTTCAACCTGAAATAATGCTTTCTGTATTTTCTTTGTTTGGTTTGTTGGATATACATTTTGTTTAGGCTGTTTATGTCTTGGTAAATTTTTCTTTCACTTTCAATTGTGGCAGATAGTTTTGCTAGGTATATTGTTCTAGCTTGGCTATAATAGTCTTTTAGGACTTGAAATACATTGCTGCAGGGTCTTCTGGCTTTCAAAGTTTTCACTGGGAAATCAGTTGTTACTCTAATGGCTTTTCTTTTATATGTGACTTGTTTTTGCCTTTACAACTTCCAATACACACATTCTTTGTTATGTGTGCTTAGTATTGTAACTGTGGATATGATGTGTGAGAGTCCTGTTGTTTTGGGATCATGGGTCAGTGTAGAACTGCTTTGCAATGAAGTCTCAATTAAGCCAGTGCACTGTGGGATCTAGGCTAAATAAGTGTGGTAAGTAGTCAGATTAGGCTGGGCAAAGTAGGTGGGACCCAGGGTAGACCCTGGATGAGAGTATGGTAAGTCTGGGTATGGAGTCTAGTTTTATCATTTATACAGAAATAAATATGTGACTAAACATGTTTAATTTTTCATAATTTTCAGTTTTCTAGCATAGAATCCTGAATATATACATATATTATGTATATTTTTACCACTCTTTACTCAGTATTATTTGTGATTTGATATGATGAAGTACATTTTTACTATTTTATGGTATTCTTTTGCACAATCCTGAATGGACACTTGAGTAATTATAGTTTAGAAATATTATAATTAATGTTTATCAAATACCCTGGTATGCATATGAAAAGTAAATGAGTTGTTATCTTTAATAAAATCTTGTGCCAGTATTATGATTGTTACTGTCATGCATGCAAATTTAGGACTAAAGCAGCACTCATTTTGGAGTCCTTGGCAGAAATGATGAGACATGGGTGTTCTAAGGTATTATCTTTTAGCTAGAATTTTAGCAGTTAAAGACAGGATAGGAATGACTAACTGCAACAAAAGATGAGAAACGCTGACCTTTAAGCTTCACTTCAGTACTTAATTTATTATATGTCAACTCCATATCTCACTCTTCCTTTAGCATTCCTCTAATTGTTCAGCCATCCCGATGCTGCAATTTCTCCCAAGGGCTCCTAAGCTTGACAGTGAATTTTGTTTCCCCATGGTGGAGTGAGTCGTGTGTCATGGGGATAGGAGATAGGGGCAAAAGAGTTTTCAGATACCCCTATAACTTCTTATTAATAAACTCCAAAAAATGGATTTGTTTGAGGGTGTATGCCTTACAGTGGCCCCTTGGTCATTGTCCTCTCTCACCTTTCTGTTTCACTGTATAATAAACGCTATGTTCTCTGTGTCCTCTGAACTCTCCCTTCCCCTCCATGTTCCATGTCCCCTGAACTCTTTTGATGGAGATCACAAATACTCGGGAGCTGAGGGGAGGCCTGAGAGGGATTCTGGTCATGCAGCTTGTTATTTTCTTTACCTCTTCGTTCTATAACCAGAACACCAGAGTTGGTGATGCCTGTCACCAGGGATGCCAGTGAGCAGGGGAAGACTTGAATCTTTGAACTGTGCTTTATTCAGAGAGTCAGCAATCTGAGAGGATAGAGGATTAAAATTCCCCCCAAATCTGCTTTCCTGCTTTCCTCTGCAACTAGAACCTTTTGTAGGAATGGAAGAGAGAGACAATAATTCCGAAGTTGAGTGTTTCCTGTGTGGTGAGTGGTGATCCTTGCCACTGAGAGAAGTGCTTGTATTTCTTTCCTTATAGTTTCCTTCACATTTCCCTCATTATTGCCCCTGTGCAATAGAATTTTCATACTTTAAGGCTACTGAGTCTCACCTTCCTGAGGTACTCCAAACTTAAAGGTAAACATGCAGATTCTTCAGATGTTTCCTTATAGAGAATACAAAAGTGTCACTGTTGCTCCCTCCTGTCCTTCACTCTTCTGTTTTCCCATTAGTGGTTACCTGAGACACAGCAATACGGAGTGGAACTAGCAGCCCCAGAAAGTCTCTGTATGTGCCGAATGAGCAGACTGGGGCTACCCAAGCCTTTTGGAACTCTTGATTATGTAGAAACCCCCAACTGTAAGGCTTAGGGCGAGAATTTGTTTGCTTTGGAGTTTGGCTTTAGTCTGGTTTAATTGTTTTTGCCATACCACAGTTGTTCCCATTTTTGAATAGGAATATTTACTCTGTGCTGTTCCATGTTTGAATTTTGCACCTTTTGATGTTGTAGGAACTCACAGTTAAGATAGGAGACTGGACTTTTAAAGTTATACTGAATGAATGTTAACTATAAAACGGTCATGAACCTTTGGAGACAAGGGTTAGAAGGTTATGGCTTAACGATGTTTTGGTGTCAAGGTGACAAGGAATGGAATTATGATGGTTAGTGTAACTAACTTGACTGAATCTAGAATAACATAGAAGATGACCTCTGAGCCGTGGGTCATGGGTCATTTTCTAAATTAAGACTGGGTGGCACCATCCCATAATAAGAGATTTGTACTCTATAAAATAGAAAAAGTGAATGAACTTACCAATAGCTGGGTTTCTTCTTGGTGATTATGGATACAAAGTTATCAGGTGTTTTGAGCTGCCACTGTCTTGACTTCCCTGTCACAGTGGATTGTACCCTGTGCTGTGGAATCAAGAAAGCCTACCTGGCCTAAGTTGTTTGTGTCAGAGTGTTTTATCATAGCAGCAGGAACAGAGGCTAAGATACTGGTGAACCATGTCTCTGTTTTTATGTAAGTACTACATGGCCATCTTACTTTTCGACTGCTGTGACAAAACACCATGGCCAACAACTTAGAAAAGGAGGTATTTAATTTGGGAGTTAGAATCCACAACCATTATGTTGGAGAGCATGATAGGCAAGCACGATGCTTGAGCTGCGCTCACATATCTATCTACCAGCAGGAGACAGAGAAAGCTAACTGGGAAAGATTCTTGAAACCTCAAAGCCCACCCCAGTGACACAGCTTATCTAACAAGGCTACACCTCGTAATATTTCCTAAATAGTTCCACCAGCTGGGAACCAAGCATTCCAATTTAGGAGCCTGTGGGCATTCTTATTCAAACCACCACAATGACTGACTGCAGGAGAGCTTTGAAAACTTGGCCTCATATGGGAGAAAGAAGTGACTGGGCTATAATTTCTGTTCCTTTAATCAGAAAACCAAAAGTCTTCCCAGAGTCTTTGTTCATTTCTGCTTGAAGTCTTGTTGGCTGGCATGCATCACCTTGAGAGGGTGCTGGCCATGTCATCTTTTGGAGAGAAGACAAAGGAGTCAGTGGTGTCTACACAAGTCTCATGAAACTCCCTTTCTATTTTTTCCTCTGCCCCTACCTCCCACCTTGTAAACAAACACAAGATTAGCAGTTGACATAAAATAGAGTGGCAGTAACTATGTGTTGTTTCTCCACTACTCTGCTCTGTTTTCTCTCCATGTGGCTTAGACTGCTCTAGACCTGTATTTTGACAGCAGAACCAGTTCTGCAGAGTTACTTTGAGGATCTGCTTTCCTGCTACACAAGAAACACTGTCCTGGCTAATGTAGTAGCATGACTAGGAGTCTCCATATCCTAGGGTTTGTTTGTTTGTTTTGTTTTTTCTTTCAGAAATGTTGGTTGTGGTCTGAATGAGAATGGTTCTCATAGGCTCATGTATTTGAATGTTCGGTTCTCAGTTGGTGGAACTGTTTGGGAATGATTATTTGAGGAGGTATATCACTGAGGACAGGCTTTGAGATTTCAAAAGCTCACACCATCCCCAATTAGCTTCTCTCTCTGCCTCATGCTGTTGTCTCCTCATGTAAGTTCTCAGCTACTGCTCAAATGCCATGACTTCCTGCCTCCTGTTATGCACTCCATCATGATGTCATGAATTCTAACCCTGTGAATCTGTAAGCCCCTTCTATAAGTTGTCTTGGTCCTGGTGTCTTATCACAGCAATAGAAAAGTCAGACATATGTCCAGACTCTCCATTAACATCTGCCTGTGTCTTTGTCTTCTGCTTTACAAGTTGAAGACATAAAAAAAAGTTAGTAGATGTGAACTTCCCTTCATGCCCATAAGCTGAAGACACTGGACAATAGATACGATGTGATTAATTTTCTTATCACATTATGATGTTCTGTGTGCTTTGTAGTTATTCTGCCACATCTCCATTCTCGACCTTCCTCAAACATTTCAGTGGGGTTTTGTTGTTACTGTTGTCTGTCTATTGAGTCTCATGTAGGGCAGGCTGGCTTTAGATGTATTATCCAATCAAGAATGACCTTGAACTTGTGATTATCCTGCCTTTACCTTTCAAGTCTTGGCATGGCATGTACTACCAAGTCATGTTTATGTAGTACTCATGACTAAACAAGGCTAAATTGCAAAACGCTCTACCAATAAAGTACATCTCCCTCCTCCTCAAACATTCTAGTAGTACAGTACTATTTTTTCTTTTTCTTTTTTGTTCTTTTTTTGCTGTGAATAATTGCACTAAGTACTCTTAAATGGACAACTTGCTAAAACATGTCCTACTTCCCCTTAGTTTCACTGATTTTAAGGAGATGAGACTAGGGAAATAATACCTGTAAAGAGTTTTTGCTCCTGTTATGAAAATAGGTTGTAAGGTGTATTTGAACACTGCTGTAGACAAACAGTAAGCTAATAATTGTATTTATTTTTGTATGCAGTGTGGCTGTTTGTAGTGTGTATGCATTTGGAGGCCATAGGTTAGCATCAGGTCACATTGTTTTTTGAGGCAGGATCTCTCACTTGCCCTGGAATTTACCAGTTAGATTAAGTTGGCTGACCAGCAAGCTCCAGGAAGTCTTGTCTCTGCTTCCCCAGTGCTGTGCTTATAAATGCACAGTCACTGTATCTAGCTTTTTAAAAATGACTTTTGTAAGTAAAATTTTTATTTAAATTAGAAATAACCTTATTTTATATGTCAATCCCAGTTCCTTCTCCTTCTCATCCTCCCATACCCCCCACTGACCCCCATCCTCCTGCTCCATAGAAAGGGTGAGGCCTTCATGAGGGATTATTGAAGTCTGTCACATCATTTGGGGCAGGGCCTAGACCCTTCCCCGTTTATCTAGGCTGAGAGAGTATCCCTCTATGGGGAATGGGCTCCCAATGTCCATTCGTACACTAGGGATAAATACTGATCCACTACCAGAGGCTTCATAGACTGCCCAGGTCTCCTAACTGGCACCCATGTTCAGGGGTCCTGGTCCGGTCCTATGCTGGTTCCCGAGCTATCAGTCTGGGATCTAAGAGCTCTCCCTTGTTCAGGTCAGCTGTTTCTGTGGGTTTCCCCAGCCTGGTCTTGACCCCTTTGCTCATCATTCCTTCCTCTCTGCAACTGGATTCCAGGAGTTCAGCTCATGTTTAGCTGTGGGTGTCTACTTCTGTTTCCATCAGCTACTGGATGAAGGCTCTAGGATGGCATATAAGGGTTAGGGTATCAAGCTTTTTTCATGGGTTTTGGAGCTTGAACTCAGGTCAAGGGAGGAAAATCTAAAGCCTGTTAGTGCAGACATTATCTTTCCCTACTTCCTGGCCACTGTGTTATGAGCTGCTCTGCTCTACAACACCCTTCTCGTGATGCTGGGTTGAAGCCTCTTAGTTTGTGAACTAAAGTAGGTCCTCTTAAGTTTTCCTCAGTTATTTGTCATAGTAACAAAAAGTCTAAAACATAAACGTACGGGAGAAGGATTTATCATAGCTCATGTTTTCACAGTTTTTGGCCTGTGGTCGCTTGGCCCCATCACTGAAGTCCTGTAGCAAGGCAGAGAGAGCATCGTGACAGGATAGCAGAGCACTGCTACTCTTTGGGAGGCAGTGGGAGAGAGAAGTGGAAATCTAGGCAAGTGGTCCTCTTAACAGACATGTGCCCAGTGTGCTACTGCTACCTTTAATGAGGTTTAACTTCCGAATAGCTTATTGAGTGTAAATTCATCAAAGGATTAGTTCTGTGATGAAGTTAGTGTCATCAGGACCAACCTTCCCTAATTGGATCCACCATGCTGGATACCAAGGCTTCAACCTCATCCTTTTGGAGGACACTTAATAACTATGATGTCATAATAGGAATGAATGGTAACAATAGAGAAATGTCCCTCAAATGCCTCAGGTCCCTAGTATGTGTCTACTAATAGCAAATAGGGTAGACTAGATTATGATATGGTAGTAAGAGTACTCAACAATCTCAATAACTACCACAGCTATGTAGGTCTACTGTTCACTCACTCATTGTATGTCTGGATATTTCATGTCATTGTCACTCTGGGACCCTGGTCCATGGAACAAATCTATCTGGGATGCTGCTTATCTCATGAAGCAGGGAGAAAAAGGTGAATGAGAAGTTGGCTTTTAAAACTTCTCTTCATATTTGAGCAAAACAGAACCACATCTGTTCCCTAGTAAACAAGGAAGAGCCAGTGACTGTTTCTAACAGTAAGAGAAACTCCTATGCTAACATTGTAGCCTTGTGACCTTAGATGCATATGGAAACTACAGTGTGCAGACCAGTCCTGTCTCCAACCCATATCAACGCGACAGCTTCTGAGACATTCACAATACTTCAGCAGAAGATGAGAATTGTTGAGGAACAGACCAGTTCTCTGAGAGATGACCTAATAATGCTGGGCTATGGTGACAAACGGTAACAAAATTAACTAGATTGCTTCAGTTTGAAGAATTTTAAGTTGATGCTTAGTAAAAAACAGACAAGGTAGATGCTTTTGGAAACTTTCTGTATGAACTTTGAAGCAAGCATATTTTTAGATAGAGTTGCCATTCTACGATACAGATACGATTTTAGCATTTTCTATTGTTGTGATAAAACACCTTGACCAAGGCAACTTACAGAAGAAATGGCTTATTTGGGGCTTGCTGTTCCTCAGGGCTATGAGTCCATGATGGTGGACTGGAGTTAGAAAGCAGAAGGCAGCTGGAGGAGCAGCTGGGAGCTCACTTCTTGAACAGCAACCAGGAAACAGAAGATAGTGGGGATGGCAGGGGCCTTTTGAAACCTCTAAGTCCACCCTCAGTGACATGCTTCCTCCAACAAGTCCACACTCCTAACCCTCTGGTACTCAAATGCCTGAGACTTGTGGGCAAGTCTCATTCAGAGCACCACCAGATGTTAGTCAGGTCTTTGTTGCTATAACAGAATGCCCTTGAGGACATCCTAAGGGAGGAAGGATTTGCTTTTGGCTTGTCACTTCAAAAGTTTGAGCTCTTGGTGCTTGACCCTATCACTGTGGGCCTGAGGCGAGGCAAAGTGTCATGGCAGAGGAGACTTAATAGGGCAAACCTAATACCTCATGGCAGCCAGAAAGGGTAGAGTTAGGAGAGTGGGAGAAGACACAGATTTCCTTTAGCAGTTCCCTAGCTCCTAATGGCATCTTCAGTGTGAACCCATCAGTGTTAACTTTCAATTCTGTTACTTTTGAATGGTTGGGTCCACCAGCTGGGTACCTATGCCTTTAACATTTGAGCCCATGGGGAGCACTTTATACACATAGCGTTCAGCCACAAGCACTGCTTTAGATCTTATTTGGAAATCAGTTTAAAGAAGAACCAAAATTATTCATGCCATTAAGTTGGTCTTCATTTTTTTCTATCATTTATTATAAATTAAAAGACACATTTGAAATCCTTAACCTGTTTCATGCTTTAGAATGAGAAATTATTACAGAATTGCGCCCCCATTGCTAAAGAATTTTTTTGTTGTTTTAAAGTTAGTTGCCTTGTTAATAGTAAGGGATATACATGTTTATGCAGCCAATACAGAATTTGTTGGTGTGATTTGTTTTAGAAAGGTCATATGTAGGCTGGAGAGATGGCTTCGCCATTAAAGGCTAGGCTCACAACCAAAAATGTAAGGAAGGTCATATGTATTTTCTGAGTGTCTCACATTAAAGCATAATAGTAGTATAGTTATTGTAGAACCCATAAATTACTTTTATCATTTAAATATTAAATTTAGCATAAATGCTGAGTGTTTTAATAAGACAACAGGAAATTTCATTATTTTTATTTAAATATTTTTAAAAATATGAATATATTGCTTCTATGCTAACTTTAATTCCTAAGTTGCCACTATAAAATTAATATTTATCATGTTTTATGTATCACATGTTTTGTGTTGATTTATTTTGAAAGTTTTTTTTAACTTCAGATTAAAATAAACACCCAAAGGGATGGAAAAATGGCTCAGTGTAAACTGCTTGCTGAGGACCTGAGTTCAGACCCACACTCACACTCCCTATCCCATCCCCCACCTCCCCTCAGAGCTGGGCATATCAGTGCTTGTAATCCTAGTGCTGGGGTGGTTGACACAGGAGGACTAACTAGCCAGTGAGGCTAGCTTAATTGATGAGTTACAATTTCAGTGAGACACCCAGTCTCAAAAAATAAGGTAGAGATTGAGGAAGTCACCCAGTGTTAACCCTCAACCCCTGGCCTGTGTACACATGCATGGCTAGTGCCCCTCCACACCTGTTGGGGTTATACATGAATGCCTCTGCTTTTTGTGGGGGTGCTGGGATCTGAATTCAGGATGTGGGTGTGGGTTGCTGGGGATCTGAACTAAGGACATGAGTTTTTTTCTGCTTACAAGGCAACACCTCCCCAGACCCTCTTACTGTCTTCTAATCATGGTTATCTTTAGTAAAATGAGACAGTTTAATTCCTTTTCTGATTCACTGCCTTTTACTTCTGTTGCTTCCTAATTGCTAGGGCTTCTCCAATTCTCTGCTGAATACTTGTGGTGAAATTAGACATTCCTAGTCTTTACTCCATACCTTAGAGGAAAGCCTTCAACTTTTTACAACTGTGGTATTAACTTTAGACCTGTCATTTATGGCCTTTACTTTGTTGAGGAACGCTCCTCCTATGTGTAGTTTGATGGCACCTTTTTGGTGAAAGGATGTTGGATTTGTTGGTTTTTTTCTGTGTTTATTGAAACAGTCATATGGTTTTTGCTTGTCAGTCCTTTGCAATAGATAAGAAAAAAGGGCAGGCCATCTAGCTGCAGCTAGATTCATGTTCCAGTTCATCAGTCCTCAGGGTGAAGCTGAAAGCAGACATGTATTGCCTATTGTCTGCACTAACTTTCAAGGGCATCTTTATTAATGTCTTTGGGAAATAGCTGTTGGAAGTGGGCTCATGTTCACCTCTTTATCTTTTGGTAGCCTAGGGACATTGAGAAATGCAAAACCTCATCAAGTCCCAGATCTAGGTGGTTAAAGATATAGTTCTTTGTGTAGAATCTATAGAAGTGGGGACATTCAGCCTTAGAATTGTTTCAGGAAGGATCTGCAGACCTGTCGTCACCACAGTGAGACTGGAAAAGGCTCAGGAAATGCTATGCTTCCTTCAGGCAATTGGAGTTTTGTTTACTTTGTTACTTTCTGATTTAGTTAGGGTTTCTGTTGTGAAGAGACACCATGGCCATGACAACTCTTATAAAGGAAAACATTTAATTGGTACTGGCCTACAATTTCTGAGTTTTAGCCCCATTGTCATCATGGCTGGAAACAACAGCATGCAGGCAGACATGGTACTGGAAAAGGAGCTTAGGGTTCTGCATCTTGACGCACAGGCAGCAGGGAGTGAACTGACTCCCACACTGGGCATAGCTTGAGCATTTGAGACCTCAAAGCTACCTCCACAGTAACACACTTCCTCCAACAAAACCATACCTACTCCAACAAGGCCACCTCTCCTAATAGTGCCACTCTCTGTAACATGAAAAATAAAAGACCCAGAGACTGATATTGGGAGTCCAAGTTTCAAGCTGAAGATCAGAAAAACAAACCAGCTGGCCACTAGCTTCTTACCTCTACCTCAGGCTGATTGGGCTGGTCCTGTCTTCACAAGCTCTCACCAAGCCTCAGACTGTAACCTGTCCTCAGCATGGCTGGAGAATTAATTCCTCTCTGAGACCTTGCTTCTGTCTTATATACTTCCCGAATGTTGGGTTTAAGGTGTGAGCTATAGTTCTCTTTTAGACTGATTCACTGTTGTATAGATCTGAGTGGCCTTGGATTCACAGAGATCCATCTCTTAATCCTGAGTCCTGGGATTAAAGGTATATATCACCACCTTCTAGCTTCTGGCTGCTGGAATTAAAGGTGTGCGCCTGGCTTCTATGGCTTGTGGCTGACTTTGCTTTTCTGAATCCTCAGTCAAGCTTTAATAAATCATAAATAACATATCACTATAATTCCCTATAGGCCAGGCATTCAAATGCATGAGTCTACGGGGGTCATACTTATTTAAAGCACCACACTTTGGCATGCAAGTTAGCTAGAAGCCAGGTCACTGCAAGCATGTGCAAAGAAACCCTTCAATGCAGAAACTAGGCGCTATGTGTTCTAGCTCCTTGTCGGCGGGGATCCCTAAGAGTAGAGACTCTAGTTGTGCTTGCACCGCCTGTTGGTAGTGTGACCTACAAAGACTCTCAAATGTCCCTTCCTTTCCACAGAGAGAGCTAGGAGAATTTGGATGCATTCTTTCCCAGGGCATTCAGCAGTGGACTAGCTTCTTTCTCTTTAGTTAAATTGGTAGTTGTAGGATAAGCTGGAGAGACGGCTTGGGAAGTGCTGAGCTCCTCTGTAGGCTCCTGAGCTCCATTTGTTGGTCTGCTTACCTCACTAGTCAACAGCAGTAGGAGAGGACACTGGCAAACCGCTTTTAGGATCTTCTTCCTGGGGAGTCAAGACCTTGGCAGTGTGCATATTTATAGAACTGTCATTTTGTTCTGTGGTTTAGAGGCATGTGTACTCTTTATCCCTTTGTTCATATGTCCAGGAGAATTCAGGGCCCAGAGCCCTGAGAATGTAAGAGTTAGGCTGACATATTTCACCTGCTTCTGTCCTTCTAGCCTTGGGAAGTCGGAGATTTTGTCCTAGTTGTCCAGTACATGCCCTGGGTAGGGGTTGGATTTAACTGTGTAACTGTGCCTCAGCCTTTTCTACACATCCAGTGTGGATATTTATAATTGCCCAGTGTGGAAGAGGCTTATCTTGTTTCTGACACTCTTAGAAGGAACTGATCTGTTAGATGCTTATTAGGTGCATTCTTGTCCAAGGGAGTCAGGTTGCTGGTCACTGCCATTCTAATTAAAAGGCTACATTGGCTCATGTGACTGGTTTCACCCCAGTAGAAACTGCATTATCTGATACTGCTTTGTGGTGATTTTCCAGAGGTCAATTGGAAACTTCAAACTATTTTGAAGACCCTGCCAGACAGAAAGTCATTAGTCCTATTTCAAGTGAAGTAATTTGTCCAGAAAAAGCAGGTATTTTATGGAAGAACTGTGAGTTTCTGGTAAATCGAATGTGCCATTTGGAAAACCTCATCCAGTCCTTGAAGATGAACATCTGTCGTCTACAAACTGAACAGGAGTTGAATCCACAGAAAACAGGTATAGGTTGAAGAGGATTGCAGAGAATTTGGTTCTGTGTGGGTGCTTGATATCTTTGTGATTCTGTGCTTTTGTTCACCCTTCTCCTCTGTCCTTCTGTCCTTCTGTGCCTTTGTTCACCTCTCTGCTCTGTCCTGTGCTATACATAGCTTTTCTGAAGGATCAGCTGAATACAATACAGGAGGAACATTCCACAGACCTGAAGCTGTTGCGCCTTGAAGTGATGAACTTGCGCCAGCAACTGAAAGATGTCAAGGAGGAGGAAGACAAGGCACAAGATGAAGTGCAAAGACTGGCAGCCACTCTGGAAATTGCCTCTGAGACAAAGGTTTGTGTTGAGGGTTCTGAAGTGCGGTTTCCCTGAAAAGGGCAACAGCTCCCTAAGACTGAGTTACAAATGGGTGATGTTGATTTATATTCTTGGCATTAGTGTGTGCTGTCAGTGGTTATTCATATACCACCTTGCTGTATATAAAAGATAATATCTAGGCTCTGTCCTCTTTAAGAGCTACATGGTAGCTGGGAGGTGAGGGCATAACATTACAAATTAAATAGGAAAAGTCAAAGTAGAAAACAGAACACTGAGTGCACATTGCACAGAAAGACTGTGTTCAGGCATGTTTGAGAGGAGGAGAATCGGCCAATATAGATCAGGTCAACTTCAGAAAAGATACACTTGATCTCAAGGCAAAGTGCCTAAGGGCATCTCAGGGAACACATTCACAGACAGCAAAGAGGACTACTGCTTAGAAAGGAAACCAGCAACATTGTTCTGTTCCTATAGACTAGACAGGGTAATAAATCAGATTATTTTAAAGGCCTTAAGAAGTAGCACATTATTAAATAAAAGTCTATTTTAAAAAGAATAGTAGGGCTGAGAGAGGTCTCCTGGCCACAGTCATCTTGTGCTTGTCCTCTTCCTGTTACTCAGAGTTTTTTGCTGGGTACCATTGGATTAAAATGTATAAACTCCAGCTTTACTGGAGTGAGAATTTTTGGCAAGTAAGCTTAGTACTAGCTAATGTCACATTGCAGAGTATATAAAAATCAAGAATAATTAATCCTTTGGATGACCCAGGGGGGGACTGATTAAGAATTTGATGCAGAACGGTGCACTGACAAGAGGAAAAACTAACTAGATGTTATTGTATTGTGACTATGGAGACAGGAGAATGATAGCAAAGAATCCAAGTAGGCATCTTTTATGTTGAGTTAGGAGTCTACATAGGGGAGAACTAGAATTATGGCATTTTGAAAGCAAAGGGTATTTTATGAAAGAAATTCTAGAGTCAGATACAAGATAGAAACTGAGGGTAGGAAAGAAGACAACCACTATTTGAGTCTGTATATTTAGGATTGTGGTACCATTGATAAATGATTGAAAACTGTGTTTTTCATTCTGAATTCCTAAGCATGAATAGTATTTGAAACTGATAGTGGTGGTATATGCCTTCTAAAATACATTCAAGCACTTAAAAAGCAGCCATATCTCTGAGTTTGAAGCCAGCCTGGTCTACATAGTGAGTCTCTCTCTCTCTCTCTCTCTCTCTCTCTCTCTCTCTCTCTCTCTCTCTCTCTCTCTCTCTCTCTCTCTCTCTCCTTCTCTCCTTCCCTCCCTCCATTTACTGGGTTAAGGGCACTTGTTGCTTTTGCAGAGGACCCAGGTTTGATTCCTACCATTCATATGGGAGCACTTAAATGTCTGTAACTCCCTTTCTAGGGGATCCCACACCCCCTTCTGGCCTCTGTAGGCACACATATCTACATGCAGGCCAAACACTCATACGCATAAAATAAATCTTAAAAAGAAATGGGGGTTATCTAATTGCGAGGAATGGAATTTGAATCCCCATACCTATATGAATTCTAAGCAAGCAACACTAACATTCAGAAGGCAGGAACAAGATCCCAGGAGCAAGCTGGCTAACCAGACCAGCAGATTCAGGGATGGCAGGTCAAGTTCAGGTGAGAGGTCCTTACTAATCTGTAGGACAGAAAGTAATCCAGGGAGATACCTATTGCCTCTTCTGACCTCCACATACACATGCATATATACACATGTACATGTACCCACATACACACATATATATGCACACATGTACACTCATGTGTACCCATATGCACATATACACATATATATACATGTACACACATGTACCCATAATATATACACATGCATATGCACACATGTACACACCCATGTACCTACACATATATACATGTGCATATGCACGTACGTATACACATAGACACATGCAAAAAAATAGCACTTATAAGCTTCCAAGGGAAAAGAAAACTGAATTTGACTCGATGCACCTAGAGACAGTTTCTTCCTGTCATTTCAGGTTATTAGATCTTTTCTCCTTCTCTTTTTAGAAGAATGCAGCTGTTATTGAGGAGGAGCTAAAGACCGCAAAGCGTAAAATGAACCTTAAGATTCAAGAGGTAAGAGAAAAGATAGGAAATTTTGAGGAGGCATTGGAATTGCAAAGGGAAATCAAGAAAGTGTAAGAATGAAAAGAATCCTTTGAGAAAGAAAGCATGTCATTGTATGAACACTTAAAAAATGCCACATATAACTGAAGCAAGATTATTTACCCTCAGTTGCTTAAAGATATTCTTATTTGTTAAAACTGAAATGAAACCAAACCAAACCAAAACAACAAAAAACAAAGTACCCATTAAGCCAGTAGATATACTATTTAAGCACAGTTTCTTTATCCATTCACCAATCAGAACATCCTGGTGTCTTACAGGTTTGTTTGAACATAAGATTTCCACTTATTGGCTTGCACTGCCCTCTGGGGCCATGGTGGCATCTGGGCCCAGGCTGCTTTTGAGGACCATGTCTAGGTCTGTGGTCCTACAGAGGCCGGGATCTGTGATGATGCCCATAGCCTTTGTTGCCACGAAAGGGTTCTGGGTTACCACCTGTGGCCATGGAGTTTGAGGGACATGTCACTACCAGAACCAACCCAACCTCAGTGGCCTGTCCCTCATCTGAGAGTAGAGTACCAGTGGCCTGGACTGACCAACTCAGTTGCCATCCTGGCATACTTCCAGGGCTTGTAGTAGGCACACCCCAATATCTACCCCATCTATGAGCTGCTGGAGTGTGAGAAGGGACTGATCCTAGGGACCCATAGCTGCAGGATATCGGAGAAGAATGCCAGTGAGGGTTAAGTATTAGTGGTGTACTAAAGCCAGAGGCCTTGAACCTGACCAACAAACGTAATACACAATAAACATTTTCAAGTAAAGTTGTTTGGACAGAAGCGTAGATTGTATGATGCACAGCAGCTCTCAGTGCTGCTAAGATGAATGAAGAAGCAATGGAGAGGTGGAAAAGATGGAGGAGTGAAATGTTTTCCTTATTATTATTGTTTATTTTCCTTTGGTGGGATACTACAAGAGGGAGAGGTGAATATAGAAGGACTGGGAGATGAGTAGGATTGGAATGCATGTTGTGAAATTCCTAAGAATAAAAAACAATTTCCATTCATTTGGGTAAATAACTTCAGAGTGTAATTACTGGCTGTAATGCAATCCATATTTAGCTTTGTTAGGAACCACCAACCCATCTTACAACCTAACGAGATGATTTTGCATTTCTGCCATGGAAGAATAAGAATCTTTGTTGCTGCACATTCTCCTCATCATTTGGTGCCAGGGTCTTGAATTTTTGACATTCTAATAGATGTATGGTTTATCTTGTTCTAATTTGAATACCCCAATGTTACATGATGTGAGAATCTTTTTGTGTACTTATTTTCTTGTATATATCTCCATTGGTGAACTGTATTTTAGATTGTTGTCTCCTACTGAGGTGGCTTAGTTTTGAGTTTGTTACTTGATATACTTTTGGAGGTTCCCTGTAAAGACTCGTGCTACCAGCTGGATCCCAGTGGTCTTGGGCAGTGGTCAGACCTTTAAGAGATGTAGGCCTAGTGGAAAGTGCTAATTGAGGTTAATCATCCTTGGAGGGGGTTCATGTAGCTTTCACAGAGCCCAGATCAGTACCAATGAAAGTGGAGTTGCTATAGAAAGGAGTAAGTCTGTGTGACTTCTTCTCTTGCCTGTGTGGTATTACTACATGTTGCTTCTGTCATGAAGCCCTCACCAGAGCTGAACATGTGTGATTGTCCAGTCTTGAACTTTAGCTCCCAAAATGTTGAGGTAGGGGCTGGAGAGATGGCTCAGAGGTTAAGAGCACTGGCTGCTCTTCCAGAGGTCCAGAGTTCAATTTCTAGCAACTACATGGTGGCTCTCAACCATCTATAGTGGGATCTGATGCCCTCTTTGTCATAAAGGCATACACACAGATAGAGCACTCAAATCTTTAAAACCAACAAGACCCGTGAGCTAAATAAACCACATTCTTCATACATCATCTAGCCTCAGATATTTTGTTACAGTGACATACAAAAGACTAAGAGAGAATACAAATAATCTATCAAAATGTGTCATATTTAAACATTTTCTGCCAGCCTATAGTTTGTCTTTTCATTTTCTTGGTAATATCTTTCAGAGAATGAAAACCCTTCATGAGGTCTAATTAGAACATGTCTTTCGTAGATTTTGGTGTCACTTAGATATTCGCCTGATGTTTTCTTGTCCTCAGAACTTGCTGTGCACCATCATTTCTATTGCCTTCCTTTTCTATGTGCCGCTTGAAAGTTACTAGTGGGTCTTGACCCCCAATTTGTAAAACAGACTTCAACAACAGAAAGATGAGTCAGCAAGCTCGACTTCATTTTTAGGGAGGAATGAGGTGTTTCAAAGTAATGTGAAGGTGTGGGAATGAGAGGCTGTGATGATTGCATCTTTGTTGAGCTGGAGTGGTATCCATTGGTCTCCCTAACTTCAGTGTTGCTCTTCAGCTAAGGAGACAACTGGCTCAGGAGAAGCACTTCAGGGAATCTCTTGAGAAATCTGCATCATCCATGCTACTCAAAATACAAGAAATGGGCTCAACAGTGGAGGCAGAACGGAAGCAGGTAGAGATTTGCTTTCCTTGTTTGTTAGAGAAGTGAAACACAGAAGGGAGAGTTGGCATTCTTACCCACAAGCTCATCAGTTTGTTTATTTCCTCTAGATTTATTGAGGTTCTTTTCCTTAGTGACCTGTTAATATGCTAACTATATGCAGTCTTCAAAATATAGTGCAAAATAAGAAACACTCTGCTGTTTAACCCAACAGTCTTAATTCATGAATGAGAAAGCCAAGCCCTCAGGTTTTATAGAGGTGAATTATGTTGGTACAGTAGCCTTCTGTACCATGCAGTCTCTGCTACGGGCATTGATTGTGGAAGCTGTTGCTCTAGCTAATGCTATATGTATCTGATCTGCTTAGAAAATAAAGACTAAATGGAACTAACCTTTGAAGCAAATAAGTAAAATAACCAGGGACATACCTATGTTGCTGTTTTCATGTATCATATTCACATTAACATGATATTTTTGCCTTCATTATCTTTATTATTTGAAGCACCTTTGTGTGTTTAAGGTACTTTAAATTTGCATTTTAGTATTTACTATTTGAGTACATAATCTTTATCATTTTTACCAATGACAGCTGAATTATAAAAATGAGTCTATTTTACTTAAGGAATTTATGAAAGATCCTATTTAAATCAAATTGGCTAAATAAATAAAACTAAAGATGCAGTCCTTCTCTTGCTCTGCTGCCCTCATGTGCTCAGCAGTCTGCTGTGACTGGCGACAGTTGTTTAAGTGTACATAGGATGCTCCATTGGACAGCACTCAAGTAAGAAACTGGTCTGCTGAGATTTCAGCTGGGACATACAGGCATGTCCCTTTGCTCTTAGTGACACTAAGGTTGAAAATTCTGCCTTCTGTGTGTTCTATCAGACCATGCATTATCTTACAGAAATAGTTTTTCTTAACACAATTTCAGGTGCACACTTTGCAGCAGAACTGCATTGCCCTACGCAGCTCTATACAAACCACCCAAGAACTTTTGGCACAGGAGCAGCAAAAGAATGGAGAGTTGGAGATGACTGCCTCACAGCTCAAGTCTGATCTAAGTATGCAAAAACTTCTAAGAGCCTGAATTCTTTAATTGGCCAGCGTTGGTGGTAAAAAGTATTGCTGGGCTTCTCACTATATAGTATTGAAACCAAGATAAATATTGGTAATAAAATTTGATATTAATTTTCTCTGTGTGTGGTATAAGGTTGGGTAGGGCCTTACCTATACTAGGCAGACTCTTCACTGAGCTTGCTCCATGACCTTCATTGGGTTTGATTTGTTTGTGTGTTTATTTGCTGAGATGGGGTCTCACTAAGTTGTCCACATTTGCATTAGATGTGTGATCTTCTAAGTCTTACACATCTAAGATTGCAGGTCTGTCCCACTAGGCCTAGTTTAGCCTCTTCTTTTTATGTTTCTTTATTTCTGTCTTTCTGTCTGTCTGTCTGTCTGTCTGTGTCTCTCTCTGTCTCTCTGTCTCCTTTCTTCCTTTAAGATTTATTTATTATGAATACAATGTTAGACCCGCATGTATACCTGCAGGCCAGAAGAGGGCACTAGATCTCATTATGGATAGTTAGGGGCCACCATGTGATTGCTGGAAACTGAACTCAGGACCTCTGCAAGAGTATCCAGTGCTCTTAACAGCTGAGCCATCTCTCCAGCCCGAGCCCCTTATTTATAAAACATTCTCTTTATATTTTCCCTTCCATGATCACTCAAATATGTACTAGTGGGAACATTTAGACACTGGATATAATGTGTCGATAAACTATTAATAAGGAAAGGAAGCTTCTCTTACTTATTGTAGCCAGATTCACCATTCTTCCAGTTGTCAATCTGGGTAAGCCTATGTTCATAGAGATGTGTGTTTGTAATGCACCAGTAAGAAGAACTTAGAGTAATTTCCTTATTAGTTCTCAAAGGGACAGAGTGGTGAATGGAAGAGTCTTGACCCCAAGTCTAGATGGGTAGTCATGCTGTTTCGAACCCATCAACCCTTTGGCTCTACTGTGGTCAGTATGCCACTGTAAAGCAGAATTAGCAATCTCCCCTGCATAGACCATGAGTTTGCACATGAATAATATTTTACATAGAACTTTCACATAGATTGTATCATTGAATGCACAAAGCTGTCTATAGCCATTCAAAGTTCCAAAAGAAATGGAGAAGAAAAACTTAATCCTGGGTCTTCTCTAGTATGCTACCTGCAATAAGAGAGAAAGCACCAACAGAAGAATAAACAAGACAAAAAGTGTAGAGAAAAGAGTAAACCAATGCTTTCTACAATGGTTAGTGACCTTTCCTTGGGGCTGCTGAGTGAGTCACTGTGTCAGGTTCTCACTAGCAGTGCCCTGAGATAACCTTCTGTCTTCTATTGTACACCTACACACATTTGCGTTACATTCCATGTTTCTTCCCCAGGATCTCATTTTCACTTTAAGACAACTTCGTTAGATAGTAAGAAAATATACCTTTACACACAGTAAAAAGATGTGGAGACTGTGCCTGAGGACCCCACTCCACACAGAACAACAGGGACTGAGGTGCAGATTGTTCTGTGTATGAGTTCTCTGTTCAGTGGGTCTTCTGTTACTTAGATTAGTGATTTATTTAGCTTTTGGATTTTGTAAAACATATGTGGAAGGCCACTGGATGAAGATTAAACACAGTAGTAATTCAAGATAGCATGAAAGAAAAGAAACCTTACTGGATATCAACTGTATGCTCAGTGTTATTGACTCTTTATGTACAGTTTTATTGCTTTAAGGTACAAATAGCTATATGACTAGGTTAAGAAAAAATGTCTTTAAGTATTTTCTTCAATGTATTAAAATGGAAAAGCATATTAATAGTAAACAGCACATAGCTTAAAGTAATTGTTCTCTGAAGATAGACATTTTCCTTTTGCTCATACTTTGAGTATAACTTTAGAATAGATCACAACATTTATCTCTTTACATTTTCACACATTTTAAATTGGACTTCAGTGAGTCATTGATTCACATCTTTATAAAACAGTTTCTTTACAATAGCCTATGCAAAATAAAAGTTTTTAACATGTTTTGTAATTGCCTGGCTTTAAATTTTAAGAATAACAACACTAATATAGGTCTATATTTTTCTATAAAGTCAAAACATTAATTTCAAGTGTTATGCAACGCCAAACTATTGCCCCATTTTCCTTCCTGCATGTGCGTGACAAATGCTTTAACATGGAATCACAGCTCAGTTCTGTTCCCTAGTTTTCTGTCTTCAGTTACAGCCTGTGAATGGTTTCACATCTAACCCTGAAGTCACCCTTCAAAGCTCTAGACCACTATCCTGCTGTCAAATCAACACCTGTAGTTGGATGCCAGGCAGATACATCAGAACATGAGGAAAATGTCAGCATCCATTCATCCGTTTTGTTCTGTTTCTGAAGTCGGCTCCTTCCATGCAGTCCTTATGTAGCTGGAGTCTAGCATCTACCCTGCTGCCTCTGTCTGCACTCTGCATACTCACCCAGGTCCCAACAATCCTTTCTCCTTTTTCATCAGTTTGTTTTCCCTCTGTTTTCATTGTCGTTGCCCAGTAGGAAAATAGACCTTATTATTTCATGTGTGTATCCCTGGTTTTATTAAGTCTTGGCTAGAGTAACTTAACAAAAATATTGATTATATCCCTCCCAGAATAATCTATACATTGAATAAAATATGACTTTATTTGCCATTAAAAGTAACAATGGACCAGATTCTTTTTTAAATTTACTTTTTTCTGATTAATTTTAAGTCTTTAAAGACAATTTGTCATGTAGCCCAGACTGACCATGAACTCATGATCCCCCCTGCCTCAGTCTCTCAAATGCAGAGATTACAGACATGATGTGTTGATAACTGTGTATTTTCTTGTCTAGTCTATGAAAATATGATTAAAATACATGTGTTATTATTTCCATAAAACATTGACTAGAACAACCAAAGCGCCTAGGGAAAGAGTGCTGTGTGGTTTCTGTGTGCTCAGTCACCATCATCATCATATGGACTTTTTGTTTTTAGTTTCCAGAGATAACATCATCTGCAAGTTGGTTGAAGAGAATAAGGTATGTGGCAGAATTCCTGTGGCAGAGTACAGAGATGGTCTCTCTCTTTATTAAGTCACAGTCTGCTAATGCTAGTATATAGACTTCTGATCCTTCAAAAAGCTTCAGGAACAAAAGGATCACATAAATCAGCTGAACTTCATTTTAACTAAATTTAGAAAACAGCTTTATATTTTGTTATAACTTTAAATTAATCTCTGTGCTCCCATCTGGAATGGTTTTCTGTTACTGTCTCACCCTGTGTAGTGTGGTGTTCATTTCCCACTTCTTTGGAAATAGAGAAGCAGTTTTCTCAATGGAGGAAGAAGCTACACTCTGCCCATCCCTCTTCTACCAAGAAGCTCTTGTGGAATCTCCAGTCACCCCTCACTTGTCTCTCCCCTTCCTCAATCCCAGAGAGAACTAGTTGTGTTCCTCAGCACAGGTGCTTCCCTTCTCCAACCTGAGGTCCTTACTGGTGAAAACATCTTGTAACTTTTAAAGGTGTTTGAATGTGTTCCTTTGGAATCACAAAATCTTACTGCTAATAAAAATGTGTATGTGATAAAAGTATTTATTCTTGGAGAGAGCGGACTCAATATAAGAATATAAGTGAGTAATTATGGAATGGTTTCATCATTTTTTTCTAGTCAGAATCCTAACATGAAACTCTATTTAATAAAGTCTTTAAAAGTAAATCATAACTTTTAGAGCAATTTTACATCACCACCACATAGAACATAAAGTATATAGATTTACTATCTACCCCCTGCCTCTAAATGCTTGGCCTCTCTACATATGTATAGTCTCCCTGGCTGTCAACATCTCCCACTGGACTAAGATGAATCAATATTATTGTATTATTTTAATCAAGTTAGTAGTATATATAAGGTCCATTCTTGGATATTTGTTCATTCCTTGGATCTAGATTAATGTGTAACAGCATATTATCAAATATTGTTGTATATCAGTTTAACTTGGGTAAGTGAACACTTCAATAATTTGTGCTATAGGGACTAGAATACAAAAGTTTCAGTATTGTAAAAAAAAAAGTCTGAGCCAGGAAAAGTTAGGTACTTTTAAATTGAGCAAGATTCTGGAGGACATCTTGGTTGCCTTCAAGTTCAACAAGTAAGAGCTGAACAGATGCTAATATCTACATGAAGGTTTTTGCAAGAGCGTGAACTGTCTGCTCCATGAGAAAAAAAACCTAGGAGCAAGGCTGCTGGATGAGTGCAGTTTTAGTTTTGTAAGAATTTTCAAACTGCCTCTGAAGTGCTCCATGATTTTCATTCCCACCAGCAGCCAATGAGAGTGCTCTGCATCCATATCAGCTTTGTATAAGCCCTTTGGTGACTGAGAAATAAAGGGTGTTTGGAAGTCAAAGATACAAAGACTCCGTACGCACCTAGAGATGTGCATAATATCTTGCCCATGTGAAAAAGAGAACAAGTCTTTTTTTTCTTCAATAGAGTACACAAATATCTTTCAACAAGGAACATGAAGAAAATAAATATTTGAAATCTGAAATAATATCCCTTCAAGACGCATCGGAAAAAGCAAAGGTAAATCTTTGCCCCCCTCCCCCCCCCGTAAGAGATTAGTTTCAGTAAAGAACCAAGAATAATCTTGGTTAAATAAGTTCATATCATTGTTTCCTCTAGCTTTTTATTTCTGTAAGATCAACTTCCATGATCTATAAACCATTGTCAAATTAACTGCATTTTGGATTTCCTTTGACACTGGTACAAGGTACATGACTAAATCAGTCACAAGTACACTTTGCTTCCTAATTTAGTCATTCTATTAGGCCTTTTTTTCTGTGATAAAATACTTGCCGAGCAATCTAGGGAAGGATTTATTGTGGCTCACACTTTAGGTTGAGTAGGTCATGGCAGCTGGTCTGCAGTGGAGAGGAGAGTGTCCTCAGCTTGCCTTCCCCTTCTTATCCAGTGTGGAACCTCAGCCTGTGGAATGGTGTCACCCACACTTCATGTGGGTCTCAACTTCATCTAGAAAATCTCCCACTTACATGTTTAGAGGGTTGTTCCCATGGTGACTCTACAGTCAATCAGGTGACGAGATTAATCATTGGGATTTCTCTTCCTTTACCCAGTGCGTTTCTAAGGAGCTCCATCAAGGGCTATCTACTACACTTTTTTGGTGTGGTCTGTATCAAACAGTACAGTAGGAGCATAAGAAATGTTTTTTAGGTTTGGGATTTATGTATGATCATTTTCTGTAAGGTGTTGCATCCAAAGTTAACTTATACTTTATATTAACATATGAATGTATATTAAGAACAGTAACTGAATACACAGGCACACTATTTCACAGAACCCAGTGAAGGGTTTATCCTTAAAATAACTTTTGGCACAATTTGATTACTACAGTCACCACTATTTCTATACCAATGATTAACCTGTAGCGCCCCTCCTCTGACTATAGAATCCAAACTCCCATTTTTTTAAAATTGTTGGAAGTTTTGGTCATTTGTGGAAGGCACATTGATCACATCTAACTACCACTAATTCTCACCAATTCTCCTTGTGCTCCCACTCTACCTCCCTCCTAACTTAATTTCTTTTTTTATTATTAGCATGAATTCAGTCAGTGCTGTCCATATGTGCATGGTATGAGGCTAGCCCCTGGGGTATAGGTAACCTACCAGCAGCCACATCCCCAAAGAAGCCACTGCCTGCTTCAGTAGTCATCAACCTGCCGTAGCTCCTGACTGGCTTTATCTCGTGCAGGTTACATGCAGATGAACAGTACTACTGACAGTTGTGTGACAGTCATGCCACATCCTGAAGTCAGCATTTCACACCTTTGCTCCACATCTGCTGCTGCCCCTTAAGTTCTCCCTTCCTCTTCTGTAAAGCTGTGAGCTGTGGGTGGTGGGAGGCTGCTACAACTGCACACACAACAGAGCATCGCAGTTACTACACTTGGTACTCTACGTTGTAATTCTCTGCGTTAACCACTATCACCTGCAAAAACGTGCTTCCCTGACCAAGGTTGAGAGCAGCACAAACCTGTGGGTATAAACATAAATATTTTAGAATATAGTTGATTGCAAGAGTGGGTTTCCTCTTAGGGCCCATTATTCCCCCAGTCAGGAGCTTTTTAAACTAGGTTTGTAGTTCCAGGAGTGAAAATGCTCCTGTGGCACAGACATACACAATCAAAACAGTTGGCTTCTTCTAAAACAGTCACGCCCCTGTTTTATCAGTGGACATATCTTACCAGCAGGTCAGTATTGTAGCATTCAGTGCTGGCCAGCTGCTTAGCACCTTCTGGCACTATGAAAGCTAGCTGGCAGGGTCAGTTTCCTGCTCAGTTCAGGTTATTTAACTATGTCCCACATCCAAAGTGAGTAGTGTCTTTAGCAATAGGGCTGTGCTGTTGAGTTATGCTGGGCAACTAAGAACAGAGGCAATAGCGTATGTTGTTTTGGTTATATCTGGGGGGTCCTGTGCTCAGTAACTCATAGAGAAAGTAGTTTTCAAACTAATGAAATATTGATATGTTAGCTAATGTAGGCTTAGTGTGTTACTGTGAAATCACTAAAAAATAAGTGCAGTAATTACCAGAAGGACTTATAACTTGCTGTGTATGTTATCTTAGGTTCTGAATGACCAGCTTTCCAGAAAGTGTTCAGAACTAACCAACATGCTTCAAATTGTTAAAATGGAAAATGCCAGGGTTATTGCTGAACATCATGCTATTCTGCAGGTATTCACTTGACACTCAGACTTCTTTTATTTGCTTACAGTTTCTTCTTTTTTAAGACTGTCTCATTTATCTTGTGCCGGCCTCAAATCCAGTATGAGTAAGAGTGACCTTGATTTGTGACCCTGCTGGCTCCCCCTCCAGAATGCTAGAATTACAGGCTCCTGCCAGCACTCCTTTCCTTTTTGATTGTTTGTTTCAGCAGGATCTTACTTTGCAGCTCAAAGACTGGTCTGAAATTCACAGTCCTTCTGCCTCAGCCTACAGAGTTCTAGAATTACAGGCTGTTATTATGACCCAATTGCTTTTTTCTGATTAGTAGTTTCCTCCTTTTTGCAAAGGGGTGATTTGGACTAACAACTCAATGGGTTGTAATGCTTTCTTCACAAATATTACTTTTAGGAAAATTAATATCACAAATATTTTCATCTTTGTGTAGTAGAGCTATAAAATGACAGAACTGACCAACAAGAAGGCTGGGTCCTCAAACTATTTTATCACAGACTTTATTTGTGAAAATGAAAGAAGTTTTGAAATGAGCATAGTGTCTTTGAACAGTTACTCTGTATGACCCCATCAAATGGCATCTCAGCTCTTACTACTCTAACTCTCAGGTGGAGCAGAAAATGATAACAGAGACATTTCAAGAGCAGAATTTACTGTTAGACGCAGCCCATGCCAGCATCACCGGTGAACTCCAAACTGTTCAGAATGATAGAGCCCAACTCCAGACACACCTGTAAGCAAACCAGTGCCATGAGCAGCTTTTGCTCTCTCCTTTGTGATCCCTGCCCTTAATGAAAGTATCTAGTTTCCCATTTGTGAGCCAATCACAGGGATAAAGATTCTGCCCTGTGGTAACTGTTGTCAGGTAGGAGTTATGTTCCATTAAAAACATTTATCTGGCCTGGAGGTGGGCGGTGCACGCCTTTAACCCCAGCACTCTGGGTTAAAGACAGGCAGCAGAGACAGGCAGATCTCTGTCTCTGAGTTCAAGGCCAGCCTGGTCTACAGAGTGAGTTCCAAGACAGAGAGTACTCAGTAAGTTCCTATGAGTACTCTGTCTCTGAAGAAAGAAAAAACCGAGAGAGAGACAGAGAGAGAGAGAGAGGGAGGGAGGGAGAGTGGGAGAGAGAGAGAGAGAGGGAGAGAGAGAGGGAGAGAAGGAGAAAGAGAGGAGAGAGAGGAGAGAAAGAACATTTATCATCTGGGGCCAGCAGTACTGGATGACCCTTGGTTCTCTTCCTCCAGAGACCATTTAATCCTTGAGCACAGTCAATGTCTCCAGAAAGCGCAGGATGCTGAAAAGAGGACAACAGTGCAAAAAGAACTTCTGGAGTCAACTATTGCACGCCTCCGAGGTGAACTGGAAGCATCGGTGCAGGAGAAGAAGTCGCTGCTAAAGGAGAAGGAGAGGTTTCAGCAGGAGGTAGGAGCAGCTGTCCCTCCTAGTTGAGGGCTAGAATGGTGTTTCACAGTCGTAGTCGGGCAATGCTGAGCTTCAATAAAGATATGCCTGTTCTTCAGCATGTAGTCTGCCAACTACAGCATGCTCTTGCTACAGCACTAGTGTCAACTGATAGCTCACACACCCTCCTGTTAGTCATGGGGTCAGATGCAAAACACCCATTTCTCTAAAGGAAGTGGGTGAGTGAGAGTTTAAGGACACAGCCTGTCTTTGAGTTAGGAGGAAGGTAGCAGGATCTGATATGCAGGCCCTGTGTCACTTGTGAAGTCTGTCCTGTCTCACAGAAGCCCTGTTGACCCCTTTTCTGATGGGCTGTGCTACTTAGGCAGTGTAGGTATTAATTGATGCTGTCACCTGCTCTTGTAAACCTGTGTCATCTAAACATTGATCCATTTCTTTTTCCCACCTGCATAGGTTAGCAAAACAGAAAAAGAAGTAGCCAAAGAAAAATGCAATTTGGAAAAGGAATTAGCTAAAAGCAAGGTATTGGGTTTTAATTATTGATATTTCTTTTATTCTGATCCTCTGTGTTGCTGCTAACTGTGTCAGTGTATTTAATAAATAGGGTAATTTTACTGATGGTCAAGATGGGGGAGGGGCACAAAGCCAATGTCACTTAGGGCCTTCTAGCGCTCTGTGAGGGGAGAGGTGTTGCTTGTTGAGCATTTGGAGTTTGCCCCTGTAAGCCATCACTGCCTCTATTCCTGGTGTTCACTGAGTACTTGGTCAGAAGTCCCCTGAGACTTAGTTAGCTAATGGGTCTAGAGAAGGCAAAGAGTGGCCACTGACACTGCTTACTGTTATATGTAAAAGCAAGCTTGGCTTGTATATCATAAGTTCCTATGAGTACTTGCCACTTTATCTTTGAGTTATCCTTCCATTTTTCTTTAGTTGATATGTTATATTTTACATCCTTAGGGAGTAGCTTACGGGTAACTTGGTATGTGCAGCAGATTATAGTAAATAAGGATCATGAGCACTTCCACATCCTCACTTTAGTGACTTTTTGTAGTTGTAGATTTCATACTCTAGACAGTTTGAAGAGTACCATAGATCATATTACCCAATGATTGCCCTACTGTGCTGTCAAAACCAGGATCAGCCCCTCCCACCCACACACTTGTGTTTTGGTAACTTAACTTCATTCCATTAATGCTTCCCATTGCCCTTTAGTCTCTAATGATCACTGTTCCACTCAGTTCTAGGAGATTGACTCTAGTTTTTATGAATGAGTGAAAACAAGTAATTTGCATCTGCCTAATTTCAATTAACATTATGACTTGCATTGATTTACTTGCTTATCCTTATGATAGTTTTGTTAGGACATTGGGATGAATGAGTTTTTGTTGTTTTGAGTCTAAATGTTTCCGGCTGAACTTTTAAGATCAGCTTTTCCAGTTTAGTAAGAAAGGAAAACTGCAATTTTGGTAGGCTGTACACTAATTTTATACATTAATTTGGAGAGCATTACAATTTTAATACTATATATGCCACATGTGTGACTTTGTGATTTCTTTCTGTCTTTGCTTGGTCTTGTATAAGCTGACTAAGAACTTGTGCTGTAATGTTGTCTAGAAATGGTGAGGGTAGGCATTCTTGTGATATTAGTTTGTCACATTGTCATGTGAGCTATAGGACTCTGGTAAATTTCCCTCATGAAAGTAAGGAAATTCCCTTCTATGCCTTAGAGTTTGGGGGAAATTTTAGTTGTACTATTCTGAATTTTGTCAAACGTTTTATCTGGAAGTATTGAAATATCTTAGGGATTGTGTCCTTGACTTTACTATTTATATTATATATTACATTCATTAATTTAAAATGCTTTCCTCCCCAAAAGTTACCTTATATTCCTTAGTCAGGCTAACATTACCTGGTCATTTTATATACACCTTTTGAATGTTGTTGGCCTGATTTGTTGAGTTTTTAAAATATGTATTCATAATAGATATTGTTTTATGATTTTATTTTTCTTGTGTTAACTTTGGTGTTGGTGTCAAGATAATATTACTCTCTTAAAATGATATTTGCAAATATTTCTTCTCTTCCTATTTTTGGCTAAGTTTTTTGAGGGCCTCATAACAGTTCTTCATTAAGTGTTCTTGTATTTATTAGTGAAGTCATCTTGTTATAGACTTTGCTTTGTGGGAAGTTTGGTTTTTTTTCTGTGTTACATTATTAGTGATTCAACCTTCTATTGTAGGTCTCTTTTGAATTTCTCACCCCTTTCTCTTCTCCTTTTTGGGGTTTTTGTTTTACTTTTGAGTCAGTTTCAATAGATTGGTTCTTTGTAGGAATGTGTCCTTTCAACCTAGGGTATTGAACTTGGCATACAATTGTCATACATATTTATTTCTATATGATCAGAAGTAATGTTCTCTATTTCACTACTGTCTAGTAATTTGTATCTTCTCTATTTTTCCTTGGTTAATCCAGCTACCTGCTTTTTGGTTTCTGTTATATTCCTATACTTTATTTAATTTGTGCTCTAATATTTATTATTGTCTTTTGTTTGCTTTGTGTTTAACCTGTTCTTTGATTTCTAGTTTAAGATAAGCTGGGGTCATTGATTTAAGAAATATTTCTTTTGGACTGGACTGATGGCTCAGCCACTAAAGGCTAGGCTCACAACCACTAAGTATTCCTTTTTTGGAATATAGATGTTTCCAGGAATGAAAGTTCCTCTCTAAACCGGCTTCACTGCATTCATAAGTTCATTGTGATGTGCTTTCATTTTCAGTCATCTCAAATTATTCCTTAAGTTCTCCCACGATTTCACTTTTTTTGAAACATTGGTTGTTTAGAAATGTGTTGATCTCCTCATATATATGAACTTTCCCAAATGGTTTTTGCTTTAATTTTAATGTTGTTATAATTTGAATGAGAGCATACTTTGCTTGATTTTAGCCCTTCCTAATTTATTGATAGTTGCTTTATGACCTAACATATGATCTATCCTAAAGATTATTGCATGTGTATTTGAGAAAAGTCTGTAGTCTGCCCTGTGGGGGAATTGTTCTCTTAGGTCTTGTTAGTTAATGGTGTTGTTTAAGTGTTCTATTTGCTCATGAGTCTTTTGTCTTCTCCTATTTAGTATTTCATGTGTGAGATATGAGATCTCTGTCTGCTGTTTACCTCTCTACTCAATTCTGTTCTCTTTTTTTGACTTCATATACAATGTTTTTGGGGTTCTCTTTTTACATGAACATATAGTTATATAAATATTATATTTTGATGGTTAATGCTATTTTCCATATGAAATGTGGAAAATAGTTAATAGTGTTGCTCAAGGCTTCTGTTTGCTCATGGATCTTTTGTTTTTTCCTATTTTATCTCAATTTTTAATCTAATATTAATGTCACCAACTAAGCTATTTTCAGATTGTTGTTTATATGGCAGATATTTTCCCATCCCCTAACTTGCTCTTTCTGTGTGACTCTAAAGTCCTTCTTTCAAAAATTGTTGCATCATTAAAATTTTTCATTTTGCCTCCCTCTGCTTAAAAAAAACTTCTTTTTATATGTATTGGTATTTTGCCTGTGTGTATATAAGTGTATCACATGTTTGCAGTGCTGAGTTGGCCAGAAGAGAGTGCCATATCCTTATGAACTGGAGTTATAGATGATTGTGAGCCACCATGTGGGTGCTGGGAATCTAACTTAGGTTCTCTGGAAGAGCAGCTAGTGCTTTTACTGCTGAGCCTTCTCTTCATCCCAATATTTCTGCAGTTTACTTTTTGCTTTTGTGCTTTGTTACTCTGTTTCTTAATTATTTTCTTCTTTCGCTTTGTGAGTCTATTGCATTGTTTTAACTCTCTTATTGCTTCCTTTATTATCCTTTTTGGCTTTGCAGGTAAGAAAATTTTACAACAAAAAAATATGGGGATTGGAGGTATGGCTCAGTTATTAAGAGCATGCCTTCCTCTTGCAGAGGACCAGGTTCAGTTTCCAACACCCACATGAGGGCTCAGAACCATCCATAACTCCAGTTCCAGGGGATCTGATTCCCTCTTGGGCCTCTGTGGGCACCAAACATGCATGTGGTAGGTACACTTTACCCTTTATTTCTTATGTAGATTCCAGTTGTCATCCACTGCCCATTTACTTAAGCCTCAAGAATTCCCTTTACTTTTCCATGTAGATCTTGTTTTCTAGCCCCAAAGTCTGTACACACAACACAGGCGGGGACTTTGGTAAATTACTTTAATTTCAGTGAGATTTGAATGCACCACAGCCTCAGGGTTATGCTTAAGCCAGAAAAGTCCTTTGTGTGGATTATTACAAGTTTTTGTTTATCTGGAAATACTCCAATATTTTTATTATTGTTAAGGGTTGGTTTTGCTGGATTTGTAATTCATAGTTGAGGATTTTTCTCCTGAAATTTTTAATACCTTACACCTCTCCCTTCTGCCCTTGAAAGACAGCTGTCATCCTCATGGTTATACCTGGTACCTGATGAGCCCTTTTATGACAGCTTTTAGGGTTTTCTGAATTTGGCTTTCAGCATTTTGATGATTTGGCAATGTAGACATGCCTTCAAGTTTTAGAGCGTTGATCTACCTAATTTTGAGAGTGTACAGAGCCTCAGAGTCTGTCAGAGGTGGGCTTTGGAAGCCTTCTCACATCGGACCATGTGCCCGTGTTGAGACCCTGTGCATACACATTACTTTGTAGAGCTTTAGCAATTTGTCAGTATTCTTCAAAGCTTCTAATGGCGGTTTCATTCCATATGTTTATCTTTTGGATTTTCTGGTTAGTCTAATTTTTTTGTCTAATTCCTAAGAAGTAACTGCAACTTAGCCAATTACCTCTAATCGTTCATACATATGTGTCTAGAAGAAAGCTTTTTGTATGAATAAATTCCAAGTCATCCCTAATTAAGGCAGTCTTGTTTGGGAAGTCATCCAGAGAAGCACCAGACAGATTGTCCTGGTTAGTTTTATGTCAGCTTGACACAACTCATGCCACCTAAGAGGGAACCTCAATTGAGAAATTGCCTCCTATGAAAGTTGGCTGTTATCAAACAAGCTAGTAGAGTATTTTCTTAATCAGTGACTGATGAAGGAATCTCCAGCCCATTGTGGGTTGGGACACTGTTGGGCTTTTGGTTCTGGGTTTTATAGAAATCATGTTGATCAAGCCATGGTGAGCATCTGTTAAGCAGTATCCCTCCATGACCTCTGCGTCAGCTCCTGCCTCCAGTTTCTTGCCCTGTTTGAGTTTCTGTCCTGACTTCCTTTAATGATGAACAATGATGTAAAAGTATAAGCAAAATAAATCCTTTCCTCCCCGACTAGCTTTTTGGTCATAATGTTTCATCACAGAAATAATAACCCTAACTAAGGCACAGATCATATCACAGTAATGCTCTGGGAATGTTTTGAAAAAGTAACAGCTATGCCAGACTTAACTCTTACTGAGCTGGTAGTCTGATGACTCTCAAGGCTACATCTCTGCTGGAGAAAGGAAGATAAGAATAGAGCAAATATAAACAATACAGATCAATTTCAGCTATGTCTTTTAATAAGCATGGCATAGATTACCTTTGCTAGTTTCCAGAGTTCTGAAGTTCACTGTGACTATTTTTGCTGCTACAGGAAAGAATTTTTGAAGTTCCTTGCTTCTTGTACATCACTGATGTCACTTCTCTGGTCACATCTTTTGATAGACTCTATTTTTTCCTTTGGATTGTGTTAGTACTTTTGTTGAAAAGTAGTTGATCATAGATATTTAGATTTCACTGTAGACTTTGCTATGTTTCATTGATTATGTGTTTTCTTTTTGCTACTTTGAAAATCTTGGCTATCTATTCTTATAATTAAATAGACTTCTATTAGCTTTAGGATATTTTAATATTTTTATTTTTGAAGTTAAAATACGATGACATCATTTCTACCCTCCCTTTCAACCTCTCCCATAAACCCCTCCTTGCTCTCAAGTACATGGCCTTTTTAAATTGTTGTTACATGTTTGTATAACAATGACTTATATAAGTAAATGAATCTCATTATTGGGGAAGGGCATTTAAGGTAGCCTCTCCACTATTGCTTAGATTGCCAGTTGGTGTCATCCTTGTATGTTTCTGGAAATATCCCTAGTGCCAGATATCTCCTCAAACCTATAATGGCTCCCTCTATTATGGAATCTCTCATCCTGCTCTCCTCTATAAAGTAACAGTTGGAGAATATAAATATGGGCATCGATTCCACTACATTTCACATGCTAAGCAAGCATCTACCATTTGAGCTAATTCCATCCTAGAGCCTTCATCCAGTGGCTGATGGAAGCAGAGGCAGACACCCACAGCTAAACACTGAACTGAACTCCTGGAACCCAGTTGCAGAGAGAGAGGAGTGATGAACAAAGGGGTCAAGACTGGGCTGGTGAAACCCACAGAAACAGCTGATCTGAACAAGGGGGAGCTCATGGACCCCAGACTGATGACTGAAAGGCCAGCATAGGACTGATCCAGACCCTCTGAATGTGGGTGTCAGTGAGGAGGCCTCGGCAATCTATGAGGCCTGCAGTAGTAAATCAGTATTTATCCCTAGTGTACAAATGGACTTTGGGAGCTCATTCCACAGGGAGGGATGCTATCTCCGCCTGGACACGTGGGGGAGGGCCTAGGCCCTGGCCCAGATGATATGACAGACTTTGGGGATCCCCCAGGGAGGGCCTCACCTGGGGGATTGAGTTTTTAAAATGTATATTTGAGTTTTTTAAATGTGTATTTTTATTGACATGTTTTATATGGTTTATCTAATATAGTCTATTGATGTGGTAAATTATACCAGTAGTAAATAGTATATACTAACATGACAATATTTTGTGGAAGATTTTTTGCATCTATACACAAGCTTGAATTGATAAATACTAGAAAGGACGTAACTACTAGTAAAGATGCATTGCTTAGTTCTTCCTGTAACAACTAGAGGAGTAACAGGTAGATTGTAAGAGCCAGAAGATAGGATCTCACAGAGACTGGCAGCATACACAGGCCTGCTCAGGTTCAAGCCAAACAGCTTCCTATCACTAAGGGGGAAATTGGACATGGACTCAGGCTCCTAACCAAGAAGCCATCTGTAATTGATATCTTCTGGTAAAGGAAAAGTTATTTTTCTCCAAAGGAATCTCACTGGGTGCATTAACCACACTTCAGGATGGGGACCCATGCTCAGAGGAAATGGTCAGCACAAAACAAACTCAATAGTGTTTCTGTAAACTTTTTGTCTCATTATGCTTTGTTTGGGCATTTATTGTCTTATTGGTCTTCTGCTTGTTTATTTTGACTTGTGTTTTGTGTGGACTGTTGCATATGTTTCTTGGTTTTGTTTTTTAAAAAGAAAAAGAGTTTGGAGTTGGGTGGGAGGGGAAGTGGGGAAGATCTGGTAGAAGTAGGGGGAGGGGAAAAGCGTGATCAAAATAATTTTTTCAATAAAAACAGTGAAAGTTGAAAGAAAATAAAAATCTGTTTTAAGCATCCAAGAACTATAAAGCAGATTCATCATAATCCCACTCTTTGAGAAGAGAAATGTGCATAGACTGCCTTCCAATTTTCTTTTTGTTTTTGTTTTTGTTTTGTTTTTGTTTTTACGAGACAGGATTTCTCTGTATTGTTTTGGAGGCTGTCGGCCCAGCCCGGCCTCAGGCTCACAGAGATCCGCCTGCCTCTGCCTCCCGAGTGCTGGGATTAAAGGCGTGTACCACCACCGCCCGGCCCAATTTTCAATTCAACTCCTATTTTAAAATAAAATCTTCTCATTTAAAATAATTTTTCTCCTTTTCTTTTCAAAGGTAGACATCAATGTGTTGAACCAAAACCTGCAGAGTCTCGTGGAAGAAAATAAGCACCTGACAGAAAAAATGGCTTCTCTTGAACATCACAGAGCCACTTCTGACTACCATGGGGTGGGTATAAAAAGGTCAGTCTATAGGAGGAAATTAAGACAGCTACCCATGACTATCATAAGTGATCTGTAATGCTGACAAGCACTAATGTACCTGATGTATAAAAATGCATCCTTTACATACACTACAAGGAAGAAACTTGTATTTTTTACCTGTTCTTTCCCTCCTTTAAGCAGTCAGTAATGTATGATTTCTAAAACCTATTTGATAAGGTCAGTGCAGTGTGAGTGTCTCCAAGTGAAGAGGACTACAGAGATTCTACTAAGAAGCGAATACTTCTCTTGTGTACTTGACTATTGGAAGAATGATTAGCGCTATTTAAGAGCATGCAAAGAAGTCCTTAGATTTTACAGAATACCCCAATGTCCTTTTCAGTCTGAGATTATTTTTTTTCCAAAGCCTGTCATCACCTGGTTATTACTTCAGCTCTGAAGAATCAGAGGGACTAAACCTAAACCTTTTTTTGTTTTCATGGCTTTTGAGCCAGGCTGTCTTGCTATCAATTTTGCTTATGCCTGAGATGAGCCTCAGCTTCTTAACCTGTCAAAATGAGGATAATAATACCATTACTATTAAAGGTGTTTGGGGATTAAGTTAATAAATGTAAAGCGTGTAGCAGATAGTTTCAGCAAGTTTTGAAATTCTTAGTTTCTCTGGCTACTGTGGGCAGTGGGAAGTCTGTCAGTGCCTATCAACCCATTAGTTGAGATTGTCTGGTTCCAGGATTAAGTATCCAGTCATGCCCAATGCTTATTGTTCAGCCCACATCTGCTGGCTTAATTTCCTGAACCACTGCCATGGCCAGTTCTGTGACCTCTTCCTACTAGTGATTTTGGTAGATTTATCAGTTTTTGGTCAGTATTGATTCTTTCCTTTCTTCATACTCTTGTTGCTTAAGGTCTCCTAGTGATGACTTTCGTCTCAGTTATGCCTTGAGTTCTGTGTCTACCTAGAAGCTTTTCCATCAAACCATCAGAGAAGTGTTTTAGTAAAACATAGGAGTCTGAACTGTGAAGCTGAGATGTTATGATTTGTCTTATCAGTTTTGCACTATCACTAAAACTATTGCTAGTTAATGCTAGCAATACATTTTTGTTCTTTTGGGACTTAAAACTTAAAATTCTTAGTAATGGGTAACTTGTAGTATAACCCCTCACCAGTCTTTAGAGGTAATATTTGGAGTATATTGCATCTATAATGTCACAGACTTGAAATTAGACAAACCTGGTTTTAGACCCTGGTTCTCATTGCTGTGACCTAACCTGGCTGCAGCATTTAGAGGATCTTTTCTGTGGGATTCAACTGGCATGCTGTGTATAACAACCTATTACCACCCCCCCATCTCCGCTTACTAGAAACTGACCTATTCATGCATTTGCCTTCACTTTCTAACCTTGTGGTGTTGTCTGCCTTTACTCCCTTGATTAATGCAAGGCTCCCAGGGTTGTAGACTTGAGTGTCAAGTGCCTATTGCAGAGCTTACTATGCAGTGTGCATGAATAAACATTACTATTATTTTTCCCCACATTCTCTAGTTTTAGGATGCTCTAGTTTGCTTTTCTATTGCTGTGATAGTGATGAACATATAAGTAGTGATAAAACACTATGACCAAAGGCAACTTGAGGAGGAAAGGGTTTATTTCATCTTAACAGTTTATTTACACTTTCATCACAAAAGGAAGTCAGGGCAGGAACTCAAGGCAGGAACCTGGAGGTGGGGACCAAAGCAAAGGCCAAGGAGGAATACTGCTTTCGGGCTTGCTCAGCTTGCTTTCTTTTTTTGTTTTTCGAGACAGGGTTTCTCTGTATTGTTTTGGAGGCTGTCGGTCCAGCCCAGCTTCGAACTCACAGAGATCCGCCTGCCTCTGCCTCCCGAGTGCTGGGATTAAAGGCGTGCGCCACCACCGCCCGGCTCAGCTTGCTTTGTTATACAACCCATGGCCACATATGCAGGGTGGCACTGCCCCCAGTGAACTGAGCCCTCCCACATCAATCGTTAATCAAGAAACTGTGCTGTAGACTTGCCTATTGTCAGTCATAAGGAAGCAGTTTTTCAAGTGAGGTTTTCTCTTCATAGATGGCCCTACTTTGTGTAAAGCTGACAAAAAAATGAACCGGCACAGAGGTTTATTTCTGCCATTTCAATTTCTAGCAATGTAGAGTTGAGTCCATTACTATGGGCACTTACATAGGAGTCACAGTAAGAAAAGGGAAGGAAGGCCACCATTCCTGAGCCTATACATCCCTAAATAAAAGTAGCAAATATAAATAAAATTAACTATGCGTTAGGACTTTGATGAAGTAAAATTAAATTACTTTAATACATTATTTAATTTTAACATTTTATTTAAAATAGATTCTTTTCTCACAAAATATATCTTAATTATGGTTTCCCCTCCCTCTCCTCCTCCCATTTCCTTCCCACATCCCCTCCCGTCTAAATCCACTCTCTTTCTTTCATTAGAAAAAAAAAAACAGGCTTCTAAGAGATATTAAGATACAACAAAATAAAACATAAGATAAACAAGAATTACCACATCAAAGTTGGACAGTACAAACCAGCAGAAGAAAAAAAAAGCCCAAGAGAAGGTACAAGACTCAGAGGCCTACTTGTTTTTACACTTAGGAATCCCATAAAAACATTAAAGTTAATAATCTATACACAGAGGCCCTGGTACAGGCCCTGTGTGTGCTGCAGTCTCTGTGAGCTCAAATGGACGCTGACCATGTTGACTTAGAGGGCCTTGTTTTCATATTGTCCTCCATCTCCTCTGGCTCTTCTGCTGTCTCTTCCTCCTCTTCCATAGGATCCCCTGATCTCTGAGGGGGAGGGATTTGACAAAGAGATCCCATTTAGGACTGAATGTTGTGAGGTCTCTTACTATCTGTGTGGGTTTCTGCATTTGTTCCCATCTGCTACAGGGGAGGCTTCAAGGATGCTCTCCAGCATGTGTGTAACTAAATGTCAAAGTTAATTCAATCTGGTGTTTTATTTTCAATCTGTATCATATTTTAAATAAATGTATTCTTATAAAGTAACTTTACAAGAGTATAATATCCCACTGGTTTTGTTTATTCTTCTAACAGCTTCCATTAACTTTCTAGTATGTAACCTTAAGGATCTGCATTTAGTTTCAAAAACTGTAAGAAAATACCTTAGAAAACAGTTTTCTGTGTATTTGTCTCAGCCTTCAGTCAGTCAACATGAAGAGATTTATTTGGGTTCATAATTTGGCTGTTTCAGTCCATGGTTAGTTGGTTAATTGTTGCTTTTGGGCCTTTGTAAGGCAGAAATCTTTATGGGGCATGCGTGGCAGAGGAGCTGATCCCCTCTGAAAAGACAGAGAGGCCCCAGGTCCTTGTTCAAATGTCACATCCCAGTGGACTAACATTCTCCCATCCAGCCTCACTTCTTAAAGGCTCTGCTGCCTCCCAGTGGTACCCATGGCTAGTAACCACAGCTGTTTCCCAGTAGTACTCATGGCTAGTAATCACACACTAAACACAGCCTTTGTGGGGCACATTTCAGTTCTGAGATATGGTACTGTTCGTCCTTGCTAACTTATATTTTTTTTTAAGATTTATTTATCTATTATATATACAGTGTTCTGTCTGCATGTATGCCTGAAGGCCAGAAGAGGACATCAAATCTCATTACAAATGGTTGTGAACTATCATGTGGTTGCTGGGAATTGAACTCTGGTCCTCTGGAAGAGCAGCAAGTGCTCTTAACCTCTGAGCCATCTCTCCAGCCCCTAACTTATCTATCTTAAGATAATCTTTTTATAATTCCATCTTGGTTTTCTAAGCACTGTTGTTTTTGTGTGCCAAAAACTATATATCCTAACAGACTAAAAATTTTAATATTCTAAAAACTTTTGTGAGTAGTAAAAAGCTATATTATAACAGATACTATGATTTTTCTTTGTATGCTGTTTGTCAAGTAATTCTCCAGTTTTTGCTTTGGTCTCTGTCGTTAATAGTCTTTAGGATAGCACCAAGGTTATCTAAGCAAACACTAATCTCATTTGTGTTCTCCACAAGTCTGAGGTGTTCATTTATTTGAGTAATGTTAATTTATGTTCTTCCATTATTTAAAGTGCAGAGATAGTCTAATAACCTATAAACAGGAACTTAAGTAAGTACCTAACATTCTTATTAATTATTTAAAATTAAAATATAATTACATCATTCCTTCTCTTTCTTCCCCTCCAACCCCTTCCATGTGCCCTCCCATCCCACCTTAACACCCTCTCAAATGGATGGCTTTTTTCTTTGTTAGTTTCATATATATCCATAAATATGAAAACATAACCCATGACATCTTTTTTAGTGTGTTTTTGTGTATTTTATTTTAGGGCTGACCACCATGTGCTGGATGACCAGTTAGGGGGTTCATTCCTGGTAATTCTCCCTTTCTCAGCAATCATTAATTGTCTGCAGTTCTTGTTTAGAGGTGGAGCCCCATGAAATTTCCCCCTTCTGAGTTAACATCTCCATTGATATTGTCATTGTTCAGATCTTATTTAGGCAACCATATTGTTAAGGTATTATGGGTATAGCTTCTGTGTCATTTCTAGGAAACATAGTCTTAACAGAGACTACCATGTTCTCTCTTACAACCTTTCTGCCCCCGAATTCTGTGATGTTCTCTGAGCCTTAAGGTGTAGGAGTTGTGTTGTAGATATATCCATTGTGTCTGGAGTCCCCCAAATCCATTGACTTCTACTTACAGCTAATTGTAGTTTTCTGTGACAGTCTCTAGTTACTGTAAAGAGAAGCTTCTTTGATGAAGGATGAGAACTGCTCTTATTTGTGGCTATAATGATAAGTTTTAGAATGTGATTAGGAATTATGTTGGTCTAGGAAAGTAGTGGCACTGCTTCTGAGGCCCATGACCTCCCTAGGTCTGTTGGCTGACTGGGTTCCTTAGTACCAGGCATGATATTCCTCCCATTAGTGGGCTGTGAATCCAATAGACTTGATTACCACCATGATATGGGTGCCACTATTACGGCTTCAGGGATATGTTGCCATACTTTTTGTTGTTATAGTTCATAAGCATCACCTATGGATATGACTGTTTATTGCTTCCCTTTCTTGGCACCTTATGTAGTATCTTTTTGGTACTTTCATAAAGTACCAAAGATTTAACTCAGATCTTTCCAGTTGTGGGTCAGGAGTATGTGGTGTCTTTAGCAAAAGGTACTTCAACTTCTGAGACACAGTTTCTTTAAACTGTGGTAATTAAAGGCTGCTCTTCTGTCAGAGGTGTGGTCATTGTTCCTAAAAATTTTCAAGGTCTTCTTCAGACACCTTATAATCACTATTTCAATTTACCAGACATTGGTTGGCACCTGCCTAGAAAAGGATTAACTAACAAATCAGAAACAAACAAACAAAAAAAGGAATGCAGTACAAACGACAGCACACTCACACTCTGGGACTCTTAAGACTTTGTGTCTTCATTAGCAGGCTCTGACTATGCTGCCTGTCAACAAAACGATGTATTGTCTAGGGGAGGTCTTCAAGGCAGAGGAAGTTGTAAGTAATGTGAAAGTATTTCTGTAGAAATAGCAAGGGTATTAACAGCTGTTTTAAAAGGGAAGTGCTAACCACTCTGTGTGTCAAAAGTAATAATATGTGTGCTTGTTTTATCAGTTTGCTCAGCAGAAAGTGGAGAAAGCCTTGGAAAAAATTACTGAGAGTAAAAATAAACTAGCCTATGAAAAGGGGAAACTTCAGGTATGAGATTTATCTTCAGATTTTTGTCTGATGCTTAAAATAGAAATTGTTGGATTAAATATTGTTGAACTTAAGAAAAAGTAGCTCTGTCATTTACTAACTCTATAGCCTCTGAACCTCCCTGACTTTATTTCTTCATTACCATCCAAGTAACTTCTGTTCATAGACTAGTAGTCTAATGACGAAACCACAGCCAATTCTGTGACCATCTGAAGCATTAGTGCAGCCATTTTATGCATGGCCATTCTGTGAGAAGATGGAGAACCTAGGTGTTGTGGGTCTGGGGAATGATTGTAGCACAAGGCCATAGGCTTGAGTCTTATACTGAGTAGTGTGATGGGATGTGAGTGAATGTGCAGGTATTAAGCTTTTGTTTTGTCCCCATGGTACCCACACAGCAGGAAGCTTGCTACTGATGTTGCTGAGCCTGATTTAGACCAACCCCATTGGAAATACTAAGCACTAATTTGTGAGTTCTACGTCTTAGATACACATTAGAATCAGATGGGTTTTTTAAAAAATCCCAACAGTATAAATGTATATTTACCATTCCTTTAAATACATCTAATTACAAAAAAATAGATTGGAGAACCCATAAGAGAGAATGATAGGTGATAAGTAAAATAAATAAATAAATAATGGTAGAACATAGGGTGTTAGATAGGTTCATAGTCAGAGAAAGGTCTTTCAAGTTGTCTGCATGTTTAATTTTTTTTGTAATACATAAGAAGAAAAATTCTCTTGACTGTAATCCTAATAAAAGCAATTAAAACAGAATTTAAGTCCTAGGCCTAATACTTTGTAAAGCTCCCCAGGTGAAGCCAGGCATGCTGGAGTATACCTCTAATCCAAGCATTCAAGGGCAGGAGGTAGGAGAATGAATGATGGGGTCAGCCCGAGCATAAGATCTTCTCTCAACAATAGTGAAAGATGCCATACATGAGGGGCAACTGGACTAAACAGCGTGAAATGAGGCCCACTTAGGCTTAGTACTGGACACCCGACATGTTGAGTAATCTCACTATAGGCTTGCTGAACATGCTCATATTAAAGGTAGCAGACAAAATGAGGCACAGAGCTGGAAGGAGGCAAACTGAAAGATTGTTGATAAGAGTTGTGCTTATGGAATGGTTCTAGCTTCGGTTCTCAGTGCCACAAACCAAACTGTAATAAAAAGATTGACTATTTATAACTCTAAAGCTCATTTCAAGTTATAAATGAACTACCACTATAGATATGTCATAGTTTATTTCAATTTTACAGTGTGTACTAAAAAATCTGGGAAATATAGGGAATGGATATTTATGTTACAGTGTAAACAGGTTAAAAGAGAGCTCTTTTAATTTTTTGACTGTCTGAATTTATATAGTATTAACAGTATTAGTATGTATATAGACATATCACATATAATAAATACCAATTATATATTATGTAGTACATATTCAGACCAATTGAAATGGTATGAGCATCTGACCATGGCCTGATCCTGATGTCCCCAGATTTACTGATAAGCTGGTCACAGTGTGGTTTTAAGGCTCATGAAATTACCAGGCTTGAAGGAGCAGTGTTCATTTGCTTCTGGCCAGTGCTTCTGTATTCCTTCCAATTTTAAATATCCTGAGTAAGAATTTCTACCAAATGAGAAACTCAAAAGATGTACCTTTGATGAAAGTATGCTATCAGTAAATTTCAGGGCATTTCATTGTTTCTCAGTGGCTACAATACGAGTCCTAAGGAGGGAGTATAAATTGTTTTTATCCCATAAAATAGTCATTTGACTTAAGAACTCACAGTAATCCTTCTGCCTCTGGCTCCTTAGTACTGAGATAACAGGTATGTACCACTACACCTGGATTTAGGAGTTAATTTTCAAATGCAACTCAACATGTAAGAATTCTACCTATTTAACTTTTCTAGTTTTCTTTGAGCAAAACACAAAACTGTCACTTTTTTTTAGATTGCCACTTCTAATTGTCCATATTCAAAAAAAGGTTTTGAATACCAGGTATCACAATCCACTCAAAATTGAAATTAATCTACAGGACATCTGCACTGTTTTATTCATTATCATGTCCATTCGGATTTTCCTTAGGCCACAGAAATCAGAAATATTATCTTGGCACATTTACACAGCTGTAACCCGTTTTTAGCAGTGTTAAGACAAAATTGTTTGCAAGATTAGGAAAGTGCAGGACTTTTTTTTTCAAGTTTCAGGTGTCCTCTAATTTTTTAAAATTTATGACATCTTCCCCTTGGAGATTAGGCTTACTCATTGTTGTTCTATTTTCCTTGTAGATAAAAGTTAAACAGCTAGAAGAACAGCTCCATTCGTTTACTGAAACCAGGTTGCAGAACGACCATCTGCAGAAACTCAACAAGGCTTTAGAGGTCAAACATGCTCAGGTGTGATGTGTCTGAGAAACTGAACAAGGCTTTAGAGGTCAAACATGCTCAGGTGTGATGTGTCTGAGAAACTCAACAAGGCTTTAGAGGTCAGACATGCTCAGGTGTGATGTGTCTGAGAAACTGGATTGCAGTCAGGTGCTGTTACAGTGCTGCAGTTTTTAAGGCATTTCTTGGTGCCTTTCTCCCTACCTCCCCAAATAATCCTAGGAAGATGAAGGCTTTCTCTTGATTCAGTTTAAGCTTCTGATGAGACAGAAGGGGAATTCATAAAGATGTCTTCCACAAAATTAGACCATTCAACATGCTTAGTGTTTATGAATATAGCAGTTATTGAAATTTGTTGCAGAATAGAAAGCTATGCCTTTCAGAAGAAAATCGGTTGATCCATGATCACTCATAGAAGCACTGCTGTGAAATACACTTATGGGTTCTATAAGCTCATAGCTTTTTTTTTTAGTTCAAACCCTAACATTTTTTTTTTGCAAATGAGAGGAACAAATATCTTTGTTTTTGAATTGTAGGCAAACTCAGAACTGAATGTCAGCAAGGCATATCTGCAACAGACAGAAGCTCACCTGAAAGAGGTATTGATAGTGGGGGCCTTACTTGTCAGCACGGTGCCTGTAAGGACCGACACCTGTTGTAGGTCACATAACATTTCAATAAGAGTAAAGTTAAAGCAGAACATAGAAAGTGCTTAGTAAAGAACTTAACCCATGAAGATTTTACTTGAAGTAATTCAGTTCAGTGATTACAAGTCTACCATATATGTAAATTAGATCATTGTAAAAATCTTTAACTCTTAGTATACATGGAAAGCTCTGTGTCTATGGCGTTTGTGTACATATATCCCCAATAACCATGGAACTAGAATGTCTTCAAATGGAATCCTTATGAGGTTCTAACCAACTGATTTTACTGATGCATGGTGAGGTCACAGAGTTCTAAAGAGGCCCTCATTAGACTCTCCTGAGGAAGCTCGGGCTATAACCTGTTTCTTCATTTGGTCATAGACAATGGTGTGATCTTTTCATTCTTGCGGCCAACCAAGTATTACATTTTTCCAGTTTCTTCTGGAAAATTCTGCCATTTATCTTACTAAAGTGGATACTCCTTGAAACAAGTCTTAGGTTTGCTTGATTCTGGTACCTATAACTGGTGATGCCTCCAAAAAGAAGGAAATCTCCAGAGAGGCCCACATCTTCTAAATCCCTTGAGGGCTCAAGGCTTTATGTCAGTAATGTTAAGGAAAGAGCTCAAGCAGTTGCCTTGCCCAATGTCATTCCGAATTCGGCACGCCGAGTGAGCTTTGCACCTACCTTGCCCACTATGAGAATGTCTCAGGAGACTGGAGATTCCAGAATCTCCCTAAAGACTCTTTTAAATGCTATTAAAACCATGGAGGGAAGGTTGGAAGGCAAAATAGACATTCTTGCGTCAAGACCCTTCCTAAATGAGGACTCATCAACTTTTCTTAAACGAGATTCGGTAAGTGATGATAATCTTTGTACTATTTTGTAACATTCTGGGAACCTAGAGTTATTTTGGGATAAAGTTTTAGAAACAGTAGCATGTTTATCTGAAATTGTTATGTAGATCTATGAAAACTCTCATACTTAAAAAATTCTAGTGTTTATGCTTTTTGGATTTTATTATATCAATTATCCATTCATGTTTTATTTTTCTCTTCTGCCTTATCTTTTCTTCTTCTACTTTCCTGTTTTTAGACCCCTTCCTTCCATATACTACTATCTATACATTGATTTTACATTATTTAAGTTTAGATTTCACATATAACAGGAAGTATAATATTTTCCTCTTTTAGTCTCTTGTTTCATTTCATATGATGATATCAACTCCCATCTGTTTTATGACTAATAGCACAATTCCATTTTTTATGGCTGAATAAAAATGCATATGCATATCTACCACATTTCCTTTACTCTTTCATCTGTTATGGGACAAGGACTGGTTCCACATCTTTGCTATTGTGGATATTGCTTCAGTATTGTGGATGTGTAGGTATCTCTGTGGTTTGCTTAGATTCCTTCATGTATACACTCAGGAATGTTGTGAAGTATTATTTTAACTGAGCAAAGATGTGTTATATTTGTTTATGCTCTGAAATATTTAACTATGTGAAAGTATGTTATATTTTTATGCTACCTTTGTTAATGATATAAAGATGTTACATTTGTTTGTGCTGAATTTGTTAATTATGTAAAGATGTGTTGCTGTTTCATCTTGCCTGCCTACGACACCTGATTGGTGTAATAAAGAGCTGAACAACCAATAGCTAGGCAAAAAAAAAAAGGGCAGGGCTGGTGGGCAGAGAGAATAAGTTGGAGGAGAAATCCAGGCTCTAGAGAGAAGGAGAGAATGAGGGAGAAAGCTGGGATATGCCAGCCAGGCATGAGGCAGCAGGAATGGGAGATATACAGAAAAAAGGGTAAAACTTGATGAGGCAAAATGTAATGAAGAGTAACAGTTAAGTTATAAGAGCTAGGAAGAAGCGAGCCTAAGCTAAGGCTGAGCATTCATAACTAAGAATAAGTCTCTGTGTCATGACTTGGGAGCTGCTTGATGACCCAAAAGAAAAAGCCTGCCACACAGGAGTGGTAAAGCAGGTTTAATTTTTTTCAGAACATCCATGCTGCTTTCCATAGTGGGCGCACAAGCCTTAATTCCCACTAGTAGTATGAAAGGGTTTTGTGTTGTTGCATCCTCACACACTGCTTGCTGCCCTTTTCTCTTGATGATGGCCATTCCGACTGGGCTGAGATGCAGTCTTAAGGAAGCTTCAGCTTGCTTTTCTCTGATGACTGAGGGTGTTGAGTTTTTCACGCACTTATTGCCATTTTTCTTTCTTTTTTTTTTTTTGAGAACTGTATGTTCAACAATTTTGTCTATATATTGATCAGATAGTTTAGATTTTCTTTTTTAATTGTTTTGAATCTCTTACAAATTCTAAATATTAACCCCTGTCGTTGCTATAGTTGGCGATGATTTTCTCTCATTTTGTGTGTTGCCACTTCGTCACTCCAGTGATGGTTCCTTTCCTCTACAGAATCATGCTGTAATTCCTTTCAGCTCCATTTGTCAGCTCTTGGGATTATTTCTGAGCTACTGGAGTGAGTGCTGTTCATAAAGTTCTTGCCTGTGGCTATATCTTTTTATCATCTGGATTTATTGTGCGGGTCAGGGGACGGGGGAGTGCATGTGCCATGATATACATGTGAAGATCAGAGGACAAATTACAGGAGTGGGTTCTCTTTTACCATGTAGGTTCTACCTAGGGTCTCACAGCTCAAAGGCTTGTTTGAAAGTACTTTTACCTGCTAGGCCAGCTTGCCAGCTCTATCCCCATGCCTTGCACGTGTGCGTGTGTGTGTGTGTGCGCGCGCGTGTTTTATTTTTTACTTAAATCCATTTATTTTTTTTGAAAATTTGTACTGAGTACTGTTGATATTGTTTTGTCCCTTCCCTGTCCTTCCAACTCCTCCCATGCCTTCACTACTACTTCCTCTGAAATTCATGACCTCTTTAATTATCATTATTACATATGCTTCCACAGACACAGCTTGGAGTCCATTTAGTGTTGCTTGTATGTGCGTGTGTTTAGGACTGACTGCTTAGGATTGTGTAACTTTTTAGGGAGTTCTTCTATCCTCATGAGAGAAGTCATCAATTGCTTCCCCCATGTTTGTCTAGGAGTGGGTGAAGTGAGATTCCCCCCCATACACTTTGGCATGTTGACCGGTATTGTCATTGTGCAGTTCTTCTTTAAATGACCACATTGTTCAGGTTCAGTGTCATATAGAAGGTACTATAGGTGGCTATTGGAGTCTTTCTGTCTCTTCTGTGATGTTTCCGGTGCATAAGTATAGAAGTTGTGTTGTAGATGTATCAAGTGGGATTGGCACCCCACAGTCAATTGTGGTCTGTGTTTTGATCAGATGTGGGTTTCTGTAGTGGTCTCTATCTATCTTAAAAGTAGTATTTCTTGATGAGAGGTGAGTTTACTGTGGGATACTTATTCTGGTTGATGAAAATGGCAGTCGTGGTCTCTGTCTAGGATCCATGAACTCATCAGCCACAGGGAGTCAGCTGTCTTGATGTGCTTTCTCCACTGTTTTCCTCTAGAGGTTCCAAAGTTTTCGTGTTAAACTAAAGCCTTTTGAGTTGATCTCTGTGCAGATGGAGTGGTTTGGATCTCCTTTCAATCTTCAGCATGTGTAGATCATGCTTTCCTAGCTTCACTGGTTGAAGACTCTTGTATTTTATTTTCATCAATGTATGCTTCTGTCACCTTTGTAATAAAAAATCAGGTGACTATTTGTGCTAATTTCTTGGTCCTCTGTTTTATTTCATTGATCTGTATCTGTTTTTGTGACACCAGCATGCAATTTATTTTACTGTAGCTCTGTAGTATAATTTGAAAATAGCTATTGAGATATCTCTAGGTATTTTTATTTTCTTCAGGACTACCTTGCTATCTGAGATCTCAGGGGTTTACATAGGAATTTTATATTGTGTTTTCTAATTCTGTGGGAAATGCCTTAGAATTCTGATGGATATCCTGGAAATCTGTAGATTGCCTTTGATTAGATAGCTGTTTTTATAATATTATTGATCTGTGAGCATGGAAACTTTTGTCTTGTGTATTCTTCAAGTTCTTTTTTTAATGTAACCATTTTATTTTTTTGATTGATTGACTTGTTTATTTTTAGGCATGGTCTCAGCCAGGTAGCCCTGGCTAGCCTGAAACTCACTATGTAGAGCAGACTGGCCTTGAACTCACAGAGATCTGCTAGCCCCTGCCTCTGTGTGCTGGGATTACAGGCATGTACCATTGCACCCAGCTCGGTTTATTTCTTTAGTTTAAGTTTTCATTTTTTCTTCCTTGGTTACATTTATTCCTAGGTATTATTTTTAAGCTATTCTAAATAGGATTTTTTCCTAATTTTTTTCTCAGGGAGTGTGTTCATTATTGACACATAAGAAAGTGAGTGGTTTTCATAAGTTGATTCTGTATAGATGGGGCTGTAAGATCTGAAGGTTTTCTGGTGGGATCTCTATGGTCTTTAGGGTAGAAGACCTTTATTAGTTTCTCATTGCTGTGAAGAAGCAGCTGCTAAAATGAAGGTTTTCTTTGTTGCAGCGGCTCAGGGGGGAGTCTGTTCTGGTAGAGAAGGTGTGGTTGAGTCCTCACAGCAGGAGGACACAGCCAGGAGTCCTGGGAGACCTGGAATCAGAGAGCTGATGATTCTGTTCCATTCTTTTTCATGCAGTCTAGCTCTCCAGTCCTCCCTCATACCCTCACAGACATGTCTAATAGGTGATTTATGTGTGCGCATGTGCCCGTGCACACATGCCCACATGTTTGTATACATGTAGAGACCTGAGACTGATGTCTGGTATCTTCCATTTATTGACTTATTTTATTTAAATTAGAAACAAGTTTGCTTGACATGACAATCCCAGCTCCCCCTCCCTCCCCTCCTCCCCTGCCCCTCACTCCATTCCCCCTCATCTCCATGGGGAATCTTCAAAATCTGTCATATCATCCTGAGCAGGGCCTAGGTAGGCTCTCCCTTATGTGTCCAGGCTGAGAGAGTATGTGGAACGGGCTCCCAAAGTCCATCTGTGTGGCAGAGATAAATACTGATCCATTATTCAAGGCCCCATAGATTGCCGAGGCCTCCTCACTGACACATGGGTCTGGATCAGTCCCATGCTGGCCCCTGAGTCACCAGTCTAGGGTCCATGAGCTCCCCCTTTTCCAGGTCAGCTGCCTCCGTGGGTTTCACCAGCCCAGTCTTGACTCCTTTGCTTACCACCCCTCCCTCCCTGCAACTGGTTTCCAGGAATTCAGTTGATAATCTAGTTGTGGGTATCTGCCTCTGCTTCCATCAGCCACTGGATGAAGGCTCTAGGATGGCATATACGGTAGTCATCCATCTCATTATCAGGGGGAGGGCATTTAAGGTAGCCTCTTCACTATTGCTTAGATTGCCAGTTGGTATCATCCTTACAGATCTCTGAAAATCTCCCTAGTTCCAGATCTCTTCTCAAACCTATAGTGGCTCCCTTTGTTATGATATCTCTCATCCTGCTCTCCTCTATTCTTCCCCTGACTCAGCCTTCCTGCTCCCCCATGTCCTCCTCTCCCCTCCTCTTCTCCCCATCTCTGTCTCCCAGCTCCCTCTCGTCCTCTCCCCCCATGCTCCCATTCCCCTTCTCTGGGGTACCATGCATATCTCTCTTAGGGTCCTCCCTGTTTCCCAGACTCTCTGGTGGTGGGAATATAGGCTGACAATCCCTGATCCATGTCTAAAATCCATATAAGAGTGAGTACATACCATGTTTCTCTTTGTGACCGGGTTACCTCACTCAGTGCCATCCATTTGCCTGCAAATTTCAAGATTCCATTTTTTTTTCCGCTGAAGAGTACTCCATTGTGTAAATGTACCACATTTTCTCTCTCCACTCTTCAGTTGAGGAGCATTTAGGTTGTTTCCAGGTTCTGGCTACTACAAATAATGCTGCTATGAACATAGTGGAACAGATGCCCTTGTTGTATGAATGTGCATCTTTTGGGTATATGCCTAAGAGTGAAATTGCTGGGTCTTGTGGTAGACTGATTCCCATTTTCCTGAGAAATCTCCATACTGATTTCAAAAGTGGCTGTATGAGTCAGCACTCCCACCAGCAGTGGAGGAGTGTACCCTTTCTCCACAACCTCTCCAGCATAAACTGTCATTGGAGTTTTTTATTTTAGCCATTCTGACAGGAGTGAGATGGTATCTCAGAGTTGTTTTGATTTGCTTTTCCCTAATGGCTAAGGATGTTGAGCACTTTCTAAAGTGTCTCTCAGTCATTTTATACTCCTCTACTGAGAATTCTCTATTTAGTTCTGTGCCACACTTTTTAATTGGATTATTTCGTGTTTTGGAGACTAGCTTCTTGAGTTCTTTGTAAAATTTGGAGATCAGCCCTCTATCAGATGTGGGGTTGCCATTTTGTCTTGTTGACTGTCTCCTTTGCATTACAGAAACTTCTCAGTTTCAGGAGGTCCCATTTATTAATTGTCAATCTCAGTGCCTGTGCTATGGGTATTATGTTCAGGAAGTTGTCTATTGTACCAATTCGTTTAAGGGTACTTCCCACTCTCTTCTAAGAGGTTCAGTGTGGCTGGATTTATGTTGAGGTCTTTGATCCATTTGGACTTAATTTGTGCATGGTGAAAGTTATGAATCTATCTGCAGTCTCTACATGCCAGCATCCAGTTATGCCAGCACCATTTGTTGAAGATGGTTTCTTTTTTCCATTGTATACTTTAGCTTCTTTGTCAAAGATCAGATGTTCATAGGTGTGTGAGTTAATATCAAGGTCTTCAATTTGATTTCATTGGTTTACCTGTCTATTTTTGTGCTAGTACCAAGCTGTTTTCATTACTATAGCTCTATAGTAGAGCTTGAAGTCACTGATAGTGATGCTTCCTTTATTGTACAGTGTTGTTTTGACTATTCTGGGTCTTTTGTTTTTCCATATTAAGTTGAAAATTGTCCTTTCAAGGTCTGTGAATAATTGTGCTGGAATTTTGATGGGGATTGCATTGAATCTGTAGATTGCTTTTGGTAAGATTGCCATTTTTTTACTATGTAACCTATGGAAGAACATGGGAGATCCTTCCATTTTCTGGTATCTTCTTTAATTTCTTTCTTTAAATATTCAAAGTTCTTGTCATACAGTTCTTTTCACCTGTTTGGTCAGAGTTACCCCAAGATATTTCATGTTGTTTGTGGCAATTGTAAAGGGTGATGTTTCTCTGATTTCTTTCTCAGCACATTTATTTTATATATATATATATATATATATATATATTTATAGTAGGGCTACTGATTTTTTTTAGTTAATATTATATCCTGTCACTTTGCTGAAGGTGTTTATCAGTTGTAGGAGTTCTCTGGTAGAATTCTTCAGGTCACTTATGTAGACTATTATATCATCTGTAAATAGTGAAAGTTTGACTTCTTCCTTTCCAATTTGTATCCCCTTGATCTCCTTTTGTTGTCTTATTGCTCTAGAAAGAGCTTCAAGTACAATATTGGAGAGATATGCAGAGAGTGGACAACCTTGTCTTGTTCTTGGTTTTAGAGGAATCGCCTTGAGTTTGTATCCATTTAGTTTGATGTTGTCTGTCAGTTTGCTGTATATTGACTTTATTATGTTTAGGTATGTTCCTGTTATCCCTGATCTCTCCAAGACCTTTATCATGAAGTGGTGTTGGGTTTTGTCAAAGGCTTTTTCAGCATCTAGTGAGATTATCATGTGGTTTTTCTTTTTCAGATTGTTCACATGGTGGATTACATTGATGGATTTTTGTACGCTGAACCATCCCTGCATTCCTGGGGTGAAGCCTACTTGATCATGGTGTATGATTTTACTGATGTGTTCTTAGATTCTATTTGCCAGTACTTTATTGAGTATTTTTGCATCAATGTTCATGAAGGAGATTGGCTTGTAGTTCCCTATTTTAGTTGTGTCTTTGTGCAGTTTGGGTACTAAGGTAATTGCAGCCTCGTAAAAAAGGGTTAGCAGTGATCATTATGCTTCTATTGTGTGGAACAATTTGAAGAGTATTGGTATTAACTCTTCTTTGAATTTCTGGTAGAATTCTGCACTGAAACCATCTGGTCCTGGAATTTTTTAGTTGGAAGACTTTGATGGCTGCTTGTATTTCTTTAGGGGTTATAAGTCTATTTAAATTGTTTATCTGTTCTTGATTTAATTTAGGTAAGTGATATCTATCCAGAAAATCATCCATTTCCTTTAAATTTAACAATTTTGTGTAGTATAGGTTTTCAAAGTATGACCTAGTGATTCTCTGGATTTCTCCAGTGTCTGTTATGTGCCCCTTTTCACTTCTGATTTTGTTAATTAGCATGTTCTCTCTCTGCCTTTTGGTTAGGTTGAATAAAGGTTTGTCTATCATGTTGATTTTTCTCAGAGAACCAACTCTTTGTTTCATTGATTCTTTATATTGTTTTCTTTGTTCCTACTTTATTGATTTCAGCTCTCAACTTGATTATTTCCTGTGTCTACTCCTCCTGGATGAGTTTGCTTCTTTTTGTTCCAGAGCTTTCAGGTGTTCTGTTAATTCTCTAGTGTGGCTATTCTCCAGTTTCTTCATGTGGGCCTTAGAACTATGAACTTTCCTCTTAGAACTGCTTTCAGAGTGTTCCATAGATTTGGGTATGTAGTGCCTTCATTTTCATTGAATTCTAGGAAGTCTTTGATTTCTTTATTTTTTCCTTTACCCAGGAGTGATGCAATTGAGTATTGTTCAATTCTATGAGTTTGTGGAGTTTCTACAATTTGTGTTGTTGTTGACTTCTAATTTTAAGCCGTGGTGGTCCAATAGGATACAGGGGGTTATTCCAAATTTTTTTTATCTGTTGAGGTTTGGTTTATTGCCAAGTATGTGGTCGATTTTGGAGAAGGTTTAATATACTGCTGAGAAGAAAGTATATTCTTTGTGTTTGGATAGAATGTTTGGATAGAATATAGATGTCTGTTAAACCCAATTGGGTCATAACTTCTGTTAGTTTCTTTGTTAAGTTTCTGTCTGATGGTCCTGTCCAGTGGTGAGAGTGTGGTGTTGAAGTCTCCCTCTATAAGTGTGTAGAGTTCAATGTGTGATTTGACTTTTAATAATGTTTCTTTTACGAATGTGGATGTATGTATTTGGGACATAGATGTTCAGAATTGACACATCATCCTGATTGATTTTTCCTATGATGAATATGAAATGGCCTTTTTCGTCTCTTTTGATTAGTTTTATTTCAAAGTCTAATTTGTTAGACATTAGGATAGCTACACCCATTTGCTTCTAAGGTCTATTCGATTGGAAAATCTTTTCCCAACCCTTAACTCTGAGGTAATGTCTGTCTATGAAAGTGAGATGTGTTTCTTGTATGCAGCAGAAGGGTGGATTTTCTTTGTATCCATTCTGTTAGCCTGTGTCTTTTTATAGATGAGTTAAGACCATTGATATTGAGGAATATTAATGACCATTTATTGTTGATTTCTTGTTTGTTTTGGATTTGGTTTTGGTGGTGGCATTGTGTGTGAGTTTTTCCCCTATTTCTGGCTTTTGGTAAAGTGAGATTATATATTGCCTATGTTTTTGTGAGTGTAGTTAATGTCCTTGGGTTGGAGTTTTCCTTCCAGAATTTTCTGTAGGATTGGATTTGTGAATACGTATTATGTAAATCTGGTTTTGTTGTGGAATATCTTGTTTTCTCTATCTATAGTGATTGAGAATTTTGCTGGGTATAATAGTTTGGGATGGAATTTGTGGTCTCTTAGTGTTTGTAGAACATCTATCCAGGACCTTCTGGCTTTCAGAGTTTCCATGGAGAAGTCAGGAGTAATTCTGATAAGTTTGCCTTGTTACTTGGCCTTTTTCCTTCACTGTTCTTAATATTCTTTCTTTATTCTGTATACTTGGGGTCTTGATTATTATGTGTCAAGGGGAGTTTTTGTTTCTTCCTTTTTTAAGTTAGAAACAACATTGTTTCACATGTCAATCCCAGCTCCCTCTCCCTCCTATCCTCCTCCGAACTCCCCACTAGGCCCGCCAGTCCCCCACCCAATCTCCACTCAGATTCCCTGGGAGGGTGAGGCCCTCCACTGTAACATTGGGGCATCCATCTTCAGCCCATAGGCCACAGTGTGTCTGGAAGACTTCAAAGCAAAGCAGGAAATTTCAAGCTGTCCATCTGCATTGGCAGTCTGTCATTCACTTTTCTGTGTCCTGCAGAAAGTCTGGTAGACTCTTCCATGAAGCAGGAACCCTGAAGTACTATTTGAGTTCAGCAGTCACTTTCCTGTGGGTCCTACATGTCCAGTTTATACAGCAACAGTCAAGCAGTTCAGGCAAGATCAGTTTCTTGCCCAAATGGCTAATCTTGCCGTGTTGAAAGCAAACTCCATAATGAGTTTCTTCGATGCGCATCTTCCTCTCAGACATAATTGGTGCTGTGAGGAACAACATTTCTCATTGTCAAGAAAAAACCCTAAACCATTTTAAATGCCATGTTCTGAAGGTCTTTGAAAGAGACTATTTATCTCAAATACATCTCTATATATCTAGAAAACCTAACTTACCTAACTATAAGTTCTGACTATTATAACTATTTATAATCTGTATTTAATTATGCATTACATTTTAAAAGATGAGTATAAACACAATACTAAACAAGAGGAGAAATACACATATCACAAGACTGACCTTGAATTTGTATCAATAAATGAAAAACCATACCCATACCAAGTATTCATTTCTATACCATAATATCCCTTTTACAATTAAAAAGAGATTGGTTGTGATCTTTAACCAATTATAAGCAACCCCATTCAAGTGAAAACAAAGATTTATAAACAATATGGGAATTTGGACATTGCTCATTCCAAACTGCTTCCTGCTGGATGGGGGTGCTGTTCATACCATGAGGATCATGACAAAACACAGAAACCTGTAGAAGTCCTTATTTTCTGGGTTTGTAAGGCTGCATCATCTTAGCTGTCTTAATTGTTGGAACACCTGGCCCACTGCTTCCAAGGGTCTGGATCTGGGTTCATCAAAGCCAGGAAGGAATCCACAGCTTTCCATTTTCTGTGGAAACATAAACAAAAACTTTTCCCAAATAACTGGTGTTTATATTTAAAGTTAGAGGTCAAAGCATTTTTGAAATATGTAAGTTGGATTAATTCAGCAGAATTTATAATTAAGTATATTTTAGCAATTGATCCTTCCTTAGCCATTGAACAACACAATAGTATACAGTATCCAGACTTTCTGTGTATTTTCCATCTTTATGTGGCTTATATTACTCTATTTCTTTTACATTTATTTATTTATTTATTTATCTGAGACAGGGTTTCTCTGGAAATCCACCTGCCTCTGCCTCTGGAGCAAATCCTACCGGCGTGCGCCACCACAGCCAGCTTCTCTATTTACCACTATGTTGTTTCTTTTTTCTCTAAATCTTACATATGTTTTTAAACACACTGTAAACCTTTAGAAGTTTTTCTTCATCTAAATCTGACTTTATTGTAAAATTTTATGTTTTTCTGGTCACGTGTCTTATACAGGCTAAAGAACATTGCTAAAAATAAAGTTGAAACAGCTGGTGGCTTTCCAACATGGTGGGTGTAAGTTTGACTCCAGCTCACCACCCTAGTCTGTGCTGACATCTAGCAACATGGTGCCGGCTTGGAGATGTGGTCACTGCCACTGCCAGATACTCGTGCACAACATTCAATTGTTAGCAGAGACTCTTAAAAGAACCTTGCTGAGTTTTTTGGTTTTTTTTGTTTGTTTGTTTGTTTTATGCTGAGTCAGGAAGACTCCCTTAAGCTAGCCTCATGAGTCTTTTGTCGCTAGCAAAATAGAGCCTACCTGAGAAAAATGCTGCTACCAAAAAGCCGTGCTTCTCTCTGTTCTTTTGTTTCTAAAATTCCTTTAAAGCTTTTGTCATTCTACGTGGAAATTCAATCCCACATGCTGACACCATATATAGAGTGTAGTTTTTTTCTTTGCCAGCTGCTTTGTTTTTTTTTACCCCGCCAGCCGCCTGGGCTCTGATGCTTGCAGTCCCCAAATAACACACAAGACAATGTATTAATTATGAAGCTGTTGGCCATTTCCTTGTTTCTTACTGGCTAGCTCTTACTTAAGTATTTAACCCATAATTGTTAATCTAAGTATTTCTTTTACCGGAGAAAGGGTCCAAACCTCTTAATACTATGGTGGCTTCATGATGTCTGCTTGTGTCTCTCTTTACTAGAATCCTCCTCAACTCCTAGTCCCACCTATCTTGCTTCCCTATTGGCCAACAGTGCTTTATTGACATATACACAGGACTTCTCCATCACCATACAAAGTTGATTATTGTTCTTTCAAGGTCTGTGAATAATTGTGCTGGGATTTTAATGGGGATTGCATTAAATCTGTATATTGTTTTCGGTAAGATTGCCATTTTTTACTATGTTGATCCTACCTATCAAAGAGCATGAGAGATCTTTCCACCTTTAATTTCTTTGCCAAAAGTTTTAATCAGCTGTAGGAGTTCCCTGGTAGAGTTTTTTGGATCACTTATGTAAACTATCATATCATCTACAAATAGTGAAAGTTTGACCTCTTCCTTTCCAATTTGTATCCCCTTGATCTCCTTTTGTTGTCATATTGCTCTAGCTAGAACTTCAAGTACAATATTGAAGAGGTATGGAGAGAGTGGGCAGCCTTGTCTTGTTCCTGATCTTAGAGGAATTGCGTTGAGTTTCTGTCCATTTAGTTTGATGCTGGCTGTTAGTTTGCTGTATATAGCTTTTATTATGTTGAGGTAAGTTCCTGTTACCCCAGATCTCTCCAAGACCTTTATCATAAAGGGGTGTTGGATTTTGTCAAAGGCTTTTTCAGCATCTAGTGAGATGATCATGTGATTTTTGTTTCTCAGCTTGTTTATAGGGTGGATTACATCGATGGATTTTCGTATGTTGAACCAACCCTGCATGCCTGGTATGAAGCCTACTTGATCATGGTGTATGATTTTTCTGATGTGTTCTTGGATCTGATTTGCCAGTATTTTATTGAGTGTTTTTACATCAATGTTCATGAGGGATATTGGCCTGAAGTTCTCTTTCTTAGTTGTATCTGTGTGTGACTTGGGTATCAAGGTTATTGAAGCCTCGTAAAAAGAGTTGGGCAAAGATCCTTCTGCTTCTATTGTGTGGAATCCTTTGAGAAGAATTGGTATAAGCTGTTCTTTGAATTTCTGGTAGAATTCTGCACTGAGGCCATTTGGACCTGGGCTTTTTTTAGTTGGGAGACTTTTGATGACTACTTCTATTTCCTTAGAGGTTATAGGTCTATTTAAATTGCTTATCTGTTCTTGATTTAATTTTGGCAAGTGATATCTATCCAGAAAATTGTCCATTTCCTTTAGATTTTCAAATTGTGTGGAGTACAGGTTTTCAAAGTATGACCTGACGATTCTCTGGATTTCCTCAGTGTCTGTTGTTATGTCCCTCTTTTTGTTTCTGATTTTGTTAATTTGCATGTTCACACTGTTGTTTGGTAAGTTTGGATAAAGGTTTATCTATCTTGTTGATGTTCTCAAAGAACCAACTCTTCGTTACATTGATTTTTTTTTGTATCGTTTCCCTAGTCTCTGCTTTATTGATTTCAGCCCTCCATTTGATTATTTCCTGGCATCTACTCCTCCTGGGTATATTTGCTTCTTTGTGTTCTAGAGCTTTCAGTTGTGCTGTTAATTCTCTAGTGTAACTATCCTCCAGTTTCTTCATGTGGACACTTCGTGCTATGAACTTCCCTGCTTTTAAAGTGTACCATAAGTTTGGGAATGTTGTGTCATCATTCTCATTGAATTCTAGGAAGTCTTTAATTTCTTTTTTTATTTCTTCATTGACCTAGGAGTGGTACAATTGTGCATTATTCAACTTCCATGATTTTGTAGGGTTTCTGCAGTTTGTGTTGTTGTTGAATTCTAATTTTAATGCATGGTGGTCTGATAAGGTGCATGGAGTTATTCCAATTTTTTTGTACCTGTTGAGGTCTGCTTTGTTGTCAAGTATGTAGTCGATTTTTGAGAAGGTTCCATGTGGTGCTGAGAAGGTATATTTTTTATTTGGATGGAATGTTCTATAGATGTCTGTTAAACCCAATTATGTCATAATTTCTATTAGTTCCTTTCCTTCTTTGTTAAGTTTCTGTCTGGTAGTCCTGTCTAGTGGTGACAGTGGGGTGTTGAAATTTCCAGCTATAAGTGTGTGGGGCTTTATATGTGATTTGAGTGCTAGTAATGTTTCTTTTATGAACGTGAATGCCTTTGTATTTGGGGTATAGAGATTCAGAATTGAAAATAAATGTTGTTGGATGAGTATGAAATGACCTCCTTCATCTCTTTTGATTAATTTTATTTTAAAATCTAATTTGTTAGATATTAGCATTGCTATCCACGCTTGTTTCTTGGATCCATTTGTTTGGAAAATCTTTTCCCAACCCTTAATTCTGAGGTAATGTCTGTCTTTGAGGTTGAGGTATGTTTCTTGTATGCAGCAGAAGGGTGGGTTCTGTCTTCGAATCCATTCTGCTAGCCTGTGTCTTTTTATGGGCAAGTTAAGACCATTAATATTGAGGGATATTAATTACCATTGATTGCTCATTCTTGTTTGTTAGTTGGTGGTAGAATTATATGTGGATTTCCACCTCTTTTTCTTTTGGCCATTGGTAAAGTGGGGTTATCTATTGCTTATGTTTTTCTGGTTGTAAGCTAATTTCCTTGGGTTGGAGTTTTCCATCCAGAACTTTCTGTAGTGCTGGGTTAGTGGATACATATTGCTTAAATCTGGTTTTGTCATGGAATATCTTGTTTTCTCCATCTATAGTGATTGAAAGTTTTGCTGGGTATAGCAGTCTGGGCTGGCATCCATGGTCTCTTTGTGTTAGTAGAATATCTATCCAGGACCTTCTGGCTTTCAGAACTTCTGTGGAGAAGTCAGGTGGGATTCTTATAGGTTTGCCTGTGTATGTTATTTGTATTTTTTCCTTTGCTGCTCTTAATATTCTTTCTTTATTCTGTATGTTCAGTGTTTTTACTATTATGTGGCGAGGGGATTTCCTTTTGTGGTCCACTATTTTTGGTGTTCTGCAGGGTTCTTGTACTTTCATTGGCATGTCTGTCTTTAGGTTGGGAAAGTTTTCTTCTATGATTTTGTTGAATATGTTTTCTGCCCCTTTGAAGTGGTTTTCTTCACCTTTTTCCATACCTATTATTTTTAGGTTTGGCCTTTTCAAGGTGTCCCATATTTCCTGGATATTTTATGTTAGGGATTTGTTGGACTTAAGATTTTCTTTGGTTGATGAATCTATTTCTCCTAGTGTATCTTCAACACCTGAGAGTTGTGTGCAGATCACTGGAAGGTGGGCTGTAAACAGGCCCAGGCCTGTCTATCCCAGTGTGTGGAGAAAGGGACTATGGTGCTGGCAGTCTCTGGGCGGGCTGAGTCCCGTTGGGCTGGGACCCACTGTGCACAGTCCCTAGGTCTCTGGTGGTTCTGCTCAGGGCACCAGAAGGCAGGCTGGAGACAGTCCCATACTTACCTCGCCTGTCCTGTGGATGGAGAATGGGACTTGGAAGCTGGCAGTCTCTGGGCGGGCTAAATCCTGTAGGGCTGGGATCTGCTGAGTGCCGTCCTCAGGACTCTGGTGGTTCTGCTCTGACTTTTTTTTTTTTTTTGGTCCAGTCTATTTGGTGTCCTGTAAGCTTCCTGTACTTTCATAGGCATGTCCTTTTTCAGGTTGGAAAAGTTTTCTTCTATGATTTTGTTGAATATGTTTTTTTGCAACTTTGAGCTGAGCTTCTTTGCCTTCTTCTATACCTGTTATTCTTAGGTTTGTTCTTTTGACGGTGTCCCGTATTTCCTGGATATTTTGTGTTTAGGATTTGTTGGATTTAAGACTTCCTTTGGTCGACAAATCTATTTCTTCAGCGCCTGAGATTCTTTCTTCCATCTCTTGTATTCTGTTGGTTATGCTTGCATCTGTAGTTCTTGATCGGTTACTCAGCTTTTCTATTTCCAGCATTCCCTCAATTTGTGTTTTCTTTATTGCCTCTATTTTGTTTTTCAGGTCTTGAACTGTCTGAATTGTTTCCTTCACCCGTTTGTTTTTTTTTTTTTTTTTTGCTTTTTGGCTTTCTTTAAGAGATTTGTTGATTTCTTGCATTTTTTGGTTTATTTTTTCTTCTATTTCTTTAAGGGCTTTTCTCATATCTTCTTTGAGGGTTGTTTTGAAGGCCATTCTCCTCTGTTTCATCTGTGTTGGGATGTTCAGGTCTTGCTAGTGTAGAGTCCCTGGACTCTGGTGGGGTCATATTGTTTTTTCTGTTATTGACTGTATTTTTATATTGTCGTCTTCCCATCCCTTCTTCTAGTGGGAGCTCATAGGGTCTCTTCCTCTCTTGGTTGCTATGGGTCTAAGAGAACCTCTGGTGGGTTCAACAGGTCCAACACCCCGATAGATCTCACGATGGGTGCAGGTAGGTCTGAAACACTCTAGGCGAGGGGCAGGCCCAGAAAGATCAAAGCAGGGGGATGTCGGGAGTTGGGGCCCTGAGAAGAGCTAACATTCATCTCAAGTAGAGAGCAGGGGGCAGAGGGGACCCAATACTGAGGTGTGGCCAGACTCAGGGTGGTCCTTTCTCGTAGGGTGGGTCCACTCTAGGCTCGGAGCAGACCCAGGAAGATTGAAGCAGGGGGATGTCAGGAGTTGGGGCCCGGCGCAGAGCCCACACCTGGTATCTTCCTTAGTCTTTCCCCATCCCCATCATAGTTTTTGAGATAGAATTTCATGAGCCCGAGAGTTCATGGATAGACAAGGTAGCCAGCTAAGCCCAAGGAATTCTCTAGTCTCTGCCTACCCAGCCTAGGGATTTACAGATACATGCTGCTGCACCCTGGTTGTATGTGGGTGCTGTGGATCAAACTGTATGTTTGTGTGGCACTTTCTAACTGTGCTGTCTTTCCAGCCTCAAAATTAAATTCAGCCAAGTTAAAAATGAAGGTTAACTATGTCATAGGGTTGATCATATTATCTGTAAGCAGGAATTGTCTGACTGCTTCCTTTCCTATTTGTATCTCTTTTATTTTCTTCTCTTGATTATTACTCTAGCTAAAACTTCAAGTGTGTTCACTTTTATGTCATTCCTTATTTTTCAAGAAATTATCCCATTTCCCCTCATTTAATACAATATTCACTACAAACTTTTATGTTGACATATGTTCTTTAAATACCTAGCTTTTCAGTAGTTTGATCGTGTAGGAATAGTAAACCATGTCCAAGGCCTTTACTCCATCTGTTTAAATGATCATATAGTATCTGTCCCTGGGTCTGTGTGCTGTTCCATTTATTGATTATGTATGTTTAACCATCCTTGTATCCCTGTAGTCAGAAACCAACTTCATTTTAGTGTTTGGTGTTTTTCATGTCTTATTGAATTTGATTTGCAAGTGTTTTATTAAGAACTTCTGAATCTGTGTTATCAGGGAAATTGGTCTATCCCTTTCCTTTTTTGTTATTAGGTTTTTTGGTAACTGTTTGAGACAATCTCTTGTTATGTAGAACAAGCTAGCCTCAAGCTCTCCAAGACTCTGCCTCATAAGTGCTGAGATTAAGGGCAAGGACCACCATGTCCAGCTTTTGGTGGTTCTTAGCCAGTTTTGGATGAGGGTAATACTGGCATTGTAGAATGGTAATACTCCTTCCATTTTTGTTGTATGGAATAATTTGAAGACCATTGATATTTCTTCTTAAAGGTGTAGTAGAATTTGGCATTCCTTCCCTTCTGTGTTTCTCTTTGTTGGGAGAGTCTTTATTACTGCTTCAGCCACCTTGTTCATTAGAGATCTATTTAATTTTTTCATGTCATTTTGGTTTAATTTATATGTTTCTAGAAGGTTATCCATTTTTTACACCTGATTTATTTATTTTTGTCATTATTGTTGTTTTTAAGACAGGATTTCTCTGTATAGCCCTGGCTGTCCTGGAACTCACTTTGTAGACCAGGCTGACCTTGAACTCACAGAGACCCACCTATCTCTGCCTCCCAAGTGCTAAGATTTAAAGAATTCATCACCACCACCTGGCTTATCCCTAATTTCTTTATGCAGTTTTTTGAAATGTAAATTCCCAAATATTCCCTAATGGTCCTTAGTATTTTGTTGATTTTTTTTGCAATGTCTCCCTTTTAACTCCTTATTTTATTAATTTTGGATTTTGATTAAGGGTTTGTACATTTTATCATTTCCCAAGAATCAACTCTTGTTCCATTGATTCTTTGCATTGTTCTTTTATTTTAGTGTCTCATTTAATTAATTTGTTATTTTGTTTCATCTGTTGCTTCTGGGCTTGGCTCATTTTTGTTTTGAGTGTATCATTATTTTGCGAGCACTCTGATTCTTACTGTTAGTACTCATGCTATATGTTTATGAATAAAAACTGCCTTAATTCTATCCTTACTTAGATAGGTTGTATTTGTTTCATTTGATTCTCGGGCTTAAAAATATTTCCTCCTGGTTTCTTTAATGGCCCACTGGATATTAAAAGGTAACTGTTCAATCTCAATGTATTTGGAGTTTCCGTAGTGTTACTGGCTACTAGTTTTATTATAGTATGATATATTAAGATCAAAAATTATTTTGATATTTTTGCTTCTGTTAAGACCTGTATTATCACCTAAAATATTACTGATTTTGGAATGGGTTGCAAAAGATTCTGTTATAGTATAGATCTTTCCTTGGCATGTAACATGACTATCCTATCACCATCCTGAACAAAGATACCTTTTCCTGGTAGTCAACCAATGAAATAAGCAGAAAATTATAGGAACATCTGGTTCTGGGGCAATGATGATGGAACTATAACTATTGTCCAGTAGAAGAGGCAGAGAGGGTTGTAAGACTCATACCTGCTAACACAGTCACTACTACGTTCTGCCTCCCAGATGCATGTGATCTTGCAAAGGTTCTACACTAGAGTTCATGGAAAGTTGAAGATTAACTGAAGACAGAACTCTGGTGCTGATTCAGTGCAGTTATTATCATCCATACACCTTAAGGTAACACCTCACCTGTGTTCCTGTAGGCCTGCTAAACTCGGTGATTCCAAGTTGGACTTAGAGTAGGTTTTCCATTGATTCCTATCTGGAGCTAATGGACCTGTATGTACATCTCTCAAGTAAAAGCCATGCACCAACTGCCAAGATGAACATGCACTACACTGCTGATGGAGGGAATGTTCTGTATGTGTTTTTTAAGTGTGTAGTTCATTTTAACTCTGATTTATCTTTTCATCTCAGTTTACGTGATGTATATATTGATGAAAGAGAGATATTAAAAGTCTGGACCTGTCTGTTCCTCTATGTTCACTACTGTTTGTTTTATGAAATTGTTTCAATGTTTGGTACATGTACATTTATAATTGTTATATCTTCTCAATGATCTGCTTCCTGTGTTAATACCTCCAGGCCTTCTTGCTTCTATTTTGGCTTGCAGTCTACTTTATATATAGAACTACACCAGTTTATTTTCTCTTTTATTTGCTTGGTGCATTGATTTCCATTGTTCTACTTTCAGTCTGTGTCTTTTCTAGTAGACATGTTTCTTATTTATAACAAGCGCTTGCATCTAATTTTTCATTCAGTCAGCTGGGTCACACATTTTAACTATAGTAAACATGACTTACAATTATTTATTTTTGAGAGACTTACCGATTACTATGATTTTGTTGATTGTTTTTCTAGTTGGTTTGATTACTGTTTATTCTTCTTTTATTCCTTTTCCATCTTAGGGTGTTGCTGGCTTATTGATTTAGAGATAGTTGATTCTTTTTTACTTCATCTTTATTTATTCCTCATATGGAATTTATTCTTTCCTGTGCTGTTGTGATTGAGACTTTTTTTCAAATTCTCTATGTTTAGGATTCCTTTAGATATTGTTTATATTGCTGACTTGGTGGATATGAATTGTTTTACTTTGATCTTGTCTTGGAATATCTTTGTTTCCCTCATCAATTTTAACATACAGCTTTATCGGATATAGCCGTCTTGGTTGGCAGTTACATACATTTCAAGGCCTGAAATTTCTCATTTCATGCTTTCCAGGGCTTTAGGGTTTCTATTGAGAGGTCTGACTGTATCCTTACATTTACCTCTGTAAACAAATTGATGTTTTGTGTAGCAACTTTTAATATCCTTTGCTTTGTGCTTTTGATGTATAAACTATAGTGTGTCATGGGAAGTTGTTCCCTGGCCATCTCTATTTGTGCTTGTATATTCATTGTTTCCCTAAATTTGGAACATTTCAGCTATAATTTTTATTTTTACCATCTTTAATTTGGGGAAAATTCCAGAATACTTTATTCCTTTTAATTAAAAATGTTATTTCAGACAATGTGTTTTAATCATGTTTTACCCTCCCCAGCTTCTCCCAGATCCCCCACACCTTCATATCCACACTCCACTTTATAGCTTTCTCTCTAACTTTAAAAACTTACGAAAACATGAAAGTTAAAAAGCAATAAGATGCCAGGTGTTGGTGGTGCACACCTTTAATCCCAGCACTCAGGAGGCAGAGGCAGGTGGATCTCTGTGAGTTCAAGGCCAGCCTGGTCTACAGAGCGAGTTCCAGGACAGCCTCCAAAACAATACAGAGAAACCCTGTCTCAAAAAAACTAAAACAAAAAAAAATAAGATGAAAAATTCTCAAAACAAAGCTAAATGAAACAAACCCCCCTTGAAACAAACCCCTCTCACCTTCAAAAAAACCCATAGAGTTAATCTTGTGTTGACCAGTTATTCCTGTGCATGGGGCCTGCCCTGCTATGTGGTTGATGTGCCCCATGATCCTCTATTGGATCAGCTAGAATTTTAAAATAGATTTTCTATGCTGTTAGTTTTTATTCAAACTCCTCCTTTTAATTCCAAGCTCATGTCCCAAGAGCTTTTGAAAGTTGTGGTCATGCTTGTTTTCCTTACTGGTGTCTGGATGCAGTATTTATTCACCTTCCATTATCAATCTTTTTCTTTTGCTTGTTGTGTTATACATTGGACATGTGGTTTTATATACATATATATATAGTGTGTGTGTGTGTGTGTGTGTGTGTGTACATGAGTGGAGACATATGCATGCCCATATATGCACATGCAGAAGCCAGAGAACTGCATGGAGCATCTTCCTCTATATTCTCTATTTTATTCCCATGATGCAAGGCCTCGCTCTGAACCTGAAGCTCTCCTTTTAAGCTATGCCAGTTTGCCAGCATCTGCTTGCTTCTCCCCACCAGGACTGGAGCTACAGGCAGATGTAGGGGTGAGCCCACAATACTGTCCACGAGTAGACCGGGGTACGTGGGACAAGTGAGAATATAAAAGGAAAGGAAAAGCAAAAGCCCTCTCTCTTGGAAGCTAGCCATGTTCCTAGAGCTCCTATCTCCCTGTAAGTAAATTCTATATTCAATAAATATCTTACACCTCCTTTTCCAGATAGCATTCTAACTTCATCAGGCATATATAACCATGCCTGACTTTTACATGGATAATGGAATTGAAACTCTAGTCCTCATGCTTGCAAGGCAGGTGTTCTTTTTTGTTTGTTTGTTTGTTTGTTTTTATGAGACAGGGTTTCTCTGTATTGTTTTGGAGGCTGTCACTCCAGCCCGGCCGGCCTTGACCTCACAGAGATCCGCCTGCCTCTGCCTCCTGAGTGCTGGGATTAAAGGCGTGCACCACCACCGCCCTGCAAGGCAGGTGTTCTTAACCCACTGAGTTCTCTCTCAAGAACATTAATATTCTTTCAGTTGTTTGATCAAACCTATGACTTACGCTTTCTTTGGTGGTTTTTATTTGAGTTTTTCATTTCTAATATTGTTCTTTTTCTTTTTTTAATATCAGTTTCCTTGCTATATTTCTCAAGCATGCTGCTGGCCTACTGACTTTTAAAAATCTATGCTTTGAATTGATTCCCTTGGCTCTTTCATGTGCTTGTTTTTTTTTCCTTGAAATAATTATTTTTTAAAGAGACTTAAGGATTCTTAGTTTAGCATTAAACCATGTCCATCTCTTGCAACGTGGTAACTGATGAGCCATGGCCTTTGGAGGTATCTTGCTCCTTTTACATGTTTCTTGTATTTCTGTGTTGCAGTTTTTGCAACTTAGGATTGAATGTCTGTTCCTATTTCATTTTAGACTCTTCTTAGTAAGCAGCCTACCCTCAATTTCCAGCAACAGTCAGAGTAACACTATGCAGCAGCAACTCTAAACCGAACAAGATACAGAAATACACTAAAAATTGATTTAATTTCAGTAACCATAGAAATGGCAAAGATAATGTGATTATTGCAAGTATACTCTAAAGTAGAAGCAATAAATAAATGGGATAAAAAAGATGGCTTAGTATTAAAGGCACTTGACACAGAAGCCTGATGATCTGAGTTTGATCCCAGGAACCCTTTTTAAGATGAAAGGAGAAAATTGCCTCAACAAAGTTGTCTTCTTGAACTCTGTATGTGTGCTATGACACACACAGTCACACATCATACATTGCATATCACATACAATAATAATATTAATAATAATAATAATAATAATAAATATTTTTTAAAAACAAAGCAAAGTGAAAAAATACTACTTAAACACTTTTTGAATAGGGGAATATACATGTCAGGAAAAGGTGATGTTTTGGAACAGCTTCTTAATGTGTCCTCTAAAACTGTCTGCCAGGTAGAAAGAAGGGATCAGTTGAAGTCTGACTTTCCTACCATTCAGGACAGTGCTAAACCAGGACCCGCAGTCTTTGTTAGATGTCAGAGTTGTCTTCACTTTAGGGCTGTCCATCCCGTGTACCAGAGCCCATGCTAACCACCATTAGCTTTGACTCCTGTCCCAGCAGATTTCTCTATACGCTAAGGACTCCTTAGATCATCTGTCCTTGGGTAGCTCGTGTTGCAGCCAAAGGAAGACCACTGAGTGTGTTTCAGAGGGTGGCAGGCTATCAAATCACTGAGATCTACACAAGGACTGCTCCCGTGCTTTCAAAACCCTTCTCAGGGTCAACCCGCAGATAGAGGGATGAGGCTGAAGGACCCCATTGAGCAGCCAGTGTTAAACCATCAGGGGACCCCCATCTCAGGCTCTAGAGGATGAGTCCACCTGGACATCAAATTCAGCGCTATGAGACTTCATTCATCCTCAAGTGATGGTCTAAGGTCCCAGCATCTTACACAGTTGTTCACTGTACCCTTCACTGCCTAGGGGGAGCCTCCTGTTACTTGAACACCTCTCCAGGTTCTTTGACTTCTGATTGGTCCTTTTATTAGGCCCTAGGGGCAGGGTAGCACAGTCTTTTTTTTTTATTTAAATTAGAAACATGCATGCTTCACATGTCAATCCCAGCTCCCTCTCCCACCCTTCTTCCCTTGTCCCTCCACCAGCCCCTCCCAGCCCCCCACCCAGTCCCCACATCATTCCCCAGGGAGGGTGAGGCCCTCCTTGGGGGCATCTCCAAGGTCTGTCATTTCATCCAGGGCAGGACCTAGGCCCTTCCCCATGTGTCCAGGCTGAGAGAGCATCCCTCTATTTAGAATGGGCTCCCAAAGATCATTCATAAACCATGATAAACACTGATCTACTACCCAAGGCCCTGGTGATTTCTGTCGCCTCCTCACTGAGACCATATTCATGGAGTCTGGATCAATCCCCTGTTGGTCTCTCAGGCATCAGTCTGGGATTCAAGAGCTCTCCCCCCTTATCTGGTCAGTTGTCTTTGTGGGTTTCACCATCATGGTCTTGACCCCTTTGTTCATCACTCCTCCATCTCTGGCACTAGGTTCCAAGAGTACAGTTCAGTGTTTAGGTGTGGGTATCGGTGTCTGCTTCCATCAGTCACTGGATGAAGGTTCTAGGATGGCATATAAGGTAGTCATCAACCTTACTGTCAAGGAGGGGCAATTAATGTAGTCTTTCCACTATTACTTTGCCAGTTGGTGTTATCCTTGTAGATTTCTGTAGATCTCACTAGTGTCAGCTCTCTCCTCAAGCCTATAATGACTCAATCTCTCATCCTGCTCTTCTCTATTCTTACCTCAACTCAACCTTCCTGCTCCCCCATACCTTCATCTCATGTTTGCTTATCCCCCTCTCTTTTTCTTGGCTCCCTCTCCCCCTCCTGATGTTGCCAATCTTCTCAGGAGATCTTGCCTCATTCCACTTCTCTGGGGTATCATGCATCTTTCTTGGGAACCTACCTGTTTCCCAGACTCATTGGCACTGGGATTGTAGGTTGACACTCCCCTGATCCATGCCTAAAATCCATATATATGAGTGAGTACATATCATGTTTGTCTTATTGTGTCTGTGTTACCTCACTCAGGATGGTTTCCTCTAGTGCCATCCATTTGCCTGCAAATTTCAAGATTCCATTGTTTTTTTTCCCGCTGAGTAGAACTCCATTGTGTAAATGTACCACATTTTCTGTATCCACTCTTCAGTTGAGGGGCATCTAGGTTGTTTCCAGGTTCTGGCTATTACAAATAATGCTGCTATGAACATAGTGGAACAGATGCCCTTGTTGTATGAATGTGCATCTTTTGGGTATATGCCTAAGAGTGGAATTGCTGGGTCTTGTGGTAGACTGATTCCTATTTTCCTGAGGAATCGCCACACTGATTTCCATAGTGTCTGTACAAGTTGGCACTTCCACGAGCAGTGGAGGAGTGTTCCCCTTTCTCCACATCCTCTCCAGCACAAACTGTCATTGGTGTTTTTGATTTTAGCCATTCTGACAGAAGTAAGGTGATATCTCAGAGTTGCTTTGATTTGCATTTCCCTTATGGCTAATGATGTTGAACACTTTCTCAAGTGTCTCAGTGCCATTTTATACTCTCTATTGAGAATTCCCTATTTAGTTCAGTTTCCCATTTTTTAATTGGATCCTTTGATGTTGTGGAGACTTGATTTTTGAGTTCTTTGTAAATTTTGGAGATCAGCCCTCTGTCAGATATGGGGTTAGTGAATATCTTTTCCCAATCTGTGGGGCATCTTTTTGTCTTGCTGACTGTGTCTTTTGCCTTACAGAAGCTTCTCAGTTTCAGGAGGTCCCATTTATTTTCTATCTCAGTGTTCTATCCCACTTTCTCTTCTAGCAGGTTCAGTGTGGTTGGATTTATGTTGAGGTCTTTGATCCATTTAGACTTAAGTTTTGTGCATGGTGATAGACATGTATCTATCTGCAGTCTTCTACATGCCAGCATCCAGTTATGCCAGCACCATTCGTTGAAGATGCTATTTTTTTCCATTGTATAATTTTAGCTTTTTTGTCGAAAATCAGGTGTTCATAGGTTTGTGAATTAATCTCGGGGCTTTCAATTCGATTCCATTGGTCTACCTGTCTATTTTTATGCCAATACCAAGCTGTTTTCAGGACTATAACTCTATAATAGAGCTTGAAGTCAGGGAAGGTGATGCCTCCTGACATTGCTTTGATGAGCAGGGTTGTCTTGGCTATTCTGGTTTTTTTGTTTTTCCATATAAAGTTGAGAATTGTTCTTTCAAGGTCTGTGAAGAATTGTGCTGGGATTTTGATGGGGATTGCATTGAGTCTGTAGATTGCTTTTGGCAGGACTGCCAATTTTACTATATTGATCCTGCCTATCCAACAGCATGGGAGATCTTTCCATTTCCTGGTGTCTTCTTTGATTTCTTTCTTTAAAGACTCAAAGTTCTTTCGATACAGGCCTTTCACTTGTTTGGTTAGCGTTACACCCAGGTATTTTATGTTGTTTGTGGCAATTGTAAAGGGTGATGTTTCTCTGATATTTTTTCTCGGCCCTTTTATCGTCTGTATATAGTAGGGCTACTGATTTTCTTGAGTTGATCTTGTAGCCTGCCACTTTGCTGAAGGTGTTTATCAGCTGTAGGAGTTCCCTGGTAGAGGTTTTTAGGTCACTTATGTAAACTATCATATCATCTGCAAGTAGTGAAAGTTTTACTTCTTGCTTTTCAATTTGTGTCCCCTTGATCTCTTTTTGTTGTCATATTGCTCTAGCTAGAACTTCCAGTACAATATTGAAGAGGTATGGGGAGAGGGGACAGCTTTGTCTTGTTCATGATCTTAGAGGAATTGCCTTGAGTTTCCATTCAGTTTGATGTTGGCTGTTGGTTTGCTGTATATAGCTTTTATGATGTTTAGGTATGTTCCTGTTATCCTGGATCTCTCCAAGATCTTTATCATGAAGGGGTGCTGGATTTCATCAAAGGCTTTTTCAGCATCTAGTGAGATGATCATGTGATTTTTGTTTCTCAATCTGTTTATATGGTGGATTACATTGATGGATTTTTCGTATGTTGAAATATCCCTGCATCCCTGGAATGAAGCCTACTTGATCATGGTGTATGATGTTTCTGATGTGTTCTTGGATCTGTTTTGCCAGTATTTTATTGAGTATTTTTGCATCAATGTTCATGAGAGATATTGGTCTGAAGTTCTCTGTCTTAGTTCTGTCTTTGTGTGGCTTGGGTATCAATGTTATTGAAGCCTCATAAAAAGAGTTTAGCAAAGACCCTTCTGCTTCTATTGCATGGAATACTTTGAGGAAAATTGGTATAATCTGTTCTTTGAATTTCTGGTAAAATTCTGAGCTGAAGCCATCTGGGCCTGGACTTTTTTTGGTTGGGAGACTTTTGATGACTGTTTCTATTTCCTTAGGTGTTATAGGACTATTTAAATTGCTTATCTGTTCTTGATCTAATTTTAATTTTGATAAATGATATCTATCCATAAAATTGTCCATTTCCTTTAAAATTTCAAATTTTGTGGAGTATAGCTTTTCAAAATATGACCTGATGATCCTCTGGATTTCCTCACTGTCCATTGTTATGTGTCCCTTTTCATTTCTGATTTTGTTAATTTGCATGTTTGGTAAGTTTGGACAAAGGTTTGTCTATCTTGTTGATTTTCTCAAAGAACCAACTCTTCGTTACATTGATTCTTTGTATCATTTTTCTAGTTTCTATTTTATTGATTTCAGCCCTCAATTTAATTATTTCTTGGCATCTGCTCCTCTGGGCTGAGTTTGCTTCCTTTTGTTCTAGAGCTTTCAGTTGTGCTGTTAATTCTCTATTCTCCAGTTTCTTCATGTGGGCACTTAGTGCTATGAACTTTCCTCTTAGCACTGCTTTCAAAGTGTCCCATAAGTTTGGGTATGTTGTGTCTTCATTCTCATTGAATTCTAGGAAGTCTTTAATTCTAGGAAGTCTTTAATGTCTTTTTTTATTTCTTCTTTGACCCAGGAGTGGTGCAATTGTGTATTATTCAATTTCCATGAGTTTGCAGGGTTTCTGCAATTTGGGTTATTGTTGAATTCTAACTTTAAGGCATGATACACAGAGTTATTCCAATTTTTTTGTACCTGTTGAGGTTTGCTATGTTGCCAAGTATGTGGTTGATTTTTGAGAAAGTTCTGTGTGGAGCTGAGAAGAAGGTATATTCTTTTGTGTTTGGATGGAGTGTTCTATAGATGGCTGTTAAACCCAATTGGGTCATAACTTCTATTAGTTCCTTTGTATCCTTGTTAAGTTTCTGTCTTGTGGTCCTGTCTAGTGGTGTTGAAGTCTCCCACTACAATTGTGTGAGGTTTTATATGAGGGTAGCACAGTCTTAACCAATAATTTCCCTCTCTAAATGACACATAGCCAAGATTAGAGGAGCTGTTTACCACTCTATTTGGTGGCCTGAAGCTGAGAGAGAAGGGCCTAAAAATGAGACAGGTTAGAGTCTCATCCAATAGCCAACTTTAGTGTGAGCATCAGACAATTTATACTCGAGGGTTAAGAATCACATGGTATAGTGTTCAATCACAAGGACAAGCCACACGTGGCAAAAACATGTTTTTTTCATAGAGGCATATAAGCAAATAAATAAATCAGCTATAATGAATAAAGTGATCTCACTGCAATCCACAACACGTAGGAGGGGCACAAGCACACATTCCAAGAATAATTCCAAGTTTCGAAGAAACAGAGGTCACTAGAGACTCTTGTCTGTTTTCTTGGAGTCTTCTCACAAGCACTCAGAGTTCCCGGTGAACAGCTCCATTCTTAAAATGTGTTCTGATGGGGAGTAGCAAAATAGAGACAGTTACTATCACAGCAGATGTCTCAGTGGGTCAGAGGCATGGCCTGCTGGCTTTCCCCTTGGGTAGTGCTTCTGATTCCCCTGTACTAACCAGGGAGTCAGACTGAAGGCCTGTGCTGCTTGCTCTTCCACCATTGTCAGTATTCTGTTTCCTGTACTTTCCCCTGTCCTTTAACTCCCTGGGAGTCCCCTCTTCCTATCTTTATCTCTGCTCTGACTTTTCTCATTTGCCTAGACTCACCAAGGCAACTTCTTATGTCTATCTTAGTCTGGAATTGTTTCCATTTTCCAAAGTCACAAAACTTTTATTTAGCTCCATTGTTTTACTCTTGTGTGTATGCGTTTTCATTTAATTTAGTTACATAAATAAACACTTGTGGCATTTATTTATTTAAGTGGATAAGCATGCTTAATTATTCATGTTTATTCTCTAAATGTCGGTGTCTTCCTACAATCACTGATTGGTTGTGTTTTAGAAAGTTATGCATTATTTCTGTTTTCCTTCCAAGATGAAATCCATTCTTGGGAAAAATGAGGAAGAGCTGGCCCAAGCTGTGAAGTGTCGAGATGCTGCCCTGAAAGAGAGCCAGAAGTTGAGAGGGGACCTGGAAGCTTTGGAGGACAGGGAGAGCAAGAAGGCAAGGTGTCCTCTCTGAACATCCTTTTCCAACAGGGCCCATGAGAAGCCTGGCAAGCCGCATCCCCTAACTTCCTTTTCCATCCATGGGAAGGGGAGCTGTGACCAGTGAAGGGCTGACATTGTTTAAAAATTTCCATAATGATGCACTATGACTACACGAAAAAGTCTGATTATTTTCTATTGAATTCTGTCTGATTTTGGTAGTAATCACCTTCTGCGGGTGTTTTACTTATCTAATTTCTACGGATTTTTAATACAGGGTCTGCCCATGTAGCCCAGGCTGGTCTGAAAGTGTCTATCATGTGTTAGTCCCTTGTCATCCCTGACCTGAGCTGGAATTACAGGCAGCTGCCATCCTGCCAAGCCTCTTCTTTGTGTTTAGTGTCATATGACACCACAGTGCTGCTTCTCCTTGAGGTTCCTGTGCTCCTGTGTGACTTAGCACAAGCAGAAGTCCTCTCCCAAACAGCTTTTTAAAATGTGTTTAGAATTTTTCATTCACACATTGTAATTGTGTGTATTTATTAGATATTATATGACATTTTCATGCATCTATAAAACTTAAATCATACCAGAATACTTAGCATACCTGTCACCTCAAATGTATCATTCCTTTGTGTCAGGAACATTCCGTAAATCCCTTACTAGCTACTTATACTGTTTGTATGTGAAACATTCAACTAATTCTTGGCAGCTATGTTGTCTTACTGACTTTAAAAAGCACTAGGAGTTTGCCTCCTATCCAGTAACACCACTGTAACTGCCCTGTGTCCATCCTCCACCACCTTTCTTAAGCTCTCGCAGACACCATTTTCTACTTCTTTGAGGTCAGGGTTTTAGCTTCCACATTTAAGTGAGCATATATGATACATATCTTTCTATGCCTGAGTTATTTCAGTTCAATCTAATGTCTGCTACTTCTACCCATGTTAGTGCAAATGTCAGAATTGTTATTCTTATGTGTGAATGAAACATATATATAATATGTATATATTTCATATAAAATTTGTTTTTATGTGGATGTATGTGGGTGTACTGTAGAGGTCAGAGGGAAATTTACAGGAGTTAGTTCTCTCCTTCCATCATAGAGGTCCCAGAGAGAGAACTCAGGTCATCAGACTTACTGACCAGTGCTTTATACTCTGAACAATTTTGCTGACCCATCCCAAACTTCTTGACAGCCAGCGATAAGTATCTTTGAAAAGGGAGACCTATGGCCACATCATTCCTTAGCAGCTTCCACTTTCTCCCCAAGTCTTTATCCTCAGATAATTTCAGATGTGCTTTCCTTTTCTGAGCCCATCAGAAGACAGCTGAGCATACTTACAGAGATCGATTCTGAGCCAAAGAAGTTGTTGGCCCCGTATATCCATGTAACTTAGCTGTGCTGTGGCACTAGGCAGGCAGCTGCCACATTTCCGTTTCTTTTTCTGAAAGCAGAATAACTTAAAGAAACAAAAGTGAAATATACTTTCCCCTATTTCTATCTTGTTTCATTTTCTTTTAGGTGGGAAACTTTCAGCGGCAGTTAGCAGAGGCTAAAGAAGACAACTGCAAAGTCACAATCATGCTGGAAAATGTGTTGGCATCTCACAGTAAGATGCAGGGAGCTCTGGAGAAAGTCCAGATGGAGCTCGGGCGGAGGGATTCAGAGATCGCAGGCCTCAAAAAGGAAAGGTACCACATTTATGTTTCTGCTGTATCTAGGAAGGACATGAAGCCTCTTGAGTACATTTACTTTGAAAAACTATTAGAATGGTGTTTAAAGAACTGACAGTCTAGGGGCTAAACCTGCACTTAAAAAGTCCAAGTGGCATTCCTTGAACTTTGTGGACTATTTTAACCTTGCTACTTTTCTGCATCACTTAAGCCCAATTCTGTCCTTGGCTCTACAGAATAATGTCAAGAAAATTAAGTTGGGCTAGAGATCTAGAGAGCATGCTCAGTGGTTGAACTTGGGGATCATGTTCTAGAGCCCCCCACACACACAGTCAAACTTGAAGCTAAGCATCTTATTACTAATTTATTACTTTAATATTTCAAGATTAATAATAATTTTATGTTAATCATCCTGAGAATTAACTTTAGCTGTGCTTTATTAGTGAACATCAATGTTTCAAAATTACATAAAATGAAAATCAATTTATTAGAAAATTACAAAAATTGTTTGAGGCTGATAATGCCTCCGGAAAAATTATGTATATTACTGGCTCATATTGCTTCTACGTTATGAGAAAACAAGTTAATTGTATCTTCTTTACCATGCTTATCTTTATTTTTGCATATTATAAAAGTGTTGATATACTACCTTAAATTTTAAAAAAGGCAAGAGAATAGTATATAAAATAGTTTACTTGTCACATTTCAAAATAGCTATTATATTTAGAAGCAAAAGTTTCAACAGCAGGCCAAACCTTACCCAACTGGTAAAGCAGTATACTAAATTGACATCCCCGAAGTCAGTCATGGATTCATAGCCTAATGACTAAGTGTGACTGAGTCACACATGGGACAAGATTTTATATCCTTGTGAGCCTTTCTTTTTTGCCCTGAAGATGAAGGAACAATGATTACTTAACAACTTTCTGATATTCTGAGCAGGTGCAGCTACTACTATTAATGCTGTCTGAGCTTCCAAGAAAAAGGTGTCCTGGCACTTCCAAGTGGTGTCATCATTCCTGTACACTTCTTTACAATAATTTCTTATGCTTTCTATTTTCAGGTCTCTAAATCAACAAAGAGTCCAGAAGCTGGAAGCAGAAGTGGACCAGTGGCAGGCCAGGATGCTGATTGTGGAGGCTCAGCACAGCAGTGAGGTAGAGGCCAGCTGTCAGAGCTGGCCACACTGACCTACTCAGTTTTGTTGTGACATTACTATTTTAGAAAATTGAAATGAAATAGAAAGTTCCTTTTCATTCAGTTAAGAGTCTTGGACAATGACATTTATGAACAGGAAATAGGTAATGAATCATAACTTTGATTTGTTTTTCTCTTTCATTGTTCACATTATTCTCATTTATCAATGCACAGGTTATTTCAGGAGTTAAATGTCTTAGAAAACAACCCATAATCTCACAGCTAGATGATGACACTGGTAGTGAGCAGACATGCACACACACGTGTGCCCACTGTATGTACTCACACATGGCTTACAACAAACATGAATAGGCCTTTTGATGTTTACTTATTTGGAGGTCAGCACACATGTGCCAAGTGCAGAGGTCATATGGCAGCTTGTGGGAATCCATCCCCTCTTGTAGGTAGAAGTGATTGAACTCAAGCTGGTTAGCTGGGTGGCAGGTGCCTTCCCCCACTGAGCCTTTGCAGTAGCCCTTAAATAAGCCTACAAGGAATAGTTGCCAGTTTTTTACCTCCTAGAGAATGAGACCAGAAGGTGATGCAATCAGTTAGAGAACAATTTAACTGGCTAAACTTTTGAAAATCAAGACAATGTAAGCTAGCTCTATTTTCCAGTGCTCTCCGATCTCCGGGAGAATTGCCTTCTGATAGTCAACTTAGGCAATGATGGTTGTAAGTTGCTGTGTGTGCATTATATATTTTACCTAGAGTATTTGTTTCTAGTTCCAACTGATCATTTCCATGGCACTTACAGAGAAAGTATATGGAGCAAAGATTGTTGTACTGACTGCCTTGGACTAACAGGTGTTCTCCTCCCTTTCAGATGGAGCCACTCCAGAAGTCTCTAGATATAACTAGAGAGGACAACAGGAAACTGGCCTTGAGCCTAGAGCAGGCTCTCCAGACAAATGGCCATCTGCAGTCTAAGCTAGATCACATCCAAGACAAACTGGAAAGCAAAGAACTTGAGCGGAAGAATTTAGAAGCATTCAAGTAAGGGTCGTATATTCACAGTGAGATTGGGGAAGAGCCTCTGGAGGAGTAAGTGGCTTGTTCACATAAGGTAGTGAAGCCTTTTCTCTTTCATGGTAAGCGAGCACACAAAGCTGAACAGCACAGGTGACAGGTGCTGGAGCGTGCCTGTGTGTGTCTCCTTTCCAGTTCTTCCTCACCCATTATCTAGATGATTCTTTGTGACGTTAACCCAAAATTTAAAGACTACTGTGGGGGACACGCACATGTTCTGCCTAGCTTAATCCATTCTTTAAAAGCATTATTTGAGCCAGGTGTGGGAGGCACACTGATAGTTAGAAGGCTGAGGCAGGAAGATCATGAGCTTGAGGCCATCATGGGCTATATAGTAAGATCCTGTCTCAAGAAAGCCAAAGTAAGAGATAGCTCAATCGGTAGAGGCACTTGTGTGGGGCAGATGACCTGAGATCTATCCCCAGACTTACAAGAACCAACTCCCAAGAATTGTCCTCTGACATGTGTGTCCATGGCATGTGTGCTTGCACACACTTATAAACAAAAATTAAGGAAACCAAAATAAATAATACAGATTTGGGCAAGGAATCACAGTAGTCTGAGTGAATCTACCCATGCAGGACTGGAATCACCTCATCTAAGTTTTGTTACAAACAGTATGACAGTAAATATGATTTAGACACTGGCATTATTCTATGGACATTTATGCTTAGGGAGACACATGTAGAACCTCATTCTTGTCACTGCTTGCACGTGCCAAAGCAGGATCAGGGCAGAGAAGGTACTTTCCGTACATGAAATCTGTGCAAAGTTTATTTTCTGGTCAAATGTTACTGTCACACAGCTGTGCAGAAAATCATTTAAAAATCCACCAAAGTCAAATAAATTATTTTGCTAGTGAGTCATTCCTGTCCCTGACTATCCTGAAAATTCTTTAGGTACTCTTTTGGTTTTTCTGTTCATTTGTTTGTTTTGTCCTATTCAGGTTTGTTTGTTTTTATTTTATCTTATTTTACAATTAGTTTTCTTCCTGTTTTTTTCCAATAAGAGCAAGAAAGGATGTAGATTTGGGGAAGAGGGGTGATCTGGGAGGAAGTGACAGAGGGGAACCATAATCAGAATAAATTACAAGAAAAATATTTTCAATTCAAAAAGACAAAGAATAATCCTTCCTGTCACTTTTGGTAAGATGATTATTGCAAGGTCAGTGACAGGGAAGTAAGGTGAGACTGAGGCCTGTGGCATTGCTTCAAATGTGTCTGTCTACTGCTTATCACTCCATTTCATCAAAGGACCCTACCTCACCTGAGACTTGCCAACCTCTTGATAGTGTGCAGAGTTCTACTAATCGGTGTTCACACTCAGGAAGAAAGATCAAGCGTGGGAAATTATGTTTTAGACACATTGGTTTTGAGATAGAATTATGAGATGTAGAAATGCAGGTTCGTTCTGCAAAGAGGTCACGATTGGAATTCATCTTTATAAGTATGGGAAAGTATAGGTAGAATGGAGGTCAGAGGGTGGCACTGATTTCAAGAAGGAAGAGGCCAGAGAAGGAGTCATTGAGCTTTTGTAGGTGCTATCTACTGAGAATCCTCAGATAACCCATTTCAGTAGCTCTAGAAGAGTACACAGAATCTCCTAGATCAGGAAAATTCCTCATCTTAAAGAAGCAAAACTCAGATGGTGAGGAGAGGCAGGCAGGAGGGCAGTGAGAGGATGAAGGCTGTGTGTGAAGAAGAGTGCTTCTGCTGCATTCCTTCCTTCCTGCTCTACAGAGAGAGCTTGGACTCGGATCAGGAGCTCTCCACTGAACTCCAGGAAACCCAAGAATTGAAGGGTTGTCAGTGAGTTTGAGATTAGGCAAGTATGCCTCACCAAAACCAGAAAACTGTTTCAGGAACTAACCGTGCAATGATGGTCTAATGGCTGCCTCAGAAGAAAACAAGAGCTGGATTCAAATATGTTCTTATTCCATGAGGCCCACAATTAACAGCACTGTATGTACTGAATAGATGTCACACCTTTAATCCCAGCAACCAGAAGCTAGGAGTGGTGGTACACACCTTAAGTTCTAGGACTCAGGATTAAGAGGTAGATTGATCTCTCTGAGTTCAGTGATACATCGGATTGAATCAGTCTAAGAGTAACAACAGGTCACATACTTTTAATCCCAGTACTAGAGGGGTATAAAAGATAGAAGCAGGGTCTTCAGTATTCAGTAGGAGCATTCATTCTCCAACCACACTGAAGATAGGAGCATTCAGCCACGCTGAGAGGCAGCAGGATCAGCCCATTCACCTGAGGTAGAGGTAAGAGCTAGTGGCTGACTACTGTGCATTTCTGAACTTCAGCTTGAAGCTGGAACCTCAGAATCAGTCTGTGGGTCTTTTATTTTTTTGTGTTACAGATAAGTATGGTATGGGAGGAGTGTAGAGATGAAATAACAAAACAATATCTCACCAATGACTTCAGATTGTCCATTCCTTTATGTGGTGTTATTAGGAAATGTATCAGTGGGGCAGTGAGATGTTAAGTGGGTAACTGGGCTTGCCATGGAGCCTGATAGGACCTGAAAATCAATTCCTACAGGTTGTCTTCTGATACCACATGTGCATACACACACACACACACACACACACACACACACACACACACACACACAAGTTGCCTCATCCCCACACCAAGCCAGTGCTGCAAGTGGACAAATGGAATCCATTAGCAGAGGCTTTTCTGGAGGCACATGGGGAAGATGGACACACAATCCAACACACAGAAGACATGCTCAGAGGGAAGGGATTGCAGGCAAGGTAGCCACCCACCCTGAGAAACACTGGTACCTCAGGAGAGTCACATGCTAGGTCAGTCTAGGGATGGAAGGAGCCACTGCTCACATCCATGGGTGTTAACTTTTCATGTGTCCTTATAGGAGTAGAAAGTGTAGACATCACACACATTTTACTTGCCATTTCAGGGAATTTCAACATTTTCAGAAACCTAATCATGGATCTTGACCAAAGAACCCAAACTAAGAATGTTGATCAGTTAGGTGAAGGCCTCGCGTGTCAAAGGAAAGGATGCTGGTCAGTTAGATGAAGGCCTCTCATTTCAAAGGAAAGGAAGAGACATAATTAGCAGCTTAAACCTAAAACAGTGGTTCTCAACCTGTGGATCACAACCCCATTGGGAGTTTCGTGTGACCCTTTCACGAGGGCTACCTAAGACCATTAGAAAACACAGATATTTTACATTGTGATTCTTAACAGTAGCAAAATTACAGTTATGAAGTAACAATGAAAATAATTTCATGGTTGGGGCTCACCACAACATGAGTATTAAAGAGTCACAGCATTAGTTATGTTGAGAACCACTGGCCTGGAGAATAAATAACTATCAGACATGACAAAACAAAGTAATCCTCTCTCATTTTGATTGTACCTCTGCTGTTTCTCCGAGTGTTTTCCCACTTTGGGCTGATCTTTCATGCAGCCTGAGTTTTGGTTAACACCACAGGCCCCTTTCTCTGGTGCTTAGCGGCTGCTCATGAGGTTGAGCTGATGGCTGATGCTGCTCATTTGTAAATCACATCTTTTAGAGGGCTGCACATTCCCCAGGAAACCTTTCTTAACTCTTAAGATGATTTTTAAAGTGAATTTATCATGTTTCCTTCAAAACAGAGAGCGGATGGCTGAGGAGTCCAAAGTAGAAGCAGAATTGCATGCAGAGCGCATTGAAGCTCTGAGAAAGCAGTTTCAGACGGAGAGAGAGACTGCGAAGAAAGCCACACAGAGGGAAGTTTCTGAGGTGAGGGGCACTGCACTGAGCTGTGCAGTGTCTGCAGGTGTCCAAGCCACATGTGCTTTGGCTACCTCTGCTTGCTCCCCAGCACTTCCAAAAAAGCTGTTTCTGACATGCAGCTCCCTGCCTGGCAGAGGGGTGCCTTAAGAACTTTCATGTCAGAGGCCTGAGAAGACGGCCATCTATCTAATCACCATCTCCTCAACCCATCTGCCTCCCCAGCCACTGTGTATCTGAACTCAGGACAGCAAGAGAGGCCTGGGGATGTAGCTTAGTCTGTAGAATGCTTGCTGCTCAACTACACAAAGCTCTGGCTTCCATCTTCAGCAGCACGCTGCTCATTGCAACCCCAGCTCCTGGGAGGTAAAGCTAGGAGGACCAGAAGTTCAAGGTTATTCTCAGCTACATACTGAGTTCAAGGCCAACCTAGACTACATGAGACTGTGTATAAAACAAACAAACAACAACAAAAGAGTTGTAAAAGATGTGACACATGCTATATGCATGAGCCAAATAACCCTTGTTTAGTTGTGATGGCCACTCTGGACATGAGAAAAATAACAAGACACCAGAGAGCTTTTCTTGGCTAACTAGAGGTAGTGTACAGCTTTGAAGGAATTCAAAGTAAAAGAAAATTTATTTTAGGCTTGTTGACAGCTAGAAGGCAGGAAGCAATGAAGGCATAGCTTTGAGTCTCCTAGGCATGCAGGGTGAGGTCCTCTCATAAGAGCCTATGAAAAGCTGAGCTACAAAAACGGAAACCAGGGAAAGACAAGTTACCTTAGATAGGCTGCCTGGTCCCACAGCTTTGCCTTCTAGACCACTGGATGGGAATTTTCAGGTGAAGCGTGAGCACTCTAGAAACAACTTTAAGTTACTGTGACGACAACAGAAAGTAGGAGAGAATAAAGAAAGTAGATGGGGGCATAAGAAAACCACAGTAGCTTTTGGTAATTGATAATCAGGATCAAGTAAAAGGGGTAATTGTTGAAAAAGGGAGCAATTAAATCAAAAGATATTTTAATAGAGGAATAAACACATTAACTGTTGTATACTGAGCATGGAAGAGGGAGGACCAAATTTTTGTGTGCTTTTATTTGCTTAGTTTGATGGGTTTTGGTTTTTTTTCTTTTTGGTGTGGTCTTGTTTTCTTGGTTTTGAGGGGGGGTTTTGTTGTTGTATTGGGGTTTTGTTTGTTTACTGAGAAAGAATTTAAAGTTGAGTGGGTAGGGAAGAAGAGAAGATCTGGAAAGACTTGAGTGAGGAGAAGAATATGATCAAAATGTATTTAAATTTAAAAATTGTTTTAAATAGTAAAACATATACTAAGAAGTAGTAAACACACATAAGACTTGAGGTGAATTGTTTACATTGCTACATTTAGTAATTGTAATTGACAGATAGTTAACAAGGTAAGTTCAACTAGTGATATAAGTTTTGTGACCTGCAAATCACTGTGCACATATAAAAAGCAATTCTGTGGGAAGCAAAAAGGTGTTCTACATGTAAAAGTACACCATTGATTAGAGCTCATTGCTCAGAACACACAGAAAACTGAAACCTGGGGCTGGAGAGTTGGCTCAGAAGCTAAGAACACTTGTTGGTTTTGCAAAACACCAGGAATGGGTTCCTGGCACACATATACTCAGAGCCTCCCATAACTCTCATTTCAGGGGATCCAGTGCCCTCTGACCTTATTGAGAATGAGGCACATGTCGCATACATGTAGAACACTAAGACACATAAATAAATCTAAATTTGAAACCCTGAAGGAAGCATCTGTGAAAATGGTGAACAAGTAAGGGAACCTGGCAACATTGTGCCATTGGTGTGATGCCCAGACTGAGTTAAGAGCATTGCTGAGTCCCAGCCCTGCTAAATGAATATTAGCTTTGAATTCATTTTCTCTTAAGTGGATTGACTTCTGAACCCATTTCCTGTGCTATAAAATCAAGGTCATCACAGCTACTTTTCAGGTTTGTTTAAAGAATTAAATTGGAAAATATCTGTGCCATATGGGCAAGCATAACTAGTGGTGTTAGTTTGCCTTGAGGTAGCAGTGGAGTATGTCATAGATGGTTAGTGATGGCAGCAGAAGAGTGTGCTGGACCATAAGTTCTAAAGACAGAACTACTATGGTGAGAGCAAGGACAGAAAGCACTGACTACATGTGTTGGCAGACACCTCCCGGCCTTGAGTAGCCTTCCCTCTGCTCACCTCCCTTCAGCCACCTCTTTAATTTAAAGGAACATTTTAAGGACCAGGACAATGTAAAATCATTCATGATACTACTTTCCCATGAGACAAAAGTACTAAAGCACTATCAAATGCATGCAGGGTTAGTGAACATCTGCCAAGTGTGTGCAACTACTCTAAATTTATTTTCATTTCTGAGCCACGAGGCAACAGGAAAATGATTATAGTTTGGAAATAATCACTGTGTAGTGGGTGTTATTGAATGATTTTTACTCTTTTGGCTCTTACTCTTGGCTCTTGGGGAGCCACCATCCTGCTCCCAAATAAACACATAGAGGCCTGTTCTTACTTATGAATGTACAGCTTTAGCTTGACTTGTTTCTTGCCAGCTTTTCTTTAAAGAAATTATCCTGTCTATCTCCTGTCTGTGGACTTTTACATTTCTCTATTTTTGTATACCTTTCTTTACTACTTTCTCTGTGGCTTGTTGTGTAGCTGTCTGGCTGGCCCCTGATTTCCTCCTCTGCCTTTTCTCATACCTCAATCTTCTCCCAGATTTCTCTTCCTATTTATTCTCTCTGCCTGCTAGCTACCCTTTCTTCTGCCTTGCAATAGGCCATTCAGCGCTCTCTCTCTCTCTCTCTCTCTCTCTCTCTCTCTCTCTCTCTCTCTCTCTCTCTCTCTCTCTCTCTCTCTCTCTCTCTTTGGTTTTTACGAGACAGGGTTTCTCTGTATTGTTTTGGAGGATGTCGGTCCAGCCTGGCCTTGAACTCACAGAGATCCGCCTGCCTCTGCCTCCCGGCGTGCGCCACCACCGCCCGGCGGCCATTCAGCTCTCTATAAGCCAAATCAGGTGTTTGAGGCAGGCAAAGTAACATAGCTTCACAGAGTGAAATAAATGCGACATAAAAGAATGCAACACATCTTTGCATCATTAAACAAATATTCCACAGCATAAATAAATGTAGTAATCTTAAAAATATTCTATAACTGGGTTCTGCTTTCCTTCTTTACTTGTTTTACTTAACTCTAATGTATCCCCTTAAATAGGCAGTCCGCTCAGTTTTCAGTTGATGAGTCTGAGACTGGAAAGTTAGTTACACAAACCTATTCATGGGTAACGAAACTCAGACTGGAACTTGGGTCTCTCTACAGCTATGCTCAACATTCACACTAGTTTAAAAAGTATTGTACTCTTAAGTGGTGAGAATTGCTTCATTTGTTGCTTCATAAATTGGTATAATCAGACATCATGCATGTATCATTTTCTTATTTTTTATATGTGTAAGTCTTTCGCCTGGATGTAGGTCTGTGATCCATGTGCATACCTAGTACCCTCAGAGGTCAGAAGAAGGCATCACATTTCCACGGATCTGGAGTTATAGATGTGGGTGCTGAAACTGAATCCGCAACTTCTGCAAGAGCAGCAGTGCTCTTAGTTTCTGAACTGTCTCTCCAGCCAGCAGTCTCCTTTGGAAATGTAGAACACAGTGCAGTTTCTCTTACCAAATAGTAGGTAAAAGGCATCCCTTCTCTTCTGTCCTTTTGTCTTCTAAGCTGAAGAAAGCTCTTGACGAAGCCAACTTCAGATCAGTGGAAGTGTCCCGGACAAACCGAGAACTACGACAGAAACTTACGGAGCTGGAAAAAGTAGTGAACAGTAACAAGGAGAAACTAAAGAATCAAAAGGCTCAAATAAAGCTGCACTTGTCGACCAAGGCAAATAATGTGCAGAATTTGGAGAGGATGAAGGTTGTATGAGATGCCCAGCCCTTTCCGTACTGCTTCAGCGGGTTGGGAGGGTCCCCTGGCTATGGCATCTGGGACGTTGTTTCAGAGCCTTGGCCACAGGATGTATTCTCTGGGAAGTGGGCAGGTTACTTTTGTGGGATCATCTGTGCTTTGGTGGAGGTACTGCTGTGTAAATGTGGGTCTCCTTGTGCTTCTGCAGCATGTTTGGCTCCCATCCATCTTTCCCAAGGTGGGCAGTCCTCATATACAGAATGTATATAGAAGACTGCCCATCTGGCTCTTTCAGGGTCTGTGGGCTAGGTAGGAAATAGAACCCAGCAGAAACTGAAAACTTAGAATTCAGCCAGCCTAAAAGTCAAAGTTAATCCACTGGCCATTTTTTGTGTTATTTGGACATTTACTTTCAGCAAATAGAAACAGAATTGAGGCAAATGGAGATAATTAAGGATCAATATCAGAAAAAGAACTATGAACAGGTAAAATATGATTCCCTCAAACTCAGTGTTGTTTACTATACCTTAAGAGTCTAACTTGCATTTACTGTGTTTACCTTCTTGTTCCCCAACAGTCACTGAGTATCCAGAGATTTGTATCTGAAATGAATAACTTGCAGAAAGAGATGGAGCTGTTAGCCAAGAGCCAGTATGAGACCTCTGCACGGAATAAACAGCAGGAGCTGAGACTAGCAACTGAGCGGAAACTAAGACAGGAACTGGAAAATCGGTGTGAGGTAAAGATGTCTTAAGATCCTCTCAATGGTTACTAGCAAGTGTATATGCCTAAATCTGGTGAAATGGCACTTAGATTTTCCTAGATTCTATACAACAAAAAACTACATGTTGTGGTGATTTGAATAGGTATGGCCCCCATATACTCATGTGTTTTTGAATACTTGGTTCATAGGGACTAGCACTCTTAGGAAGTGGGGCCTTGTTGGAGGATGTGTGTCACTGTGGGCGTGGGCTTTGAGGTCGAAGAAGTTTAGGTCAGTTCACTCCTGCTGCCTGTGGATCATGATGTAAGACTCTCAGCTCCTTCCAGAGCACCAGGTCTGCCTGCATGCAGCATGTTTCCTGTCATGACGATAATGAACTAAGCCTCTGAAACTGTAAGCCAGCACCAATTAAATATTTTCCTTTATAAGAGTTGCTATGGTCATGGTATCTCTTCACAGCAATAAGACACTAAGACACATGTTTAGAAAAATGGTATATTAGTTACTTTCCTTGTTGTAGTGACAAGAATACCTGATACAAACAACTAAAAGGAGGATTTATGTCAGGTCATAGTTTCATAGATTTTAGTCTCTAGACCCTGGCTCTATTAATTCTGGACCCTAGGTGAGGCAGGACATCATGAGAACAGGGACATGTATAGAAGGAGACTGCTCACATCATCGTGAACAGGAAATAGAAGAGGGGACTGGGACTGGGTATATCCTTCAGATAGCCCCAGTGGCCAGCTAGCCCCCACTTCCTAAAGTTTCTGCTACCTTCCAAAGTAGGGCCACCAGCTGGAGTCAGCATTCAGGGCGTGAGCCTTTTGAAGGACATTTCGTACTGAAATTGTGGTAGTTTGGAATGTGGAAAATCTTCATTCTCAGTTTGCTTTTACAAAAGAGTTAGAGCTCATATAAACAAAATACCAGCATGGTATTGGGGCTGACTCCTTGGTCTTCTAGGAACTTTACAGCTCTTGAGTCTTCTCTACAAAAAGAATAGACTTGGTGTTGCCACAGGAATCTAGCTATTCCTAATGAACAAAAACTGTAATGACCAAAAACAAACTTCAATAAATCATTAAATTCCTATCTTCCAATAGCCATGAAATGTTCTTTTTGATTCTAAAAAAAGAGACTTTAATTTTTCTTGGCAGAATCCATAAACCAAACTCAAACTTGGATAGACTATAGATTAAATTGTATTAAAATACAAAATAGAAGTTCAAAAGTGTTATGGCTTATTTTCATGATCTAATTGCCATATTACAAATTTGAAGCATTTTGGTTCTATATGGTACATGAGAAGTTTATTAAAACCTATCACATTTTCAGGAATTGGGAGAAACTATCAGACACCTGAAGAGATGTAAGGAAGCGACTGAGAATAAACTAAAAGAAGCCAGTGTAGAGTCAGAACAGGTGAGCCAAACTCGGGCACTTGAGAGAAATAGAGCAACCCTGAACATACATACAGTGCTGTGGAGTCTGCCACTGACACAGTTGTCAGAGGAGTACAGCAGACAGAGAACAACAGTTTACTAAGTATTACCTTGATTGTGAAGAATTTTAGATAACATTCTGTGTCCTGATGATAATGAATACTAGAATATTAATGAAATCTGAAGCCTTAGTACATACCACTAAACTCAAGGGAAGGGCAGCTAGGTGTGGATCTAATGCATATTGCTGCTTTGACACCCTGTGAGTTCCCTGACCACACGTTCTTGGCTAGATTTACAGTAAGAAACATGAGTTTTCCTTCTGTAGAACAGGCCTCAAATCTAATCAGAAAGTGGTTGGTTACCCCATATTCACACCACTGCTTTCACCCTTGTAGAGCCCTGGGAGCTACAGTAACTACCAGCCTGGCACCATATGTCCATAGTGTTACAGTGGCATGCAAAGGAAATTCTAAAGTATCACAATAATATAACTCCATTTATCATTGGTTACACAGCAGAATAACTTGCGAACTGGTATATTAGAAAGAAAAGGACTCTTGACAATCTCAAGTTTGAGTGCCAGTAATGAAGCTTTCTCTGTGCCCTTTATAAAATTACATTTACCCTCATTTTTGAGTGTATGTATGTACATACATATATGTTCATGTATGGGGGTGCATGTGTATGAGTGTAATCATGCATGTGGAGGCCAGAGGACAACCTTGGGTATCCTCAGGTACCATCCACCTTTTTTTTTTTTTTTGAGACAGGGTCTGTTATTGGACTGGAACTCAGCAACTAGACTAGGCCGGCTATCCAGCGAGTCCCAGGGATCTGCCTGTCTCCTCCTCCCTGGCTCTGGGATTCCAAGTACATGCCACCATACCTAGATTCTCTTCTAATGTGGGTTCTGGGGATCAAACTGAGATCTCATTCTTACACAACAGCACTTTACGCAATGAGTTGCCTTCTCAGCCCATGTTTATTTTCTATGAACTATTCATCACTGTGTTTACAAGATAATTTAATACCCACTACTATCTTATTCTAATAAGATTTTTTCAATACGTTTCAATGTCAGTTCCCTCTCATTTGCCATACAACAGAAGGTGTAATTTATTTCAGAGTCTTTCCCTGTACTTCTGGGGGGAAAAAAAAACCAAACACTTGGAAGAAGGGTTGGGCTGGGTTTAGAGTGAAGTTGTTACTGTTACCAGGATGTACCAACAGACCTGAAAATATTTTTGTTGTTCCTAAAAGCCAAATTACATTATAGCAAAGGAGTCCAGTGCTTTTATCTTACTGTAGTATGTCCACATGATGGCCTTGCTAATGACAGAAAGTGCTTGGCAGCATGTTTGCTAGACGTACTCTGTCAATGCTTCACTAGGTGTAGGCGATGCAGGGCGTACTGATGAAATGTGTGGGAAGCAGGAGCCTGTGTGTGAGCATCCTTTAATTGCCTCACTCAGCATGTTTCCTCAACTTAATGGTTGTTCAGTGTACTATACAGACATGTTGCAAGGATCCCATGTGAGCATTTGAGTCTTCTGATAGCTAGGTATAAATCTCCCATACATGTACACAAAAGAATTTGTGGGCATTTCTGTGTTCAGATAACAGCTAATCTGGAAGAAGCTCACCGATGGTTTAAATGCAGGTTCGATGGCCTACAACTTGAGCTGACAAAAAACCGGTTGCAGAGGCTTCCCCGGGAAGACAGGTGGCCAGAAGAGGTGAGGTTCACCTTGTTGTTGTAAAGAAGTTTGAATTTTTCCTTCTCCATTTCTGACTACAGAAGCCCTCGTAATCATCTAGCTGTTCATCTGTGGGTTTCTTTTAACTACTGTTAGGAAACCAATGGACTAAGTTCTTGTAGAAATTTTACCTTTCCCAAACTATCTAGATCAAAACTACCTATCTGAACATATAAGTGGCATTATGGAGGGCAACAGACTCTAAACTGTTGGTTCTCAGCAGACAAGAGTTGGGCATATTTTCTCCTACAGAATCAAGATAAGAGGCGTGATGTTGTTTCCAGCCAGTCTATCCTACATCGATGGGAAACTAAACAAAACCTCGGGCTTATGCCTAAGAAGTACCATTCTGACACAGAGAGAAAGAAATGTCCTTGACAAAGGAATCCTTGTGAGAACTTACACCTCCATGATTCTTCTGGCCAGCAAGCAGGGCTGGCCTGTTTCTACATTGAAAGAACATGCTGTGTGCTGAAGATTTTGGACTTTGCCCTTTATGAGCTCTTTTATATTACAGCAGAACTACCCCATCCTTTTGTCCTTTTCCCTATTTCCCACACAATAAATTTAAATTAGTTTGTTTTATGATAGTAGAAGCTGTCGTATAGTTGCCATTTTTTCAGAAATAATTTAGTAAAGTGTTAAGTGAAATTTCCACTAAATAATACACTACTTATGTCAATGAGATGTCTAAATGAATTCTGTAGGATAGTGTCTGTAACTGGTTGTGGTCAAATAGTTGTAAACACCAGTACTCTTGGACCAACCAAGGATACTCTTTGAAAATGAAATCTGTAAAAACAGTAGACATTCTTCTGTACCTTCTAAGCATACAAACTTCTAGGTGATTACGAAAGTATATCTTTAATAAGACTTGTAAACAGCACATGTCAAAGATTATATTTACAGTTTCTTTGGTCATCAAGGAGCTGTTTTCTGAGTACAGGAGTTGCTCTGCTCCTCCTTATACTAGTACATAGCAAATTGAGCTTTGTATTTGTTATTTCAGATATTAAATGGTGGGTTGCAGCCATAGAGGAGGTTGATTGTAGCATGAGAGCCTTTAGGAATGGATTCTTGCCTTTAAAGAGGGCTGGGGCAACTGCCCTTGGCCCTGCTGACTGAAGACAAAGCATTTAGTTGCTCCAGAGGACATCAGCGATCAGGTGATACCTAAAATTGGAGAGCAGAGTCTCATCACACACCAACCCTGTCAGCTACTCCATCTTGGATGTTCAGGCCTCCAGAACTGTGAGAAATTATTTCTGTTCTTTGAAAATTTCCTACTCTTAGTTATTTTGTTTCAAGAAGCAAACACAAAAAGACATTTGATTAAGGAATTCAAACTTGTGTTGTCTTTGAGTCTTGAACACTATTGTTATCCATAAAAGTCTTTCTTCATTAATCCCAGGACTCGAGAGGCAGAGGCAGGCGGATCTCTGTGAGTTCGAGGTCAGGCTGGACCGATAGCCTCCGAAACAATACAGAGAAACCCTGTCTCGTAAAAACCAAATTAAAAAAAAAGAAAAGTCTTTCTTCAAAAAGTGTCTTAGGACTCTGTCTCTGTCTCTGTCTCTCTCTGTACTATCTTCATATAAGGGCTTTTTCTAGAATAGCCAATTTAATGTGCTGATTTGCTTGAGTTGTTTCTATAATACTTCAGGTGTTTTTAGAATATCTATTGTATCTTTAGTATAGTGAAGTGACTAAGATGGTGACATCTTATGACTCCATGTTGTGGCTGCCTAGATACCCTTCAGCCTTCCACCCCACCCCCACCCCCAATAGCTACATCTGCCTTGGTAACACTTTTAGAAATGTTTGTGACTCTAACCATCAAGAAGATATATCAACCGTAATGTTCATACAAACTAAAATAACTAGAAGTATAAATAAAAAACAAATGTCATGTGGTATCTGGGAATTATTGTTAAGCTCTGCAAAAAGAGATAGATATTACAAAGCTATTTCAACACCTGCTCCCCCAGCACTGATGTGATTGTAGCTTTTGTCATTAAAAACCCTGTACTCCTGAGCTTCAGCACCATGAGAAATTATGGAGGTCTTAGCCTACCCTTGGTTTCGTTGTTATAAAGGGGTTCTTAAACAATTAGTTGGCTTAGTTAGTGTGATTGTTGGTAACTATCTCTTGGGCATCATTTCAGTAGTGCTAACTTCTAATGTGGGCTTCTATGTTTTTGATATCAGTATCAAAGTGCTATCAAGGCATCACACCAGCTCACTTTGATAGTGATTTTTTAAGGGATACCTGTTGGAATTTTAAAAAATGCCTTTCCATCAGGGACACTGACTTGTAGTTTTCATTTCATGTATCTTTACCTAGTTTTGGTATTCAGGTAACACTGGCTTCATAAAATGAATTTGGAAGTCCTTCTTCCCTTCCCTTCCCTCCTTCCCTCCTTCCCTCCTTCCAAATAATTAAAAAAGAGTATTGGTTGTAGATCTTTGAAAGTTTGGTTGAAATCTGCTGTCAATCCATCTGGAGCCCAGGTTTGGTTGTGGGTCATGGGAGGTTCAGAAGGGCTATAATAGGCATTTCAGTTTCTTTGTTCATCACGAATGTTTGGTTTGTTGATCTCTTCCTAGTTTAACTTTGGTGACGGTGGTTTGGTTGAATCTAGAAATCCATCCCTTTTTCTTCTTCTTCTTCTTTTTAATTGGTTTTCTTACTCTGCATCTTGAGTGCTGGGTTCAAATATACACCAGCATTCCTGACTTGTTTAGATTTGCTAACTTAATAAAATATGGAATTTTAAAGTTTTCTTATCAGATTGGGCCAGCTCATAGTATGTGTGACCAGAGTTGTGTCTGGGAGTTGGGAAGGGTGCAGGCCAGCTAGAGCTTAGGGAACTTTCCTAATTAGACTTGGACTTGGCCTTGGCCTCTCAGACCCAGAATAGGCCTAAAAATTGGATGTGGTGCAGTAAGCTAGGATCAGGCAGTCTGATTAGACTCAGCTGGTACACAGGGTGTGTGATGTGGCCAAGGCTTAAAGTTGAGAATGGTGCAGGCAAGACTGATCAGACTGCACACTCTGATTAATTTTTGAGAGTACTAATTGTTCTGAAGAAAGGGGAATAAGACCTGATTCATTTGATCAATAGACAGGCAATGGATCTTCTACATTGCCTATATTGCTAACACCCTTAGAGCATGACCTAACCTTTTCATGTGTGTAAAACTCTAGGAGGAATCTATATGAAGGTTGCTTCTAAATTTCATCTGCTTGTGAAATTGTTTACTCTTGGTGAATTCTGAGATCATGACTATTTCTCTAGTAATTTCTTGGTTATTTCATGAGATTAATGTAGGTATTTGTCTTAGTTAGGATTTCTATTGCTCTGAAGAGACACCATGACCACAATTTAGTGCTGTGTTTTACTCTTTTGACTTTTTGAGGGGCCCAGCACCTAGCTCCCAAGTAAATCACACGTAGTTATGAATAAGTTACCCTGTCTATCTTTGGCCTCAGGGCTTTTATCTTTCTCTATTCCTGTATACTTCTACTTTCCTTCTTACACAAAAACAATGAATGGGTATTTTCCCAGTTGTGATTCCAATGTATTAGGTACATGCTTAGACTCAGGAAAGACGTTACTATAGTTTGGATCTGGAATGTCCCCCAAAGCCCATATAGTAAAGGCTTGGTTCACAGCCTGGCTTAATTGAGAAGGGGAAGACCCTGTGAGAGATGTACCTCATGGAAAGAAGTTAGATTACTGGGTATACCCTTGGAGGAGATATTGATATCCTAGCATTTCCTGTTTCCTTCACCTCCTAGCCACCATGATATAAGGAATTTTGCTTTACCACGTCTACTCCACAATAAGCAATGAAGCTAACTATCTGTTGTATTTTGTTTCCTTTGGATATCATACACAAACATCTATTCATCCCAGAGACAGTACTGATAATAGAGAAAAGTAAGTATTCCCCTCAAATCTATCTTAATGATCCAGTGAGTTTACTGGACTTAGTTACTGGGGCATGAGAAACCTAAAACAGCTGCATCATGGAGTCAGAGCCCCACCCTGTCATGGACTGTAGCCTCATGAATGCTACATCATGGAGTCAGAGTCCCACCCTGTCATGGACTGTAGCCTCATGAATGCTACATCATGGAGTCAGAGTCCCACCCTGTCATGGACTGTAGCCTCATGAATGCTACATCATGGAGTCAGAGTCCCACCCTGTCATGGACTGTAGCCTCATGAATGCTACATCATGGAGTAAAGAGCCCCATCCTGTCATGGACTGTAGCCTCATGAATGCTACATCATGGAGTAAAGAGTCCCACCCTGTCATGGACTGTAGCCTCATGAATGCTACATCATGGAGTCAGAGCCCCACCCTGTCATGGACTGTAGCCTCATGAATGCTACATCATGGAGTAAAGAGTCCCACCCTGTCATGGACTGTAGCCTCATGAATGCTACATCATGGAGTAAAGAGTCCCACCCTGTCATGGACTGTAGCCTCATGAATGCTACATCATGGAGTCAGAGCCCCACCCTGTCATGGACTGTAGCCTCATGAATGCTACATCATGGAGTCAGAGTCCCACCCTGTCATGGACTGTAGCCTCATGAATGCTACATCATGGAGTAAAGAGTCCCACCCTGTCATGGACTGTAGCCTCATGAATGCTACATCATGGAGTAAAGAGTCCCACCCTGTCATGGACTGTAGCCTCATGAATGCTACATCATGGAGTAAAGAGTCCCACCCTGTCATGGACTGTAGCCTCATGAATGCTACATCATGGAGTCAGAGCCCCACCCTGTCATGGACTGTAGCCTCATGAATGCTACATCATGGAGTAAAGAGTCCCACCCTGTCATGGACTGTAGCCTTATGAATGCTACATCATGGAGTCAGAGTCCCACCCTGTCATGGACTGTAGCCTCATGAATGCTACATCATGGAGTAAAGAGTCCCACCCTGTCATGGACTATGACTTCATGTTTTACATCATGGAATCAAGAGTCCCATTCTATCATGGACTATGACTTCATGAATGCTACATCATGGAGTCAGAGTACCACCCTGTCGGACTATGACTTCATGGTTTATATCATGGACTGCGCCTCAGTTAATCTTTCACCTCCTGTATACTCTATGACCATCTGCAGCTGGGAAGCAGGGGAGTGGTGAATGGAATCCCAGGTGAGGTTCTAGTGAACCCCTTTCTTTCCTTGCTGGGGATGTTAGGAGCTCATTACTGTTACAACAGACCCGTCTGCTCATTTTGTTTCTGTGACTGTCAGATCAAAGTCAGTCATCTCTTCATCTCTGCTGCAAAATGGAGCCAGGATGGCCATAGTGTATCCTGAGGGAAAAACACTACTTCAGCAGCCACGGCAGCCTAAAGCTTCAGAACCCCAACCGGTGAGTCAGACTTTCCTTCCTTTAATGCTGACCGTCCTAGGTATTCTTTTTAGTGTTGGGAAGTTTCTGAACAGAATTTGGATTTTTGTAAATTCTTATCTTTAATGGCTTTATTAATAATAAATCAAAGGAAATAAGGTTTATTTCTCCTCACATTTTTGTAATGGCCATACATTCTGAAATTAATTTCTAGATAGTATATCAAACAGCCATTTGTACATTACGACAAAAATCCATCTCACTAAAGGTAAGTTTGCCCTTTTGCTTTTGAGACAGCTTTAACTGTTCTTCTGCAGGCTCTTCTATTCCACAGGAGTAGAATTGATTGTGGATAACACCAGCAGCAGTAAATGTGCTGCTAGGTTGCACTTGGGCATCTAGAGGACAGGGAGCTATTGGATCTGCTTGTATTCATTGGCGTTTCAGAATCACAGAGCTTAGGCAAGCATTGATTCCTCCAGTTTCTTTGCAGAACAAACACTGTTCACTCAGCATTCCCTGTACAGCATCTCTTGAGTTTCCTTACTTGTAGACTCCCTAACAGGAGGCTCTCATCTAGTCTTATCTCAGAGGTTGTTGGCCATAGTTACTTGAATTTCTAGTTCACTTACTTTCCAAGGCTATCCAGAGTCTAATAGAGCTTCATATAAAAAGTCCACTACACTGGATTTCTTGGAACATTCTCCAAGGGTAGGCGGGAATTAACGTACAAAGAAAACTGACAGTCCCTACCAGCCTACAAGCAGGTGAGAGACCTGCCTCCAGGCTGCTCTACCACACCTGCCGCACACTGGACCCACTCCGTCACCCATCACTACATACATGGACATCCTCTCGGTGACCAGCCCTCCCCTGTTACTCCAGCAGATGACATAGGCACAGGTGGAAACCACATCAGTTGGAAAAACAGATGAGTAAATACCAGTGTTAGATACATTCAACAGTCAGGCAATGGTGGCACATGCTTTTAACCCCAGCACTTGGGAGGTAGAGACAGGCAGAGCTCTGTGAGTTTGAGGCCAGCCTGGTCTACAGAGTGAATTCCAGGACAAGCTCCAAAGCTACAGAGAAACCCTGTCTCAAAAAACAAAAACGCATTCAACAACCAAAAAAGAGCAATATGGCCCCACCAGAAACCAGTGATCCTACAACAAAACCTGAATGTTCCAATGTGGATGAAACACAAGAAAATGACCTTAAAAATAAATTTACAAAGGTGATAGCGGCACTTAAAGAGGAAATGAAAAATCCCCTTAAAGAAATTGAGGAAAAGAAAAACAAAAAATTGGAAGACATCAATAAATTCCTTAAAGAAAGCCAAGAAAAAACAATCAAACAAGTGAAGGAAATGATTCAAGACTTGAAAGTTGAAATGGAAACAATAAAGAAAACACAAACTAAGATAATTCTGGAAATGGAACTACAGATGCAAGCATCCCCAACAGAGTATAAGAGATTAAGTGAGAATCTCAAGTATTGAAGATATGATTAGAGGAGATTCACCAGTCAAAAAAATGTTAAATCCAATAAATTCCAACATCAAACTAAATGGAGAGAAACTCAAAGTAATCCTACTGAAATCAGGAAAAAGGCAAGGCTGTCCACTCTCTCCATATCTATTCAATAAGGTACTTGAAGTCCTAGCTAGAGCAATAAGACAACAAAAGGAGATCAAGGGGGTGCAAATTTTGATGTTTACAGATGATATGATAGTATATATAAGTGACCCCTTCTACCAGGTAACTCCTACAGCTGATAAACACCTTCAGTAAACATGGTTGGATACAACATTAACTCAAAAACTAAAATAAAAAAAAGAATTAGTAGCACTCCTATATCCAGATGAGAAAAGAAATCAGAGAAACGGCACCCTTTACAATAGCCAAAAATAAAATATCTTGGGGTAACTCTAACCAACCAAGTAAAAGACCTGAATAACAAGAATGTTAAGTCTTTGAAGAAAGAAATTGAAGAAGATATCAGAAAATGGAAAAATCTCCCATGCTCATGGATCCATGGGATTAACATAGTAAATGGCAATCTTACCAAAAGCAATCTACAGATTCAATGCGATCCCCATCAAAATCCCAGCACAATTCTTCCCAAAATTGGAAAGAACAATACTCAACTTCATATGGTAAAACAAAAAGCCCAGGATAGCTAAAACAATCCTGTACAATAAAGGAACTTCCAGAGGCATCACCATACCTAACTTCAAGCTCTATTATAGAACTATAATAATGAAAACAGCTTGGTATTGTCATTAAAAGCAGCTTGGTGGATCAATGGGAATCAAATTCAAGACCCTGATATTAATCCACACATCTGTGAACACCTGATTTTTGACAAAAAAGCCAAAATCATACAATAAAAAGAAAGAATCTTCAACAAATGGTGTTGGCATAACTAGATGTTTGCATGTAAAAGAATGCAAATCAATTCATATCTATCACCCTGCACAAAATTCAAGTCCAAGTGGATCAAAGGCCTCAACATAAATCCAGTTACACTGAACCTGGTAGAAGGGCAAGTGGGAAGTAGCCTTGAGTGCACTGCCACAGGAGACAACTTTCTGAACAGAACACCTATAGCACAGGCACTAACAAATAATAAATCAACACTTGATAAATGGGACCTCATGAAACTGAGAAGCTTCTGTAAAGCAAAGAATATGGTCAATAAGACAAAACAGTAGCCTACACAATGGGAAAACATTTTCACCAACCCCATATCTGACAGAGGGCCAATCTCCAAAATACAAACAACTCAAGAAACTAGATATCAAAATACCAAGTAATCCAATTAAAAATGGGGTATGTATTTAAACCAAGAATTCTTAACAGATACACTTAAATAACTGTTCAACATCCTTAGCTATCAGGGAAACTGCAAATCATAACAACTCTGAGATACCATCTTACAGCTGTCAGAATGGCTAAGATCAAAAATGCTAATAACAACCTATGTTGGAGAGGATGTGGAGTAAGAGGAACACTCTGGAATAAAAGGTAGGAGCCTGAATGGGACCAATCTAGGCCCTTTGCATGTGGGTGACAGTTGTGTAGCTTGGTCTGTTTGTAGAGCCCCTAACAGCAGGATCAGGACCTGGCCCTGATGCATGAGCAGGCTTGGTAGAACCTATTCCCCATGCAGGGATGCCTCACCCAACCGTGATAGAGGGGGTATGAGGGCCTTGGTCCTGCCTCAACATATGCTTTGTTGGGTCCCATGGGAGGGCTGCCCCTTTCTGAGGAGGAGTGGATAGGATAGACTGGAGGTAGGAGGAGGGAACAGGAAGAGAGGAGGGAGGGAAAACTGTGGTTAGTATGTAAAATAAATGAAAAAAATTAATAAAAAATAAATCTCCAGGTCAGTATTAAACATGCTATAAAAACAGTAACATTTTAATAAAAAGACAATGTAGCTTGTTTACCATGAATGAGGCTTCAGGTTTGATCTCCAGCACCATAAAAGAAAAAAAAGAATTATATGATCCCTACATATGCTAAAAGCCTTTAATAAAAATTAATTTTTAAGACAAAAAGTTCAACACTCACTAAAGAAAATAGGTGGGTAACAGAGAGTCATGGCAATCCTGATGACCAAAGTTTGATCCCTGGATCCCACTTGGTAGAGAGAGAACCATCCCTGAAAACTAACTCTCAAAAGTTGTCATCAGACTTCCACATGTATTCCATGACATACATACACACACATTAAATAAAAAGTGTTAATAAAAAGACAAAATGGAATTGAGAGGTACTGCTTAACATGGTCAAGTGTATATACACAAGAAGTGTCTAGGCCTACCTAATAATGTCCAATATATAAACACCTATTGCTGAAACCAGGGGAGGACCCACAGTCTCCTTTCAAAACAAGTCACTGCAATTATCAAGGCCAATTAAAAACAACAGTTAAGAATGGGGAAAGTAAAAACATTTGAATACAATAGGATAACATACCTGGGAAACTCTAAAGGAATGATCATACAACTGAAATAGTGAAAGATAAGTTAGACGTGAACAGAGTAAATATAAAACTCAATAGCCTTGTGGAAGCCAGTACTGGGAATTGAACCCAGGGCTTTGCATGAGGTAGAAAGTAGAAGTACTGGAAAGCTATTACAAATGTTGTGTTTACATAATGGTGAGCGAAGGTAAGGCAGTCAAAATGCAGAAGTGTAGAAGGATCGCTCTAAAGTCACTGACCACTTGTGTGAAGTGCTGCCCTGTCTCTAGGGGAGTCTGGTAGGTCAGCATAGCCCTGCTGCCTGCACAGGAGAACAAAGGTCGCTAGTAAAGTTCTATGGAGAGCTGCCCTGTGTGGTGGTCAGTTTGAGTATGGTCTACTTTTGGGTACCTGAGGAAAATCAGCATACAGAAAAAATGGAGTGAAAAAAGGCACCAGCGACTCTGTATTTGTTAACACATCAACTCCATAATCATCACACAGTAATTACTACTTCACAGCTACCCTCTAAATCCCATGCAGGTTCTCCAGGTCATCTCTAGCATGGGACACTCAAGGAAAGGGATTCTGGGAGACACAATTGCAGTTTAATCAAACTGGCATAGTTCAGACCACATGGGTGTGAACATCTGCAACACACAGGGACACTAATGATGTCCCATTTCTTGTTTGGGATGGTGTTAACATCACAAACACACACACACACACACACACACCTCGTATATGTAACAATTATTGAAAAAAAAGATGAATTTAAGACAGCAAGGAGGGTATATGGTAGGGTTTTGATGAAGGTAAGGGTGTAAATGATGTAATTATATTATTTTGGTCTCAAAAAATAAAATAATTTTTTTTTTAAAAAATGCAGCCCCACCTGTACTCCTGACAGGTAGTCTGGGTGCACTTGGAAAGGTCCATGGATCCCATGCTCCCTCTAGTGGTCAGTCACTTCCTTGTCTACCTTTGTTCAGTAAACCGGCACTTAAAATGAAGAGAATTCACTAAGTGCAAACAGTGTACACTTACTCTGTAAAGTATGTCATCAGAAAATGTTTTAACCCTCTGAAATTATGCTTAAATAATCAATTTTCCCCACCCAGATCTCTCTTTTTCTAAACAATTTTTTTAAATTATGTGGATGGGTGTTTTGCCTGATTGTATATCAGCACCATGTACATGCAGTGCTTGTGAAGGTCAGAAGAAGATGCCAGATCCCATGGAACTGGAGTTACAGATGGTTGTGAGGTACCATGTGGGTTCTATGATCCAAACTCAGGTGTTCTGGAAGAGCAGCCAGTGCTCTTAACCACTAAGCCACCTCTCCTGCCCCATATGGTTTTTTTCTTTTATTCTTATCTCATAGATTACATCCCTACCAAGTTTCCTCTAACTCAACTCTTCCCAGCCCCTCCCCTTCTCCATTGTCCCCCAGATCTGCTCCTTTTTGGGTTTCCCTTAAAGAGCAATGGGGGAGGAGAGAGAAAGCAAGCTTCCCATTGATATCCATTGAACATGTAAGACTAGTGATAACCCCTCATATTAAGGCTGGACAAGGCAACACATTGGTAGGAAAAGGGTCTCAGGAGCAGGCAGAAGACTCAGAGACATCCCCTCCCACTATCGGGAGTCCCACAAGAACACCAAGCTGCACAACCATATGCAGAGGACCAGGCTTAGACCCATACAGGCCCGTGTTTGTCACATCAGTCTCTGTGAACCCCTGTAAGTCTTGCTTTAGTTGATTCTGTGGGCCGTGTTCTCAGTGTCCTCTAACCCTTTGGCTCCTACAATCCTTCCTCTCCATCTTATGCAGGGTTCCCCTGGCCCTGCCTAATGTTTGACTGTGGGTTTCTGCATCTTCTCTAAACAGTTGCTGGATGACACCCTTCTAATGACAATTGGGCTAGGTACCTATCTATGAGTATAGCAGAATAATTAAGAATAATTTCATTGACTTTTTTTCATTGCCAGTCATGTTTAGTTTTATCCTGGAGCTCTGAGCTGTCCTGCCTCTGGTTCCTGGCTATCTAGGCAGTGTTAAGTGTGGGCTCCTTCTCCTGGCATGGGCCTCAGTCATTGCTTGGTCATTCCCACAAATTATGCACTAAAATTACTATACATCTTACAGGCAGAACAAATTATAGGGCAAAGATTTTGTGACTAGGTTGATGTCTCAATCCCACTGCTAGGAGACTTGCCTGATTAAAGAATGACCAGTTCTGGCTCTGTTTCCCCCATTACTAGGAGTTTCTACTATAGGGTCACTCTTGTAGATTCTGTGAGTTTCCACTACTTCACTCTTCTCCCAATGCCCCCCAGTTCCAGTAGTTTCTCTCAGTACTCTCTCTTTCTGCCTGATCTCTCTCGTTCCCATTCCCACTTGACCCAAGTCCATCCAGGAAATCTGTTATTTCCCCTTCCCAGGGAGATCCATGCACCCTCACCTTGAGCCCTCCTTGTTACCTAGTCTCTCTGGATCTATGAATTGTAGCATGGTTATCCTTTACTTTAGAGCTAATATCCACTTATAAGTGACTGCATACCATGTTTGTCTTTCTGGGTCTGGGTTACCACACTCAATCTAGTTCCATTAGCTTCCAAATTTCATGATGTCCTTTTTGTGTAAATGTATCACATTTTCTTAATCTATTATTTAGTTGAGGGACATCTAAATTGTTACCAATTTCTGGCTATTATAAATAAAGCTGCTATAAACATAGTTGAGAAAGTATTCTTTTGGTATGATGGAGCATCCCTTAGGTATATGCCCAGGAATGGTATATCTAGGTTTAGAGGTAGATCAATTCCCAATTTTCTGAGGAACTTCCATATTGACTTCCATAGTGTCTGTTCAAGTTTGTACTCCCACCAGCAATGGAGGAGTGTTCCCCTCATTCCACATCCTCTCCAGCATGAGCTTTCACTTGTTTTTGATCTTAGCCATTCTGTCAGTGTAGGACAGAATCTTAGAGTTGTTTTGATTTACATTTCCCTGATGACTAAGGATGTTGAACATTTAAGTGTTTCTCAGCCATTTGAGATTCCTCTGTTGAGAGTTCTATGTTTAGATATATAGCCCATTTTTCAATGAATTATTTTCTTTGTTGATCTCTAGTTTGAGTCCTTTATCTTTTCCCATTCTATAGACTATCATTTTGTCCTATTGACAGCATCCTTTGCCTTACAGAAATTTTAACTTCATGAGGTCCCATTTATTAATTGTCAGTCTTAGCACCTGTACTATTGACATTCTGTTCAGGAGGTTGTCTCCTGTGCCAGCGCATTGTATATTATCTCCCACTTTCTCTTCCATCAGGTTCAGAGCGTCGTGATTTATGTTGAGGTCTTTGATCCACTTGGACTTGAGTTTTGTGCAGGGTGATAGATATGGATATACTGCATTCTTCTATATGCTATATCCAGTTAGACCAGCACCATTGGTTGAAGATGCTTTTTTTCCATTGTATAATTTTGGTTTCTTTGTCAAAAATCAGGCATCCTTATATGTGTGGTTTTACATCTGTGTCTTTGATTCAGTTCCATTGACCATGTATGTTTTTATGCCAATGCCTTGCAGATTTTATTACTATAGCTCAATAGTAGTGTTTGAAATAAAGGATGGTGATACCTCCAGAAGTTCTTTTATTATACAGGATTATTTTATTTTATTTTTTCCATATGAAGTTGAGTATTGTTCTTTCAAGGTCTGTAAAGAATTGTGTTGGGATTTTAATGGGGATTCCATTGAATCTATGGATTACTTTTGGGTAGGATGGCCATTTTTACTATTAATCCCACCAACCTATAAACATGGGAGAACTTTCCATCTTATGATTATCTTCAATTTCTTTCTTAAAAGACTTGAGGTTTTTGTCATACAGGTCCTTCACTTGCTTGGTTAGAGTTACACCAAGATATTTTATATTGTTTGTGGCTATTGTGAAGGGTGTTGTTTTCCTGATTTCTTTCTCAACCTGCATGGCATTTGTGTATAGTAGGGCTACTGGCTTTTTTGAGTTAATGTTGTATCTAGCTACTTCACTAAAGGTATTTATCAGCTCTAGCAGTCACTGGTAGAATTATTGGGGTCTCTTATGTATACTATCATATCATCTACAAATAGTGACACTTTGACTTCTTCCTTTCCAACTTGTATTGCCTTTGTCTCCTTCAGGTGTCTTGTTGCTCCAGCTAGAACTTCAAGGACTATATTGAATAGATATGGATAGAGTGGACAGCCTTGTCCTGTTCCTGATTTTAGTTGAATTGCTCTGACTTTCTTTCCATTTAATTTGATGTTGACTATCAGTTTGGTGTAAGTTGCCTTTATTATGTTCAGATATGTCCCTGTATCCTTCTTCTCTCCAAGATGTTTATCATGAAGAGGAGTTGGATTTTGGCAAAGGCTTTCAGCATCTAAAGAGATGATGTAGGGTTTTTTTTTTCTTTCCGTTTATTAAGATGGTGGGTACATTGACAGAATTTCATATGTTGAATCATTCCTGAATCTCTAGGATGAAGTCTACTTAATTATGGTGCATGACCTCTTTGATGTGTTCTTGAATTTGGCTTATTATTGCTGTGAAGAGACAGCATGAGCATGGCAGCTCTTATAAAGAAAACATTTGAGGGTGGCTCACTTACAGTTTCAGAGGTTCAGTCCATTATGATCATGAAGGGAAGCATGGCAGTGGGCAAGCAGATGTGGTGCTGGTGCTAAGAGTGCTACATCTTGCAGGCAACAGGAGGAAGTCAACTAAATGTCAACCAAGGAAAGCTTGTGAAAGAGAGACCTCAAAGCCCACCCCCACAATGACATACTTCCTCCAACAAGGCCACACCTTCTAATAGGGCCACTCCCTTTGGGGGCCATTTTCTTTCAAACCACCACATGTGGTTTCAAACCACATGTCAGATTGCGGGTTTGGGTTTTGGTGGAGGTTTTTATAGACACTGTAAGGTAGAAGGCAAGAACCATGCAGAAGGGCTCCAGGCTGTCCCATGGTGCTGAGACATGCGGAGGATGCTGAAGATGTGGGGCTGAGACTCTGAACTTTTTTCTTTTCTTCAAAGTTTAATTTGTTTCAAATATTAAAAGTCGATGTAAAAAACAATGAAATTGTTAAATGTAAGAATTAATAACTGTCACAAAGAAATGACATGTCAGAGTGGTAGGTGGTGTTTCTGAAATTGTTTCATCCTTTTTCTATGTTGTCTTTTTGAATTACTTCCCCTGTTTCCTCACTGAATGAATTCTGGCAGTTAAATGCGTTCTCTGAACTCACTCCTGTAGTGCCCTGTCTTATGGTACACTGTGGTACACTATTTTCTCATCCAAACCTATTACTTTGCATTGTCTTAATTGGAACCCCAGGCAATTACCAAGCAAGACCAGGACACAGACCTCACCATGCCAGCCATCTTTGGATTCCTCCAGCAAGCTTCGCCATGGAGCTGGAATTGTTCTGTCCCAAGCTGTCGCCTCTTTTCACCAGTGCTACTCACCTGTTGTACTTCTGTGGAACACAGGTGAGTGTATTGGAACACGGATCAAATTTATTCCTGTGAGGAGTATCCACAAGAATCTAGTCTCAGTACTAGAACATTTTCCTGGCATGTGAGGACCCGGTTTGCACCCTCAAAGGGTCCACCTGTGAAAGGGTGTGTTAAAGTACTGTGGTTAGCATTCCTTAGTTCCAAAGGCAGAAAATTTTATCATCTCTCTAGGCCACCCTTCAAAATATGGGAATGTGATTGGCTCAGCTTGAGTTAGGTTCAGATATAGCAGTGGCTATGAACATTAGTGTCTATTGAGGACCATGTCCAGAAAAGGGAAGAGTGTGATCTAGTTACCACCTAAATACATTAGTACAAAGCAAATTGCTAGGGTGGTAGGGACAATAAAAATGAGTCAGTTAGGGGGGTGTAGGCTTTAAGAACTAGATTAGAAATGGGTGGAGACTGAGTGATGGCTGGGGTGGGGGTGGGGTAAAGTGCTTGCTGTGCAAGCATGAGGACCTGAGTTTAGATCTCTAGCACCATGTCAAAACAAAAAAAATCTGCATTTATAACAATGACATGGCAGAGGAAGGAGGCAGGTGGGTTCCAGAGGCTCAAGGGACAGCCATTCTAGCTGAACCAATGAGCTAGAGGTTCAGTGATCGACCTCCCTCCCCCCCAAAAATAGGATGGTGTTGACACCCCCACCCCAACATAGGATGTTGTAAAAAACAGAAGACAGGGAGAAAGGCTAAGAAATGCCACCTCAGGGCACAACACAGCTATTCCATTCAGAGACTCAGCAGCTGTGGACACCAAACACTGAGTCTGCACAGAATGGGCAAACACAGTTGGAGGAAGAACTCAAGAAGCCCTATGCCTCACCCTGGAACTATTTGCTATTGGTAAGTTGGAGGTAAGGGGTTATTGCCTTCAGTTATTGGCAATAATGAGCTATAATCACAGTTGCAGTATCTTAACCAATTGGGTTATCTGAGGCATGATTGTTGTCAACTAAAAACTTTCCTGTTATGTAACCACTGGTACTGCACCAAGCTCCAATGGATAGTCCCGAGCCAATGGTTGCACAAATATCTCTGGTTAAACTAAATGGGTAACAAAATAAGACCAAACTACTAGGAAAGGAACTGGTAGGACGGGGCAGAGTTGCAAGGAATGGGAGGATGAAACAAATAACTAATTTCATTTTTAAAAGTGGAAAGCAATAGAGAAAGACATCAAATTCTGGCCTCCATATGCATCCAGGTGTATACACACACATCACACACACACACACACACACACACACAGACACACCACACCATTTATTCTGGGTAATACCATTTATTCTGACCACTCAACCAGAAGAGTGTCCGCTCTCCCACACACTTTCCCTTGGCTGTTTGAGAACTAACATTCTTCCTTAAGGCGTCTATTTTCTAGACTGAGCATCTTGATTTCCTTCTAGAATGCTCTGTTATTTTAAGAACTCTTCTCCCTAACTGGTAGCTTTTCTCTAGAGTTACCATCAAGGACCAGGTTAAAATGAAGAGACTTATTTTCCTGTCTTCGTAAAAGCTGCCTAATATTAGATTTGATTTAAAGAAAAATCAAGATATATTGAAATGGCTGACATAAAAACTCCCAAAGCTGCAATTTCCAATAAATGACTGATATGCTAGCTATAATTTATGTTTTTACAGTTGATTTTTAGGCCCAAGTGCAAATTTCTAAGTCATGTTTTTAGTTTACTTTCAAACCTGCTCACTCTTGACTCATTAGTATTGTTAACTATTGTGTATAGTTCTAGTACTTGAACGTAGGGCCTCACACAGTGTAGGCAAGTGCTCTAGCTCAGCTGTTCCTAGTCTATGAGTTTTCCTGTGTGCAGATCTGACATCTCTAAATGTGGATGTTAATGAAAGTGGTGGCCTCATCATCTCAAGTTTCTTTGCAGCAGAGCTGAATAAGCCACACTGCTAACATCATCAAGTGGTACGTTCTCACGACTCTGGCTGCTATACACTTCTCTTGTGAAAATAAAACAACAGTGTTAAATGAAAAAGTGGAATTCAGTTAGATTTTTGGTACAATTTACAGAAAAATTCAAGCTTACTGTGGAAGTCACTGTGGTGGTTTGAATGTAATTGGCCTCCATAGTTTTATAGGTAGTAGCACTACCTATATGGTAAGTGTAGCTTTGTTGGACTGGGTATGATCTTGGAGGAAGTGTTGTCACTGTGGGGTTGGGTTTTGAGGTTTTCTGTGCTCTGGATACCAATGTCTCAGTTGACTTCCTGTGCCTGCGTATCAAGATGTAGCCAGCACCACATCTGCCTACATGACATCATCATACTCCCACCACGATGGTAACGGACTGAACCTCTGAAACTGTAAGTGAGCCACCCCAATTAAAAGTTTTCCTTATAAGAGTTGCCGTGATCATGGTGTCTCTTCACAGCAATAAAAACCCTAACTAAGACAGCCATAGAACTAACATCATCAGAATGAATTCAGGCAAACTATGGCTAACATAAGAAAGAACCAAAAAAACAAACAAACAAACAAACAAAAACAAAAAACTACCATCTACAGTAACTCAGGGTTATTTCTTACCGTCTCTTGATTTGTAAGCCTCTCTCTCATTTCTCAACAGGATGGGTTAACTCCTGCCTGGTCACATGGCACTGCAGTTTCAGCTTATAGGAGACTAGAGTTCAACTCCCACATTCCCCAGGAAGAAGTAAAAAGGAAATTCTTGTTTGGCCCAGGTAGGAGCAATACCCCATGCAGCAGGGTCTCAGCAGAAGGGAATATATTGCAAGAATGACAGAGCTGGAATGGGAAGTGAAGAGAGGAAGGAAAAGAATGGAAAAAAGAGGGTAAACTGGAAATTTTTTCTGCTCTAAATGGGAGCAGATACTCCTCTGAAATAATCTCTCTGGGCAGAGCTAAAGAATCTTGGTCATTTAACCTCTTTGGAGTGGGAACAGACATAAGATAGTAGCATTCAAAAACTGGCTCTGTGTGTGTGTGTGTGTGTGTGTGTGTGTGTCTGTGTTTGCAGGCATACATTTTCCATGGCACACATGTAGGTCAGAGGACAATGTTTGGGAATTAGTCCTCACCTTCCATATTGTTGGGGCAGGGTCTCTCTGGTTGTTCTCTGGCCCACAAGCTCCCTTTGCTCATCCCTGACTTCCTCGTCACCATACGATGGACACCACCATCAGGCTTGAGTGGTTAAGTGCTTTTGGCAAACATTTTCAATGAGCCATTTCCCTGGTCCTAGCTGTGATTATAGGCTGCAGGTATACATGCAGGCAGAACACTGTATACATAATAAATAAATAAATCTTTTTAAAAATGTTAAATAAACACACAGTTTATATTTTCTTTTCTTAGAAAATTGTTGACTTGTTTCCACCAATATTGTTTAGCACATTTGAGAAACCAGGCCCTTTGGTCTATGTAGCTAAAGAAACAAAGTGAAAGGTAAAAGGCTACATCAGTTATCTGTGTTCTTACTAATAACGCTTTATTTCTTTCTTTGGAGACAGAGTCTCATGTAACCCAAGCTGGCTTTGAACTTACTATGTCATAGCAAAGGATGACCCTGAGCTGCTCCTCTATCTCCAAGGGATGGAATTTGGAGGTTTTGAACTCCATGCACTCTACGCAGGTGCTCCATCCAATGAGACACAACCCTACCTTGCTTCCCCAATAATATATACAATTTTGTTAGATGCTGACTAAAGTAACTACTGACAGAGATACAATCTGTCTTTCCTCCAGTTTACTGTTCAGAGAAACTACATATAGACTGTGCAGACAGGATTCCGAGACCTAAATCACACTTACTTAGCTTCATCATCACTGCTCAATGACATGAAATAAAATTTTTAAAAAGGTAAAATCTCTATTATAAAAATAGGATTTATAGGTCTGGAGAGCTGGCTTATTGGTTAAGAGCACTGACTGCTCTTCCCCAGGGTGAATTCCCAGCAGCCACATGGCAGCTGACACCTACTCCAGTTCCAGGGCTTCTGACACCCACACAGACATACATGCAGGTAAGACACCAATGAACAGAAAATAATTAAAAAGGATTTATTTATAGATAGATACAGGATACAAACTGCATTTCTAATTACATACAAATTCTGCTTCTCAAGTGGAAAGCACTATAAAGAGTGGTAAAAACTAAAAAGTCTCCATTGTTTGACCTTCAGTCTCAACACTTGTTTCCTTTTACAGCTGAACTGGGCTTAGAATCAGTCACACATTATAGCACTTATTTTCCACTAAAAACCTAGCAAATGTTTTTATATCTGAGATTCAAGAACATGTAATGAAGCAAAAAATCTTTATCAACCCAATTCCATATACCCATGCTCCCCAATCTTGAGAGTACAACATATTACATGTGAACACGACCATCCCTTTTCTATTCTGGGAAGCAGATATATTGACTGTTCTGCCTTGTAGCACTGCGCTTTGAATTAAGCCCAGTTGCAAGGCTTACACTCTGAAACTAACATACAGATGAAAGTGAAATAAATCAATTGTCTTCCTACCATAAAACCACCTTAAATAGTTTTGTTAGGTATTTACTATAAGTAATTACATTACCGTAAGAGTCCCCGTTTGTTTTCCTTTAACAAGCAGCCTTGCTGTACTTGGATGGTGAAGATACTATATAAGAATGTAGCATATATTGCCTTCAAGGAAATATATGTCCACACTTTAAGAACTGTGCAGACTGAGGGTGTAGCTCAGGAGTAGAACACTGCTTGCTAAGCATGGTACAAGGTTCTGGGTTCAATATATAGCACAAGAAAATAAATATATAAATAATTGTGCCCCATGGTGACTATCTCAGTAGTGTATTCTGAAATGCCTCAAGGACAAATTGGAAAAATAAGTTCAATTCCAACTGACTCAGATGCTAAAAGTGTCCACTTCAGCGTTGGGAAGAATTTTATTGCAGAATGCTAAAGGGAAATGACAAAATAGTATGTACATTCTCACAGGAATGATAACTTTGCTTATATTCCAGAGATAAAAGCGGTGCTTCAGTTTTCCAAAGGCCTGTGGCTTGAATCTGGGCCTTGTGCATACAAAGCAGGCAGGCACCTTACAGCCAAGCCACACCCCCAGCTTCAAAGGTACAGTTGTAGCATAGCTAGCAGTGAAGACAGCACCATTTTTATCATCAAGAATAGTAGTCTCAGTCGAAAGAAGATACTGGTCCATGCAGCCGTTTTCTCAGTTACGCTGCTTATATAACACAATACGTATACAAAAGCTTTTGAGCCATTGCAGTGTTTCCGCTGCTCTGATAAATGAGAGACATGTTGTAGGCAATATCTCTTCGAAGGTCTAACTGGTCAACTTCTATCCCCTAGAGGAAAAACAAATGAGTATTTTATTTCCAACTGGCCACTTCAATATTATGACAAACTTCTGTAATTTTCTAAAACCATTTAAATTCATATAATACTAAAAAGAAAATACCTTGGACCTACAGACACACTGATTCAGGTAATCATCCAATGTCTAACCAACAGGTTATAGAAAAGTCTCCCCAGTCATAGGAGAATAGGCTTCAATTCTGATTCACTGAATGGCACTGGAAAGCAGTTGGTGGCCTCCACTGAGTACTTGTCAACAGTTTTGGGAGGATTATGAAAACTTGGGCAGTTTCCTTGTTGTTTTGAAAGTTCACTTTCACTGATGGAGGCCAAAATATATGGTGCTACTCATAGTTTGTTTCAGGAATTAAAGTGTCAATTAAGCTTTAAAAATTATATTAATACTGGCCTCTGTCTATATGAGGAGGCTGGAGAAATGGTTGAATGTACAATGCTCTCTAAGTTCTCCAGGACTCATACAAAAGCTACAGGCAGCAGCATATCTAATGCCAGAGATCCTACAGTAAGATGGGATGTGGCGAGAGGAGCCCCAGAAGCCCACGGGCCAGCTAGCCTGGTGTATGCAGCAGTGGTCAAGAAGCCCTGTCTCAAACAAGGAAGGTTGTTTTCAGAACTCTACACACGTGCCGTGGGATATGCAATCACGTGAACAAACCCTTACATACATAGAAGGGTTTTGTTTGGTTGGTTTTGATGAAACACACTGCCAGCTCCTATCTGGAAAGCACAGGCGCTACCTTTGCATGACTGAAAGAGGGTTAAAGGTCATAACCACATGTGCACAGTTTAAGTGGTTGTGGATCAAATCATAAGGCCAGGATGTCAAAGATTTTCCTGCTGTTGAACCTACATATAACTGTATTACAGAAAAAAAAAATCTTTATGTAGCCTGAGATCTTTCTTGGTCTGCTATGAGATTGCTGACATGTATCACTACACCTGGCCCCAAACATCAATTTTACCATACACACTATGATTTACCTCATTGTCTAGACCATAGTACACAGCAGAGTGTACTTCTCTATAGATAAAAGGAGGTGATGTGTAAGTTACCTCGACCACAAGTGGAGGCAGTGCCAGAGCCTTCTGGTAGTAGTGGATTGCAAGGTGAGTCAGTCCCAGTTGATGAAGGCCACGGCCCAAATTGTAGAAAGATTCCTGGCAAGGTCCACGTATGCTGAGGTATCGATTAAGGAAAGAAAAGCCCTACAGAAAAGAAAAGGATGGCCAAGTATGGTCAAGTGCAGCACACTGAAAAAGAAGACCATGCATGTTAGGGTCTGGCTATGTCAACAGTAAACCATCAATATGATGGAGATGCTGGAATCATAACAAGACTGCCCATCATAACAACAAGACTGCCCTCTTAAGAGTTTGCAATCTTTTTTTTTTTTTTTGAGACAGAGCTCACTATATAGCCCTGTCTAGCCTTGGACATCCTCCTGCCCTCTCAGTACACATCCAGCTGAGTTTATATTCATATTAAAAAGCATAATTTTGAATTGTTATAAGAACTAAAAAGAAAATTCTCTCTTGCTCTTTCATACCTCTTTCTGGCAGAGTTAGATATATTCATGGAACTAATGTTCTTGCACAAAAACTAATTCCAAATGGATTAAAGACCTAAACTTGTAACACTGAAACTGCCAGAGAACCTAGGCAGTCCACGATATAGGTGGAGGAAAGGACTTCCTGACCAGGACTCTATTTGCAGAAGAATTAAAGGCCAACAACTGACAAGTAGGACTTCATAAAAACTGACAAGCTTCTACACAGCTAAAGAAATGGTCAACAGAGTGAAGAGAATCTTTGCCAGCTATACATCTTAACATCCATAATATACAAAAAAGTCAAAACAAACGAGTCAAAAGACACCCGTTCAAAACAGTTCTCAAAAGCAGAAAACAATGGCCAAGAAATGCCATCTTACCACAGTCAAAATGGCAAAGATCAATGGACAACTGACAAAAAATGAGGGGCTGCAGGGAAGAAGAGAACCCTCACTCACTACAGGTGGGATTGAAAACTGGTGCGGTCACTATGGAAATCAGTGTGGAGAATTCTCAAAACTAAATCGTCCATGTGACCCTGCCATAGCCCTCCTAGACATATGCCTAAAGGACTGCCTACTCCACAGACATTGGCTCAGCTGTTCTAATCACAAGAGCTAGGAAACAAATAACCACATGTCCTTCAAGCAACAAATGGATAAACAAAATTCGATACATATACACTACTGAATACGATTCAGGTGTAAAGAAAAATCAAATCATGAACTTTACAGGTAGATGTATGGAACTAGAAAAGATCATACAGAGTGAGGTAACCCAGACCTAAAGACAAACTTCACATGTTTTCTCATATTGGAGGCTCTTAGCTCCATATCCTCAGAAATGAGTACACAGCCTGTAGTAACTACAGAACTCAGGAAAATAAAATTGGGACCATTGCTCAAATGAGGGGATGGTCATGAGCAATGAGAAGGGAATAAACAGCAGGGTACAAGTAACCTGGTCAGGGAAATGGGAAAGGAGGTAAATATAGAAGGGGGGGGGGTGAAGAGGGATAGCAGAGTATAAGTGAGCTGACAGGGGAAAGGGAGTAATGAGGTACAGAAGGAAAATGGAGGAAAGTAACATAAGAATGTCTGAAAAGCCACAAGAAAACATACTGTTAACTATTTGCCTTTAAAAAAAACCTTATAATGAATGTAATTCTGTGTATAAATAAACATAATTTTAATGAACTTTTCTCATCTGGTGGTTCCCCCAAAGAGCCAAAGACTAAAAACTCCAATACCAGAGTTGGCTTAGGCTGTCCAAGAAACTCCCAACACATACAGCCTATTGCTGTTCCCTTGGTTGTCCCCAGAAGTGGAAGGTAAGCAATCCCTCATTGCCAAAGATACCATGCACTTCAGAAACAGGCCCCAGAAACCCGAGGTGAAATTCACCTGAATACCCACCCCCTGAGGACTAGCTTCCATGGTACCAGAAGGCACCATGCAAGCTTCCAAAGGAAGGAGGCAACCAACAGTCCTGTCCAGCTATGACACCTGTGAGCCATATCAAGGACCTGCATGGCTGTAATGGTGCACACTCCGGCAGTAACCACAGCTCTCTACCTAGATTTAAGACCCACTCAACAAGAGGAAAACCAGGCCTGGTACTGGAAACCTAGCTAGCTAGTCAGTGCTTGTAAAGTCATTGTAAAGTGGTTGTAAAATCTGCAACCACTACTTTACTAAAACCAACATAATCCCTAACAATAATCTATTAAACACTTGTTCTTATACACACATATAAGTGTAGTACTCACCCCTCATCAAGGAACCCTTTCTTTACAACAGACAGAGACTACTAGGAAAAACCACAACCTATCAAAATGCAGAGTTGTGGAACCCAGTCCCAGTGGAAGCATCTACAAAACAAGGCTCAGGGAATATGTGGAAGAGAAAGCTAAAAGAATGAAAGATATTTGAATCAACCCCTGACCTCTACACATGCACACCAATGTGTAGAGACATGTGAGTAGGCACACAGAACTGATTAAAAGAGTCTTTAGCGCCTCAGATAGTTGGAGCCCCCAGAGAGTATAAAAGGACGCAATTCAAACCCTGTAGATTCTACCTATACCTGCTGTTGACTGCTTGTATATGCTCACTATACCGCTAGAAAGCTTCCTTTATCTCCAGTATAACTATGCTGAGTCCACCAGTCTGGGACACAGGAGTAAGTGTTGAGAATTGCCAACATGTTTATCAAGCAGTCATTGTTTTGAAATCAGGTTTTTAAAAAGATGTTACACATGTTCATTCATTTCCATAAACATAGAGTCGGGAGACTCTGATGGCTTACCTGCACAGTCAGGGCATGTCTCTTGAGCACGTACTTCTGAGATGCCATGTGAATAAAGGTCAGGCCTATGCAGAGGTTGTAGAGAGGCTCGCTGGGATAGGCACGGAAGGCTTGTACATACTGTCCTGAAAGTGAGCAAGGCCAGATGATGATGTGATTAGAATAGAGCTCTTTCTTTCCTCAACTCAAATGTTTTAAAAAAACAAACACCATTATTGTAAAAATATGTATAAAGACCCTGTCATCCACACACATTAAACTTTATAGCAATGTACAGCAATACTATTAGAAGTACCCTCATGAGTATACCTTGATGATAAAGAGTAACTTAAGCAGAGATAGACATTTCTATATAGAATAATACTTCTAAAATAACTTAGTATGATAATCTATTTTATGACCTTAAATCTGTCTACAGATGTCTAGAGAATGTGTGTGTGGTGCCTATGTGGGCGTGTGTATGTGTGCATGCAACTGCCAGCTGATGACTTCTAACCCTAAGCAGGAATACCTACTTGACCTCTAAAATAACAAAACATTCTCATGATTATTACCAGTACTTAGAAGCACTTACACATAGCAGACTTTGTTTTAAATACTTCTTTATATTAACTCATTTACTGTTCAAAATAACCTCTATGATAGGTCCTTATATCTGTTTAAGAGACTGCTTTGCAATGAGAGATAGGCTATGTGAAACCCAGGCAGTTCTGTTCTAGAACAGAAGCCCAGCCCTTGACCACTACACAGACAATCAGGTGTCAGCACACTTACCAAGTGCATGTTTGAAGCTCCCAGATACAAAAGCATTGTGTCCATTTAGAACGCACAGGGCATGATTATCAGGGTTTTTCAGCATCAGACGGAGACAGAAGCGATGATGTCTCACATCTTGGGAATGCATGGTAACTTGATTGAAAATATTCCACAGCTGGGGCTTATTGACATTTTCCATTACCATCACCCTGTTTACCAGCAGAAACCATGGGAGAGGGAAATAATGTAAAATCAGGAAGTTTAAGAATGAAATTGTTTTTTAATTTTTGTGAGACTGGGCTTCTATGTGTAACAGGCCTAGTTGTCCTGGAACTTGCTCTGTAGACCCAGATGGCCTCAAACTCACAGAGATCCATCCACCTGTCTTTGTCTCCAAAGTGCTGGGATAAAAGGCATGCACCACTACCACGTGGCAAAAATGAAACTCTTTAGTGCTATCCCCAACAAAGAAAAGCAAAACCTCTTCTACAATGAAAGACTTTTCCCTGGAAAATGCTGCTTACATTTGTATTTCTTTATCTTGTTTTTGATTTTGAAAAAACAAACATCTCTTAATCTAAACCATCTAAGGGTTTGTTTTACCTGCTTTCCAGCTTACTGTAGCTACAGAACATAAGCAATGGTTAACTAATAGTATGCCAGGCACTACTTAAAAGCTTTAGGTATGATAAGTCATTTAACCCTAGTGATAGAAGTATGATGCCCTTACAGAGTATGAGGAAGGAGAGGTTAAGTGACTAGCCATACGTCACATTACCAGGTAGTGTCAGGGGGCCTGAACCTGAGAAGTCCAGCTCTAGAGTTCATCCCATGAAAGAACACTTAAGAATCACTATTGAACTGAGCCAGTAAGCTGTAGGAGCATTAAGAACAAAACAGCTCATTAATTCTTGATGTAAGAACTTAAGTCACATAAGTGCACATGTGCTATCAGAGAATACAATTAAAATATGATCAGAGGGTCCGGAGATGGGTCAGTGGTTAAGAGCACCATCTGCTTTTACAGAGGATCAAGTTCCCAGCACCCACATAGTGGCTCACAGCCATGTGTGAGTCCAGTTTCTAGTTCCAGGGGATCTGATGCCCTCTTCTGACCTCAAAGGGCTCCTACACAGTGTTACATATACATACACTCAGGCACACACATATACATGAATATTTGTGAAATATGATTTATGACTAGAAAGTTACCTGATATAGTCATATGCCTTTCTGAAATTTTTGTCCAGAATTGCAGCAGATAGACCAAAGTATTCTAGTTCTTTGCGTTTTTGTCTGTCGTCATAAAATGAATAATATTCCAGTGAAGAATCGACAAGCAATTCAGCTTCTTGGAAGCGTGATAAGTCACTCAAAGTGTATATGGCCTTCAAGAGAAGGTTCCACCAGTCATCTTTTGGCAGGACACTTGTGAGTACAGCAAATATTGCTAAAATGAGACAAATGAAAACCAATCAGGGCACTGTTAGTTCCAGAAACAGTATTACTGGAAAAGAAAAATGCACGTGAGTGTACAGATAGCCTTCATAGCCTTGGTCCTAAGTTCTAACTTATTGATAACCTGACAAAGGTAAGAACAGAGTAGCTACTTGTGTAGACTCCTTCAGTCCTATGTCCTTCCACTCTGAATGTTCACCAGCCCAGCATTCGAGTTAACTCTCACTCTTGACTCACCACTGCACAGTCAGTGATACCATGTGCCCTTCTTTGTTGGCCTTAGCTCATATACACACTGCTCTAGGGGGCAACAAATGTCTTTTCCATGGATGATCACATAGATTTCTGCATAAACACATCATCCTGATGTTTGGAAAATGACTGTCACACTTTACAGATTTGGGTTTTCTTGGTCTTTTTTCTAATCTCAATTTTCTCTGCCTGAAAATTTCACTTTAACATCCTTTTCATTTGTCCATAAGAAGTCTCCTTTACAAAATCACATTAAAAAATAGCAAGCCAGATATGGCGTGCACACCTGTCAATCTCAGTTCTCAGGAGAATGAGGTGGGAGGTGCTAAGAGTTTAAGGCCAGTCTGGGCTACATAGTAAGTTCAAGACAAGCCAAAGCAATTTAGAGGAGGAGGGAGAGAGAGAGCAAGCAGGAAGGAGGGAAGATGAACAGGAAGAGAAAAAAGGGAGGGGAGGGGAGGAGGGGACAAAGACTTGGGCTGGTGATTGTAGCTTAGCAGACTACTTGCCCAGCATGTGTAGGTCCCTCAGTTCAATCCCTAACCCTGAAATAGAAAAATGGAGGGAGGGAGAAGGGAAGAAAAGGAGAGAGGGAAAAGAAGGCAAACAGATCTGTACATCTAAGCCACTAGTTATTCTTCTGGTAACCTTCCTTAAACAGTCAAAACATGGATAGGCCTATATCTGAAGATGCTTACTCTACATTACTATTTATACACCAAAACATTCCGAAATGGCCTAGTTCTATAATTGCTATTCACTGGACTACTGTGCATTCTCCAAATACAACTATAATACAACTATGAAGAGAGACACAAGAACATTCTATTTGAAAATACAGAGTACAGAGTTGCATGTAGGATAGAGAGGTACCTTTAGGTGAAACACCTGCCTACTGTGTGCAAGCCCTGGGGTTGACCCCAGGTCTACAAATCTGCATATAACATAAAGAAGCTCATTCATCCAATCTGATGCCATCTCACTAAGATGAAATTAATTACCTTAGAAAAACAAAAAGACCTGAAATGAGGAAGGAAAAAGGTGGGTTTTATATGGACAAAAGTAATTTAGGGAAACATATCCAAACTACATGCCACAGAGTAGAAGCTGCAGGAAGAGACAGCAGGGCTCAGAAGCATCTATAGCCTAGATCATAGGCAGCTGACTGCTCCTCGTTCAGTCTCTCTCGCACTCCAGTGCCTTTCCAGACTGTTAACTTACAGTGAAGGAATGTTGCCAGCCTCACATCTCCAGTCTCGTCTTATCTCTAAAGGTCTTTCTTGGAGCCAGCACCTCACTCAAACGTCCTGATGCCTTTTAAAGTCCTGTGACTTAGACTGGGTCATTGTGATTCACTTTCAGAGAGCTTCTATGACTGCTACCTTTGTCAAAATAGATTTTAACTCAAGACCTATGTAGCTGAAGTAAGTGGGCATAAAATCTGTACTGTCATCTAATCTTCACAAATTTTCTTCTTCAACGGTCCAAATTGTTTTACTTTATGTTTTTCAGAGAAAGACCCAGTAGATATTTGCCTTTTAATTGAATTGGTTATACCTGGCAGATTTAGATTATTATCAGGAATTACTTCATCTGTCCTTTTGAGTTTTACATAAGGAAATGAAACAGTTACCTTTTGCATCATAATTTGATGTTTCCTGCTCATTGTTGTCTGATATTTTGTCTCTTGACACTTTAATAAGGTAAAGGTGCCTTTCTCCAGACTTGGAACTGGAGATCAAACAAACTTGGGCTCTATTCATCGCAACCTGAATAAAAGATGATGAAATGCTTCCTAGCCAATAATTCATACAGTAAGATTGACCACAAGTACCAAAAACCAGACTCAAAGCATTCCAGCAAATTACTCTATATTTTAAATGCCTAAATGTAGAATGAATTGATTTATTTTTTTCTTATCCAAGGAATTTCAGTCACTGCAGACACATTATCAGGGGAACATTGTTAGCTCACTATTACATGCAGAACAGGGGAGGAGGAATGAATACTTGCCCTGTCCTTGCAAAAACAGACTCAGAATGGATGTGCAAAAATGCACAACAGTTTTGCAAATGAACCATTTTAGTACACATGACTGTCTATAGAGCTAATTCTAGAGTTTTCATATTTTGAAATAAGTATACTTAAAGATTTTGATTTTATTTCACTTTTTCTGCAATCAAGCTTATATTATCATGTAGAAATTCCAATACTTGGGCTGGAATATAATTCAATAGGAGAGTACTCACAGACCCTGAAGTCAATCTCCAGTGTTAGAAATTAGTGAATATGAATGGAAATTCTTTTATAAGTTTTCTGTATTTATCTACCTTTCAATTTAAAATGAGTTTAACACAGAATAATTACAAAGCTATCATACTGTTTAAATCAAAATTTAAACATTTTAAAAATAAACAAAGCTAATATAAACAAAAGTCACTACCCACCTTTAAAAGCATGGCTAGCATGGTCAATAAGGTATCCAGATAACCGTACATTTTGCCTTGTGAAAATAATAGAGTAGAACGATGAAGCAGTAACTTCAGTTCCTAAATAAATGTGCAAGTGACAGTTAGTGATACAATGTCTTTGTGGCTTTATTTTGACAAATAAGGTTTTGTTAGAAACCAGACTCTACAAACATCTGCTTTATGATATAGTAGTTAAAATCTAACACTTTAGAAACTGTAATTTATATCTGATACAAAATGACTAAATTGCTTTTCAAAACCATTCAATTTGGAGGCTAAGGAAATGGCCTGCCATGCATGCATGACCCCAGAAACTGATAAAAAGGGGTTGGTGGGAGGGCACAGAAGGGGAGGGAAAGGGAGAGGGACCTGGAATTGACATGTGAAGCAACCTTGTTTCTAATTTAAATTTAAAAAAGAAAAAGTCAGGCAAATGGGTTCATCTCAACACTGGCGGCACAGAACCAGGAGGGTCCCTGAAGGTCACTGGCCAACCAAACGGTGAGCTTCAAGTTCAGTGAGGGACTATCTCAGTAAGTAAGTAAATCAAACAAAAACAAACAAATAAATGTGCATGCAGAGAAATCTAGGAAAGATATACCCGATGTCTGCCTCTGACCTCCAAACATGTACACACTCATTCACTAGTACATACAGCATACATGTCATCTGCTTCTGACCTCCAAACATGCACACACTCACTAGTACATACAATACACATAAAACAAATTCCACTAAATGAACACACTAAACAAGAACTTTGGCAATGGCTGTAAAAACGGAAGCCAATGCCCTAGAGCTGCATGAGCAGAAGAGAAAGTACCCAGAGAAGCACCCCGTGGTGTGGCTTACCTGCTGTGCGGCATTAGCATCCTGGGCTAAAGTATCTGGGTCATACATGGGTTCCAGAGCTTCCAGGGCTTTCTCGGGGCGGCCTAGCTGCTGCTGAAGGATGGAAAGGGAAATTCTTGCATCCAAATGAAGTGGAGCCAGGTCAACCACTTTACTATAGCTTTCAGCAGCGCGTTCCATGTAGCCCAAGGCCTTTAAACACTCTAAGATGGTAAATAAAAAATGTTCTCTAGTCATAAGCTGGACAAAACTATTCCTTTTCAAATTTAACTGGTAATTTATTTGATTTGATATGATTGAGACAGAGTCTCCATGTGTAGTATAGGCTGCTCTCAAATTTGCAGTTTGGTTGCGGCAGCCTCCGAAGCCTAGGGTTACCCGTTTACACTTCCTCACTGAGCAGGATTTTACTATTTTAAAGAACTGTTGGAGCAACTTAAGAAAATTATAACAACAAAGAAATGAGTATATATTGTTAGTGCTTTACTTTTCTTCTTTTATTCTTCTTTCAAACAACACATCCCGAATGCAGCCTCCCTTCCCTCCACTGATCAATCTACTGATCTTTTCCCTGGTGGTGCTAGAGATCAAACCCAGAGCCTTAAGCATGCAAGGCGAGCATCCTATGGGACTAGCTAGATTCCCAGCCCTGCACCATCAGAAGTAAACTGCTACAAAGATGTAATCAGTCTAGGCTCAATTTGGTGTCTTTATTCATTTAGTGCTATGTTTTAAGCATTCTTTATGCCTTCATTGGCATTTTGAATGTCATGTAATAACCAATCATAATTACTAAATAACTATTCAGTCTACTGACACAGGGCTTGTTTCCAAGCATACACTCTGGTCATACCACAGGAAACAATGTATCATATCAAGAGTTCATTACTGAGAAACCCAATTTAATTCACAGACATGTTTACTGTGGCACAATGGTTGTTGAAAGTATTAACTGTCTACATATTTTTAAATTAGGATTTTATAAAATCCAGGGTACTTGCATCTTCTAATTTGGAAACAGCAAGCTAGCTCCCTCCTCTCACATGGCATCATGGGCCCATGGAGATGCAACTCTCAGTTCTCATCTCTCCCTACTCCCACATAGCCACTTTGCATTGTTACTGGGTTCCCCAGTTTTGTAAACCCCCAATATCGACTATCTCCCATTACCCCCTCCACTCCTCAAAATGAGTCCTAAGTCATAAAATGCCTCAATCAACCACTGTCAGATCATTTGCCTTGGAGGCACATCCCGATAAGCATTTCTTCATTCCACTCCAGCAGCTCCAACACGGAGCTGGGTCTTCTTACATGCCCTTTTCACTGCAATGACCTCCTAAATATTTTGACTCAAATTGTTTACTCAGATGTCTCCTGGTCACTGCATTAGGCTAAATTTTGAAAACAAATTAGACTAGTAATATGAATGAATCATCATAATGGCATCTCTTATTTGTTTTCACATTTAGCTACTTTAATGTAATGCCACAGCTATTCAATTCTTCTTATGGTTCTTCTTGATTTTTAGATGACTCTGAAGTTTTAATTTATACTACAATTCACTTATTTCAAAATGGAAACAGCAATGATCCAAATGTGCATCATAATGAAAAAGGATTCGCAAGTGTCTACTAATCACAGAGCAATTCCAGTTTCATGGCCTTTGAAGGCCAACACACACCTATACTCTGCTCACCCTGGGCTCCTCTCTTCACAAATCCCACAAAGGTAATTTTGTATGAAGGTATTATAATTATATTTATGTTTACTTTTGAAACAGGAAAATGTTCTCTTAATACTGAAATGAGCTTTCCTAGAGCCTACCTGGGGTGTGAGCTACTATGCCAACATGCCAATTAGTTTTTCTCTACATATAAACATGACATATTATAGATATGACATATCATATTTTAAACGAAAACTTTTCTGTTAATGCTTCTTTATCTGTTTTTCTTTGGGGGTTGTGTTTGTTTGTTTGTTTGTTTGTTTGTTTGTTTGTTTGAGACAGGGTCTCCTGGCTGACCTAGAGCTTACTAACATGCAGACCAGGCTGGCCTCACACTCACAGAAATCCGTCTACCTTTGTTTCCCAGGTGGGTACCACCAGGCCCAGCCTTAATAAATCCTACAGATTATCTTTTATTTTTATAAATCTAAGAGATCTGGTTGCTTTTTAAAGCTATTTTCTGTACTCAGAATGATTTATTTTCAGGTCTTAATCACAATAAAATAAAATGATTAATAGATTAATCTTGAGCACATGTGGCTCAAATAGCACAGAAAAATGCATTAACTATTTTCTCTCAAAGTAACATTAAATATACATTATAAAAGCACTTTAAAAATAATTTTGCCTCTATCTGATAATAAGTTCTATAATGTATGGCAATGACAAGTAAAAGATGGGTAATTAAAGGGCATTTCAGTTTTTCTGTTATCACCCTGGTGATTTGCAGCGAAGTCAACATCATTAAGTAAACTTATTGTCCCCTAAAGAGAACACTGTGGCTTTGGTTTCAAGTATCTTAATGTCACTTATGTTAGGAGTAGACTCTAACATCCCTTAAGTGTTGGGGCTCAAGGACATTGACATGTAAGGACAAGCAATGGTAGTCTAGCAAGACAACTGCATAACTAATCTTCCAGCTACACGAAACCAGAAATACTTGCACCAATAGTCTACTATGTTATAATGACTACAAGTTGGGAATGTAAACACTTCCTGGTTGTATGATTAAAACAGTTTCCTTCCACAACTAAAGTATTACCTGCATGCCGAAGCCAAACCACTGCAAGGTTGTATCTTTCAGAGCAAACCAGCGCGCTGAGCAGGGGAAGTGCAGAATTATATTCACCAACATCCAGAAAAGCTTCAGCAACATCAAGATAGAGGTCGCCCATATCTTCAGGATTCTGTTCCACCAGTGTTGTCAACAGAGGCTAAACCCCAAATAAAAGCCAGAGGTCAAACATTCATTACAAATAACCACCTCTCTTTGTCAGCTGCATGACACAAGCCAAAAGCAGCAAGGACTAACAAAAACAACTTGATGGTCACTTTTCTGTATTTCTATTAAAAAGATTAAGACTTCCATCACGTTTTACGCATTCATTCATCACTCTGTGTGAGCCTATTACCCCCAGCAGCTAGGAAGTAAGTCTACCAGGGAGTGCTTTCTCTAAGCACCGAACAAGCCTATGCCTTTGACTCTGTGTTTGCTGATGCTTGAAAAGCTACTCCATCAGTTCCTGATCAAGCATCACCTTCTCAGGTTACTCCCCTACTAAAACCACACACACACAGCTTTCTCCCATCCCTACATTCTGTCTATTTCTTGTTTTTCTTCAGAACACTTTTCATCAACCAATAACTTACGTATCTTATGGATGTATTTAATCTCTTAAAACAAATGATCCATCTAAGAAGGGAAGGTTTGTTTTACTCAATATCTTATCCTACAGTCAACAAAGCAGATGCCCAATACATTTTTTATTCAATGAAATACTTGTTCCAAAATCAGAAAAAGAAAGTATATATAGCAATTATAAACTGCCTAAAGGCCAATCACAACTTCTAATCTTGTTATCATTTTAAAAGAAAATTATTCCAAGCCCAATTCCAAAACATTTTGTTTTTATGAGTCATTCCTATGAAAGCAATTTGATGTTTACTGTGTCCTCCCCATTATTAAGAAATGTGAGCCTGGCTTTGGTGGCACAAGCCTTTAATCTCAGCACTCGGGAGGCAGAGGCAGGCGGATCTCTGTGAGTTCGAGGCCAGCCTGGTGTACAGTGCAAGTTCCAGGATAGCCTCCAAAACAATACAGAGAAACCCTGTCTCAAAAAACCAAAAAAAAAAAAAAGAGAAAGAAAGGTGAAAATCTAAGGTCAAGTTATAATTTCTAGGCATCTGAAGGAGATGCAGCTACTGCTACTTACATTGAGTGGCTCAAGGATATTGAGATGCACCAGGCAGACCATCAGCTTCACCGTGATATCAATTGGCACACTATCAGGTATAGAGCAGGTAACGGTCTCAGCAGCTGGGGAACCATCAGACAAGGCATTCTTATGTGCAAGCTCAGCACAGAAAGCAACCTAAGGCAACTCCATCCTGTATACAGATCTGATTTCCAACGGCTCACAGCAAAGATCTCAGTCAGTGCTCATTCTAGTCAACTCTATTAGCAGCTTCCTGCCTCCTTTAGTCTGTCTTTTATTTGGACTTATCCTGCCCTTTTTCTTAACATTAATATTCTTATTCCAGACATATACAAATTTCCATACTTTTTACCAGACTACAGAGGAATAAAAAGGTAAAAAATGACCAGGATATATGAAACCTCTCTTTTTAAATTCTTGAATTCAAAAGCTTTACTTTAGACTTTACTCTAGAGGGGTTTAAAAAGGGGTTAAGTACTTTCCTGCTTTCTAAAACTTCACTATAGCAAAACAAATTTTTAAAATTCTGGGAAATTAAAGGAATTCTTATCTATATTTATTTCGTAATCTGCGCATTAAACTACAAATCAGTTTGTTTTCCATTTCATAAACTGTACGTATTAGTGATGTGCCTTTAGTAGCAAACTCAAATTTAAGTTACTTACAAACTAAGTAATCTCATCTGTTTTACAGAATTTGCCATTAAGTGACTTTTCTGAGGTAACCCAGTCATAGGAATATGGTTTCATTATGAGACTGTTTAGCAATGAATACCAGCATAGTGACTGATAACACAAATTTAACTTTGGTATTTATTATACACAACTTTCCTACCATGAAAGTTTGCTCACTCAAGACCTAAGTGCCCTGACGACACATACCAAGTCTACTTGACTAAAGGCAGTACCTACAGCATATTCCTTCTGTAGACATCTATGGTCACCCACCTAACCAATAATTGTCATTGTAATGAGCTTTGTGACTTCTAAACTAGGATTCTTCTTAGATATAGGTTCTGTTTTCCAAATATTAGCATTTTGGTTTAGTGTTTAACATGGTCTGAATGTTCATATCCCATAAATGTCATGTACTGAAACCTCATCTCCAACATATGGTATAGCATATGATGGCATTAAGAGATGAGGTCTCTGGAAGATAAGGTCACAAGAGCTCTGCCCTCATGAAGAGGATTCATGTCCTTACAGAGAAGCCTAAGGGAGCTCTGTGTGTTTCTCCTACTTGAGGACACGGCAGATAGTACTACATCAAACCTATGCTACCTTTGTCTTAAGACTTCCAAGTCTCTAGAAGTTTGTTTCTACGTCACCAAGTCTAAAGTGTTTTGATATAGCAGCCCAAATAACTATTTAATGAAGTACACTTACTAAGGATATACTTAGTATAGATGTGTAGATTAACAATGTTGATTTTTAGATCAAATCACAAAGTAAAAGTCAACTTCCTGTTGACTACAAGATCAAGAGATTACAGACACTTGCAAATCACAGTTCAGCACAGTCACAATCTAAACACTAGACAAAGCAGAATTTGGATCAATTATATCTACAAGGTAAGAAGATCACTTAGGAAACCATGAGGAACTGAAACTACAGATGTTGTCTAAAACAAAACATACCTGCTTAGAGGCAACTATTTCAATCAGATAGCTATATCCCAAGGCAAAGTGATTAAACAAGCTAGTTACTTATCAGTTCTCAGGAAGATATTGTGTGAGTGTAAGAGAGAAAGAGAGTGAGAGAGAGAGAATAGTTAGTCCCTGCAGCATATGCAATACATTATTAGATAACAGTATTTATCTTTCAAAAAATGCTTGTCTTGCCAGGTATGGGGCATGTCTATATAATCCCAGCACTTCAGAGGTTGAGGCAGGGAGAAAGGGAGGAGGGAGGAAAAAGTATAGCTGTAAAGTAACTTATTTAGGTCTCAGTTCTAACTGAGGTCATGTGACAGTACGGAAACTAGCAAAGAACCCTTTAGCAGCCCAAACTCCATGTTTCCCACCATCCTCATCCCCTATAGCCTCATTAGTCTCTCAGGCACTCACCCCAGCAGCAGACCAAGACCTGTGCCCTCCTCTGTTTTCTCTGAACAGCAGTTACTACAGAGACTGTTTCACCATTGCTCCTAAAGATTAATGCTTGTTCTATTCAAACTGGTCTTCCCTATCCTATTTCCTTCAAGGACAGAAAAGTCAGAAATATACACATTCCCCCACAACTAGCAGGTCTTTTAAAGAAAAGCCTACTGAACTAGGTTTCCATTCCCAACAACTTTTCACTTCAGTCTTTATCTGACCCTTATCTTGTTTTTGTAAATTAGCACAAATTGATTTAGGTAAGTGAATTAATCTTTCCCATTAAGATGGATCATATTTTAAATGTTTGTGTTTCTGAGATCTCAAAGGACTGCAGCATGATGGAATTACTAAGCATCATCATAACAGGTCAAGAAGGCAGCTATCTGAAGCAGACAATACTTATATCAACGCACTCCCCGTAACTCCCATCAAAATTCTCTCAAACTAAGGATGAAAACACAGGAGTAAGGACACATACTATGACCACAAAAATGATAAATGTGTTACAATTCAGAGTCTAAGTCATACTTGTTAACATTTTCATAGAAGAAGTTAATGGGTGTAGTGCAAAGATCAGGCAGGAGCTGGAAGAGACCCTGGGAACGCACACTTCAGGTACAGCTGATCTGTGATTATGCATCTGAGCTTTCAAACACAAAAGGATAATCATACCTGATGGGGAAGTCCTGTGTATATGTCAATAAAGCACTGTTGGCCAATAAGGAAGCAAGATAGGTGGGACTAGGAGTCCAGGAGGACTCTGGGAAGGAGAAACACAGGGAGTCAAGATGTAACTGCCATAGGGATAAGAAGCCCTCTCCGGTAAGAGAAATACTTAGATTAACAATTATGGGATAAATACTTAAGTCAGAGCTAGCCAGTAAGAAACATGCAAGGCCAACAGCTTCATAATTAATACAGCGTCTTGTGCGTTATTTGGGACTCATGCGGCTCTGGAATCAGGCTGGTGGGAAGGCTTCTCTTTACACATACCAGTTTCTACTTTTTATGTGAACACTACATTTTAAGTAGAATTTTTAACTGTGATCACTTAGAGCCCTTGATCTACTCAGTAACTCTTTTTTCTTCTAAGAATAAAGAGGAGCTGAGTATGGCGATGCACAACTGTAATCCCAGCATTTGAAGGCTCAGGCAGGAGGATTGCCATGAGTTTGAGGCCAGCCTGGGCTACATGGTAAGTTCCAGGTTAGGCTACAGATTAAGATTCCACCTCAAAAAGGGACAAACAGAGCCGGGCAGTGGTGGCGCACGTCTTTAATCCCAGCACTCGGGAGGCAGAGGCAGGCGGATCTCTGTGAGTTCGAGGCCAGGCTGAACCGACAGCCTTCAAAACAATACAGAGAAACCCTGTCTCGTAAATACCAAAAAAAAAAAAAAAGGACAAACAGAATAAAACAATCAAAAGTTAAGAGAAATGGCAAGTTCAAATGGGCATATGAATAAATAAAAGAATTCAAAACATTATTTTTAAGACTGATTATAAACCAAGGGCTATCAATATAGCTCAGTATAGAGTGTTTGTCCTTCAGGCACAAGGCTCTTGGTTTGAGCCCTAGCACGGCACAAACAAAAGAAGAAAGATTAAATAAAAGCCAATATAAGAAGACTAGAATGCTGCTATGGTCATGGTCTGAGAATATTACCAACTCAACACCCAGCACCTAACGAGGGTTATGCACATGAAATTAACTACAACCTTTATTCTCTTCTGAAGTGCCTTCTTCCAAAGTTTCCTTTTCTAGGATAATTCCAGAAAAATCTGTAATTACCTAAAAAAAAAAAAAGGACAAAAAGAGAAATAAAAGTTACATATATAAAACTTTCTTGTGAATACTTATTTCAACTAGTCCTTACAACATAAAATGGCATTTAAAAGGAAGAATCTTTTTGAAATAAGAAATCCTATAGAACATTAGCATTATTATAGCATGTTGACTAAAGCCAAAGATTTATCAATTTGACTACCAACCAACCTGCTTTCTCCAACAAAAATCGCTCTGGTGAGTCCTGCTACCATTGAGTATAGACAGACTTGGGCTTTATAGTGGCATTATCATTTATCATATAATTACATTTCATATTTCACACAGATCTAGAAGTCTATTATTTCCACATAGTTTAGATATATAATTTAGTTTATAATTAAACAACAAGATGCTAATTTCTAAGCATTTCTGCCACAGGAGCACAGGTTTAAACCTAACCGCATGTGAGCATGCCTACCTCCAAAGCTTTGTCATACTGCTTGTTGGAAATATATAATTCAGCTGCTATGTTCACATCTTCCATGGAGACTAAGCCTTGATGTTTTGAGAAAGCTTCTTCAATTATGTTTATAGCTGAAGCACTGTCATTGGCTTCATAATAACTCCTAAAAAAAAGTGAGTGGCAAGTGAATGAATAGTTAATTCTGACCATAAAACTCAATGTCTTGCATAAGCACTCTAACAATTAAATACTTTCATTTTCTTAAAACTTAGGAGGGGGAAGCACTTAAAATTACAGTAGCACGTGCCCTCACTCTCAGAGCAGCACTAAAAGGGTAGAAGTAACAATGCCTACAAAAGGTGACCAAGATGGCTGGAGAGTCACATTAGTGGCAGAGGACTTGCCTAGAATGTGAAAGGCTCTGGTTCACGCCCCAATATTGCATTGTTTTCATCACAAAGAAATCAAAGGTGACAAAACAGACCTAAATGGCTAAAGAGATTCACCAGAATGTCAAGTATTTGCTATGTCAGCACGAGGTCCCAAGTTTGAGTCCCAAGTCCCAAGTAAAAAGTCAAGCATGGTAATAGGTGCTGGGAGACAGACACAAGCAAACCCTGGGGCTCACTGGCAGTCAGGCTAACATAATTCCTGAATCTAGGTTCCAGTTGAGACCCTGTCTCCAAAAAAGGGTAGATAGGTCCTGAGAAATATCAACAAAGGCTGACTTCCACATGCACAGGCACACATACGCATGCACATCTGAAAACAAGAACACATGAGTCAATTAATCCATACTATATTCCATGTAACAAATAACAGAGCTTTGAAGACACACGTCAATGGTACTCTATTTACCTAGCATGCAGAATAAGGGCCATGAGTTCAACTATGGGTCAGGTGGACAGTAGTCACTAAGATTCAAGGAACTTACATCAGATGGTCCAATACTGGAAGTGAATATAGGTCTATAGAAAATTCAAAGTAATTAATGAAGATGTTCAAAGCAAAACCTGCCTACCTATTCATGGCACAGATCTTACCCATTGTCAAAAGTGACAGGACATGGTAAGCGCCTGTTGATGCCAAGACTATCACTATTAATTTGTTTTATTGTTTTCTGTTGGTTTTACTAAAAAAAAAGTGCAATGAAATATGGAATCAGGCCTACCCAAAGCACAAGACAATGGAAATCTCACACTGAGAAGTGTACAAACAAATGACATGAAAGAAAATCAGCAGACCAATTCCAGGAAATAGTACAAAAGACTAACTTCTTCATGATGTCTTTGTTAGAAAAGCAAAAACATTCTAAAAGCCCAAATTTGACATGGGAATACTCAGGAGGCTTCAGTTAGAAGTTAACTATGCACTCTTGTTAAATAAGCTAATGGATCAGAACCAAAACCCTGGATTTTTGTTCCTGGCTTTGTTTTGTTTAATGCCAAGATAAAACTCAAGCTCTTGTGCATCCTAGGCAAGCATAGTACCATTGAGGTAGTTTCCTACTCTGAGAATCTGCTTAAAATTTTAGATTTCTTAATAGCAATAAAATGTCCTATTTGTAAAATATAAAATGATCAGAGCTGATACCGAGAAAAAATACAATTTCACAATGTATTGACAATGTCATAATTCCAAGTGTCTCACTTTCAAAAGTTATTTCCAACTCATTCCCAACATTAAAAAAATTGGCACCCTCTTCTGGGGTGCATTTCTCCCCCCACTCAGCAACAGTCACTCTTGGATCGTTTCAATTTGCCATGTTTCCAGGGTTAGACTCAAACAGCTGATCCAGCCACTCGCTCCCTTGATTTCTGTTGCTAATTACTAAAATCACTCCATTTGTTAATGATATGCAGTTAATGATAGTCCCTAACTTTGTGTAATTTTACTTTTGCTTGGAAAGTTTTATAAAATTAAAGTAATAGATTCATTTTCTTGCTCTTTCTATAAGTTCAATTATTTAAAAGTATGTATTGCTCTGAATTCTAAAACATACAAAACGCTATACTTACATATTTTCAAACCTGTCAGTGATAGGCTAGTAATGTGGGTTGATGTCAGGGCAGGAAAAGGTTTAAATATGGCCACAACATCACTTCACCTATATTATAACAGCGTAGCAGGGACTTGAAGTATAGTAAATGTGAAGAGAGCCTGTACAATTTTCTAGTTACTTTAAATCCACTTATAGTATAGTAATACTAATGTTTAAACTCAGAAATACGCACTCAGAGCAACTAGGAATATGCTTCACCCTGTTTTGTTAAAAGGGCATTTGTGAAAAAGGAGCTAGCCCAAAAAACAGAATTGTGTTCTTTCAGCAGGCTGTGCAGTGTTCAGTGAACACCGGAAAGTAAATGAGGGCACAGGTGCAGCCCTCCATCAAATGACTCCCACCCTGACCCTGCCACTCCAGTAAAACCAGAAGTGAATCTCTCTCTTCCTGACGACCTGAGTCATCCCCAGTTTCTTCATCTCTAGGTCTCCTCCTTCGCCCTTTTGACAATGACGTTATTGCTAAGGGAAAAAAGTGTCTAAGAACTATGAAAGTCACCAATGCCGAGTTCTCATTCTTTGCAGCAGAAAAGTCTGGCATGTGGCAGGCTAGTCTTCTCTGCTTACCAGATTTGAAAAGGCTTGGAAAGAGATTACTCAGCATTCACGACAACCTTCCACAGACAAAGAAAACCAATTCAACCAAGTGCTACAAAGTGGTTTAGGTCCAGGGCCTGCCTGTACCTCACCTTTGCCTTTTGTTTTCAACTGAGTGCATGTGCAGTAAGGCGGGTGTCCTGGAGGACATTTTTAGGGAGAATCCCCTATTTACCATCTTAACCTTATGCATAGTTGGGTGTGCATATGATTAAAATCACATGCATTATAGGAAGGGACATGTGCAGTAAGAAAGTATGTCACCTAATCTATCAGTCAAAATAGAGAACTGTTCAACTATGGCCTTTAACAAACATAACAACCAAACCCCTCTTGAACCCAAAGAGAAAAACTTGGGCACTTGAATACTTTCTCATTCGTGTGACCTGCAGAGTTTCTTTCTGATCTGTTTTTTTTTTTTTTTTTGCTTTGTTTTTGTTGTTGTTGTTTGTTTGCTTGCTTTTGAATGAAGTTTCCTTGCTACTATGTGCACCTTATTTTCAGTTCTTTGGATTAGAGACTAAGACGTTAGAAGCAGCTGACCTAGGCCCACTGTGCTAACATCACCAATCTGTCAAAGATCTCCAGGTACCAACCCTCAGCGCCACATCTCAGTGTTTGCTCCATGGGGCCTGTCTGCCACACTTCATAGGGACGGCCACCCCCCCTCACTGAAGTGCTTCCTTCAGGGAGTCTAAAGTGTCACATTCTGTCTTCACCTCTTCCCTGCGGTGGGCATTTTCTTTTCATCTGCTGGCTGTCTCCTCCTTCCCCCGATGTCTAAATGCTCGAGTAACTCGGGGGGTCAGCGCTTCTTCAGGGCTTTCTGTGACCACCTTCTCCCCCACCCCCTATACACGGCACACATGCATGCACTCCATATCAGCACATCAATCTTTAGCTGCACTCTCAAGTTACACTGAGAATCTGATCACTCTTACTGCCTTCTGCTGTTTCTACCCTGATCATGCTATGCCTTTCTCTCGCAAGGATCATTTCAGTAATTTTCTGTCTTCCTGTTTCTGCCCTTACCACTGTTCAATTTTTGCTCAGACAAGCAACCAAAACTGATGAACTTAAAATTTAAGTCAAATCATGTCATTTTTCTACTCAGACCCTTCATTGAGCATAAAAGCTACAGTCCTCACCACAGGCCACAAGGGCCAGCTGCTCGATCCTTCGGGCCTTCTCCACTGTGCTTACCGTAATACATCAGCTTCCGTCTTGTCCCTGCACATACCTGTTTCCTCTTCCCTAAGTACTGGCTCCCTTTACCCAGTACTACCAGAAGGCAGAGAACTGAGTGTGGTGATACATCGTTACGATCTAATAAAGCTTGCCTGGAGTTCAGAATGCGAAGCTAGCCAAGCCATAGAGGCCAGGCAGTGGTTGTACCCACCTTTAATCCCAGCAGCCACACTGGTTAGCCACAGAAGCTGGGCAGTGGTGGTGCACGCCTTTAATCCCAGCACTAGAGAGGTATATAAGACAGGAGCAGGATCTCAGGGTGGATTAGTCTCCAGCCACGTTGAAGACAGGATCATCCCAGCCTTGGTAGAGATAACAACTCTCTGGTGGCTTGGCCGATTTGCTTCTCTCCTCTCCAGCTTGAACCCAATATCTGTCTCTGGGTTTATATTATTCATGCTATATCCCGTGTCCTTCACTCAGTTTTTAAAATAACATACTCTATACCTTGTACTTCTTTCCCTGTTTAATTTTTCTTCATCACTTATCAATGTGATATATTAAATATCTATTACTTGATTCCTGCTTATCTCCTCTCACAGGGCTATAGACTCCATGAGGGCAGAGAACTTTTAATGGTTGCTTGATAGCTGTCATCTGGCTCCCTGTACAATGCCTATGTAAGATACAATCAATGACTATTTCTGGAGGGCAAATGAGAACCAAAGCAAAGCCTGATCAGTCAGCTGGCCATTGCTACTCTCCACACAGATTACAGTACACCTGAAAACAAGCTGATCATCATGAGCCACCCAGCTGACACTCCTCAGTCTCTTAGACCATGCGCTACAGTAACCACCCGGCTGACACTCCTCAGTCTCTTAGACCATGCGCTACAGTAGCCACCCGGCTGACACTCCTCAGTCTCTTAGACCATGCGCTACAGTAACCACCCGGCTGACACTCCTCAGTCTCTTAGACCATGCGCTACAGTAACCACCCGGCTGACACTCCTCAGTCTCTTAGACCATGCGCTACAGTAGCCACCCGGCTGACACTCCTCAGTCTCTTAGACCATGCGCTACAGTAGCCACCCGGCTGACACTCCTCAGTCTCTTAGACCATGCGCTACAGTAGCCACCCGGCTGACACTCCTCAGTCTATTAGACCATGCGCTACAGTAGCTGCAAACTTAACTGCAGATAATCTGGAAGATGCTCTGTGCTCAAAACATACCATCAGCCATCAACTTAGAGTTGCTTCCCTGACTAAACTTGTAAAAATATATCTACTGCTCCCATATAACTGTCCTGAGACCGTGAGGGGCAGTTCACAGCTAAACAGCATCAGAATACGAGTCACAGAGAGAACAGGTTAATCCTAATATGCCAAAATTAAGACAGTTAACCCAGGATGAAATGTTGCATTGTGCTCTTCAAACAGAAAGAAGAGCAGTAAATGTCACTTCATCAAATGCTTTCTGCTTTGTTCTACTTCACAACATATCAAAGAAGTAGTATTCTAAAGAAAGGACATGTGACAGTAACAGGTCAACACATAACAGACTACTCTAGAACTGACTCAAGATGATTATAGAATATTGCAGACCACAAAGATTTCATTGACACATCTGCAACAAACATCATTTTTAAAAAGTCACAAATAAATACAACTTCAACTAAGTCACAGAAACGTGGGAGTCTAATCCCTTCACAGAACACACCTCATTTTTCAGCTTCTGAGCCCTAGAATGCAATGTCACATACAAAACTTTCTAAGCAATCACACAGTTGACTTAGAGACCAATATGCACTAAATTTAAAAACGCTATAATTGGACAAATATAAAACAAAAGACAAAATTTTCTTTGAACCTCAATGCAAAATACATTCTATTTCAAATAGCTTTGATTTGCAAAATGACTAATAAAGACATGTGTGTGTATATATATAATTTCACCTCAAACTTACTTTGCCATATCTCTGGCCAACTGCATAAAACGTTCTCCATCAGATGGAGACAAAAGATTTAAAATACGCCTATAACCATCCATGGCCATTTTATGATCACCCATCTGTTCATAAAGGCTTGATCTCTCCCACAGGTAACGAACATTAGTAGGTTCATATTTAAGAGCTAGAAAGAAAAGAGAAATAAAAAATTACATTTATCAAAAGAAAAGTGACTTACTTCAAAAATGTAATAAACACTTTCCCACTGGAAACAAAAAATTATTCTGGGATAAATCTATCTTCACAAGAATTCCTGACTGGGCTTGGTCTAAGACCAGACTTGAACTTCTACAATAATCCTCATTTGGTTACTCAATTCACAAAAGTTAACAGACTGAGAGCAAAACTGAGCTCAGTGGGAAATCTAAAGGTTTGTGCTATATTCAACACAATATAAAGTCACAAATAAACATGAGAACAGAGGGCTCCAGATATACTGTAACAGATTGTAAGGAACAAATTTGGGCAAGGAGCATAACTCAACAAATACAAGTAACAACTATTATGTAACTAATAGTTGTGGCAACACAACCTCTATACCTAAGCTCCAGGAAAATCACAGATGATGAAGTGGAAAGATCATAGATCCAGAGGCCTAGGATACCTGCTGTGAAATAGTATTCCCTAGACATAACATGGAAAATGCACCCATAAACCTTTAACAATAGGGTTTCCTGAACAAGACCAGCATAATGACAACACTAGTGGATATGCCGACACAGATAAGGAAAATTCCACATGCCTATCTCTAAAAGATCTACAGGTGATCAATGATCTGAGAGAAAGAATCTGTCTCCTCCAGGAACAAGGGAGGTATTTTCCTATCCCAAGTGGTTAGCCCTGGACACATGCACATATAAGTAGGGCTAAATGGATTTACCAGGAGATAGATATAGATAGATAGATAGATAGATAGATAGATAGATAGATAGAGATATGCATACACACACATACACATTTATGTATACTCATGCACTGTCTATAAAGAGGTGAACATGAATTTGGAGGGCAACATGAGAGGAACTGAAGGGGAGAGGGAAGGCAGGAGTGACAGAGATGCAGTTCTCATGTATAAAGTCCTCCAAAAATTTTAATTTAAAAAAGAGAGAAATAAATACATTTGAGTTAACACAAAATGTATTAATGACCCATCATATAGCATCTAACGAAACAAAACAAGAAAAATAGTTCTTCCCATCTGCACAAGAAAGACGTTATTACCTTTTGTATAACAAAAAATAGCCTGCTTAATATTATCTTGTTCCAGAGACATTTCTGCCAGCCTAACCCATTCTTCTGTGTCACTGGGATTTAAGTGTGCAGCAATCAATTCAAACTGCAATGATTTCTCCATGTCACCTTGATCCTCGTATATCATGGCAAGTGTAGAGAATGGCTCATAAGCCAAAGGAGCTATAATAATAAAAAATAACATAAAATAAACTTCATTGGCTAACGGAAAGGGCTAAAGCTGGTATTGATACTACAGTTCAAACTACAGATTTTTTTCCTAATATCTAAATCATTCCAACAATTATAAAAACCAATCAACAGAACTTTGAAAAATACCAAACACTTTATTATACTTTGTTTTCAAACAGTTTTAGCCATTTATAATTCATTTACTTATTTTCAAGATGAACTCTTGCTACCTAGCTCAGGCTGACCTCAAACTTAATATCTAGATCAGGTTGGTCATAAACCTAAGATACCCCCCTAGCCTCCCTAGTTCTAGAAATTAAAAACAAGCACCGAACATCATTATTAAAGCATTATTTTCACAAAATACAATTTCATGAAAATCCTCCTTTCTACCATACCTTTCTACCATACTAAGGCCAAAAATGGCCTAAAAACTAGAGGATTTCACCCAAGAAGTACCAGTCACATCCGTGTGGTTGAACTTGCACTATTTCAAACACCTGTATCATAGAGGATGCTTGTATACAGGGTACCCAAACAGCACCCCAGTCTAAGATGTCAAATACAATGGTTAATCTATAGTTTTAAAACACTATGTACGGAAAAATTTCAAAAACTTCTGGAGATTAAAGCCAAAGTGTTTTCCAAAATAAAAAGCTAAGCTGAAAGAAATAACATTGGGAAACAAGAACTAAGCAATAATATATCCTACGATATTCTTGGTTAATATTATTTCTGATGAACTGGGTTAATATGTAGTAGCCACGCAAAGAGTAATCATGAAAATTATATAAGATTTCAAAAAGGACCAAGTCTAACTCAAGGGAAATGGCACAGTATTGAACTAATGCTTTAGCAGTATAACAACTACCCAAAACACCTTGCAGACAAAATTGATAACAATCAGAACAGTGATGTGATACAAGCAATTGGTCACAATCACTATTGAAGATGTCCTCCAACATATCTATGATGTGCCATCTAATGGAGAGGTAAAATGGCAAATTTAAATGCATCTTTACTAACACATAGATTAAAATAATTCAGCACTGCCTAATCTAGAAAATGGGACAAGCCAGGTGGTGGCAGTGCACACCTTTAATTACAGTGATTGGGAGACAGAGGTAGGAGGATCTCTATGAGTTTGAGGCCAGCTGAGTTTACAGAGTGAGTTCCTGGACAGCCAAAGCTATAGAGAAACCCAGTCTCAAAAAACTAAAATAAATAAATAAATGATCAATAACTATCAAATTCTGAAATTTATCAGAATGTTCTTCAAGTGGTATTAACATAATAGACTCACCATTTAAATATATACATGCATATATTTATTTATTAAAGGGCTGAGGTCATAACTCCATTGGTAGAACACTTGCCTAGAGTGCAGAAAGATGGATTCAGTTCACATCATAATAGAGACAGATGGATGAATGGATAGATAAACTACCTGACTTAAAAAGATTAATGCTGCCGGGCGGAGGTGGCGCAAGCCTGTAATACCAGCACTCAAGAGGCAGAGGTAGGCGGATCTCCGTGAGTTCGAGACCAACCTAGTCTACAAGAGCTAGTTCCAGGACAGTCTCCAAAGTCACAGAGAAACCCTGTCTCAAAACCGCTCCCCTCCCCCAAAAATTAATGCTATAAAAGTCTTAAAAAGCCTAAAAAGAAGATCTGAAAGATATTACTGATTTGTACTGAATCACACACCTGGTTTCCATCTTCTAGTAACTCCTAGCATTGTGAAAAGTGGCAGCTTACCGTTACCACAGTCACCTCTCACTTCTAAATGTATTTTATATAACTAGCCCAATCAGATTCTTCTCCATTTGCTATAAAAGTCAACCAGTTAACTATTATCAATAAGGTTCCTGCAGGAAATACCTTGTCTTATGATTTCCATGCACATCAATATTGCCTCTTCATGTTCTCCTCGAGCAAAGCGAATATTGGCTTCACCCATGAGACCTCTCAGGGCTCTGGGAAGTTTACTCCGAGGCCTCTTCTCCTGTCCAGAAGGAAAACAACAAGGAGATTAAGATAGAGTATAGCTCATATTTCAATTCCAAACACACATATAAAACATAATGGGAACTTCTCTCTAAAACTATATCTTCTAAATTCATAATAGGTACTTAGTGATAATTCTGATGCCTTAATAGTTAAGTCTAATCACACAAAGCAAGCTAAAATTCAAATGCAGGAAAGAACAAAATTATTTTATCATACTCTCCAAAGAGGAACACCAAACAAAGGAAAAACAAACAAAAACAAAACAAACCTTCCTACAGTTGAAAGTTCAAAGCACAATTAAATACAAACTGCCAAATGGTCAGGAATTACTAAACCGCTGATCATCATACACTAAATGGATCCATCCCATTACATACCAGGACACTTACTAAAAAGTCCTTCTTCTTGGAAATTCATCAAAATAAATTTGGTAAACAAACAACAACAACAAAAATCCCACTGAGTATAATATAGATTTTTCAGTAGCAAAACGACAGAACGCCTCAACATACGAACAATTAAGTCGGAAATAAAATTCTCTAAAATGAAGCACAAGAAATGCATGGCAATTCATGACACACTCAAAGAAAAGAAAATGTCTAGACATACACTTAACTCTACAATGAAGTTTCAAATCTCTGAAGAGACTAAGGAAGACACCAGAAGATGGAAAGATCTCCAATTTATGGACTGGCAGAATATTGTAAAAATGACCATTCTACCAAAGGCAATTTACAGATTCAATGCTATACCAATCAAAATGCCCTAAACAGAAGCAGGGAAAGAAACCCAATAAAAACAAAAATATCCTAAAGCTCATATGGAACCACAAAATAACCCAGATAGCCAAGGCAATCCTAAGAAAAAAAGTCAATGCTGGAGAGATTAGTCAATGATGGAGAGATTACCATTCCATATTTCAAGATATATTACAGACTTATAACAATAAAACGGAATAACACTGAAACAAAACACACACATTGGCCAATCAAACAAAAGAGAAGACCCTAACATTAGTCTATCCAACTACAGCTGTCTGATGTCAAAAACATACACTGGAGAAAAGACAACATCTTTAACAAAATATGCTGGGAAAACTGGATGTCTACACATACAATAAAATTAAACCCTACACAAAAACTAACTCCAAATGGATCAAAGACCTCAATGTGAAACCTAATACTGAAACAGCTAGAAGAAAACATAGGCAGTCCCACATGATACAGGTGTCAGAAAGGACTTCCTGAACAGGATCCACTTTCAAAGAAATTAAGGCCAACAACTGACAAGTGGGACCTCATAAAACCAAAAGACCTTTGTACAGGAAATAATCAACCAAGTGAAAAGGAATCCAAAGCAGTGGGAGAGACTGTCAACTACACATCTGACAGAGAATTAATATCCAGAATAAGTAAAGAACTCAAAAAAAGTCAAAAAAACAAATAACTAAAAAAAAAAAAATGGGTTTGAAATCTGAACAAAGAGTCCTCAAAAAGAAATACAGGTGGCTAAGAAATATCTCAAGAAGTGTTCATCATCCTTATCTATTAGGGAAATGCAAATCAAAACAACTTTGAGATTTTTATCTTACCCTAATCAGAATGGCAAAGATCAACAAAATGACAGAGAACAATGTTATCAAGGATGGGGGAGAGGGAGCGTGGTGGGACCTTTCAATGTTGGTGGGACTGCAAACTGGTCCAGCCACTCTAGCAATCAATGTGGAGAATCCTCAAAAAGCTAAAAGTGTAGCATATGACTCACCTATACCATTCCTTGACATACCTAAAGCTCCTACTCCACAGACAATTCCTCAGCCATGTTAACTATTGCTCTATTCACAATAGATAAGAAATAATGTAAATTTCCTTGAGCACATGAATTAATAATGAAAATGTAGTATATATGCACTAAGGAATACTATTCTTTATGAAAAATGAAATCATAGCATATGCAAGTAAATGGATGAAACTAGAAAATATTATGTAAGGTAAGAAGCCAGACCCAGAAAGATAAACATCATGTGTTCTCTCTTAGTTATGGATCCTAGCTCCAAGTCTTCAAAAGTGAGCATACAACCTGGAGTAACTACAAAAACATGGAACATTTATCTAGTAGGAGGGGAGGGTTGTTATATCTAAAAGCGAGTAACAGGACACAGGTGCTATGAAAGGGAAATAGGAAAAGCAGGTTAGCAAAACTTTCCCAGGAAAGAAGGGTAAGAAGAACAAAAGATGCTTGAAAAAGCCATATGAATCATAGTAAGTAGTTTCTGTTTACTTAAAACATACATATGAAAGAGAGAGAGAGAGAGAGAGAGTCAGTGTGTATGTATGTTTTTAATGAAGTTGCATCAAGAAGGGTGGTGATAATGCTCCCCCCAAGAATAATAGTTTATCTAACAAAAAGCCCAGTGACAGGTACAGGAGGTATCCCTTCGAGTTGTTGGTCAGAGTAGTATGAAAGATCCCACCCCCACAAAAGAATGAGATTTTGCCATGGCCCTTGGTTGCCTCCAAGAAGTCAAAGTTAAGACTTTCTTGCTGAAGACAAAACACACTTCAGACAGAGGATGAAGGAACAGAGCTAGCACTACCCTGAAAGTCTACTCCTAGAGAACTAGCTCTCATAACTAAAGGTTTTTTCCTTTGCCAAAGGATAAAGGCAATAAACAGTCATACTTAGCTGTACAGCCTAAAACTACAACTATGACCAGAACAGCAAGAAATTCTGAAAAGCGCATAATGGCACCTATATATACTGGGGTAACCAACAGCCATCTTCCTGGATTCATCCCATTCAACAAGAGGGAATGCAAGCCTGGTACTTTAAACTTGGACAACTACTCATGGCTGGTGAAGCCATGGAACCAGAGGACACACTTTCCTACACCAGAATAACCTCTATGTTCTAATCCTTATATCCACAGTAAGTGCTTCTCTCACCCCTCATCAAAGAAATGTCTTTTTGCAGCAGATGAGCAGATGAGAAAGCTACAAGTGGTCACAATGGCAGTCTACAACACAACTCCTACATCTAAGGCTCAGAAACGTTGCAGAAAGGGGGTTGAAAGATTTTTAAAAGCCAGAGAACCATGATGTCTGCTGAGAGACTGTCTTCTATCTATGACAGTAAAACTACCCATGAAATCAACAGTATGGTTACCTAAGTAATAACTGAAAAATGACAGTACTAATTGACATGCCAATGGGAATGGGAATAATCTCACAGCCCCAGCCCTAGATGAAGAGCTACAGCAATCAGTGTGCTGAGAAAGGGAGGGAGGATTGGATTAGTAACCCTGATAGGTCACTAAGCCCCAGCTGTTAGCATATACATAAGAGCAACATTAAATGAACTCAGCGAGTTGTACTTACATATTCTCTCTCTCTCTCTCTCTCTCTCTCTCTCTCTCTCTCTCTCTCTCTCTCTCTCTCTCTCTCTCTCTCTCTCTATCTCTCCCCCCCCCCCTCTCTCTCTCTCTCTCTCTCTCTCTCTCTCTCTCCCCCCCTCACACACACACACATGCACGCACCAAGAATAAGAGATCATGACTTTAGAGGTGGCACAGAGATGACACAGGAGGGGTTGGAGGAAGAAGACAGGGTGGGAAATGATATAAATACAGTACACATACATGAAATAAAAATAAAAGTCTAAAAAGAAAGAAATGAGACAGTTGCCTCCCAGTTTTTGTTCTCACTGCTGAACTCCCCAACTATAACTGGAGCTTCCTTTCAATGACTATATCACTTTCTTACATTTTTATAAATAATAAAATAATGAACACCTTACTTTCATCATTTTTTTGGTTTCACGGTTGAGAACCATCTCCAACACAAACACATCGCCTGCAGTGGGTTGCTCGGGTGTCTCCTCCTCCTCCTCCTCTTCTTCCTCTTCCTCTTCATCATCTTCAGTCTCTCCAAGCATGGAAGCAAAGACTTTGTGAACTGACTTACTCACTCCATCTGATGTTTCTCCTAAGGAAACATTGAGGGTTGGGGGGGGAGAATCAGTAAAATGACTTTAAAATCTTTCTAGTTTACACAAGCTCCTAACCACAGCAACAACCAAGCTGAAAGCAATGACAAATGAACACCTTCCTCACTCCCCAAAAAAGAAAAGAAAGCTATCACAAAGAAATGTCTTTTTACTCTGCAGGAATGGCCAATTCATCCTCTACGCCTCATCTAGACATACAGGCAAAACCAACAGCACATACAGCGAACGGGTAAGAGTGGAGAGGGAAACATTTTTTAGCTACAAGGCACAAATGTAAGACCTAAGGAAGCCTAGTGGGAGGATGACCGGTAACTGAAACCTGAGAGCCCTGAGCCTGAAGGCAGGATGGGAGCATATCACCAACTGATCTAATCAATTGGTGAGCTCCAGGTTCAGTGAGTGTGGCGGTTTAAATAAGAATGGTCCCCACAGGCTCATATATTTGAATGCTTAGTCTCCAGGAAGTGGCACTATGTGAGAAGGATTAGGAGGTATGGCTTTGTTGAAGTAGGTGTGGACTTTCTGGAGTATGTCACTGGGAGTGGGCTTTCAAGTTTCAAAAACCCACCAGGTCCAGTCTCTCTCTCTCTCTTTCTCTTTCTCTGTCTCTGTCTCTCTGTCTCTGTCTGTCTCTGTCTCTGTCTGTCTCTGTCTCTGTCTGTCTCTGTCTCTGTCTGTCTCTGTCTCTGTCTGTCTCTGTCTCTCTGTCTCTCTCTCTGTCTCTCTCTCTCTGTCTCTCTGTCTGTCTCTCTCTCTCTCTCTCTCTGCCTACGGATCAGGATATGGTTCTTAGCTACTTCTCCAGCACCACACCTGCCTGCCACCAAGCTCCACGCCGTGATAATAATGGACTAAGACCTGAAACTGTAAGCAAGGCCCCAATTAAATACTTTCTTTTATACATGCTGCTGTGGTTATGGTGTCTCTTCACAGCAATAGAACAATAACCAAGAACGCCCGTCTCAAAACAACATACTGGAATGTGATAAAAGGAGACACCCAATGTCCACCTCTGGCCTCCATACATGTATACATGGGCACACATGCACACAATGCACACATGCTTAAGGAAATAAAATTATCATTATTCATAGAAGACATGATCATATTGTATACAACCCAAAAGATTGTACATACAAAGTGTCAGAATACACGGTTACCTGGCAAAGTTATTTTAAAAAGGAATTGAACCCAGGGCCTTGCATATACTGTGCTAGATAAGTATCAACACTGAGTTGTGTCCTTGGCTCCCCTTTCTCTTTGAGACCGAGTCTCACTAAGCTCAGGCTGGCCTTGAGCTCATTCTGTAGCTCAGAATGGTCTTTAACCTGGGATTCATCTATCTCAGTCTCCCTAGTAGTGGGATCGCAGTAAATCAGCAATAATGAACTGGAGATGAAATTAAAAGGCCCAGTATGTGTGGTAATTAGGAAATGACCTTAAAAGCTTGGTATTCAAGAACATCAAGGAGGAAAAAAACACGATTCTAGAGCCCTCCTCTTTCCAATACATAGATTCTCTTGTCCAAAGTCATCTTTTGTCTACTCTGAATGCATGCTTACACTACTAACCCTTCCTGAGGAACAGGAGCATCTTAGCTCTAAAGGACTGACAGGATGACGTCAGCTGAGGCCAGCCAGTTCTTATCCACCAGAAATGGACTCAGCTGATCCTATTTCCACCCCCTTTTCCCTCGTGGAAGGCCTTGAATAGTAAGGCTGGCAGTCACCAGTGGTATTGCTGCTGTAAGTGTACCCCAGAGACTGTCTACTGAAGAGCTCACCTTTCCTTAAGCAGCCCCTTCCCACCCCACTCGCCTAGAAGACATTAACCTCAATCCTGTCTCCTTGTCTCTTCTTCCAACATGGTCCAGAAACTCAGGAATAAAGTGTGAATTTTCCCTGCAAAGGTTTGCTTGCTCCAAAAGAAAAGTACTACACAAAACTGGAGCTCAGTTGGGCTTACCAGTCAGACCCCTAAACTGATGCTACATTCTAAGTGATACCAGCAACCCAAATGATTTGACAGAGACAAATGAATACGATCAGTCATCAGCATTCTGATCATTAGACATACACATCAATCACTAGGAACTGATAAATATCTGTACTCATTTAGGCTATGATGGGCGTAACTAGTCCAGATGTACTAACCAAATATAATATCCGGATATGAAAAGCCAAGAACTGTGTCCTACTTTGCTGTCTGTCGCTGTGATAAAACAGTGACTAAAATCAACTTAAGGAAGAAAGGGCATATTTGGCCAACATCCAGAAAAGCCAGAGCAAACCATGGAGGAACATTGCTCTCCAGCTTGTTTTCCAAAGCTCGCTAAGATTGCTGTCTTAGACAACCAGGGACCGCCTGGCCACGAGTGGCTCCACCCACAATGGGCTGGGCTGTTGGGCCCTCCCACATCAATCAATAATCAAGAAAATGGCCCACAAACATGCCTACAAACTGATAGGTCCCTGTGCCTAGTCTGTGCCAATTTAAAAGCATCCCTGTGTGGTTGCTAGAGTCAGGCAGCATACTAAAATACCTATGATGTGTGTGAAGTCCTGTCCACGCAGGTAAGTTTGTACAATTTGGTATGGTCCAGAAGAAATCTCCCAGTGAGAAGGTCAATTTAGAAAATGAAAATAAAAAGCCCTAAATAAATTCTGGCATCAATTTTAAACCCCCCAACACTGGAGCTATACCAAAACAACCACCATATTTTAAACTGTTAAATCAACAGTTTAGAAAAATAAATATTAAGTAGATACTGATAAAACAGGTAATTAAAACAGACTAAACAGACTATCAATACAACAAAAGCAAAAGATGTTTTCACTTTAAAGCTGGCAGCAAATAAACTCAACACACCTTCATTGGCATCTTTGTCCTGGGATTTGGCAGAGTCGATCCCTGATGATGATGGGACTTCAGAATCATCTGGGTTTCCTTGGGGTGATGATTTTCCTTTTTCCTGAAGACTCTGTGATTGAAAATTAGTTAAACCGCTCAAAAACTAATGCAGATTTAACTCACCCGGCCTGGGACTGGGCATTTGCGTTATCTTTATAAAACTTGAACTTCTACTTGTGGGATTTGGAATCTAAATTTGAATAGTTTCAGACTATTTCAAAGTATTTAAGTCTTAGCCGGGCGTTGGTGGTGCACGCCTTTAATCCCAGCACTCGGGAAGCAGAGGCAGGCGGATCTCTGTGAGTTCGAGACCAGCCTGGTCTGCAGAGTGAGTTCCAGGACAGCCTCCAAAACAATACAGAGAAACCCTGTCTCAAAAAACAAAAAAACAAAACAAAACAAACAAACAAACAAAAACCACAGGGAGCTTAGTGTTATGATAAAGCTCGAGGAAAACTTGGCGGATTCAATGGCAGGTGAGGTTGACCAAGGCGGAGGGGCAAACATGCCAGGCAGACAGAACTTAAGAAGTTTTCTTAGAAAGGGGAGGGAAAGGGGAAGGAAAGAGAAAAGAGGTAAAGAGACAGAGAAAGGACAGAAGAGATGAGGCAAATCCTGTCTGCCCCAGGGGAACAGCAGAAAAGAGAGTTTAAGTGGACGGGGTCTTTCTTTTAAAGAGGTCCTTTCCAACTGTCTTCAGACTATGCAATCATAGGACCCAGGGCTGACCAGGGTACTGCCTGAGTGCATTCTGCCAGGTGACAGGGGCAGGCCAGCATAATGCCTGAATCCTTATACTTAGTCCATGAAACAGTAAGACGCTCCAGGCTCACTTAAAAAGCCAACAAGACTATGTTCCCTTGGCCTTCAAACAAGTGAGAACATTGGGGGAGGGGTTGAGGGGGCTTCGAGACAGGGTTTCTCTGTAGCTTTGGCTCCTGTCCTGGACTAGCTCTTGTAGACCAGGATGGTCTCGAACTCAGAGATCCGCCTGCTCCTGCCTCTCCAGTGCTGGGATTAAAGGCGTGCGCCACCACCGCCAGGCAAGGTGCAAACATTTTCAAAGCTCAGAAACTGATTAAAATTTGAAATACAAAGTCAGAAGATGACCTTGTTATCTAAGATAACTTTTATGTCTAAGATAAAATTACACCGAGACTCCTCAAAAACAGGCACTCCAGGGGTCCAGGGGTGTAGCTCGGAGGAGGGACGCTCTGTTCAGCAAGTTGGAGGCCTTGAGGTTGGTCCCTAATTCCTGTGTACAAATGATACAAACAAAAGGCCCTACCCACAGTGACAACCTAGCGGCAAGACGAGGTTTAGGATTCAGGGAAGTCAAGACTACCCTGGCTCCACTTAGCAGGAGATCATTGGGCTATCGTCGAATTAGCACGGGGGGAGGTTAGCGCTTTTGAGAGGGGGGATGTCTTGAGAGGCGCTGAGTTCCGGGGTGCGGGTAGAAAGCGGAGTTTCTGGGGGAGGAAGAAGCTGGGGTTTCCCCCGCCCACCCTGAGCCCCGCACGCCGCTGTTTCGGGAAAATAAGACCGAGGAGCCCCGGGGCCCAGCGACTCACTTTCTTCTCCCGGGTTTTCCTCTCTTCTCTGCGCCTTTCGAACTCTTCAAAGGAGATTTTCCCTTCTAGGTAGTCGATAAGTTCCGGGCTGAACCCCGACATGTCTGCGGGGCCGAAGCGGGGGAAGCGGACCGGGTAAGCGGGAACACCCGGGCTCTACCGGGCGCCACTAAAAGAGGCGTCCGCCGCAGAAACCTCCCCGGGCGGCGCTGCGGCCGCATACTCGGGTTCCGCCGACGCTCTGGGCCCCGGGCCTCTACCTGCAGGCAGAGGGCTATCCAAAGGCACCTCAGGGGCCAGCTTCCCTTGGGCTGCCCGCTGAAGAAGACTTTAGGTCTGGGATGCAGCACGGGCCAGAGCGTTTGCTTGGGTTTCTAGCCCTAATGTCAATCGGCTTTTCTGTCCCAAACACTCAACCTTTTAAAGGGAATGAGATTACTCACATAGGATGGCTATTCTTTTGTCTATTACATATTACATACATCTCTCAAAATGATCCTTATAAACCTATGAGAGGGGGAAAATGGTTTAAGAGAAAGGTGTGGGGAGGATAAGAGAACACAAGGGATATGAAAAGGAGAAGGACAACACCTGAGGTGGAAAGGTGGGGGGGCGGTTACTGAAGTGAGGAAAGAGTGAAGGTGAGGGTCAACCATGCATATGCCACGCACACACGGGGGAGGCATGGGGGGTATTTTCAACTCCTATGCGCTCCTGTGTTTTGAGTCTTATCTTGTGTTGTAGGTATGTCTTTGTCTTGTTCTATAACCTATGAGAACATTAGCTTATGTGTCATAAACCTGACTAACCTAATAACATACACTCAAAACAGATTTGTGAATCAAGTTGAATGAAACTAAAAGAGGCTTTGGAATTTTGGGCAAAGGAGTTGAGCTCAGCCTACTCCTGACTCCAGAGACAGGCTACGGGGAGCTTACTTCTGACCATCTTTAGGATAATCCAAGTGAAGGGTGACAGGATCAGAGTTAGGACCAGCAAGATCGAGACTGCCAGAAGACAGAAAAGTATCTCAGTTAGGAGTCACTGTTTCTCTCAAGGAGAAGGATCGTCAGACATGAAAACTTACAGACGCAGATGGAGTGTGTTAATGTAATCCCCAGAAATTGCTATGAGGGTTACTCCCCTGAAGTCTTCAGGCAGTTGGGGAACTGTGTCTAAGAAGTTAGGGCTGTTGTCAAGACTAACTTGAAGAGGAAAAGAGAACAAAAGAGAAGAGGGGTGGTTCCCAGAAAGGAAACACTCAAGGCATAAGTACTTAAGCTGGTTTCTGTGCTGCTGACTGACTGGACTATGAAAACGACAAGTCAATAGATGCAGATACACATTAAAGAGAAAGGGGGGTTTCAGACAGAGGTAGAAGGAGATACGTTCTTCTTATGACAATCTTCAGGACAGAGGTCAGAATATAGCAGAATGTCTTCAAATTTAACTTGTTTTTTTCTTTTTCTACTTCCTTGTAGTGATTTGTCCGTGGATGAGTCAGAGACAGCCACATTACCTTAAGATGGAGCTGAAGTGTTACAGCAGTAATGAAAATACCAGGAAGAAACAATTGGGCCTTTCAGACTGATTTTTGAGACTCAAAATGGAAAGGTCTAAAGGAAGCAGAACATTGAATTTATGCCATGACAATTGATTTACAGAGGTCAGAGAGGTGACTCTATTCTTTTTCTTGTTAGGGGAGGACACAGAAGTTGTGATGCTCCTGAAGAGGCCATTTTTCCATGGGCCTCTCACTCTTCTGCAGAAGTTTGTGGGCCACTCTCCTGCACTTCAGCTTTGGAAATCAGACATGTCATTCTGGGACAGGGAGCATACTTATTTTTTCTTTTTTGAGTTAGGGTCTCTCTCTCTCTCTCTCTCTCTCTCTCTCTCTCTCTCTCTCTCTCTCTCTCTCTCTCTCCTCCCCTCCTCTCCCTTCCCTTCCCCTCCCTCCTATCCCTGACTGTCCTGGAACTCACTATGTAGACAAGAATGAATTTGACTAGATTCACCTGCCTCTGCCTCCTGAGTGTAGGGTTTAAAGGTGTGCAAAAACACACCTCCTAGATATCTTTTCTAATCGCTATAATATACTATTTCCCTCCAAGGCAAAAAAGTTGGATCTTTTCCCCCTAGCGATCTCATAATAAGAGAATTTCCTACATTTTGAGCTCTTCAGCTTTGGTGGAAACACATCTATTTCCAGTATAACTCTGGACCCATGTTCACATGCCTCCTTCAATAAATCAGGACTAAGAACCCAGTGAGAGTATGAGTCATGCTCCCTGCCACACCTGAGTCATTGGGTCAGTTGTCTCTGTTTAGGATCTTCATTGTCTTCCAGGATTGGGGGAAATGTAGAAGGATAGTATTTTGCAAGTAGGAGAAAAATTGCAATGCTCTTAGAAGCTCTTGACCACACTAGATCCAGAACAAGGGATAATGGCCATATCATGGAAATGAATTCCGTGTTGAAGAGGAGCAAAGTCAGGGTGGAAAGTTTGCCATGGACCTATACAGAAATGCACCAAAGGACTCTTGACAGTCTACGGCACTTGAAGTACATTTGCTTCCACTAGAGGAAACACTTCAACTCTGTGCCTCCTCAGTACTAGTTCCCTTTCCTGTGGGCTTTAGAAATGTGTGTGAAGGGGTTCTGGGTAGCAAAATGATAGAATTGAAGGAGGTTATGACTGCACTGTCTAAGGAACAAGTGTGCAAATGGTCATCTGCCAATAGTGCTACCTTTATAAAATTAAGCCCAGTATGGGACACGCAGACCCCTGGGGGAGGGATTTCTAAGCTGAAGATGCATACACCTGCCCTGACATTTACAAGCTCATAACTAGAGTGTCTCCTGCGGGTACCTGAAGACAGAGTTTCTGTGCCTCCTGGTTCCACAGCTGTTTAGCCCCAAATAAACACACAGAGGCTTATATTAATCAGAAATTGTTTGGCCAATGGCTCAGGGTTCTTATTGGTTAGCTCTCTCTTAATTATTAACCCATTTCTATTAATGTAACTATTTCCACGTGATCTCTTCTTACCGGAGAATCTTGCTCCCTCAGCAGCTACATGGCATCTCTCTGGCAGCCTCTCTCTTCATCCTCTTCCCAGAATTCACCTTGTCTGATAGCTCTGCCTATACTTCCTGCCTGTACTGGCCAATCAGTATTTTATTCATCAATCAATAAGAGAAACATATATACAGAAGTACATTCTCCCATCAGGTACCCATTAGTTTCGAGGACTCTGAAATTAATAAGCACTTGCTGGGATTAGCAGTGGTGCTGAAAAGGGGAAAATGGTCTCTAGTTCCTACTCCAGAACTGCATAGACATGAGAAGCCCCTCACCTAGCCATTTACCTGAATAAGTTGCTACACTTTAATGAGGAATAACTCACTAATAATTGCTTATATTCTTAAAAGGTGAAAAATGATCTTGTTAACTCAAGCATCTTCTGCTTTATGTTTATGTGAAGGATGGAAGGCACATTTGAACTTAACAAGTATTCATTGAACGAATGCTACACAACAAACCCTGTGCCAGCTTTTAGAGAACAACAAACGAATCCCGTAATTGTTCCTGCTCACAAACATCTCACAACCCTCCAGAGACAAGTACTTCAACTATTAACTGCAATAGAATATACTAAGCCAGACACAGAACTTGTTCTTGCACAAATATTTTATTCTTCATATGCAGCATCAACAATCCTCAAAAAGCTACAGTAAAATGTTTTGAAATACACAGACTAATGACACCAGAACAGTGCTGTGTGAATTCTGGGACAATGTCCCTTGCTTGGATCACATAAAAAACATTGCCAGGATTCATAAAAACACTGGAAAAGTAGCTATATCAGATAAAAGTATGGAATCTGGATGGCTCAGTGTGAGCTATGACAAGGACAGTGGCTTGGTTGGAGGAGTGGAGAATTCACTTTTTGCTACTGACCCTTGTTGGGTGACTCATATTTAAAGTAAAGCTAGGGTGGAGATGGGATATTTGACATGGGGCAGTTTTTTAGCTTTGAACACAGCATGAACGCATCTTGCAGAGACCTTGTAGCAACTAGAATCCTGTTTGTTTTCTACTTTAATTCCACTTGGATGTTCATCACCCTCATCCCGTAGGTGATGAGGTCCTTCAATAGCACAAGCTGAAGGTGGGACTGCATCATCTTTTTAAAAGGAAAACAAAAGACAAATCCTAAATCGGAAACCCTGTTACATATGATAAACTGTACTAAACACATCTGAATCCCTATTATGAAAAATACACTGTAGTAAAAGTAAATGTATCTTGTTTAAATAAAAATATTTCATGGTAATAGGTAATAAATATAAGAGATGACTTTAAATCAAGCCTCAAGAGAATATCTAATTTGGAAAATTATCATTTTATTTCACTTGTGGTATTTTTGTAACTCCTTCAAATACATGCACTCTTCCACTCAATAATTATGGTCATAAAGGGGGAAAATACATGAAATATGCATGTCAGTATTGTATGTTCCAAAGGTCCAACTGTTTACATGTACAAAAAAGACCTTTCGACTAATATGGAAGGGAAAACACACACGACTTCAGCCATAGTAGAATTTTCTACTGAAAAGCTTGTCTGTAGCTGTAACATGGTGACACCTAAAAAAAGCAAGAAACAGTCATAATGTAGGACAATAAGGAGCATTTGATCAGACAAAGACCCCCAAATCAATAAATGAAGGGCTTATAATCCAGACACACCAGAAGCTGTCTCTTCTACAAAGTTGAGTTCTTCCTGTGTACCTTGTCCCCTTCCCTTAGATACTCCCTCATCTATGTCACAGGGGTATTTATCTTGTTTTCTCTGAAGTTTCCTATGAGCTAGAGATTAGTAGTGAAGTAGTGATGACGTCACTTCACACTGAGCGGACATTACAATGGGAGTAACTATTCTTTGTCTTAGTGTCAAATAGTGATGATGTCGCTTCACACTGAGCAGTCCTTGTCTTAGAATCCCATACCTTAGAGCCCCCGCATGTAAAAGCATTCAAGGGAAGGCTCTTGATGTTATTGCTTGTCGTACTTTATTTTCTCATTTTAGGGCAGCATTCAAATGCATATTCCATAAGTTAAATTCTGTCTTTTTAGAATAACAATCACTTCCTGTCATATTTAAGGGAATTAATCGTGGAAGCCTTTCACAAATGCAGTAAAGAACAGTGGTTGCTAACTCACAAGAAATGCATGTACTTTTGAAAAAATAGGGAAAGATTTTAATTATGATCCCATTGCCTTTTTTAGTCAACTAAACAAGCTAGAATAATAATGTTTTGAATATAGCATACCTGCTGCTTCTAAAACCATACCTATTTGCTTGATAATAATGCAAAAAATGAAATTCAAATCTTAACTATAAATACAGTTTAAATGTTTTCCTATAAGGAAAATGCTCTTTGCTAATATTGTAACTTGCTTTTCTAATTGAGGAAGTTCAAGATCAAAGATATGCATTCTTTTCCCTCAAAAGAACTATTCTTAACTTTCCCATTTATCCCAAGTAATTAACATATTTCTTTACATACAGTTTTCCATATAACTTACCTATATGACCAGGCCTGGAAATAATACATAAGTAAGGTTCTGTGCTATTTCATTATTTTAAAAATTCCCATAAAAGTGACAATCCTATGATTGATGTACTTCTCTTTAGGAAGCTATGTTTCAACATCATTACTATCATTTAAAAACCAGACTATAAAATGCTTGAGCCATAGTGATGAGTATAATCAAAACTGAGGACTGAATTCTAAGAAATATTTTCAAAATCTCTCCTGCATGGCTGTGTTCTTGGACAGACCATGGGATGGAAGGGGCAGCATTACCTGGGCTCCGAGGCTTTCAGCCCTTGTGGGAATTGGAGAGGGAGTTTTTGTGCTCCTCATAGTCTGCAAAAGCAGAAGCGATATGTTCTGCCTGCAAAGAGAGAGGTCTGGGGTCCTCATTCATGGAGAAGGTATTTGGAAGTCTCCCAAGATCAAGTCCTCTGCCCCTAAAATAGGCCTGAAGGCTTCTGAAAAACTAGAGACAAAGAAAATGCTCAGTGTCTTTAAATGAAGCATGCAAGCACCTAAAACCCCGTGTTTATTTCCCTGCCTTTCTTCTCCTGGAACTGACTTAAACACCCACCAGAGAAGCAGGAAATTGACAATCTAGAATGGCTTTAAGCTTCTCCTGTCTCTTTCTAAGTCTTCCAGCTTTCCGGACATTTCAGCTCTCAAGACAGTACAGCATTCTTGGTGGCAAGCCAGGGAAGGCACAAACGATTAAGTCACATTCAAACAGATACTCAGTGAACCATCTCTGGCCAGCAAGGTGGGAGATGAAACCAAGCTCCATGGGGTCAGCTCCCTTTCTCCTCTGCCTGAGGGGACCCCAGTTACTGTCCTGGACCACTGTCTCTGTTTCAGATACCTTTTAGCAAACTAACAGCTGTGCAGAGTGCTAACGGCTCGATGGCTTCTGGCCTACCTTGTTGTAGCTCAATCACTTCCTTTAGAAAACCTACATTTGAAATAGACATGTCAACAATGGTGTTGATCTGGGTATGCTTTTAAAAGCATGCTTTAATGATCTTTTGAATTCTGTTTCCTAGATATCTGTAGGCTTGAAATTGACAACTGCACAGAGTCCACTTCCAGTTTCTGCAAATAAGTTTTGCAAATGCTGTTGTGGGATAATCCGTTTTATCATCACAAAGCGATTCTTTCTTGCTTTCCCTTTTTGCTGTCTCTATCTACTCCTCTCCGTTTCCCTCCTTTTCTGCTGTCCCAACCCCAGATTTGTGCATGATAGGTGAGCTTTCTGACATCAAGCTAAGTCACAATACTCTTTTCATATTGTTTGTATATTAGAATCAGTGCTCTAATGTTGGTATATGTGTAAGATCACTTACAAATATGATGTGCTGTGTATGCATAAAGTCACTTCTATTATAAATTTGTTTCTCCATATAGAAACAAATGTAACTTAGAGAAATTTTAGGATGCCAGCTACTAGGAAAGCAAAATTTAGTCCTGTCCTGATGAGAATCTTCTCAACCTTTGGTAGCCTTCTTATAATTATTGAGAAGTGCCAGCTGCATCCCTCAGCCAGTGTTCCCCAGATGTGTTCTTACCAGTTCTCTGTTTCTGGGGTTGCTCAGTGGCTTCCACGAATCTTCGTTTTTCAGAATGGCTCCATGTACATGATTGGTCAGTACCAGGGCAGCCCAGATCAGCAGGAGGGATGCTTTGGACATGGTGCTGTATAAAAGGGGAAACTGTGGTCACCAAGGCAGTCAGAGAGAAGAGAAAAAAAACAAGGATCCAGGCAGATAAAAGAGAAGAAATAGCATATTGGTTTGCCTAAGTATTATAACCATTTTTTTTGGTTTGTCTGCAAATGAGGCTCTTGAAATTTAGCGGGCTAGATTAAAACACTTCCCAATGACGGAAACACTATACTGAACTGAAGAAAGCAAGGTGACTGTACCTAGAAAGTCTAGGTATGCCGTCTGCATCTTTAAATTATGCAATCTCCAAAAAAGTGCAAAATTTAAAATGAAAAAATCTTAAGTCTAAAAATCTTGTGTCTTGAGTCAGCAGATTTTTTTTTAGTGGAAATGAAATGGCAGAGAAATAGAAAGTGCTTTGCCTAGGGATATACCTCTATGGTAGAGTAATAGCTTATCATTCACAGAGCCCTGGGTTCAATCCCTGGTTCTACAAAAAGAGAGAAAGAAAGACAGATACAAAGAGGGAAAGAGAAAATGAGGAGGAAGAGAACTGAAGGAGGAGGAGGAGGAGAATTTAAAATAGTAACAACCGATTACTTAAAGTAGCTAAACTGAGAAATATCCCCAACATACACATCTTAGACAGACATCCCACAGCAGAATAAGTAGAGATTATTTTCCATCTCAAGTTGTGACATAGAAGCTGAAACACAGACAAAGGCAATAAAGCTTACCAAGAGTTTGGCTTCACCTGGCCCTGCCTACGATCTGCCAGTGATTCCCGGGTTCTTATAACCAGTGGACAGGCTGCAAGAGGGAGCCACTGACGTGAGCAGAGGCAGTTCAAAAATAATGATTCCGTTTTCATCCATGGCACAGAGACCCTTGAGAAGCAGGTCTCCCAGCATCTTCAGGGGTAACCTATTTATCTTTTAAGTGCATCAGCTGCTTTGGGAGCCACTGGCCATATTACTTGAATTTGATAAAACACATGAGCCACTTCCACACAGCAAAGTGGCTCTCTCTTTTTTTTGTGTGTTTAGGCTGGAAATATGATGATGATTATCTCATCTAATAAGATGTACTTTGAGAAATATCAGTTTTCAAATTAACAGCATTTTTTGAACAAGAAACTCTATTGCAAAGGACAAATTTGCTCTTGTTGACCTCCTCATGGTATCTTCTTCTTAGAAATAGTGGCATGGTTTATTATAATAGCCCATTCAAGATGAAGCAACCAGATAGCATACACTTCACAGGAAAATGAAAAATGACTATACCTGCAGCATCCCCTTGCTAAATAAGAGCCATCTGAAGGAGATGGTAGGGCAGAAAAATTGGATTCGATGGCTTGTGAATTTGCTGTGATTTCAATGATTCAGAATGAAGTTCAGGACAAGCTCATTGTTCAGAAGTCTAGTGATCAGAACTGTAAATTACAGTAATGGCTGTGGCTGTCAAGGTGGTGCATGCCTGTAATCTCAGCACTTGGGAGGTAGAGATAGGATGGTCGGCCATTCACAGACAACCTAGGCCACATTTTGAATTTGAGACCAGCCTTGAATATATGAGACCCTGTCTCAAACAAACAAAAAGCCAGCTCTTGTTTCAGCTTTGCTACCTTGACTATGAACAAATTTATGACACTCATTTGTTCATTTTTTGTTCAATCAGCAGATGTCTTTTTCTTTTTTCTCATTTTTTAAAAAATTTTTAGACAAGAGCCCACTTTTTAGCCCAGGTTAGCCTCAAACAGGCAATCTTTCTGCTTCAGTGTCGCGGGTACAGTAAGTGAAACATGTACCCCAACACCTGGCTTATTATTACTGAGTCCTTACTGTGTGTGAGGCATTGCACTAAGCTTTGAGGGCAAAATGGCAAAGTCCCTTCCCTCAACCACCAAAGTGGAACAGAAGACCAACATTTACTCCACCGTTATTCTGTGCATTATTTAGCTAGTGGCAACTTTTCGTGGTGCTGTCGGGTAAATCCAGGACCCCGTACATAGTAGACAAGCACCCTACCACTGAGCTATATCCCCACATCTTAGTGGTTTAGAGACAAGGACAGTTTGTCCGTGAACTGGGGATCGTTCTGCCTCAGCTCCGGAATGGAGTCCTGGAATTGCATGCCTATACCACAATACCTAATTCATGATGACAATTTCCATTGGGAGAAAGTGTAGAATTGGGGATATGATTCATTCTCAAAGGTCAGAGAAGGCTTGTGTGAGAAAGCGACCTTCCATCTAGTAAATTGATTATGAGTTACCTAGGCAACCTCAGGAAGGCAGAGGAAGCGGCTTTCAAGCGAGCTAAGTAGTTGCTCTGGCTGGAAGAGAGCACCTTTAAGCAGCTGAAAATAAATTAGCAGGTCGGAAGAGAGACGGAGGGGGCGCCCGGGGAGGGAGATGGGGTGGGAGAAGCAGTTGGAGCCTAAAATCGCTACTGCAAGAAATGCTACAAAGTAGCCGGGCGGTGGTGGCGCACGCCTTTAATCCCAGCACTTGGGAGGCAGAGGCAGGCGGATCTTTGTGAGTTCGAGGCCGGGCTGGACCGATAGCCTCCGAAACAATACAGAGAAACCCTCTCTCGTAAAAACCAAAAAAAAAAAAAAAAAAAAAAAAAAAAAGAAATGCTACAAAGTGACTGGAGCGTTTTAGACATCTAAACAGCTTAATCAAACTGACACCAAGCACAACCACACCAGTTCGTTTCCAGTTGGATTTTCAGTGCTGGAAACAGAGCACAGAGCCCCACACAGGCACATGGTCTGCTTCTTACCCCAACCCCCACCCTTTTAAGTTTTAACTCTTATTTTGACACAGGGTCTTAATTGTGGCTCAGGTTCTGGGATCCTTCTCCTTCAGCCTGGAGAAGAACTGGAATTACAGGTGTTTGTTTCTTAAGTCTCCATTTAAAGAGCAGAAATGTATCGTTGATAACTGACACTTTTTTTTCTGAATACATCAACAGTGACTAATGGATATTTATAATTAGCTGTGGATAAAGGAGAGAGAGACAGAGAGAGAGAGAGACAGAGAGAGAGGTGTTAAACATTTGTCTCAGTTACTGTTCTTCTGTCATGAAGGAACACCATTACCAAAACAAGTTATCAAAGAAAGCATTTAATTGGGGGTGGCTTACAGTTTCAGAGGCTTAGTCCATCGTCATCATGGGGAGGAGCATGGCAGCCGGCAGGCAGGCGGGCTTGGTGCTAGAGAAGCAGCCGAGAGCTCACATCTCATCTACAAGTGGCAGCCCAAGAGAGAGAGCTGCAGTCAGCGAAAACAAGTGACACTGGGCCTACTGTGGGCTTCTGGAACCCCAAAGTTTTCAAAATAAGGCCATACCTCCTAATCTTTTCCAAAGAGTTCCACTAACTGGTGACTATAAACATTCAAGCATATGAGCCTATGGGGTAATTGCCATCTAAAGCTCCACAACGTTTGTCCCTCTTAGCGGTAACAATTCCGATTACTTGTGACCAAATGGAGTTGACCTTCACAATTTCACGGGCATCAGGGAAGCACCTGCTCTATTGTTGCCTGCCATTCATTTCATTTAAAGATTTCTAAAGGGGAGATTCAGTCACGCAACAAAAGCATGGGGACCCAGGCAATTTTAAATCTGAATATTAAAGAGCATCTTTTGCATAAAGTATGTTACATTTTTTTTTATCCCAGTGGACCAGAGTGAAAGCCAGTCCTGGAAGTTAGAGTCACAGATGCTGTAGAACCTGAGCTAAATGAGGAGACAGTGCCTATTCAACATGTTGCTGTAACAAAATATCTAATTAAAGCAACTTAAAGAAGGAAGAGTTGGTTTTGGGTCACAGTTCTAGGGTACAGCCATCATGGTGTAGGCCTTTGAGGCAGCTTCAGGATCCAGTCAGGCAGAGAGAGGTGAATGGTGTACTCAGCTCAAGTGTTCCTTTTTATTCAGTCTGGAACATCAGCCCACAGAATGATGTCACCTGCCTTCAGGGTGGGTCTTCCAACTTTGATTGGCCCAGTGTAGAAATTCCCAGATGGATTTGCCAGGAGTTCATTCCCATGGTGGTTCTAAATCCTGACAAACTGACAGTAATGGTCATCATAAGAACATCGAGTGTCAACTTCACAATGAAACATGCTATGCCCAGCATGGCTTGGCTCTAGAAACCCGAGTGAGGTGACAAGGGAATGGAGAATGGGAAGGAAAGACACAAAGATGCATTTCCAGAAAGGCTGGGGTCAGGTGGGTTGTGCTTTCTCTGGTGGAGGGCAAAGACAGCAGCCCAAACCTCAGTGTTTATTTTGGCTGAGTTAAAGAGGTATCGAGTGAAAAGGTGGGCTTATGGTAAACAGCGTAACAAGGAGGCAGGGTTAACCGATCCCTGTAGTTCTCTGGCAGGGTGCAGTTTCAGGCTACAGCCATCTGGGAGAAATGCAGTTGGTAGTTACTACATACACTGTCAACATTCATATGTGAACCAGAGGAAAGCTTGGCCAGCGCATTAAGCCTCACCTGACAAGATCACACTGAGTTACACAGGTGGGCCATAAATGTGATCATTTGTCCTTACAAAAGGCAGGGACTGGAAGATTTCAGTCATACTGAGGAAAGGAGATAGGCACACAGACATGACAAAGATTTGATGATGTTGGCCTTGAAGACCCGGGTGATGCAGCCACAAGCCACAGAATGCAAAGAGCTAACAAGCATCTGTAAGAGCAAAGGAGCTAATCATTTTCCCGAGTCTCCATCGGGCTGTGACCCTGCCCACACCTCCATTTGGGCTCCATAATACAGATTATTGACTTCTCCCTCTAGAAAGGAGGGAATATATTTCCATTGTTTTAAGTCTTTTGGATTTAATGTTTTACAGCAACCACAGACAAAGGAGACAGGGAATGGGGAGATAGCAGGGATCTTGGAGAGGGAGACCTAGGACTCATCATGGAGCTGAGCTGTTTCTATTACTCAACTTATGGCTGGTGACAGCTTTGGTTGAAAAGTTTGTTGCAAGCCTGGGCTGTGGCATGGGCAAACCTGTCCTTTTGAAACAGTTTTTTAAAAATACAAAACGCATGAGAGGTGGGTCTATATCTGGCTACTAAATTACATGAGATCTCATTCCTGAGTCAGAATTTTATAATATGCCATATATTTTAACCCACTAGTAGAGTTACTTAAGTATTTGGTGGAAAATACCATTTTAAATAGAACCCAAAATTTCCAAGTATGTATTTTATAATATAAAAAGAGTCATTTCAGGGAAGGAAAAAATATGAGGACAAGTACAGACAGGTATTTCTTTGGGTATTGTGGGGAATAATTGGGCAAATGGGTCTCTTTGTAGTGCTCATCAATTGTGAGCACTGAGACAGAACCAGTAAGCCTTTGTCCCAAGGGAAGATGTCAACCAAAACCCAAACCAGCCCTTCCCATGTGATGATGAATCCACAGCATCCTGAATGTTAAACCAAAGAGAACAAGGCACCTACCTTTGTACTCTTCTTTCAAAAGTCTTTCCAGCCTGTCTCTGAGAAAGTCCACAAGAAGTCTCTCTCACAAAGATGATGTCATCCTAATCCCACATTAATGTGTACCTAGATGCTCTTAGGGACATTCTATGTTTCTGCTAGTAGTGCCTGCTGATGTCTGCTTTAAAAATTCACATCTGTTTACTCTAGAGGAAACTTCTGATTTGTTATTAAGATTTGTGAAATTATAATATATATATATATATATATATCACTTCAACATGACACCCTCAGTCCCATGCAGGATGCAGCAAAAATGGAATTTCTTTTTTCTGTGTGACTGGTATTTTATTGTGTATATATGTGTGTGTCCATATATATGTATATATATATATATATGTGTGTGTATGTGTGTACATATATATGGGGTATAGCTATATGTGTGTGTACATATATGGTGGTACATATACATATATGTGTGAGTACATATATATGTATATATACACACATATATATTATATATAACATTCATACATACATATATATACTTTCTTTTCCCATTCACTGGTGGACACCTTGGGACTGTTTTATTCTAGTTTAAAAACAACATATGCCAGGTCTCCTTTCTCCACATCCTTGCTAGCATTTATTTTTGACCATCTTTACAAAAGCCTGTTACAGTGTAGAGTTAAAATGACCCCCAAAGCCTGTGAGGTGGACTTGGTTCCCAGTGCAGCAACATCTGAGGTGGAACTTTGGGGAACTGATTGGAGATAAAATAGGTGGCCAGGAGTGTGATCATTGTTTAATCCAGTCAGCAGATCTTAGGCAGCTGATGGGAACGTGGGGGTGGGGAGGGGTCTAGTTAAAGCGAGTGTGTCTCTAGCGCATGACTTGGAGGCCGTACCTTTCCTGGTCCCCTCTCTGCTTGCTGGCCATGGTGACATGGCCAGTGTCTAGCACGTGCCCCTGCTGCCATGATACTCCACCTCAACTCAGACCTAAGACGGTGGAGCCACGGACTGAGTCTAGCACGGCATCTCTGAAAACTGAACCAGAATAAACTTTCTCTTTTGAGTATCTGTTAGTTTATGGATATACATATATCATATTCACAAGAGATATATCTACCAATGACTGTTGTTGCAATTTCTGTGTCATTCTGTGACTGCATGCTTGAAGCATGGTGCATGCCAGCACATGTGCTGCAGAACTTTTCCCAACACCATCTTCTGAGGAAGTTTTAAGTTTTAATGAAGATCAACTTACCAAATTTCTTGTGATCTGGCCATCAGGGACAGTTTAATATATATTATATGTTATATATATATAATGTATAATATTTTTTTTACAGACAGGGTTTCTCTGTATTGTTTTGGAGGCTGTCCTGGAACTCCTTCTGTAGACCAGGCTGGCCTCGAACTCACAGAGATCTGCCTGCCTCTGCCTCCCGAGTGCTGGGATTAAAGGTATGCACCACCAACGCCCGGCTTTGACAGTTTAATGTTTTAAAATTCCTATTTTAAAAGGTATCCATTAGCATTTTAGCCAGGCTTCTTTGTATTATTATTTTAAGGTTTGCATTGAAGGACAATAATCTATAACCTCATTCAAATGTGTAACTACAAGTAGTAATCCTTGGGAATTAGTTAAGGTTAATGAAAATACCAATTCTTTATTATGTAAAACTCAAACATATGCTGGGTGGTGGTGGCACATGCCTTTAATCCCAGCACCTTGGAGGCAGAGGCAGGTGATGTCTGTGAGTTCGAGACCAGCCTGGTCTACAAGAGCTAGTTCCAGGACAGCCTCCAAAGCCTCAGAGAAACCATGTCTCAACTGCCCCCCCAAAAAACACCCACTCAAACATATACAAAACTAAAGAAAATAAAATGTAAGACCCTGTGCTTACGACTCAGCTCTAATAATTAACAGCATCACCCATTTTGTTAAAGACCTAACTAGACTTTTAGCATTGGAGTATTTTGAGTCATTATCATGATACTTTACTAAAAGTTTGACAATTAATCATTGACTAATTAAGGGATAGGGAGATGGCTCAGTGCTAAAGGCACTTGTACTAGCCTAGTGACCTACGTTAGATCCTGGATCCCCTGTGAGGTGGATTGAGACACCCAACTTCACAAAGTTGTCCTCTCACCTCTATATGTGCATCACAACACACGTACCCCCCACTCACACACAGGAAAAACGAAATAGATAAAAGACATTTGACAAACCTCTCCTAAGACACACAGTAATGAGTATACAAAGTAGTTCATATGGATGTGTGAGGTTCTTTGCTGGGGGCAATCTAGTTACAGAAGCTGTGTGATGAAGAAGACTCTAGAATTAAATTTGTCCAGATTTAAAACTGGGCTGTCTGGGGAATCTGCATAAAACTGAACTAGACTCCCTGAATACAGGTGATAATGATGGGGCTGGGAAAATATGTGAGGCTACTAGCAGTGGGTGCAAGATCTAACTCGAATGTACAAACTGACTTAGTGGAGCCCATTCTATATGGAGAGATACCTTGCTCTGCATTCTAGACACAGGAGGGGGGTGCCTTTGCCCTGCCTCAACTAGATGATGGGACAGACTTAGTAGACTTCTTAGGGGATGCCTTACCCTCCCTGAGGAACTCATGGGAGGTGGGGGGGAGAGGAGGGAGGGGAACTAGGATTGGAATGTAAAAATTAAATTAATAAAAAAAAACTGGGCTGTCATGCTGCACTGCTTCTGGTTCACTGTGGAACAGAACAGCCAAGGGTAGATGGCTGGAAGAGAAAAGCTCCTACTTCAAGCATCTATTGTGTCAGCGCACGGAGCAAGATTAGATGAACCCTCACACCAGGATTTGAGAAGCTATTTCTAGCTGCGGTCTTTAGATGAGGGCAGGCTAAATGAGCTACGTTGATTCAGCTCTTTATTGAGTGAACAAGTCTGTCTGGCCTGGTGAATCATCTACCAGGAACATAATACTAAAGCCACAGACTTGGAAGTTATCTCTAAAAAAATTATAGCAAGAGCAAAAGGAAATCTTTGGGTAGAACATTGGAAACACTTTCTTCCAATGCAGAAGAAATGATGAATATGGTGAGAAAGGAATTCAGTGGAGAATGTGAGATCAACTAATGTTATTACATGTTCCAAATCTGAAGCCAAGGGCATTTTCCTTGGATAATCAAAGGTAATCTAGTTTGGACTCTGCTACAAGCAAATTGTTTAATTTCTCTGTGCCCACTTCCTTTCTTGTAAGTGCCCCCCAATTTCCTAGCTTTCTTTTAAAAAATCAAGCATGCTGAATGTATCTGGCATGAATTCTGGTACAAAAGGAACTCAAATGACTATTCAAGGGGAAAGTACAGGAAAAAGAAACCTGAATAGATGTCACAGTAGTCTAGAGGGTTTTGTTAAAATAGCTCACACTTTTTAGTTTCCTTATGATTTACTTCCTTTCCCTCAAAATGGGGATGGTGATGAAGGGTGGCAGCTAGTGGTGTTTGGTACCAGAATTTACTCCATTACAGAATCTCATGAGAATTAATTTACTTTTCTTCTTTCTCCTCCTACTCCTCCCATCTGCTCCCTCTTCCCCTACCCCATCTCTTTCTGTCCCTCTCTGCAACAGAGTCTTACTGGGTAGCCTGGTGGCATTAAACTCTTGATGTCCTTCTCAGCTTCTGGGACTTCAGGTGTGAGATTTCAGGGCCACCCCTCCCCAATGAATTACTTTATCTGTAAAGTGCAGCACCAAGATAAAGACACTCCATTGCCTTTCTTGTATGTAAGACCCCAGGGGACTCTAGAAAACGAGATAGGCCATTTCTAGGAAGCACTGAAAGAGATATGGACTGTCTGTGATCGCCCCACATCACAGAAATCAGGCTGGGTTCCAGGTCAAACCGAACGCAGACTGGCTTTCAAGGAGGCTTGACGAACTTTAGCATCACAACAACTTCCCTAAGGCAACTGAGGTCCTGACAGTGCTGGCCTACTCAAAGAAGATGCTACATCATCTGGTCCTCAGATGTTGCTAATGGTGATGCAGGATGCAGAGAGGCAGGATCTCTGAGGCTTGTCAAAAGACGTGGGGAAAGTGGTCAAGTTTCCATATGACTTGGCTTCTGGAGCAGAGGAAACTACTGCCTGTAACTCAGTGTCACACAGATCTTAATGGTTTTCTCTAGTACAGCGTTGACTTTTTAAAATGGATCCCAGTGCCATGTGCTGATGTTCCAAAGGACTGTAGCATGGGAACACCGCTTCCTGGCATAAAACAAACAAAAATTTCTCTCTGCATATTCAGGGTCTGTGTGGCTCTCCTCACACTGCCCTCAAAGGTGAAGACAAACGAGGAGGAAACAACTTCATGGTTGTTTTTAAGTATAATAGTTTCTTACCTAGAAATCTAAATTTTGTTTTTAAGATAACCAGACCCATATCTTTCAACCCACACAAAATTCAAAATGGATCCAAGACCTTAGTTTTGGACCTGAAACACCAAAATTTCTAGAAAAAAATCATTCTACACAGAGAAATCATTTCAAGATAGCTACTGGTAAAACCTTTCTTAACAGAACTCCAAAGCACAAAACTCAGCCCCAAGTACTGACAAATGGGATTACATGAAATTATGAAGTTTATGTCTGACAGAGAAAGTATCAGCAGAGTAAACAGACAACTTACAGAATGGGAGAAGATTGTTGGCAGTTGTACTTTAAACAGAGAGCTAATATCTAGGATAAACAAATAATTGGAATAATTAAACCCCCCAAATTCAAAACTACTTATCAATAAATAGGTCAGTGAACTGAACAGAGTTCTCAAAAGAAGAAATACAAATGGCTAATAAATACTTTTAAAAGTGTTAAATGTCCTTGGCCATCAGGAAATGGCAAAGCAAAACTACTCTGTGATTCTATCTTATCCCAGTTGAAGTGGTTATCAAGGCAAAAAACCCATAACAAATGCTGGGAAAGAGCTTGGAAAAAGGAACTCTTACTGTCAGTAGGCGTGTAATATTCTAAATACACATGTGTGCGCGTGCACGCGTGCACACACACCCACACACCATTTATGTGAGCACTAAGTATGAAAGATGATATGTTAATTGGCTTGTGTGATCATTTCACAGTGAATATATGTACTAATAATGTACACCTCACAATTTTATTTTCTTTTTGTAGTGCTGGTGATTGAAGTCTGGGCCTTTAAAGCATACACAGCAAGTGTTCTACCACTGAGCCAGATCCCTAGCCCCCCAAATAGGTCTGCATATATACTTCAATAAGACTAGGAAGGGTAGGGTGGCTTGAATGAGAAGGACTCCCATAAGTTCATATATTTTAATGTTAGGTGCCCAGTTAGTAAAACTGTTTGGGGAGAGGTGGGAGGTGTGTCCTTGTTGGAGGTGGTTTATCACTGGGAGTGGGCTTTGAGTTTTCAAAAGCCCATGCTAGGCCCGGTCTCACACTGTCTCTGCCTGCTGCCAGAGTGGATCAGGATGGAAAACTCTTAGCTATTGAGCCAGCATCAAGCCTGTCTGCTTCTCAACATGATGATGATTGGCTAATCCTCTGAACTGTAGGCAAGCCTCCAGTTAAATGTTTCTTTTATAAGACTTGTCTCAGTCATGGTATCTCTTTATGGTAATACAACAGTAAGGCAAATTGGTACCAGGAGTGGGGCATTGCTGTGACAGGCCTGGCAATGCTGTTTGTTAGAGAAATAGGGAAGACTGGAACTTTGGACTAGAAAAGCAGTTGAATGCTTTCAGTGGGGCTAATAGGCTATCCTAATAGGAGCATGGAAAACAGTGGTTTTAAGAGCAATGTAAACTATGGAGGACACCCAGCTCAAGCAGTTTCAGAAGAGAGTATTAGAGACCATTCTTGTGATATTATGGATTAGAGACCATTTTTGTGACATTATGACAAAGAATGTGAAGAGCTTTGGGGTAATGTCATTGGCAGAGGAAATTTCAAGACAGCCTATTTTTGACTGTGTCACATGTCACCCTTATGCAGTTCCATATTGAAAAGGTGTATGTGGTGAGGGAGGAGAAATACAAAATACACAGCTTGAGGGGAAAAGGAACACCAGGAAATGTAATGTTGCCAAGTCTTGTGCTCAAGATGAGAAGTCTAAAGAAAGGCCTGGTGTTTAATGGAATAAAAGGGATAACTTCAGGGCACGATCCCACCCAGCTAATTCTGCAGCATATGAAAGAAAAACTTCTGAGAGATTTCCTAGGCCTGAACAACAACAGAATGTTTATGCAAATGCCATTCAAGGAGGAGGCTAGGTTCCAGCCCCAGCAAGCAGCAGAACCTGGAAGCTCCAGACATGTGGTTCTGAGTTTAGGGTCAAGCAGGATATAGGAAAGGGGTTATGCAATCTGCCTCCACAATTAAGGAAAGCCACAGAGGCCAGCTGTCTGAAAACCAAGTCTCTGCCTGGAGGCCTGAAGCTGTGAAAGTGAAGCCTGGATTGTGTTGGAGACCCCAAGATGCTGGAGATGCGACAGCTATGGGATGCCTGCCAAGGACAGCTGCAGCCAAGAATGGAACCAGCCCAAGAGAGAGAACTCTGTTACAGTCAACAAAGCTGGAAGGGAGGAGCCATTTAATAAACCCTTTAAAAGCAGACATGAAGTTAAAGGATTTGTAGTTTGCCCTGCTTGGTTTCAGTCTTGCTTTGGTTCAGCATTTCCTCGCTATGGTCTCTTGCCTCCCTTTTGGAATGGCAATGTATATTCTGTGTATTTGGAAGTATGTGGTCTGCTTTTCTATTTTGATTTTACAGGGGCTTGCAGTTGAGTCTCAGAAGAGATTCTGGACTTTTTTGAAGTCTTTGAGCTGAAAGACTTTGGGGGAATTTTGGAGTTGGACTGAATGCATTTTGCATAGTACAAGCCTATGGTGGCCAAAGAGTGAAATGTGGTGGTCTGTGCACAAGCTCATATGTTTGAATGTTTGGTCCCCAGTTAATGAAATGGCTTGGAAAGGAATAGGACACGTGGTCTTATTGCAGGAGATATGTCATTGGGGGTTACCTTTGAGGTTTTAAAAGCCCATGCTAGGCCCAGTTTCTCTCTGTCTCTGTCTCTCTTTGTCTCTCTCTCTCTCTCTGCCTATTGCTCCAGTACCATGCCTGTCTGCTTCCCAGCATGATGCTCATGGACTCTCTACAAGTACAGGCAAACCCCCAATTAAATGCTCTCTTTTGTAAGAGTTGTCTTGGTCATGGTGTCTCTTCACAGTAATAGAACAGAGACTAAGATAAGAAAGAGACCACCTCAAAGGATTAAATTTTATCCAAATGGGGGTGAATACAATCTAAGTGTTGTGCACTAGACAACATATTGGGATACAGGATAAAAAATTCATTGTAATTTTTAATCTAAAAAAACCAAGTTACTATTTGTTGTTTTGAGACAGAGTCTATATTGCTCTGACTGTCATAGAACTGGCAACACAGACCAAGCTGGCCTTGAACTTACAGAAATGGACCAACATACACCTGGTGAGTTACTAATATTTTTACATAGATGGACATTTATGTTCTTATACATTCATTGGTATCAAGGTTGGCTTAACAGTGCATGGGGGACAGTCTGGGAGAATAGTGACAGTTCTTCTGTGGAAAGAGGGCAGCAGGACTCTAATAGTTTGCTCATGTGCTTATCCACTTTAAGAATTGAAGCATGTAATGAATGTGGCATTGTAGTTTATATGGGATGGTTAAGGCATTCATGAACTATATTATTAAATATCCACTATACTTGGTTTGAAGTAACATAACTATTGTAGATTGGGGCACCTTCAAAATACTCCATCCAAGAAGCACAAGTTGAAAATGATAATAACACCTGCACAAACAACATAAATCCACATCTACTCTTTTGTCAGCTGGACTAGAATAAAAAACAATAAGAGATTATATCATCTCTCACCACTAAGAAGAATTAACATCTGGAAAATGAATTGATATTACTACTGTCCTAATAATTTGAGTACATGCAGGCATACCTACACCAGGGTACAGATCAGAAGTTAATGACCAGTGTCTTCCTCAACTGTTCTCCACATTAATTTTATTTTATTATGCAATTTTTTAGAAAGTTTATTTTGCCAGCATGGTGGTTCACATCTTTAACCACAATGTTAACAAGGCAGAGGCAGGTAAATCTCTGTGACTTCTAGGCCAACCAGGGCTACACACTAAGACCCCCCCACACACACATGGTTTATTGTGTGTATGTTTGGGTTTGGATGTAAGTGTCTTGGATGTGTATGTATATGGTTGACTTTCAGGAGTTGGTTTTCTCCCTCTACCATGTGGGTTCTGCAGGACTTAACTCAGGTTGTCAGGCATGCTGAGACATTCCACTGAGACATTCCACTGGCTTTCCACCTTATTCTTTGAGACAGGGTCTCTCACTCAACTTGGAACTCATTGATACAGCTAGGCTGGCTGGCCAATAAGCCTCAGGGATCCCGTTTCCTGCCCTCCAGCACTGGGGTTATAGGAATGTATTACAATAACTAGCTTCTTGGGTGTTCTCTCTCTCTCTCTCTCTCTCTCTCTCTCTCTCTCTCTCTCTGTGTGTGCATGTGTGTGTGTGTGTGTGTGTGTGCGTGTACGTGTGTAAAGTCAGGTCTTCACTCTTGCAAGACAGGCACCTCACCAATTGAATAATCTCATCTTCTGATTCTCATTCTCAAAACCAGACCTTTTCTGGTCTGTGTAATAATATACACAATATTTGTATAGACAGATAATACATGTTTACTTACACATTTGGGGATGATGGTTAAAAATACAAGAAGCATGCCCCACCCCTTGAGAAATACCTTGTCTCATTTGACTCCTTCTATTCAGTTCCATAAGGGTTTGCGTTTATGTTAAATTCTCAAATTATTTAGTGTCATTTGGCAACTTGGAATTCTAAGCCTCTCTGGTTGCTTCTAGACACCCTTGGGAGTTAATTTTACTGACTAAGGCAATGTCTACCAAGCTTAAGAATGACTTCTGGGCTTCTACTTCAAAAGTCAACTGATTAACTACAGAGTGACTATACACCTGCATACAATGTCTAATTCCTTCCTATTCTTCTTCCACCTAGGACTGTATCTAGTTAGCAATGGACAGAGGGAAAGTACAGTCTCTGGGAGAAACATGTACAATTTCTGAAAATAGACTGTGAACCATGATGTGTCCATAGAAATGTATGAGAAAAACTACAACATCCCAAGTTGCAAAACGTCAGCTTTTCCTGCTTCTAGGACTCAGCTGTGTCGCACTCACAGCCTGTGCTTAACAGGTACTCTATTTGCTAAGGGGCCAGACATGTAAAGAAGCCAAGACTAAAGCTTTCTTTTATGCAGTAAGAACTCTTTGTGCCAAATGTGCTTATTCACCAAATTTATTTTTGGACATTCAGAACACCAGATTATGACAAACTAAAAACAAAGCACCAAAAATTGCTATGCGTTAATACCTGAGCGGAGATGGAAGGCAAATACTCACCTAATAAAACTACATCATCATGTTTAAACACAGGTAAAAACACTTACAACACTGTACAAACTACAATAAGCAGCACATTGCCCCAAATCACAACCAGTTCAATTGGAACAGTGTTAATTATACCATACCAAAAATACACAGAAAATTACACGCACGTGTATTTAGTGCACTACACACTGCACAATGCACTTGAGAAGAGCATGCATGTTCTGAGGGAAGATTTGCACTGTAGTCATGGTTTTCAGTACACACTTTAAGACACGCTCCTTGCACTAAGTATTGTTACTGTACAGTGGACTTTATGGATGAGAATGAAATTAGTGTGAAAATAAATGATAACTTTATCGAGTCCCCCTCAGCAGCCACGAGTAGTTTGTGCTCTACACGTGTAACTGTGAGGTGAAAGCTGACGTCAGCTGAGAACCACTTGACCATGCACCCTTGTCTAAACAACCTCATAGTCAGTTTTACCAGGCTTTGAGGAAAGATGTATTGTTATTTCTACATATTTTCAAGAGATTCTTATCCAAACATAAATTTTTCATAGGAGTAGTGGAGGTGAAATAGGACAAAAGAAATACATTGAGCTTATGTCCAAAAGCAACATGTAAAAATAAACAGCGAACTGAGCACACAGGAATGTGGGCAGCTTTGGGAAAGAACATGATTATATTATAAATCGAGTGATTTGGGCTTGAGTGGAACTCATACTCATTATTTTAAATAAGCACAGTAAAAATTCAAGACTTTACACTAAATTAAAAACAGAGGAGCTGATTCTCCCTTGACACCATAAAAACAACTAGGCAAGAAAAAAAAGAGGGGGAAACAGTGATGTTTAAAAAAACTACATTGATCTGAGTTTAACCACTGGAACTCATCACTGGGTTGGTTAATAACGCTTATTTGAGAATATAAATATAAGTCTCAATGTGCCACAACACTGACCACAAGTCTCAGAAGGAACTCACAGCTTTGACAAGGCTATTATCAATAAGACAAAATACATTCTGATTATTAATTTTTCCATATTCAATAAGTTTAGAAACAGAAGTGCCGTGACTATTCTTTAAAATATTCCCCCAAAACTTTAGCCAAACCTAATTTCCCAGATATATTAAGATCAAATCAATTTTAAATAAAACAATCAAACAACGAAAAGCTCTGGAAATTGAGGGAGGCCTTGAGAACAACAGCTGTGTGAATATTAAGGAAGTATAGAGCAATTTGTACTTAAAACCGCCATTTCGACAACTCAATGAAAGGATTTTGGATGAATTTGAGAAGGCCACCCATAGTAAAATACAGTGACAAAATTGCAGGGCATTGCTTGTCATTTTAAGGCACAGTCTGTTCTACCCCAAATAAGTTCAAGGTCACAGTGATGATACATATTCAGTTTTGGTCTGTTTTATCTTGGGCATGTTACTACATTTACAATTAGTCCCAAGTTTGAGAAACCACAGTATCACTTCAAAATGATACACACCAGTTCCTATTTTTAAAAAATACAAGTATGTAACACAACTTCCTAATTTATACACAATAAAAATTAAGATTTCTCTTCAACTCCACATTGTGGAGGGGGAAGGGAAGGGAGAGGATATTTGCATGAGAACCCTGACAACCACTTAATTTCTCCATGCACAGAGCCTGCTTATGCTAAGGACAGGCATCTCCTACTTAGGCTAAGGCCACTGAGCACAGAGGATAAACTCCTTCCAGAGGACACAGCATCCTGAAGCCAGCTCTCATAAACCACCCAATTACTAATCTATCCACAGTCCCCAACAGTTAGGTAACCATTACTCGATCAAGACCAAATATTTCAGTACCTGGCTTTCTGCACTCTTTCTTTTCCTTCGAGGCTAACTTATGAAAGTGTACCAACTACATTACTGTACTGGGCAAAGAAGCAGTAAAAAAAAAATGGTAAGGAAAACTGAAACGAAACACCAGGATTTCCATGACATTCCTATGAGGAGGAACTAGAGTTCATGCAAATCCCAGTGGCTTCTGGTCCTATTATGTTTCTGATTTTGTCTAATGCTGTAGTAACGCTTCTGTTTTTCATTAACAACTGTACTTGATAGTGTTTGGGACAAGATGTACATGTTAAGAGGTTTGCTTCATTGTACTATGTTAGGTTCTAGGGGATAAACCCTTGGGACTAACAGAAACATTCAGAAAACAAAAGAAACCTCATAGGGCAAGCTTTCAGGTATATAAATGAGACGCCTATACCAAAAACGCACAGTACAAAGCAATTAGTTTTTCACATCGCAAAATAAGACCAAAGCTGAAAGATTGTTACTGAGCCAATTAATGTTTTACCCAGCAATGTCAGGAAACCAGACAGAATAGCACACACTATTCTAAAGCTTTGAACATTTTCAAAGAAAAATAAAATAAAGAATATGTTTTCACAATATACACATTTATTGTAAGTCTAGATGAAAAATACTGAAACGAATACTATTGTTTTAACCCAAATATACTAAGAAAAGCTCCTTGGCACAAATATCCAGAGGTATTTTACAGTTTCATTTAGCTTTGGTGGCAAAGTATGTTTTCTTACCCATGCGAATACTTATAGTTTCCAATGCAGATTATGCTAAAAAGGATTCAAATGTATCTTTATTCTCCCAAAAAGAGGGGATGTAAAAAGTCCAATATGAAACAGAACAGATGCACATGAAATACCAAATACACGGGCCGTAAGGCTCTGGAGTAGTTAGTGCTACCCAGTGTCTATAAACTTTTGTCATAGCAACATCACTACCTTACAAATACTACACATCAAAATAACATTTGAAAGAGCATATGAACTTTACAAAACAGCTCCCTGTAGGATTCCTGGACTAAGATTAGAATTCAGATACACAAACTTTACACTAATCTAACAGCAACAGATATAGTTTTTCATTGATGTTCAAAGTGATAATATACATAATGGAAACAGGCTGATTCTGACTCAAGACACCAATTTTATATGAAGCCATCAGCAATTAACTGGTTTCTTAGTATTCCAGATGGTTTTTTGGTAGCATAACATGCCAAACACTTAAGGAAAACTGTTCTTGATTTTTAATTATCATTCACAGAGAGTTTAATCAAGCTGTAGCTTGGAGGTTGCATCACCAGCCAGCTGCACTGCTACAGTTACAGTATTAGTAGAGTAACAGCATGCCTGTTTTCACCAATTCCAAATTTTATTCTCTTCTCAAAATGAAGTCACTACCACGTAAAATTCCGTTTTTATTTATTCACAATAGGTTTTAAAATGAAGAAGTTTGTGCATTTATAGTACATCTTTGAACTGCTGATCTGAATCCCATTACCCATAATCCTATGGAAAGTTGGGAACATGAGGTCCCCCAGGACTTTCTTATTTCCTCATTCATATTGAAAAAGAAGATAATCACAGAGTTACAAACATTTCTTGTTCAAAAAGACTGCAATAAAATGCCGGTTCTCTATCTTGCAGTTAGTAGAGTTAGTCCTAGATTTACTTCCTCTGGTATGGAAGCTTTCCTGGCAGGAACTAATATTGCAAACACGGGAACTTCCATTGCTCCCTTTATTACTGCAAGTGTCATACTCCTCAATAAACATCACAATGTCTCCTATTTCCTGTGATATATACAAATTCACAAATTGTCCACACAGATTAAAAAAAAAGCAATCAACAAAAACCTAGCTGTCCAAAACCTTAATATACTTTTGGATCTTTTCTAAATGATTTTTTAAAAACCACTTCATAAGTTTTCAAATGAAACATTCTGTGATTTTTGCATCTAACCAAAGAACACAAGGTGGATATATTAATTCAGACCTGATGTCTGAGGAGATAGATACAGGCCATCTGATTTATCCTATGATTCTGGAAACAACAACCCTAGGTCACCGCATGGTATTTGTGGGTCCCTGCCTCTTAAATACGTTTTGTGTTTTCATGTGTGTACATGTCTGTGTACATGACCCTGTGTGTGGGTACACATGCAAGTGCAGGGAGAGGTCAATGCTGGAAATCTCCCTCAATTACTCTCTACCTCAGCTTTTGAGACAAGGTCTTTCACTGAACCTATAACTTGCCCATTTGGCTAGACTGGCTGGCCAGCAGGCCCCCAAGATCTACCTGTTTCCACCACACAGAGCTGAGATTACAGGCACACACTGTTCAGCCGGTTTCTCATGTGGATTCTGGGGATTTGCACTTGGGTCCTGGTGTTTACATGGCAGGCAAGTTACCATCTGAACCACCATATTCCTCCTGCAGCTTTCAAGAACTACCAAGTAGTTCTACTTCTCCTTATTTCACTAAATCATTTTCCATAAGAGGTATTAGGAGGTGCATGCTGTACATCATGCTGTAAGCAAAAAGTCTAAGTAGGGTTTTAAAGAAGTATTTGGACTTGATAGTAAATAAGACAATCTGTTTTGTACAAATTTGTGAGCGTTATGAAAATGTGTCATGTGGACATGCATGACAATGTAATAAATAGCCAATATTCAGCAGGCCTACCTCCTGGAGTTATTTCCCTTTCTTCACTTTTTCTTCACTGTACATTGGAGGCAGAGGCAGGTAGATTTCTGTGAGTTCAAGGCTAGCCTGGTCTAAAAAGCTAGTTCTAGGACATCCAAGGCTACCAAAGAAACCTTGTCTCAAAAAAAAAATCCAAAACTTCAAAAAGCATTCCTTTATAGATAGCTGAAGTCATATAACTAAAATACAAAAAGAAGTAAAAGACCAGTCAATACATGATTAATACATATTAGGCAGCCCTGAAAATCAGGGTTAAGCACAAATGGTTTCTTTAGACCCACAGTTCTAAAAGTTTTCATTACAGTGGTAGCCAAGAAAAAGAGTAGAATTTATTTAATTTTGGCATGAACTTAACCCACACAAGCCGTGTATAACTCAGTGGTTGAGAACATAATTAGCAAACGCAGGCTCTGGATTCAATCCCTGGGGTGCTCATGCAATAGAAATTTCTCTCACATTATCAGGTCCAGGAGCTGGAGGGATAGCTCAATCAAGAGTACTGCTGCTCTGGAGGATTTGAGTTTGGTTCCTGGCATCCATGTCCAGCATCTCACAACCACCTGACTCCAGCTCCAGGGGCTCTACTGCCCTCTACCACACACTTGTACGCGCACACACACACACACACACACACACACACACACGAGTCTTTAAAAATATCAGGTCTAAATTACAACAGCAATAATTCCATAAGGGTGTTTCAGAAATGCTTAGCACTCAGTGTTCTTAACTCTCTAACATATACCCAATCTATTTACTATCAAGAATTCAGTTGTTTAATAAGCACAACATTTACTCAAAAACTCAATTTCTTAGAATAGAATTCAAAATTTGATGTATTAATCTCTAATTTAACTGCCAATTTGGGTAAAACTGGTAAGAGAACTATGATAATAATATGCATGATAGATAAAAGAAAGTGATATTGAGATAAAGGAATTTTCTTTTCTTAAAGGATAGCAATTTTCATGATCAGAAAGTCTACCTAACTACTTGGGTCTAAATACTCAATGGAGATTCTGTCAAAGCATGCCCATGTGTGTTTATGTGTGAGTGTGTATCTGTGAGTGTGAGTGGCAAATGGCCAAAGATCCAGACCACTATTATTTGAAATATTTTGGTTACATAAATAAGACTTTAGGGCTCAGGAATAAGTACTTTCAGACAAAAAAACTTTAGTAAGAATTAATGTGCTTTAATAACATATGGACTACTCACGATTAAGAAATCAAACTTGCTACATCTTCCTCATGAGTAGTATTGACTAATCAGGGTGACTTTAGATCTCATAAATAACCATGGCTATAAAAGGTCTAACTCCAAATGTTTGTAAAGTTCTTTGTAGATGTATGTTCAAGTTCAGAAAGTATTCAGTTACCATTAAGTTGAGAGAGATACATCTGAAGTATCACTGACAGAATGAAAGATGACATGTGTATAGAGGCTGTGCATGCCTGGCAAAATTTAAGCAGAGATGTCCCCATTTAGTTAGAGAAGAGGTATGCCATGAGAAAATTGTATTATCTAATGAACTCACTCTCAGATACTGAATAAACACTATGGTGTAGTTTACTCCTTTGATAGGATTCAGAAACAAGAGAGTAAAACGTCCGCCATGTCACATGTAACGGCTTTCCTTCAAAAGTCTTAGTAAGTGAAGGTATGAATCCCTAACAAGCATGCTGCCAGTCAAGACAGCAACGGAGTCACACAGATTAGTCTCTGCGGTAATAACATGACCCTTTGACTAATGCTGAAACAGAAAAGATCCAAGGAAGAACCCCCCGGGGGGTGTGGGGGGAGTAGGGCGATCTTTTAAAGACAGAAGAGGGAGAAGCCCTCCAGTTGGCAGTAGTAGCTGAGGGGCTGTGGTACCAAGTGCGACAGCAGAGACAATGAAACTGATCCCCTAAGTGCCATTTCTGCCACTAAGAAGTACACAAGTTCACTAATGCAGCTGTGAGTTCACGGACAGGTAAGGGTGTCACTGAGGAGGCTTTGGGCATTTACAGAACACACACCTAGGTGGAGGGCTCCGCAAACCAGGTTTTTCTCAGCCTGGGTTTATTCTAACTGAAGGCAAAGAGCAACCATATTCTTCAAGCTCCCAGTCTTTTTGTTTCTCTGTACCTAAGAATGAACTCGAATTAGAAATGAAATAACACATTACTCTCACTGGCCAAACAGTAGTCCTAAGGAGTGAACCCTGCCAATGGAGATTCCATTGTTAACTGAGTGATGGAGTCTGCCGCCTACCCAGGCAGTGCTCACGCTCTGAGTGCCAATGGAGTAATGTTGCCTACTGTTCCTTTCTTAGTAGCATAGCTTGGTACACCAAGTGCAATACTGTATTTGTGTTGACACCCCTCCTTCCCAGTAGACAAAAATGGTGTAAATCCAGAGCTGTTTCCACCTCTGGAATTTAGTTATTTTAATAATCTATCATCACCAGAGGCCCTTTTGGCAACCATGGGAGCACTGATTTAATCAGATGCAGAGACTGACTGTGCCAATGCAGTGCCCACAAGAACGGTCTTTTGATAACAGATCTCTTGGTAGATCTCTTTCATGCTCTGAATATTCATCAAGAATGCACAGTAAGGTTTGCATTTGAAGGCTCAAGAAAATGTCATTGTTTTAAGTCTGAACTGCAATAGTTAACACAAACTCTCCCTTCAATTTGAGGCTCTTGTTCATAGACGTAAGAAGGCAGATCAAGCTTTGTTGACCATGGCTGCCAAAAACTGTCCAGACTCTTTCATGACTATTGCACTTCTGAGAAACAGCTGTGACTTTTAAGACTTATGTTGAATATGTAACTTACAGCAAATACGAAACCAAGTTTTCAAAAGAAAGTCTGATGAAAGCAGCGGAGGTTTCACATGACATTACAAACACCGCTGCATCTACCGAGTCTGCAGAAGAGTCCTGGCAGGCCTGATGGAGCTAGTCGGTATGAACAGGAGTCCCCTTCACTAATTTCTCAGGTATGATGAGTACACAGATGCTACATCACAAAATGAAACCATGCTTCAACTACTTTCCTCAAGCATTACAAAACTAATTTCCTATTTCCAACACTGTAAAAATAGACTTGTCTTCTCCTCAGGACCTCTGTTCCAGTTGGTGGAGCTGCATTCACTGTGTCACTGGTCCTAAAGGCATAGATCGTTTGCATCATTCTTTAAGTCCAGTCTTACATGAAGTTGCATAACGCATGGAATAAAAGAGGAATGATGACAAAACATGGAACCCTGTATAAGTGGGAGGAGCCAAAAGCAATCACACCAACAGCCAGAGGAACTGGAAACTGTGAGGCGGTCTTCAGTAATTTACTGTGAAGAGAGAGAAATACGCATTATTTATTCAAACTACTTTGTGAGCCAAAAGGGAAATATGCTTTTTCCGTTTTGGGGAAATACGATTTTTGCTTGTATTTATTTAAATTTTGTTTATTTACTTTTAGGTTTCTGACTATCTTCTTTTTTTTCTTGGAGTTTTGTTTTGGTTGAGATAGGATCTCACTATGTAGACTTAGCTGTCCTGGAACTTGCTGTACAGCCCAGGCTGGCCTCAGACTCATAGAGATCTGCCTGTCCCCGCCTCCTGAGTACCACTGTGCCATCTCAGCTTTGGTTTTCTGAGCTAACGTTCTGTGATATATGATATAACCCAGCTGGCTTTGAACTTGGATCCTCCTTATCCTCTGAATGCTGGGATGGCAGGAGTATGCCAAACTATATGGCTTCTAAGTGACTTTAAACGTGGTTTTTTTCTAAATAAACTGAAAAAAAACCTGTCCATAATTTTATAAAGGTCAATAAAAATCATATTTTAAGCAGAAAAAGGAAACACACTTTTATTCAGAGAACAGCTATATTCTTATTCTTTCCTTAACAACAGAAAAATACCAGTTGGTATTTCATCCCACAATTCTATCTCCAAAAACATAGCCTAACAAAATAATGCTCTTGAAGACAGAGCTACAAAAATGCTTAATCTAATCCCACTTACAACGTCAAAATTAAGTAAAAACAAACCAAAACAAAACCAAAAAAACTCAGCGCAACAGACAAAGCATCTTTGTCCCAAGAAAGGAAACATATAAACCGAACAGTAAATATTGAAAAAGAGAACTAGTTTCAGGGGAAACCCCTATGCATACAGTCATTAAATGACCAAGACAAGATTTGTTCTTCCTTATTTATACAATTTATTTGAGATATGTGTCGATGTAGCCCAGGCTGGCCACCGACTCTATATAGCTGAGGATGGCCTTGGCCAGCGGGTTCTCCTGCCTTTCCTCCCACATGCTCAGACCCCAGGCATGTAACAACGTTCCTGCTCCCACACTAAGATTTAAATCCTCGGTGGGCCTGATCCCAGAACAGCGAAGGTGCCTCCTAGAGCAAATGCTCCAAAAAGACCAAGTGTTGTTATGAGTACCTCAAACTCATACACACAAAAGGCCAACTGCACACTAAGCCCTCAGACCTATTACTCAGCTGAATCAACTGTCATTACTTTAGCCACAGGTCTATCCACTTAGATTACTCCTATACTTTTGGGAAGTCAAATCTTAGGTATATCATTTAAGAGTTAAGTTTTAAAAGAAAACAACTCATTTCTAACACAACTCCTGCAATTAAGAAAACAAGCATAGTATATTTGCATGTAAACCATGATCACCTATGGCTTTACTTTTAGGAACAATCAAACACAAAGAGGATGCATCAAGAAATAAAACAACAAAGGCCAGTAACAGATGAAGAAATAACTGAAACCACTATACCTTGACTTTACTGAAACCGTGTGAGTATTTCCAAGAATTGCCATAGCTGGAATAAGGAGAAATGCCAGGGGTTTACATGGGTCAGGATTAAGCTTGAAATAATACCTAGAATAAAAAGAAAACACATATCAACAAAGCAAAACTCATGGTTATAAATGATCAGAATCAAATTAATCAATTTTCAAAAAGTTCCAATAACAATAGTCACGAGTGCTCTAGATGGCCCATGAAGCCACTAGTCGCAATTCCCACTCTAGACTGCCCCTCCCACTCAGGATTTGACATTGGGCATTACACTTAGAAGCCATGGAGAAAACAGAGACATACAGTGTGGAAAGGCTCACACAGTTCTTGAAAACCCACTATTTACAATACATTAGGATGGCCCTGTGTCAAAACAGGTAAGATGGAGGCTAAAATGACTTCTCATTAGCTTTTAAAATCCATAATTTCATCCCTTGCATTACTGACAGTAAGATTCCATAGCTTGTTTCTCAATCCTGACTACACTTGAACAAAATTCTGGGTCTTGATTGAAACACAAACAAAAGAAGGATATCAACATCTAACAACCCTTGACTTTGTTTCCTGAACTGTTTTTGATTCTGCCAATTTCTAAGCTGGTGTGAGAGGGACCAGGCAGGAGAGCACAGGTGAGCCAGGCAGCCTAAGACAGTAGAGGGACAATCGTAACCACAGGAGAAAGTCAGTCTTGCAAGCTTTGGCTAGCGTGGGTCTTCATTATGACAGTGCTCCTTCAGAATGCCATGGCACTACAAAAAGACACTGCCCTGCTCCCTCTATCTCAGCGGGTGAAAGTCAGAGACCTTACAATAGTGCCTAGTCCAAGACTGAGTCACTCTGAAGACTGGAAAACGAGGGACAGTGTGGGATACATGACACAGGTTTAGGTTAGAATCATCACAAGGGGTAGCCATGGAAAGATAGAGTAGGAAGGGTCCAATAAATAACCAGCAGTGAGGCCAGGCTGTGATGTTCAAAGGAGTGAGTGTGCCCACCAGCTCCTGAGAGGGTCAGGTCCCACACCTGTGCATTTCTGTGTTCTGAATTTGGAGCCTTCTGGACTTCTGGAGCTGTCTCTCTGCCACCTGTGGTTTGCTGTGGGCAAATCTGACAGCTCTGGCCTCAGGCCCAGTGGATTCATTGATTTCCCCAGTTTCTTGCCTCCTATAGGATTTACTGCTGGGTGGGGTCTGAGGACACTGAGCTCATTAGGCAGAGGTCTAGGTTCCCTGGATTTCTCACTATGATTTCACTGCATAGGATTCTCTATGTCTTTAGTGTGCTGATCCAGTTTAAAACACAGGGCCTTGCTTGTTCCCCTCATACTGGGAAAAGGCCTTGGAAGTGAGCTGGGTTTCTAAGGTGCATGCAGCCTTGACACAGACCACATACCCTTGACCCTCCTGGTCCTCAGCTGTATGCAGCCCCATTATATGGTGGTAACAGTGAGGAACCACAACAGGTCCAGATATTACTCCAATCCCACCTCACATCTGGCTGATGCCAATGTTAGAGGAAAGACTCTTTCAATTCTTTGAGATTTTAACTATTTTGTTGTACTTTTAGTTTTCTACTCTAGTTTCATGTCATTTGCACTTCCTTCTTTTTATTTGGTTTCAAAACAGGTTTTCTCTGTGTAGCCCTGACTGTAGACCAGACTTCATGCAAAATTTAGCCCGAAGAGATAAAGAAGGTAAGTACACATCAATGAAGGAAATGTAACAGGGCTGCAGAGGCAGCTCAGCATGTAAGAGTGTGGTTTACTCTTGCAGAGGGCCAGAGTTGGTTTCCAGCACCCATGTCAGATGGACCACAAACCACCTGAAACTCCAGCTCCAGAGGATCCAACACCTCTGGCCTCCTCATATGGATATACACAACACAGATACACACTCACACACAAAATGAAAAGTAAATACTCCCCTCTTGAAGAAGATGTAACAATCAAAAGTGTATGTGCTGAATGCTGAAAGCAGTAAATTACATAAAACAAATACAACCACTGACACAGGAGAGGAGACTGACCCAGCTACATAACAGTGGAGGACGGCCCCACTCCCCTCACCAGAAGGTGATCATCCACACATCCTTCCCTCCCTCAAATTTCAGATTGAACTACGTTAAATAGCAAATGTACTCAGCAGACACCAATAGCATATTCTATCCACCAGTTGTGGAATATACATTCTCAGCCACCCACAGAACTTTCTCTGAAACAGATCATGGTTTAGGACTTGCAACAAGTCTTAATTTTAAAATAATAAAATAATTTTTATTTCCTACCAAATAGTAACAGAATAAAACTAGAAATAAACAGCAAAAGAAACTACAGAAACAATACAAGCATGTGGAACTCAAACAATGTAATTCTGAATGATCAGTGGGATTGATTTCTTTAATCAAAGGAAATTTTAAAAAATCATAGAATCAAATAAAACATCACTTACCAGAAGTTTTGCAATAATGCAAATCAAGTTTTATCAGGAAAGTTATAGCTATAAGGACCTACATTTAAAAAACAGATTTCAAATAACATAATGATATTCCCCAAGGCCTTTGAAAAATGGAACAAATTAATAGACAGATAATAAAGTATTAGGATAAACTAATGGAGACCCAAGGAACAATAAAAGGGAGAGATGAAATAAAGAGTATAGGTTCTCTGAAATGGTTAGCAACATTGACAAACCCTTAGCCAAACTAACCAAAGACATGAATTGATAAAATTTAAAACAAAAAGAACAGACAGAAATGAAATCCAGAAGATCATTATGGAATATTTTTTAAAACTTGTATTTCAATAAACTGGAAAATAAACTGAGAGATGAATAAACTTCTGGACAGATATGACCTACATAAAATTGATCCATGAGCATACAAACAATGTAAACAGATCTACATAACAAGAAACGAGACTACATCATAATGTCTCCCAACAAAGAAAAGCCCAAGAGTAGACAGGTTTTATCATCCCCTTAAAATACACATGCCAGTTTCCTATCCCACAAAATAGAAAGAAGGCTGTCAAATAGTCTACAAACGGTGCTGATCTGAGCCCGAGGACACGACAAAAAGGAAACTATAGCCCCATCTCTCTGAAGAAGCAAGCACAGACATCCTCAGTAAAATACGTGTAAGCTGAGTTAGTTCAACAGCACAGTCAAAAGACGTCATCAAGTTAGTTTCACTCTAGGGGTGAAAGGATGCAGAGACACACAAAGAACACGACATAACTTAGTGCATTGATAAAAATCAAGGACAAAAACCACATGATCATCACATTAGATGGAAAGAAAAGCCTATGAAAACAGTCAGTTTCAATTCATGAAAAAAGCCCTAAAGAATCCAAGACTAGAAAGATAATAGCTCAGCATAGTAAAGGACGGATATGACAGACCTACAGCTAACTTTATACCGAGTGGTAGAAAGGCTGCAAGTGCCTCTTCTAAAACCAGGACAGTGACAGGATGATACCCTCCCTGTTCTTATTCGGGTTATTACTTGAAGTTTCAGTCAGACCACTGAGACAAGAAAAAGGAATTTTTAAAAGGGATAAAAATAGAAAGGAAAAACTCAAATTATCCCTATTAGTAGACAATATGATCCTATACTTAAAAAGCCCCTAAAAATTCCAGTAGGAAACTCTTAGATCTGATAAACATTTTCAGCAGAGTAACAGACACAGAGATCAACATGTTTCTATACGTTAGGAGTGAACATGCTGAGAGTGACACCAGATCTCTACAATGAAGCCTACAAACCACACACACATGAACGCACGCACGCACACGCACACTCACACACACAAAAGAAGTAGAGGAGAATCCTAGAGGGATGAAAGGCCTTCTGTGTTCATGGATCAGCAGAAAGAACAGTGTCAAAATGGCTACAATATACAAAGTAACCTATGGATTCAAGCTGACCCTGTGAAAACTCCAATGGATGCCAAAGAGCCTTCTTGTACTTTCATGTCTTTCTTTAAAATTTCACACACTAGAAAAAACACATTCATCTTCCGAGTCTAGTATATTTCACTTAATACGATAACCTCCAAACAGCTTTGTTCTTTATGGTTGAATAATACTCCACAGTGTATGTATACATGCTACATTTTCTTTATTATTTTCCTCATTCATTCATGTTCATGTTAATTAGCACCTAAGCTCATTCTTAACTTAGCAACAGCTGACATTGCTGTACTGATCATCTGCAGGCAGACAGTCCTATTGCACACAGTACTCCATTTGCTCAGGGTTGCTTTGGCTAGTTGGAATCCATTGTACTTCCAAATAAATTTTATCACTGCTTCATTTAGCCTCCTTAGTTACGCTTATTCCTAGGTATTTTATTGCGGTTTTCTGGGCTGTCTGTACATGGTTTTGTTGGAAAGAGGAGGGAACCAATGTTAAAAATCAGCTGGGACAAGAGAAGGTGACCTCAACATAGTAAAGGGTATGTATGAAAATGTCACAATGAAACTCATTATTTTGTATACCACACATAATAAAAATAATTTACAAATTACTTTTCTTGTAAAAAATACAAATCACTTCCTTTGGCTGGTTTTTAGAGAACATTATAATCCCAAAACTTTTATCATCATAGCTAATGAGGGAAAGGAAATGTACTGAAAACTAATGCCAGGCAATATATAACTTCCTATTCTCAAGCAATTTTCATGGCCCATCAGGAATTCAGCCAGGCTCTATTAAGAGAGATTTACTGTCTGAACCATACAAGCAATAATTACATGAATAAGCGCACCTAAGGTTCTTTAGCCAGTAGATTAGGGACGGCATGTTGAGCAGCACCACCCAAGCCAGTAGGTTGATCATTGTGCCGTGCATGCGCAGACTGTCCTCAGCGTCGTTAGCAGACAGGCGAAGACTTTGTACTGAAGAGTCTTTATGGTGGTTGGACTTTTTTTCACTTCTTCTAGAGTGTTTGGGATTCTAGAAGGCAATAAAAGAAGGTCAAGATAGGAATAAACAGTAAGTTCAAGATATCGCTTAGAATCAATCTTACTCAACTACTTAACTAAATCATCTTTTATTATCATGCATAAATACTGAAGTTACTTTGCTAAAAGCACTTTAAAATTGTTATCATCACAAGAGTTTTATTCTTTTTTGATTTGTTTGAGATTGGATCATGCTAAGTTACCCTGGCTGATCTCAAACTCTTCAGTTCAAGTCACCCATCTGCTTCAGCTTCCTGGGTGCTTGAAATACCACCATCTGTGACCATGTCCAACTACACATTTTTGACTTCTTATTTTTATTGTTAGTAATAACTCAAAATAATCTTTTTAACAACAAAGTGACATAGGTACCCTACGAGCAAGTTAAAGAGAACAATTCAAGTCTACTTTAATATTCCTTAACTTTACTTAAAGTTACTTAAATTCACAATTCCTTTTAAAGACTATAAGATTGTAACACATACCCAAAAAACTTCAAAACACAACGTAAAAACCAAATGTATATTTCCTCATGTGCTTTCATACTAGTATGTAGTGTTTAAGAAACAAAGCTCACCACTGGCTGGCTGTTTTTAAAAGTCATTAGGCTGGCTTGCAGATGGACAACCTAGGAAGAGAAGATGGTTATAACTTTATTTGTATTAGGAACAAAAACAATAGATTTAAAAAACACCTTAAAACTGAGAAGCATTACATAATCTGAAAATTGAAAAAATATAAACATGGAGCTGGAGAGATGGCTCAGTGATTAAGACCACCAACAGATCTTACATAGGACCTGGGTTTAGTTTCAAGGCCCTACAGGGCTCATGAGCTACCTTCAATCCACTTCCAGGGGGTTCTGATGCCCTCTTCTGGCCTCATGGGTACTGCACACACACAGTTCAGATAAAACATTCATACACATAAAATACAGGTAGTAATGAAAACATTAAAAAATAAGCAACCAGGCTTCATTTAAACATTTGAAATCAGTATTCTATAAAAGATAAATCGTCATAAATGCTAACTTTTATGGATTTAAAAGAAAAACTCAAATGGAAACAATACACACTTTCATAGTGTGTAGAGACCGTTTTAATCCTGTGACATGTTTGATAGCACCTTACTACAAAATCCTACATGACTCACAGGTCAAAAGTTTGATTATATTTAATATTAGATAAAAATGTTCATCGAAAAAATTTTGTAAGTTTATTGTTTCCTCTAAATTAAAAATCTGAGGGAGTTTTGTCTATTGAGTCATCTTTTAAAAAGTATCTAATTGAGTGGGAGGCTGGAACTCCAGCCCGGAAGAAGTGGCAGAGAGAGGCCTGATCTTCAGGCTGGAGCAGCATCAGAGGTAGGCCAGAGCCTCAGGCCCAGCAGCAGTGTCAGAGGGAGGCACCAGCCTCAGGACCAGGAGCAAGGGTGAGATGACAGCAGCAGTTTCCAGCAGTAGCTTCCAAAACTATCACAAGAAGTTCCTCTGGGAAAGAGCACCTGTGTCCCAGCCAGCATCCACTATCATTTCCCAATTCGAGATACCCTGATGCTACATCGACCACCTACACCTAGAACAGTAATCACTGGAGTTGTGATCCTGCCTCCAACAGGAGAAGCATCCCCTGGAGCTGTAGCCCCACCTGCACCTCAAGGAGCGGCCACCTGAGGCTTGGGCCCATTTCCACCTGGAGGAACAATCACCAGAGGATCTTCTCTGCTTGTGCCTGAAGGAGTGGTCAATGAAGCCATAGCCCCGAACTATACCAATTGGAGAAAGAGAGACTCCCCAGAAGCCCAAGCTCCACCTATGCTAATTAGAGGAAGAGATGCGTACACAACAAGGTAAGAACACACTCAACAGTATAAAGAGCAATACAGCACCACTAGAAACTAGTAGTGCTACAATAGCAAGAACCGATGACCTAAACATAGCTTTATGATGGTGATTGAGGCATTAAAGAGGAAATGAAAAAAATCCATTAAAGAAATAGAGGAAAAATTGAATTAGATATCAACAAATCCCTTAAAGAAAAAGCAATCAAACAAGTAAAGGGGATGATTCAAGACTTGAAATCTGAAATAGAGACAAAAAAGAAAACACAAACTGAAGGAATTCTGGAAATGGAAAATTAGGGTAAATGATCGGGAACCACAAATGCAAGGATAACTAACAGGATACAAGAGATGGAAGAGAGAATCTCAGGTTTTGAAGACACGATAGAGGAAATAAATTCATCAGTGAAAGACAATTGTAAATCTACCAAATCATTAACACAAAAACATGTAGGAAATCTGGGACACTATGAAAAGACTGAACTAAGAATAATAGGGATAGAAGAAGGAGAAGTCCAACTCAAAGGCACAGAAAATATATTCAACAAAATCATAGAAGAAAACTTTCCCAATCTAAAGAAGGACGTGCCTATGAAAAAACAAAAAGCTTATAGAACACAAAATAGAGTGGACCACAAAAAAGTCCCCCCGCCACATAATAATCAAAACAATAAGCATACAGAAAAAAGAATATTAAGAGCTGCAAATGAGAAAGGCCAGGTAACATATAAAAGCAGACCCATCAGAATTACACCTGACTTCTTAATGGAAACAATGAAAGCCAGAAGGCCCTGGACAGGTGTTATGCAAACAGTAAGAAACCACGGATGCCAGCCCAGACTGCTGCACCCAGAAAAGCTTTCAATAACCATAGTTGGAGAAAACAAGATATTACATGATAAAACCAACAATACCTACCCACAAACTCAGCCCTACAGAAAGTACGAGAAGGAAAATGCCAACCCAAGGAAGTCGCCTACATCCACAAGAACACAGGCAATAGATGATCTCACAGCAACAAAGCCCAAAGAAAGGAAACACACACACAATGCCACCACTACCAACAAAAACAAAAATAACAGGAGCTAGCGATCACTGGCCACTAACATCCTTTAATATAAATGGACTCAATTCATCTATAAAAGACACAGGCTAACAGATTGCATACAAAAACAGAATCCATTCTTCTGCTGCATACAAGAAACACACCTCAAGCTCACAGACAGACATAACCTTAGAGTAAAGCGTTGGGAAAAAAATTTCCAATCAAATGGACCTAAGAAACAAGCTGGCGTTGCTATCCTAATATCTAATACAATAGACTTCAAACTAAAATCAATAAAAAAGATAAAGAAGGGCATTTCATATTCATGACAGGAAAAATCCATCAAGAGGAAATTTCATTTCTGAACATCTATGCCCAAACACAAGGGCTCTTACATTTGTAAAAGAAAACTTTACTAAAGCTTAAATCACAAACTAAGCCCTACATGTTAATAGTAGGATACTTAAACACCTTACTCTCACCACTGGACAGGTCTACCAGACAGAAACTTAACAGAGAAATAAGAGCACTAACATGCTATGACTCAAATGGACTCAACAGTCAACTATAGAACATTCCACCCAAACACAAAAGAATATACCTTCTTCTCAGTACCTCATAGAATCTTCTCTAAGATCGACCACATATTCGGCAACATAGCAAACCTCAACAGATACAAAAAAAATTGGAATAATCCCGTGTCCTATCGAATAACCACAGCTTAAAGTTAGAATTTAACAGCAATATTAATTTCAGAAAGCCCACAAACACATGGAAATTGAATAATGCTCAACTGAATCACCATGGATCAAGGAAGAAAGAAAGAAAGAAAGAAGAAAAGAAGGAAGGAAGGAAAGACAGAAAGAAATTAAATACTTGCTAAAATTTAATGAAAACAACCACACAACATACCCAAACTTATGGGACACAATGAAAGCAGTGCTGAGAGGAAAGTTCATAGTACTAAGTGCCCACATGAAGAAACTGGAAAAATCCCACACTAGTGAATTAACAGAACAACTGAAAGCTCTAGAACAAAAAGGAGCAAACTCACCCAGAAGGAGTAGATGGCAAGAAATAGTCAAATTGAGGGCTGAAATCAATGAAATAGAAACAAACAAAAGGAAACATACAAAGAATCCATGAAGCAAAGAGTTGGTCCTTTGACAAATTCAACAAAATAGACAAATCTTTATCCAAACTAACCAAAAGACAGAGAGAGAATATCCAAATTAACAAAATCAGAAACAAAAAGGGGGATATAACAATAGACACTAAGGAAATACAGAGAATCCAGAGAATCATCAGGTCATACATCAAAAACCTGTACTCCACAAAATTTGAAAACTTTAAGGAGATGGACAATTTTCAGATAAGTACCACATACCAAAATTAAAACAAGAACAAATAAATAACTTAAATACACCTATAACCCCTAAGGAAATAGAAACAGTTATCAATAGTTTCCCAACCAAAAAGGCTCAGGCCCAGATGGTTTCAGTGCAGAATTCTACCATATGATCAAAGAAGAACTAATACCAATACTCCTCAAACTATTCTACACGGCAGAAACAGATACCCAAATCATACAAAGATGCAACTAGGCAGATATCTTGCTTGTACAAATAAAGCCTGTCTGGGGGTCAGAGGATGGAGCTTGCCACTAAATAACCATAGAGGTCTGGAGGTCTGTATAGACAGACAGAAAGTGAGGTAGCTGGGCAGAAATAGAGTATAAGCAGGAAGAAACAGGAACTTGCTCTTTTATCTGCTAAGACACAAAGGAGGTAAGATGTGCTGTGGCTTGCTCCTTCTCTCTGATCTCTCAGCATTTCCCTCTATATCTGACTCTGGTTTTTTATTATCTAGACCAATTAAGAACCCCATTTACAGGGAACACTCCTCCATTGCTGGTGGGAGTACAAACTTGTATAGCTGCTGTGGAAATCAATATGGCAATTTCTCAGAAAATTATGGATCAACCTACCTCAAGACCCTGCAATACCACTTTGGGGCATATTACTCAAAGGAGGCACATTCACACCACAAGGACATTTGCTCAACTATGTTCATAGCAGCAGTATTTGTAATAGCCAGATCTTGGAAATAACCTAGATGTCCCTCAACTGAAGAATGGATTAAAAAAAATGTGATACATTTACACAATGGAGTACTATTCAATGGTAAGAAACAATGACATCCTAAAATTTGCAGGCAAATGGACAGAATTAGAAAAAAACATCCTGAGTGAGGTAACTCAGATCCAGAAAGACAAATATAGTATATGCTCATTCATAAGTGGATATCAGACATAAAGCAAAACATATCCAGCCTACAATCCACAACCCCAGAGAAGCTAGAACCCTCTTTCAGAAACAGATGGAAGCAGGTACAGAAATCCACAACTAACCATTGGGCCAAGCTCCTGAAGTACAATTGAAGTGAGGGAGGAGAAAAGACTACGATGGGGAAACCCACAGAATCTGCTGACCTGAGCTAGTGAGAGATCACTGACTCCAGTCAGACAAATGGGGAACCTGCATAACACCAAACTAGGCTCCCTTAATATTATAAGGGACAATAGTGTGGCTGGGACAGTATATGAGGTCACTGGCAGTGAGTCCAAGATCTAACTCTAATGTACAAACTGACTTAGTAGGGCCCATTCTATATGAAGAGATATCTTGCTCAACCTAGACACAGGGGTGTGGGGGGTGGAGAGGTGCCTTGGTCCTGCCTCAATGACACGATGGGACAGACTTAGCAGACTTCCTAGGAAGAGCAAGAGAGGGGAGCATGAGGAGAGAAGGGAGGGGCACTAGGATTGGAATATAAAAAATAAATTAATAAAAAATAAAAAATATTTTTAAAATTCAGCATGAATATTAAAAAAATATCTAATTAAAAATACAGAATCTAACCTATCATTTATAAACTGAAGTAGCTCTAGACAGCTTTTCGGATTTACAAAAGTTCCCTTTAGAAAACTGAAAATAATCTACAGTGTGCATGTCTTAATTTAAAAGAGGCAGAGTCTCAATGAAAAGTTAAAAACAATATTAGATGTGGTGCCAACAGTCCATATACCTGAGCAATTATCCAGTATGGTACCAAGAGTCCACCCACATAATCAACTATTCAGTGTGGTGTAGACAGTCCACCTACATGATCAACACACCACACACGAGCTTGTTGCCTCCTGGATCCCCTTGGAGGCTGTTGGTTTATTCAGTATTTTCTGCTGCAGTAAAATCATCGCTTAATTGTTATCATTGCCTTTGGTTCTTCAGCACATGTCAGCATTCATTGACATGACTGACAACTTGATTAAAACTAACAACTGTTTATTTTCCTACTCATAGTCTTAAAGGCGTGAGTAAGTCTATTCTAATAAAATGTTTAAAAAGTTAACAATCAAATAAAAAGTGACCTAAAGCATACTATATCTTCTCCCTTTGTTTTAGCCAACACCCCAACTCAGACCAATAATGTCAATTCTTAACTAAATATAAGTTATATTTAAGTAAATATAAGTTAAATAACCAAGATGCAAACAAAACAAAACAAAACAAAAAACCTTTACATCAACTTTCTGACATAATAGAGGGTTGCACTCAGGAGTAATCACAACCTTTTGTTAATAATACCCATGGGGCATTTTATGGTGCCTAAAACATAGCCAAGCCTTTTGGCTTTCCTGATCCAACATACCTTAAACACATAGTACAGATAAGACAGAAGTATGGCAAGTGCTCCACAAGTTGTCCAGCTCACGATGAGAAAGACAACTATCAAAACAGGCAAGTCTGGTGATATCACCTTGATATCTTTAGGAAGTTCGGCAGGTCTGGAATAAAAGGAAAAAGTTTTTTAAAATACAGTATATTTACACAGTTCACAAAAGAGGAAAAGAACCCCTCGTGTCACAAGAGGAACATTCCAATCCATGATCTCGTGTGTTAGGCCATAGCCAAAAATGCTGATGCACTAATGAAACTGTAAAATAAGCTTCTGGTTATGTGTATAAAGTAATATAAAACAACTGCATTTTGGACTTGGAGTTTGGTCCCATCCTCACGATTCTTCATAATGCATATGCAAATATTTCAAAATCTAAGACAGTTTGGAGTTGGAAACATCCAGCACCTGAGCATTCCAGATGGAGATCACTCAAGCTCATGTGCACTATCAGCTTCCCATCTGGTTATTAACATGTGAGGGACACAAAGAAATCTATAGACACAACTGTAAAAAGTAAGCGCAAAGTAAACTACAATGTTTCTCAACAAAGGTAAGAGGTGACATGTAGTTTTATAACACACTGTGATGATTACTTTCTTCAGTCATACTATGCCTGGTCGTACTGTGCCTGGCCGCTTACAGATCCTGTGTCATACATGCCCAGTCCTGACAGGAGAGCAGATACTGTGAGCCTGAGGTGTCAGTGACAAAAACCCGAGAACCACCCCGGAACAGCGAGGGAAGCAGCAGCGTCTGTAACCTCCCGTGTGACAGGAAACCACATCACAGTCATCCGGCATGGAGGAGTCAAGAGAAAACTAGATTGGGGGTGTTATCAGAAAAGTCACTAGTAATTTTAAATTCAGACTGCCTTTGGGCCTGTAATACAGCTCCAGGCTGTTTTCAGGGTCTTTATCCATCCATCCAGTCAGATGGTAAAGACCAGGACTGAAGTCAGAGTCTTTATCTATAAAATAAATGATGACTAAAGCTTTTAGGATTTCCTATTGGAATACTGTGTACACACATATGATTTTATACTTTCCCCTCCTCTCTCTGCCTCCTCTTCCTTGCAGTGCTGAGGCTCAAGTTTAGGTCCCAGCAATACTAGTAAATACTAGACACAGGCTCTTCCTCCAGGCTACACCCCATCGTAATATTTTCTTCACTAAGAGCAGTGAGAAAGTTTTTAGGACAGCCTTACCTTTTCAGAGCTAGCCACAGTGAAGAAAGGAGCTGCACACATGTAGAAGAGAGCAGGCCGCTCCAGTATGCAGTGCATGTTCCAAACAGGAAGAGGATCAAGGATACAAGGGGGAAGCACATACTCTGGCTAGTTAGAACAATGGCATCTAATTCCGGTAATAATACTGCATCCCATAATTCCTTAAACCATTTATACCTGTAAAACGGACAAGTGAAATCGTAAGACAGAAGCAAAACAACCCAAAATTCCAACAACTAATGTTTATAGCCATCTATTAGAAGTCTTAAAGGGATAAGATAGTTTGTAAAACATACCGAAAACAAATCTTAATTCTTTTTGGTTTGTTTTTCAGATAAGTGCTATGTAGCTCAGACTGGCTTTGAAGTACAGATCTTCCTGCCTCCACCTCCTGGGTGTTGGGATTACAAGTGTGTGCAATCATGCATGGAATTGCTTCATTCCTGTGTGTGTGTGTGTGTGTGTGTGTGATTGTATGAGTAAGTGTGTGTATATTGTGTGCATGAGTGAGTATGTGTACATGGTGTGGGTGAGTGTGAATGTGTGTGATTGTATCAGTGTGTATATGTGTGAATGTGTGTGAGTGTATGTGTGAATGAGTGTAGGTATATGCATATGATGTGTGTGAGTGTGTGGATGTGTGATTGTGTGAGTGAATGAGTATATATTGTGTGAGTGTGTGCATGTGTGTGTGAGTGTATTGTGTAAGTATGTGTATGTGTGCATGTGTGTGAGTGTGTGTGTGTGTGTGTGTGTGTGTGTGTGTGTGGCCAGAAGAGTATACTGAACACCTCCCTCTACAGCTCTATACCTTATTCCCTTAGGATAGGGTCTGTCACTGAACTGGTGGTTTTACATTTCATCCAGCAGGCTCTCAGGGTCTGGCTGCCTTTGCCCACTTAATGTTGGAGTTTTACAAGCAAACACAAACAACTGCTTTTTATGTGGATGCTGGGGATTCAAACTCATGTTTTCACAGTAAGTACTTTTACATAACAAGTGAGCTTCCCAGCCCTTGGCTCTTAATTCTTTTGAACAAGTACTCTTGGAAGGTTGACAGCAACCACATGTTTAGTCACTCTTAATTCTTTTGAACAAGGTAATGAGTCTACTAACTGTTAAGTATCCGAGTCCAGGGCCTTTATTCCTATCAATCACTGCATGAACTAATAAAGCCAACAGGTATTTAGAATGACAGAATGAAAAAAGTCTAAGAAATAATTCTTAATTAAAAAATTACTGAATGTGAGTAAATCAGTAACAAACATTAACTTGGTTAAAATTAAAGCTTTTAGATTTCTAGACACATGTAATATATAATTACTTATATATAAAGATAACTACTTTTGAAATGATCACATTACTGACAATAAATGTTGACAGACATATTGGACTTTTTCCTAAAAGTTCCAGTTTAATAAAACATATCAATTGCCAAATATTTACAAAAATCCATACTACATTATGAAACTAAACATTATTATTTTACAAACAAAATTAAAGCAGAATCACAGATAATAAAACTTACCCCAACAAAAACTTAATCATAATTACAAATGGATCAACTTTGTATGGTTTGGCTTCTTTATCCAACATAATTGAATATTCTAAGCAGTAACCTGGTAATTGAAGAAAATCACTTGTGTGCAACAAAGAATTCACAGCAATTAAACAGATAAACTTTATCTCACCATGCCAATGTAACATGCAGCAAAAGAACAACACTGCACACCAGAAACTGCAGGGTTGTTCTCTCTACCAGAGAGTACTCTTGGGAGGTTGACTGTAATCACACGTTTAGTCACTCACCAAGTAAACAGAAGGTTTCAAGGCCAGGGCCTCACAATGTGCATTTTTACAAATATTAATAAGTGATGTAAATAACAGCTTTATTGAGATATAATTCTTATGCCAAACAATTCATCCATATGAAGTCCATAGATTCAATGGCTTTAGTATATTTGGTTATGTATCCACTAACACCATCAGTCTCAGAACATTTTCATCACCCCCAAAAAACTGTTTGCCTTGAAATTATTCACTGTTTGGTAGTCACTAATCTATCTTTGTCATTATAGATATTCTTATTCTGGAAATGTTCTATAAAAGGGATCATATAATGTAAGGTCTTTTGTGATTAGCTTCTTTCATTCAATAAGTGTTCAGATTCAACCATATTTTAAGATACACAGGGAATGTTTTTGAGGTGTTAGGAATCGAACCCAGTGAGGACCTCATGCATGCCAGCAAGTGTCCTATCACTGAGAGATACCCGCAGCCCTTCATTTCTTTTCATTGTTGAATACATCCTTTTAGCAACTGCTTTGCTTACTATGACTAGTACTACTGTGGACATTTGTGTACATGTTTTTATGTGGATGAAAGCTTTCAATTCTCTTTGGTGTGTTCCTGAGACTAGAGGTGTTGGGTTCTATGGTAACTCTATTCACCATTGGAGGAACTGTTAGACTGTTTTCCACAGTTGAGTATGAAGGTCACAGTCTCTCCTTTTCCTTATTAGCATATTATCATTTTATTATGCTCATTCTAGTGGGTACAATCTATAAGTGACTTATGATTTGCATACTAGGAACATAAAGGGGATCTGACACTCACACAGACATGCAAACAAACACTAATGAAAACAAAAAGGCCGGTGCTGGAGCAGATCACATTTCTTTCTGTAGAATACAGGTTAACACATTAAATATGAACAATAGATTCACAAAGGCCATTCAAGGACATTGAAGTTTTATGATTTTATGAAGACCATTAAAGAATTGAGTCATTAAAAAAAGGTTTGGCCCACAGAAATGGTGAGGAGGCTTCCTGACTTTCTATAAGTGGGCCTCGCTCTTTCCCCCATCTCCTGTCTCCTTTGCCTAGCCAAGGTTTAGCCTCTTGGGAACCATAGTCTCTACACCTCCTCAGAGTCATTCTGCCCTTCACTTTGCTGGTTCTGGGAGGCTGACTTTTGTGAACATACTTCTCTGGGCAACAGCAGAAAGAAGTAAGATTTCCCCACCTTCCCAGGTAAGGCCAGGGGACGGTGACAGCATCTTCTGTCTTCTTCGGGCCATGTGTAAGAGTTAAAGAGGAGTAGTGAAGCATTGGCTCAAAATTTAGGAGAAAAAAAGGCTAGGGCATGAGGGAGGAGAGAGACGGAAGGTGAGGAAAAGAAGGGAGGAAATGGAAGGAAGAGGAGAAATGAGAGGAGAGAGCAGGGTGGAAGGCGCGGGGTGCACCGGGAGGGAGAACAAGACTAGGGAGTGCGCACACACCACTGCAGGTCTATTCAACACAAGCAACCCAGGGGCTGCAGCAGCAACACGAGGGGAGCGTGTGGGACGAGAGGGGAACATGAAGTTCACAGCTCTAACTACTAACACGTGTTTCAAAAAATAGAGAGGACGGAAGAACACGTTCAACTCCATCCTTCTCCCTACTATTGATATTAGAGGATAGTTTATACCTGTTAGTGTTAATTTTCAATTATTTTAGGGTTGGGATTGGAAGGAGGTGTTCAGACTTAGACATCCCTTTCAGATAAGTTTAAAATTTAGGTGGAATGGATATGTTTAGCTTAGGATATAAGTACATTATAACTTAATTATCACCCTCTATGTATATATATTGTATATGTTTGAGTTTGTATCGAATTAAAATCTTCTATTTAGACTAAAAGGGGAATTGTAGGAGTGAACTCCACAAAGCTATCTGCCCATGAGGGTGGGGACAAGTAAATTAGTACAAGTAGAGATAAAAGGAAGCGAAAGGAAAAAGGACCTCCTCTTTTGGAAGCCGGCCATGCTTCTAACTCCCAGCTTGTGTGACTCTCTCTCTCTCTCTGGTAAATAAATATATTGTATCTCTTATAGCATCGACTATCATCATTAGGGATATGATCACCAAACCTAAATTATGAAAAACACAAAAGAACAAAATGTTTTCAACAAATTACAAGGGGGATGGTGAGATTGGGGGGAAATTGTAGCTACAAAATGTAATGATTAAACCTAAGAGCAAACTGCAGTGTGTGGATCTCACTAAGAGCATAAAAGACCTTAAAATCACTCTGCAGGCCGTTACCAACCCTCTCTGTCCTGTTGCAGCCATCCTTTCCTTCCTACTTCCTTCCTCATCTCCCCTCCTCCTGCCACTTGCTGTCTTATCTTCCTTATTTTTATGGGTCTTTTTATGTATATGGACACTTCTGTTCCTGAAAAAAAAATTGTACTGAAAAAATTAAAAAGACACGAAGAAGACCGGTCACAAAGTCACATGCTATCTTGGAGTTTCCAAGGACAGTGGTGGTGGCTAATTCTAAGCACTTTCTTATTATTCCTTCCAGTTCAGCATAATCTGAATAAATATGACCATGGGAATAAAGCCCAGGGTCAGTTCTTAGACTATACCAGGCTCTAGTTTTGATCTCCAGTACTAGAAAAGCAAAAAACAAAATCACCAGGGGAAAGTGACGTGCAGCTAAGAGTGGCTCTACTTTAAAATCTAAAACAAAATTGACTTTTAAAAAGAAAGCATTTTTACCTGTTGAGAAGAGAGAAAATAACTGCCCTCCATAAGCAAGAAGGATGCTAGATACAACGTAGGCAGGAAGAGCTCCACCATGGAATCTAACGACCTGGAAGACAAGACAATCAAATGTCAACTATAGAACACCTGTGCAGGTGAAACAAGCATCCTTTCCCACAAAATCAAAAGGTGATTCTTTACTATGCACACACTTACTTCTAGTAAGGAGCATTAAAACTCTAAGTAAATAAATATTAGCAATGTATAGCATTATAGAAAGAGCTAAGTTTCTCATCAGAGGCCTAATGAGATCCCATGCTACAAGGTGCTTTCAAAGCATCCTTACTGAGCACCGAGTGTTCAGTCATGATACTGGACATCCTACATGCATTATCTCATGCCCTTCTCAAAAACAACCCTTTGAAGTGGTTTTCATCCCTATTCAAAGTGCAAGAAGAATTCAGGTGTGGAGAATCCAATGGTTAACTTACTTTATCTCTATGTGCTTATTAATACCAATGTTCATAGGTGGTTATGAAGATAAAGCATAGTCACTGTTTAAAGCAGTTAAAATGCTAACTCTCACTATATACGCCATCAGAAATCCAGAGCTGTAATTATTAACCTTCGCTAAATTTGGAAACCCTGTGAAACTTGAACTTAAATTCAGCCTAAGCTCATAGTCAGTATGTTCCAGTACTTCAAGATGACATACCCTGTACAAAGCAGACTGTATTAAAAGCTATGGTAACTAAATTTTTCTGCTGGCATATGGTAATAAGCAAAATGATAGGCTCAATTGTGATACTTTTATACATGCACATTAAGTACTTCTCTTAATGTTAAAATTAATTTTCCTTAAAGTTATTCTCCATCCCATGGAGTCCTTTGAAAACATAAACTGTCTGGTAATCTGATACAGACTATGGAAACTGAAGCCTAACACGAAACAGTGTGTAAAAACTTCAAAAAGCTCAGTGTCTTCCTAGTTTTTCCAAGCTTGCCGGGTGTTTAGTGTTTCAAGAACTTTAAATGTATCCTCTTATGCCCCATCCCCCCAAGTCCTCTGAAGGAGTCTCACCCTGGCAGACAAAATAGGTTTAGGTTCAGAGACCACTAGCCTTCTGCAGTTAGAAATGTTGATAGGGAAGAGATTAGAAAAGAGATTAGAAAAAAATTAAATGTATAGCCCATTGTAGGGGTGAGCCCCACAAAGCTATCCCCTCTAAGGGCGGGGATAAGGAAATTTAGGACAGGTGGAGATAAAAGGAAGTGAAAGAGAAACGAATCCTTCTTCTCTCCTCCTCTGGAAGCCTGCCATGCTGCTGACTCCCTAGCCTTTTGTGTGTAAGTTCTTATTCTGGTAAATAAATATATTATATTCCATATTGCATTGACCTCGCTCATCAGCCCATGCTCAGTTTATAGCTTTGGTGGTAGAAGGAGAAAAACAAATAAAACGGAAAAGGTCATTTTTCAGCCAATTAACTTAAACACTAGCCACTGCTTGCTAATGTCATTAGGGAAATGTAAAGAACCCCTTGGCTCCAAGGGCAGCAGGGCAGAGGGAGAGCTTGCATGTGGCTACACAGGGTGTTGAGACAGTAGGATCACTTGAACTTAGCAGTGTAGAAAATGGCAGTGAAGTTCAGCAGCCTGGTGGGCTCACGAGCAGCTTTACCCCCCACTGAGCTGCATGTCTTCATACAAGGCACTCTACCCTTACATGTCAGCAGCAGCATGAGAAGAACAGCATCTACTTCACGGGGTGAGAGGCTTCATTAAGTGCATCTACATCATGCTACTACTTGTAATGGTAACTGACACAGGCAAGTGATTGAAAATGGCTATCCATCATGAACACACGTAACTGTCTTTGGAATCCGGAAAAATGTCCTACAGCGTGTTCTGAACACAAGATTTCTTTTAATGACAAAAGGCCTTCATTACAAGCATGTTATACTAGACTTGAATATAGCTGATCGGTAAGGTACTACATCGGCAGTCAGAAATTGGTCTTCAGGGTTAAACTGTAGACATGCTACATTTGGCTTAGTACTTGGCACAGTGTTTCCTTAAAATCTGAAGTATATGTCAATAGTGATAAATTTAAAACCTTAAAACCCAGATTTCAGTTTCCCTTAAAATGTAAAGATCAGGCAA